>NW_027206195.1:0-630000 GCF_024711535.1 Dipodomys merriami | reverse complement strand
GGGAAGAAGGAAATCCTTCCTTCCTTCTTTCCCACCCTTTAGGGACAATGACTGTCCCCATTTTAAGGTCGAGAGAGCCAAGGCAGGGGGAATCCCTAAGCTGCCCACTCCCCCTGAGTAGAGGCTGCCAGGGGAGGCTGCAGGCTCAGGGGCACAGACGGCAAGGGGCACAGCGGGACTGCATGGGCAGCTGCCTGGGCCGCAGGAGCTCACCTGGGAAGGTGGAGTAGGACACGAGGATGTCACTGGGGGTGGGCAAGCTTGACATGGCATCCAGCTGGTCCGAGGACCTTGTGCCCTCCTGGAAAGGGGCAGCGTCGGGCTCAGGGTCGCTGCTGGACCCCCTGTCTTCAGGGAAACTGAGGGTCACCTCAAAACCATGGTCCCTCTGCTCTGTGAGAGGCAGAAAGCAACACTACGTCACTGCGACCCACACACCACTGCAACACAGGGATTTTTTCCTAACAAGGAAGAAAGAGGCCTCACCATCAGTGTACCGAACACTCAAAGGAAAATTAACGCCAGCCCTTTAAATTTTCCAAATTAGGGGCTGGGAAGGTGGCTCAGTGGTAGAGCACTAGCCTTGCAAGCCTGCGGCCCTGGGTTCGATTCCTCAGCACCACATAAGCAAAAAGAAAAAAGCCGGAAGTGGCGCTGTGGCTCAAGGGGTAGAGCGCTAGCTTTGAGCTGAAGAGCTGAGGGACAGCGCCCAGGCCCAGAGTTCAGGACTGGACCCCCCAAAAAAAAAAAATTTCCAAATTAAAGAGGAAGGAACATTTCCTAACTCATCCTCCACAGACAGCATGATCTGGACAGACACTAAGACACTACAATAAAATACAGCTAAAAGTCTTTAAGAACATTCATGCAAAAATATGTCATCAACATTAGCACACAGCTGGGTGCCAGTGGCTCACATCTGTAATCCTAGTCAGGAGGCTGAGATCTGAGGATCACAGTTCAAAGCCGGACTGGGCAAAAATGTCCGTGAGACTTTTTTTGTTGGTGGTTATTGTTATGGGCTTGAACTTGGGGCCTGGGCACTGTCTCTGAGCTCTTTTTGCTAAAGGGTAGTAGTACTCTACCACTTAGAGCCACTGTGCCACTTCCAGTTTTCTTTTTTGTTTTTTTTTTGGTCTGGTCGTGGGGCCTGACCTCTGGGCCTGGGCGCTCTCCCTCAGTCCTTCAGCTCAAGACTACCACTTGAGCCACAGTGCCACTTCTGGCTTTTTTTTCCCTTGCTTATGTGGTGCTGAGGAATCGAACCTAGGGCCCCATGCATGCAAGGCAAGCACTCTACCACTGAGCCACCTTCCCAGCCCCACTTCCAGTTTTCTAGTAGTTAACTGGAGTTAAGAGTCTCATGGACTTTCCTGCCCAGGTTGGCTTCCAACCATGATCCTCAGATCTCAGCCTTCTGAGTAGCTAGAATTACAGGTATGAACCACTGGTATCTGGATCTGTGAGACACTTATCTCCAATGAACCAGCAAAATGTCAGAAGCAGAGGTATGGCTCAAGTGATAGAGATCTAGCCTTGGGTAAAAAAGCTAAACAAGAGCACAGGCCCAGAGTTCAATCTTCAGTACTGGCACAACACAGACAGACACACAGACACACTCAAGCACACAGAACTCATAGCACATGTAAAGGATCATGTATCCTGACCAAATGAGACTTTCTGGAATGAAGAATGGCTTGATATTTAAAAATTAACCAATTAACTTACCACATCAATAGAATGAAAGGGAAAAACTACATAACTGATGCAAAATAAAAAAACCATTTGACAAAAACAAAGGGAAGGAGAGTAGGCATATCACAGCTCAGGGCCATGCCTAAGTGGAAAGCAAGATCCTCTCCTAAAAACAGCCAGAGAAAAACAGGGCTGGAGGTGTAGATCAGCCTAGCAAATGTGAGGCCCTGAGTTCAAAATCTCCAGTCTCCCTCTCCCCAAAAATGTACTTAATAAAATTCAACAACCTTTCATGATTAACAACAAATACCTTAGGGCTGGGAAGGTGGCTCAGAGGTAGAATCTTGCCTTGCATGCATAAGGCCCTGGGTTCGATTCCTCAGCACCACATAAGTAGAAAAAGGCAGACGTGGCGCTATGGCTCAAGTGGTTGGGCACTAGCCTTGAGCTGAAGAGCTGAGGGACAGCGCCCAGGCCCAGAGTTTAGGCCCCAAAACCAACCAACCAACAAACAACAACAACAACAAAAAAAAACCTCAACAGGCCAAGAACAGAAGTAAAACTACCTCCATATAATAGGAACCACCAGTGAAAAATCTCCCGTAGACATTGCTCTCAATGGTGAAAGACCAAAAGCATTTCCTCCATAACCAGGGCACCTGAGTGCTTTGCACTTCAACATGGCACCACAAGTTCTAGCCACAGCAACTCGGCAAGAAAAGAAACACAAATCATCCAAATTGACAACTATCTCTGTTCACAGATGGTATGATCTGTGAGTATGTAAAAAAATCTTAAAGAAGCTGGGCGCCAGTGGCTCACATCTGTAATCCTAGCTACTCAGGAGGCTGAGATATAAGGATCAAGGTTCAAAGCCAGCCCGGGCAGGAAAGTCCCCAAGACTTCTATCTCCAATAAACCAGTCAGAAAACCAGAAGTGGTGCTGTGGCTCAAGTGGTAGAGCATTCACCTTGAGCTGAAGAGCTGAGGGACACATGCCCAGAGTTTAAGCCCCATGACTGACCAAAAAAAAAAATCCTAAAGATTACAGAAACAAAAACTGTTAGAATTGATCAAATACATAATCAAACTCACAAAATACCTTGAAAAGGAAATTATACCTATTCCATTTACAACCAGTATCAAAAAGTGGAAATACTTGGGAATCACCTTAACCATGGAGGTAAAAAAACATGTACAGGGCTGGGAAGGTGGCTCAGCGGTAGAGCGCTTGCCTTGCATGCCTGAGGCCCTGGGTTCTATTCCTCAGCACCACATAAGCAAAAAGAGAAAAGCCGGAAGTGGTGCTGTGGCTCAAGTGGTAGAGTGCTAGCCTTGAGCTGAAGAGCTGAGGGACAGCGCCCAGGCCCAGAGTTCAGGCCCCACGACCGGACCCAAAAACAAAAACAAAAAAAATGTACAACAAAAACTACAAGACAGTACTCAAAAAAATTAAACATACACATTATTTTTAAAAATGCATGCCATGACAGACTAGAAAACCTAATGCTAGAATGTCAACAGTACTCAATACAATTTATAGATTAAATGCAGTTTCTGTCAGCACTTCAGTACTTATTTGCAAAAATAAAAAATGCTATACTACAATTCAACTGGAATCTCAAGGGATTCCAAATAACCAAAACTATCTTGAATAAACACAAGAAAGCTGGAGAACTCATACTTCCAGAATTCAAACTGGCTACAAAGCTATGCTATTCAAAACCATGTGGTACTAGCATAAAGGTAGATGTGGAGACCACTAGCATAAAAGAACACCCCGAAATCAACTCACAAAAACAGTCACATGGTTTTTCACAGCCGGGTGCTGGTAGCTGGTAAGGTGCCTAGAACCCTAGCTATTCAGGAGGCTGAGATCTGAGGATCAAGGTTCAAAGCCAGCCCAGGTAAGAAAGCCCATGAGATTTTTATCTCCAATTTACCATCTGGGAAGTAATGCTGTGGCTCAAAGTGGTAGAGCAGCAGCCTTGAGCAAACAAAGCTCATGGACAGTGCCTAGGCCCTAAGTTCAAGTCCCACAACCTACCAAAAAATAAAATAAAATTTCATTATTTCCTAGGTGTATAAAACCCGCAGCCACTGTGATATAGTGAAATTGCTTTCTGCCTTCTCAGCATGAGCTCTACAATTCTAATTGAGTGGTAATCTGGCTTTGGCCCCTTGGATCATGCTTCACACCTGGTCACTGACCTGACACATCCGTTTCTAACTTTGAAACATGTTCTTCGGCCCTGGTGCTGCATTATCTCTTACCAAAGGAAGCATGTCTTGTTTTAAATTCTAACAGTGAGTTTCAAAATAGCAACACCATAGTCACCAAACCCAGAACAAGTTTTCTCATGTATGTGAACAGGACATCTGACCCCACACAGACCTAGGGCTATTTTGTGAGTGGATATGGTGCCACCATGTGGCCACAGTATTAAACACCAGATCACAGCATGAGGAGTAAAGCAGACTGAGCTCCAGATGAGGGGGATTCTTAATCCGCCTTGTCCAGCTTTGACATCAGGCTGCTCCAGGGAGTTACAATTTGCCTTGATTTCATGTGAGAGGGGACATTATTTCAAAGTTTCTCTTCGGCCCTGAGCATCCTCAGGAAGCTTAGTTCCTTGCTCCATTTTTCCATTTTGTTTTATTAAAAGGAGGTAATGGAGCCGGTGTGGTGGTATATGCCTATAGTCCTAGCACTTGCAAAGTGGCAGCAAGTTCGAGACCAGCCTGAGCTACACAGTGAAGCCCTAGCTCAAGTAACTCAGGACTGGGGATGTAGCTCAGTAGGAAAGCAATTACCTAGAGTATGTGAAAAACCCTGGATTCCATACTCAGCATTGCTAGAAAAAGTGAGGAGAGCCGGGCACTGGTGGCTCACATCTGTAATCCTAGCTACTCAGGAGGCTGAGATCTGAGGATCACGGTTCAAAGCCATCTCCAATAAACTACTGGAAAACCGGAAGTGTAGCTGTGGCTCAAGTGGCAGAACACTTGCCTTGAGCTGAAGAGCTGAGGGACACCCCCCAGGCCCAGAGTTCAAGCCCCACAATGACAAAAAGAAAAGAAAAAGTGAGGAAAAGCCAGGTACTCTGGTGGCTCACGCCAGTTACTCAGGAGGCTGAGATCTAAGGATCATGGTTCAAAAGCTGCAGGCATAAAAGTCTGTGAGGCTTTTTTTTTTTTTTTTTGGCCGATCATGGGGCTTGAAATCTGGGCCTGGGCGCTGTCCCTCAGCTCTTCAACTCAAGGCTAGCACTCTACCACTTGAGCCACAGTACCACTTCCAGTTTTCTGGTGGTTTATTGGAGATAAGAGTCTCACGGATGGGCTGGGAAGGTGGCTCAGTGGTAGAGCACTTGCCTTGCATGCATGAGGCCCTGGGTTCGATTCCTCAGCACCACATAAGCAAAAAAAAAAAAAGCCGGAAGTGGCGCTGTGGCTCAAGTGGTAGAGAGTGCTAGTCTTGAGCTGAAGAGCTGAGGGACAGCGCCCAGGCCCAGAGTTCAGGCCCACAACCCGACCCAAAAAAAAAAAAAAAAAAAAGAGTCTCACGGACTTTCCTGCCCAGGCTGGCTTTGAACCGTGATCCTCAGATTTCAGCCTCCTAAATAGAGTTCAGGCCCACGATCAGACCAAAAAAAAAAAAAAGAGTCTCACAGACTTTCCTGCCCAGGCTGGCTTTGAACCGTGATCCTCAGATTTCAGCCTCCTGAATATCTAGGATTACAGGCATGAGCCACCAGCACCCAGCCTGTGAGGCTCTTAACTCCAATTAACTACCAAAAAGTCACAAGTGGAGCTATGGCTCAAGTGACAGAGTTGTAGCCTTAAACAAAAAGCTCAGACAGTGCCCAGGCCCTGAGTTCAAGCCCTAGGACTGGCACAAAATCATCAAATCAGGAAAATGGGCCTTTGAAAATTCCAATAAATCCGTTCTTTAGTTTCTCCTTGCTGTTCTACTCCCTTTCTCCAGGTTGGTTTGAATGGGGTCTCAAGATGGCAGAGACTAGAGAGTGACATGGAAAACCAAGTGTTTCTCCATTTGACTTTTTCTACAGAAACTCCAAAGTTGTCTTTTGCCTATAATCTTAGCGACTCAGAAGGCTGAGATCAGAAAAATCATGGTTTGAGGCCAGCTCAAGCAGACAAATTCAAGAGACTCTATCTACAATGAACCAGCAAAATATCAGAAGCAGAAGTGTAGCTCTTGAAGCAGAAAGCCAGCCTTGAACAAAAAAGACAAGTGAGAGTATGAGGCCCCGAGTTCAAGCCCAAGAACTGGCATAAATGTATGTGCAGGCACAACACACACACACACACACTCTCTCTCTCTCTCTCTCTCTCTCTCTCTAAGATGAAGTTGGCAGAGGGGCCACCACATGACAGTGGTGTGAGTCAGTGGGTACAGGTGGGGGGGGGGGAGGATGGGACTTGGGAATTGAGGAGCTGCTTACCCCCACCGCAGGCCTGGATGAAGAAGAGCTTGGGCTTCCCGCCCAGGCCAGGGCAGTGGGTCCCATTAAAGATGTTCACAATCCTCTCCACAGACACAGAACGTCCATCTGTGCCATAAATGGCACCCGGGAACTGCAGGTGGCTGGCCTGGAAGCCCAACAAGCTGGGTTACACAACGAGACCTGGGACAGTAGCCACCCACCTGTCCAAAAGCATCATGGGAGCCAAGCTTTCAGAAGGCCCAGGGCAGTGCGAGCAGCAAAGCTCATCAGTGGCCAAGCCTGGAGAGGGCCCCAGCAGGAAAGGGCCCCGTACAGACACAGGGCAAGGGAAGTAGCTGACAACACCTGTGTGCAGAGTACTGAGAAACATCAGGATGAGAGCTCAGTGAGAAGACATGGCCTCTCCCACCTTGTCCTCTGCGGTGAAGCAGAGGGGCAGACAGTGCCTGAGAAAACAGCAGGAGGTGGACAGGACCTCAAAACCTCACCACGGATGTAAGGAGGGATGGCCTCCTGTGTGCCCTCCCAGGACAGCAGACCAGGGGAAAGGGAAGGGGGGAAGGGGAGAAGGGATGCAGGAGGGCAGGCTCCTACCTGACAGCCATGAGACAGGATGACCACCACACAGCAGTCCAGAGCACGATGGTCCCGCTGCGCCAGCTCTGTCAAGGCCTGGACCATTTGCTAGGAGGAGAGGCAGCAGTGGGGAGCACCCTAAGGCCTGCACAGCCACCCCCCCTCCCCCGCCACCACAAATACACTGCTCTCAGGGAAAGGAATGTGTCTGTGTATAGTGCTCATCTAATCCCAACAACCTTATCAGGGCAACTGAGGCACAGGAGGTCACATGGCAGGCAGCACAGAGCTAATCCTCACACTCTCCTTCGCTCATCTGATGCCTGAATCTGTAGCAACTGGGCCATATGCGCGCACACACACACACACACACACACACACACACACACACACACACACACACACACACACACACACACACACACACACACACACACACACACACACACACACACACACACACACACACACACACACACACACCTCTCTCTCTCTCTCTCTCTCCAGATGTAAAGATGAGGCTTTTTGGGGAGTCGGCCTGCTTTCGGGTCCCTTGGAGGCCTCGGGTCCCTTGGAGGCCTCGGCCCATTTGCCCACCATCCCCCAGGTGGGCAGGGACTGTACCTTGGCAGACAGGTCACACTTGACCTCCACAGAAAAGTGCAGCTGGTGGAAGCGGTGCTGCAGCTTCTCACAGTCCACGTTGGAGCCAGTGCGCAGGCTGAGCCTCGAGGCAGGGCAGAAGTTCACATTGTTGACAATGAGACAGTAGCCACATGGGTCTGCATCCATAACATACGCCTGTCCAAGCAGATATACTGTAAACAAGGGGTGGGGGAGTTCACTGCACTCCTCAGGAAGGCAGGCGAGTCCCTGGTCCTGGCCCTCTCCCACCAGAGTCTGGAAAGCTGGGGCAGGATGCAGAGGTCTGCCTCCCACTGTGGGTCCCAGCTAGATAGTGCTGGGTGAGTGCCAGCTGCCTGGCTTCTCTCTGGAGAGGGCTTGCTTCTGTCACAGCAGTCAGCAATGGGAGCCACTGGCTTAAAAATCTTAACAAGCCAAGCTAGGCACCAGTGGCTCAGGTCTGTAATCCTTGCTGCTCAAAAGGCTGAGATCTGAGGATCTCAGTTTGAAGCCAGGAAAGTCTATGGGACTCATCTCTATTTAGCCACCAAAAACCCCTAAGTGGAGTTGTGGCTCAACTAGTAGGGCGCTGGCCTGGAGTAAAAAGAAGCTCAGGAAGCTGAGTGCTGGTGGCTCAGCCAGCAAGCGAAGCTACTCAGGAGGCCAAAGCCAGACAAGCAGCAAAGTCTGTGAGACTCTCATCTCCAGTTAACCACCAGAAAACCAAAGTGGTAGAGTGCTAGCCTTGAACACAAGAGCTCAGGGACAGTGCCCAGGCCCCAAAATCAAGCCCCATGATCAAGGGGGAAAAAAAAAAAAAGCAACTCAAGGACAGTGTCCAGGCCCTGAGTTCAAGCCCCAGGATTGGCATGAAAGGAAGGAAGGAAGATAGGAAGGGAGGGTGGGTGGGAGGGCAAAAAGAGACAAAGACAAAAAAGACTGAGAGAGAGAACCTTACATGCCACACAGGCCAGCAGTTGTGGCCCAGGGCACAGGTGAGAAGCTCGTGGTGGGCTTGTCAGTCAGCAGGCTTGGCCAGGGTCTGCCTCCAGAGCATCTGGGTCTGGGGTCCATCTGTGCCATAAATGACACCCGGGAACTGCAGGTGGCTCCCCAGGCTCAGACCCTTGGGCTCCCTCACAAGGCACATTCTTGTTTGTGGCTCTTGGTACTTTCTATATTCCCTCTGACAGAGGGGGACCAGAGAAGGTGTGGTGTTGTCCCCTGGTGTCCCATCCAAGAATGGAGCATGGGTGACTTGGCGTGGGGTGGACAGCACAGCTGAGCCAATGCCCCTTGCCCACCCCGTAAGGTCTGACCCTGACCTTCCAGGTGAAGAAGGGTAAGGAGGAACCCATCTACACCAGCAAATACTGCACAGGGTCAGGGAGCCATGGAGGAGGAGCAGGGTTCCCTCACTTCCTACAGCTTCAGAGAAGGGACTGGGATAGAGAGGGACAAGCCCAGAGCCACTGGCCTCCCAACCACACAAAGACTCACCAAATCCGTGTTTCCCCGCAACCTCTCCTGAGCACCTGTCAATGCAGAGAAAGGGAAATGCAAATGTCAGGGTCCCCCTGGGAAAGACCAAAAGATTACAGCAACACCCCCCCCCAAAATGAGAGAGGCTCAGGACCTCAAGGACCGCAGGCTCTGCTGGTGGGAATCAGCAGCACAGCCCCATGGAGAATGGTCCAGAAATTTCCAACAACATTAAACACATACTCATCCTCTGAACTATGTCCGGACCTATTTCCAAGAGAAATGGATGCACCTGGAGATAGCCACGAAAAGAGCTGTTGAGATACTCACTGTGGCTGTGGTAGATGATTCATGTGGTAGAATGAATGCCCATCAAGTACTGAGTTCAAACCCAGTACTCCTGAGAGAAGGGAAGGGAAGAGGGAGGAAAACAGGAGGGGAACAGAGAGAGAAAGAGAGAGGAAGGAAGATGAAAGAAAGAGAGAAAGGAAGAAAGGAGACAGAAAGACAGGGAAGGGGGGCAGGTGCCTGTAATTCTCGCTACTCAGGAGGCTGAGATCTGAGGATCACAGTTCAAAGCCAGCCCAGGCAAGAAAGTCCATTAGACTCTTATCTCTAATAAACCACTAGAAAACTGGAAGTGGCGCTGTGGCTCTAAGTGGTAGAGTATTAGCCTTGAGCAAAAAAAGCTCAGAGACAGCTGAGTTCAAGCCCCATGACCAACAAAAAAGAAAGAGGAAGAAAGGATGGGAAGGAAGGAGAGGGAAAATAGGCTTATGTTTTTGAGCTATGCTCAAAAGCCCAAAAATGGGCCTATGCTGGGAACTAAGGCTGGTCATGGTGACTCACATCTGTAATCCCAGCACTCAAGAGGATTTTCAGTTCCAGTTCATTTCTGGAAGGCCCTGCTCTAATTAACTTCTGGTTAACTTCTGTAGTTAACTTCTGGTTGAACCCTTGGTTACCCACCAACCACTGTACCAAAACTCACAGACATCACGGAATCCTCCAGAAACAATGTCCACTGGCCTGGGTAGTTCTGGTCTGAGAACCTCTGGCCTACGCTGGGCTGGTGTGAGCTCCTCAGGTCCCAGCACCATGGGGGTGAGCTTTCCTTGGGCTGGCTGCCACAGATCCCGCTTTGTCACTCTTGGTTCCTCCGTTTTGCTCCCAGTAGGTGCCAGGACCACTGGCACCAGGGCCTCAGGGTCCCTTGACACTGCTTGCCGACTCGTTCGCAGGAACGAGGCCAGTGTGTCCTGGCCCGTGTCCTCTAAGCAGGAGATGAACAGGGGAAGGGCCTGCTTCCCTCGGGTCTCCAGATCTGTAACCAGCTGCCTGGCTTGGTCCCGCCGGGACCGGGAGCCTGCATGCTGTAGGGAGAGAAAGATCAGACCTTCCTTACCCAGCTACTTCTATGTGGCTCTCTCCTGCCTCGCTTCCCATCTAGCATGTTTCCACATGGGCAGAAACAGACCTGCAGGTACACTGAGCATGGGTCTGTCAGTCTCCCTGCACTGTACTTATCTATCCATGAGTATTTCAGGGCATCTACTACATGCCCAGCACTGTGCTCACAAAAATCTTGTAGCAAACAGGGCCGTGAGTCCTATGTCCAGCACAAGAAGGAAAAGGAAAAAAAAGGGAGGAGGAAAGACTAGATTTTAATTACTCCCGAAACCCATGAGGAAACACCAGTTTGAAGAAGAAAGTGACAGAGATCTGCCTCAAAAAAAAAAAAAAAAGAAAAAGAAACATGGTCCCAGCAAGGGGGAGGACAATGGACAGGAGGCAGCCATGGCCACGTCAGGAGGCAGAGCGAGAATGACAAGACAGAATGCAGAGAACGTGGGCACTGACTGTGTGCCCAGGAGGTGGACAAATGGACAGGGGTGCAAACCATCAGAATATTGGGGCCACTGAGGAAGATGGAGCAGAAAGAAGCACCCAGTTGTCTGCTGCCTGTTCCTAGAAAGCCAGCTCTGGCAAACTGCAGGCTCCATAGATTTCCTATGCAGCTGCTCCAGAACTTTCCCTGAAGACAGAGATGCTCTGAACTGAGGCTCTACAATGTGGTCACTGGCAGCCAGATGTGGCTACGGAGCATGTGGGCGCATGAAGGAAATAAAAATTTTCATTTTACTTCACTTTTTTTTTTTTTTTGGTTTGGGGGATTGAACTCAACATCTACCATAAGTTTACTTAAGTCTATTGTTTAACCTCATCTCCATTCATTTTTGTCCTATTTTTTTCACATTGAGTCTCACATTTTTGCCCAAATTGGCCTTCAAATGTGAACCATTTCCATAGCCATTCCTGGCTTGTTAACTTTTTGCCTCAGCTAGCCTTAAACTGAAATCGTCCCAATGTCTACCATTACAGGATTCCGTCACCCTGACCAACATACTTTGTTAGAAGCTTCAGGCACAGCTCAAACAGTAGTATGCATGTCTAGCATTCATAAAGCCCTGAAATCAAACCTCAGTTCTGTCAAAAACAAACAAACAAACAAAAAAACCTGAGGGGCTGGGAAGGTGGCTCAGTGGTAGAGTGCTTGTCTTGCATGCATGAGGCCCTGGGTTCCTCAGCACCACATAAGCAGAAAAAGCTGGAAGTGGTGCTGTGGCTCAACTGGTAGAGCACTAGCCTTGAGCTAAAGAGCTGAGGGGCAGTGCCCAGGCCCAGATTTCAGGCTCCATGACCGACAAAAATAAATAAATAAATAAACAAATATTAAAAATCTGACTCTGTTGCTAACATTTTTTTTTTTTTTTTGGTCTTGGGGCTTGAACCTCAGGTCCTAGACTCTGTCTCTGAGCCTCTTTACACTCAAGGCTATAGTGCTCTACCACTTGAGCCACAGCACCACTTCCAGCTTTCTCTGAGTAGTTTTTTGGATATAAGAGTCTCACAAACTTTTCTGCCCCTGCTGGCTTCCAACCTCAATCCTCAGACCTCAGCCTCCTGAGTAGTTAGCATTATAGGCATGAGCCACCAGGGCCAGGTTGTTGCTAACATTTTAAGTCAGAGAAGGAAACAAGGAAACCAAGATTTCCAGCCTCTTTTCAAGTGTGAAATATCTGCTAACACTGGGAGGACTGGTGAAGGGAACCGGGCAGGGAAGTCCATTACAGCACCCAGAGCGTGAGGACTGTGAACCCTTGGAATGGACTTCAGGGATTACCGTCCAAGTCACTTCCACTCCACCACACAGAGGGCATTCCTGACTCCTTTATTATTAATCACTTCATTGTGCCAGGCCACTCATGGGTGGGTGGGTGGGTGGATGGATGGATGGAGGGAGGGATGGAGAAGGTGGAGCCCCCAGGGCAACGCGGGGGCCTTCAGCCTGCTCCTCAGGGTAGGTCTGTGTCCTCACAGACCTGTGGGGTGCTAGGACAAAGATCTTAGAGTGCTTTATTTATATATATATATATATATACACACATATATATATAAAGATATATATATCTTTTATCTTTATATGTATATCTTTATATATATATATCCTTATATATCTATATATCTTTATATATATATAAAGATATATAGACACATAAATATATATCTATATATCTTCACAAGGGTCGGTCAGGGTGGTGGCTCTCGTCCGTAAAACCAGCTACTCCCAAAGACCAGAAAGCTCTCCATTAGAGTCCAACCTAGGCAAAGTTAGCGAGACCCCTGTGCCACACCACGGTTCCCCAAAAGGAGTGAGTAGGGATCATGAAGCGCCGGAAAGGGGGGTGGCAAAGGCTGTGGCAATCGCCGCGGTCCCCACCCTCAGCCAAGAAGTCTGCGCGCAGCGCGGGAGGCCGGGGAGCGGGGATGGGGGGCGGGGCAGAGGGAGACCGCGCGGGAGTCGGGGAGCGGGGACGGTGGGGGAGTGCGGAGGGAGGCCGCGCGGGAGCCGGGGAGCGGGGACGGTGGGAGAGTGAAGAGAGAGGCCGTGCGGGAGCCGGGGAGCGGGGATGGGGGGCGGGGCAGAGGGAGACCGCGCGGGAGTCGGGGAGCGGGGACGGTGGGGGAGTGCGGAGGGAGGCCGCGCGGGAGCCGGGGAGCGGGGACGGTGGGAGAGTGAAGAGAGAGGCCGCGCGGGAGCCGGGGAGCGGGGATGGGGGGTGCGGAGGGAGGCCGCGCGGGAGCCGGGGAGCGGGGATGGGGGGGCAGAGGGAGGCCTCGCGGGAGGTAGGGGAGCGGGGATGGGGGGGCAGAGGAAGGCGGCGCGGGAGGTCGGGGAGCGGGGATGGGGGGCGGGGCAGAGGGAGACCGCGCGGGAGTCGGGGAGCGGGGACGGTGGGGGAGTGCGGAGGGAGGCCGCGCGGGAGCCGGGGAGCGGGGACGGTGGGGGTGCGGAGGGAGGCCGCGCGGGAGCCGGGGAGCGGGGATGGGGGGTGCGGAGGGAGGCCGCGCCGGAGGCCGGGAAGCGGGGATGGGGGGGCAGAGGGAGGCCTCGCGGGAGGTAGGGGAGCGGGGATGGGGGGGCAGAGGAAGGCCGCGCGGGAGGTCGGGGAGCGGGGATGGGGGGGCAGAGGAAGGCCGCGCGGGAGGTCGGGGAGCGGGACGGTGGGGGAGCGGGGATGGGAGAGCGGAAGGAGGCCGACGGGAGCGGGGGTCCGGGGGAAGAGGCCGCGCGGAGCCGGGCGCACCTGGATGTCCTCGATCATGTCGGGCGTGAAGAGCTCGCGATTCAGCAAGGCGTCCCAGAGCGAGGCCACCTGCAGCTCGCCCACCAGGCGCACCCGGCACCGCCGAAGGAGCCTCCGGTCCGCGTCGTCCATGGCCTGCAGGCGGATGGGCCCGGAATTCCGTCCGCTTCCGGATCTTGGGCCCGCCCCTCCCGTTCCTCAGGTTCCGCCTCAAGCCCCACGCCCACCCGGCGACACTGCCCCAGGTCCCTTCCGCACCACCCGGGGGCCCCGGTCCCTCCCTGAGACCCCAGGAACTGTGCGGCCCTGCCACGGCTCTCCTCCGGCCCGCCTCAGGACCCTGCCCGCTGCTTTGCCCCCTCGCCCAGGAAGAGCCTGCAGGACACGCCCCTTCCCAGTGCCCCACCCCCTCGCCCTGGAAGAGCCTGCAGGACACGCCCCTTCCACTGCCCCACCCCCTCGCCTTGGAGGAGCCTGCAGGACACGCCCCTCCCACTACCCCACCCCCACGCCTTGGAGGAGCCTGCAGGACACGCCCCTTCCACTGCCCCGCCCCCTCGCCTTGGAGGAGCCCGCAGGACACGCCCCTCACACTGCCCCGCCCCCTCGCCTTGGAGGAGCCCGCAGGACACGCCCCTCACACTGCCCCGCCCCCTCGCCTTGGAGGAGCCTGCAGGACACGCCCCTCACACTGCCCCGCCCCCTCGCCCTGGGGGAGCCCGCAGGACACGCCCCCTCCCACTACCCCGCCCCCTCGCCCTGGCGGAGCCCGCAGGACACGCCCCTCACACTACCCCGCCCCCTCGCCTTGGATGAGCCCGCAGGACACGCCCCTCACACTGCCCCGCCCCCTCGCCTTGGAGGAGCCTGCAGGACACGCCCCTCACACTGCCCCGCCCCCTCGCCCTGGGGGAGCCCGCAGGACACTCTCGGGTCACTACCTCCCTTTCCCGGGAGGAACCTGCAGGACCTGGTGTCGTTTTCCCGTCCTTCCTCGCCCTCCTCCCCAGCTCAGATCAGGCTCCTGGTCCCTCCCTTAATCCCACCCCTTTCCCGAGCACAGCTTTGCATTTGTGCTTTCTCTTCCTGGCCCGGACACACGCCGCCTCTACCTTTACCGGGACTCCGGGGTCACACTACCAACAGGAGAAAGTTATGCCTAGACCCTTCGCGTGTTCCGACTCATTTCAACCTCCGCGAACCCCACATAGAAGTCTCCCTCCCTCCTGAATAAACTGCAGAGAGAAGAAAAAAAAAAAAAAAAGAAGTCTCCCTCCCTCCCTGGTACTGTGATCTAGACTCAGTTTCCTCTATGAACCCAACCTACAGTAGTCTAAAGTTGCTCTCCCCTCTGCCACCCTAGCACCCCCCAAAAGGAAAAGAACGGACAAAAATCTAGTCCTCTAAACTCAAGTTTTGCTCAGCTCGTTTTCAAAAATAATTGTTCCTGTTTATTAAGTTTTAAGTTCCGGCTATTGTGGTGAGCCATTCTTCGTAGCTTTTCATTTATTCCTGCTACCAAGGAAGTCATCTTTTCTCTGCCAGATATGGAAACTGGCTCGGGTCACAAGTGAAAACAGCCAGAGAGATTCAAACTAAAACTTGACTACCTATCCCTAACCACCTTAGAATAGGCCAAAAGACAAACTTACCATAAATTAAAAGACCTTAATTTGTCTCATGGTTCTAAGAATCAAGGAACACTTCATTCCATAAAATAGAATGAAAGTCCCTTGAGCTGAGCAGACAGGTTGATTTTTATAGACACAAGGCTAAAGCAGGAAAACAAAAGTGGATTGTTTATTTCAAAGTTAACTTTCCTGGAAAGTGTAACTAAAGCGGAAGAGATGTATGTTGGTCAGCGACTTGCCTGATATCTTGCTAAATTTGTCATAACCTCAGATATACAAACGTCCATTTAGTGATGGTGGGTAACAGAATCTTTAGTGTTTGGGCCTAGCAGGCCCAAATACTCACATTTATCTTAATACATGTAATCATTTTGAAACAGATGGTAGAGATCCACCCCTTCCTGGGTTTTTGAGAGATTAATTGAAGAGAAGAGTCTCACAGAGACTTTTCTGCCCAACTGGTTTCAAACCATGCTTCTCAGATCTCAGCCTCCTAAGCTACAATTTTTTTTTTTTTTTTTTTTTGTCGGTCATGGGACTTAAACTCTGGGCCTGGGCACTGTCCCTCAGCTCTTCAGCTCAAGGCGAGCACATGAGCCACCAGCGCCTGGCCCCCTGTAGATTCTTTTTTTTTTTTTTTTTGGTCGGTTGTGGGGCTTGAACTCTGAGCCTGGGCACTGTCCCTCAGCTCTTCAGCTCAAGGCCAGCGCTCTACCACTTGAGCTACAGTGCCACTTCCGGTTTTCTGGTGGTTTATTGGAGATAGGAATCTCACGGTCTCTCCTGCCCGGGCTGGCTTTGAACCGCGATCCTCATATCTCAGCCTCCTGAGTAGCTAGGATTACAGGCGTGAGCCACCAGCGCCCGGCCCCAAATACTTTTTTTAAAAATATTTATTGGCAGCTCATATGTGCCTAGATCTGTGCAGACCCAGAGAATGTAGATGTGAAAAAAATAGGTAAGAAATCTCTGTCCTCAGAAACTTACATTCCACGGAGAAGAAACAGGCAATTAAAGTGAAGAAAGAAAAGCAGTATGAAGCCTGGCACCAATGCCTCACACCTGTCATCCTAACTACTCAAGGAAGCTGATATCTGATGATCACGGTTCAAAGCCAGCCTGTGAGCCGCTTATCTCCACATAATTATCAAAAAGTGGAGCTATGGCTCAAGTGATAGAACGCTAGCCTTGAGCACAAAAGCTCAGGGACAGCGCCCAGGCCTTGAGTTCAAGTCCCAGGACCAGCTTAATGATGCAAACTACTTTTTAAAGGATTTTTTAAAATGCACAGGGCAAGGATATAAGAAGCCTCTTTCTTTATATCCCCAAGAGATCTCTCATTGACAAAAAGTTTACCAATCCCCTTTCCCCTCCCTACCTCCATTTCTAATGGATCTGGCATACTATAGGGTAGAGATCTCTTTAACAGAATTAGGACTCCTAGATTCTAGATTTTCGGAAGTCCCTGCCCCTCTCGGTGTCTCAAGATAGGAGGAGATGGACCAGGAAGGATCCCTAAGGTCCTTTCCAACTCTGACGCTCCAAGGTTCTATGAATAGGGTTAAGGAGAACTGGGACCAGCGATAGCTTCCCCATCCT
This sequence comes from Dipodomys merriami, assembly GCF_024711535.1. Taxonomy (NCBI): domain Eukaryota; kingdom Metazoa; phylum Chordata; class Mammalia; order Rodentia; family Heteromyidae; genus Dipodomys; species Dipodomys merriami. The sequence continues at coordinate 613,272 of NW_027206195.1, read as the reverse complement.
AGCAACTGTTGCTAGACAGGGGCCGCCTCCTGGTAGGAGTAAAAACCCCTCCCTGAGTCCGGGAAGTCTTCCTGGCATCCCACAATGCACAGCGACTTTGCCTAGCTAGGAAGCACGTTTTGACCTCTTTGGTCACCACCAACCCTTTGGACCCAGCCACCATAGCGCGCCTCGTTCCTATAGCAACCGCGCCAGGTCCACGCGCCGACGGTGGATGGTAAGGGCCAAAAAACAGTTGCAAAGTAGAAGCCGTAGACTCGGCGAGTCGGCGCCGTCGGCGCGCGGGCCCTTTAAGAGTCACGTGACTCCTTCGGCCGGGTCCCCGCCTCTTTCCCTTCCCCAGGCCCGGGCGAGCGCTGGTGTGGACGGGAAGCTGCCGGCCCGGCGGGCTAACTGGAGCGCGGACGCTGCAGCCGGTTGGGCCGGTGCCCTTTCCCGGTAACTCCTTCCCGGCATGACGCGGGGAGCCGCGGACGTGGCGGGTCCGGGATCTCCCGTCAGTGCCTTCTCGTTCCCGGTGCCCGCTGGGCCCGGGGGTGGGGGAGGATCGGGAAGCGACCCGGCCTGGCCCCGGGTTCTCGGGGCGGCGGGGAAGGAGGTCGCCTCCTGGGATGGCTGCGACCTCCGGTGGGCGCTCGAGGAGGGGCTCAGACCCAGAACGGGTCCCCGGGAGCCTCTGCCTGGGCCTGGGGCCCCGGCCCCCAGGGCGAGCAGCCTACCTGTTACAGGGCAGGTGTCACCCTTGGCCCGGGCCCCCAGGGCGGGCCGCCTACCTGTTACCGGGCCGGCCCAGACCCATCTGACTGACCCAGGTGAACGCCAAGTAGAAATAACAATCCCACCACTTGGTGGCTGTTGACTCCATCCATGCCTGGTAACCTTTGACATACATTAATCCCGGTGACGGCCCTGCCTATTTTAGAATGAGAACACTTAGGCCCAGTGAAATTAACTTGCCCAGAGTCATGGAGAGGTGTAGGACCCATCCCAACTTTAGTCTGATTCCAAAGCCCGTGCTTCATCACCTTCACGGTTTTTGCAGGTCAGATCCGCTTGTTTTAAAGGAAAAAAAACTGGTTAGGATGTTACTGGTTATGCAGTTATAAACATCAATCATCAGTTGAGTCCACTTTTCAAGGACTCCCAGGCAAGCGTTAGGCTTTCACTTGTAAAAACCCGCCACTTCTAAGATGTCATATTACACATTTGCATCTGGACCCTTTATGACAAGTCAAGATAAATGTGATCCACAGGGGGAGTGGAGAGGGAATTGTGTAATATAACAAAGATTATGATCCTGAATTGAAAATGTCTGTTATATCTCACTGCCAGCCAAGATTATTTCCAAAACCCTCAGTGAATTCAATCCTGAGGCTCACCAGACGTGGAGCTTAAAGCATTTTTTTTTTTTGTCACTAATTCTCATTCACCTGCAAAACTAAATTTTTCCCTATTTTTTTTCTCCCTGGAGTTTCTCCTTTATTATGACTGTTATTGCTAATGGAACAAAAGAAAAGCTGGTCATTTTCATGTTAGAATGGACAAAACAAATGGAACAGAATAGAATTGGTGTATCCTAAGTCTTAGCTGCCAAGTATTTTAAGAGTGCTTTATTTTAACTTTATTGTCAGGATAGATGAAATCTCTTATTTGAGAAACAGTCACCCTGATTATCTGTTTATATTTTCATACATACACTTATTATTTCTCCATCTCATTCATTTTTCAGTCATTTTTAAAGCTTTTCTAACCCAAAACTTCTGGAGAGTCATTCTTATCACTAATCTTTTTCTCTGTAGTGGGTCTTGTAATAATCCAAAGTAGTAGCAAGATTCCTGATTTATTTAAAAGGTAATGGGTTTTCATCTGTCTATCTTATCCATTCCCCTGCAAAGCAAAACTGTCGGAGATTCTGCACTGAAACTTACTACTTCTTCAATCATTGCAGCTCTGGGAAGGAAGAGAGATGGAAGTGAGGAAGTTGAGCATTTCCTGGCAATTCTTGATAGTTCTGGTTCTGATCCTGCAAATTCTGTCTGCGCTGGATTTTGACCCATACAGAGTCCTAGGGGTCAGCCGAACAGCCAGTCAGGCTGACATTAAAAAGGCTTACAAGAAGCTCGCCCGGGAATGGTAGGTGAAACAGAACCACAGTTTAATGTAAGCTAAGTAGTGTTAGCAGGGCGATGAAGAATAATTAGGATTGGCTTTTCTCTGTCTCTATTCTGTATTTCATGTGTATCTGTCTCTCTCCCTAGATAGGAATATATCTGTCTAGAGTATTTAGTGTGAAACTAAAAGGAGCAGCTTTATTTTTTTTTTTAAGAACATAGTAACCAACTGTGGGTAAAATACTCTACCCTTTACTCTTTTGGAGTAAAAATACTAAGGAGCCCACTGTCCTATTCTCTAAAAATGTTTATGCATTAAGCAAGTTTAGAGTAGCACTTTTTATCTTCAATTTAAAAAGGATGTTTAGGAACTGAGAATCTTAAAGCAAATATTATGGATGTATCCTGGTTTTGTCAGTAGTTCCTTGGATGGTAATTAGCAGAGTATCAATAAATCTAAAGCTTTTTTTGGACAGTCATCTTGGGTTTCTCCCACCAAAGAAACAGAAATGTTGGGTGATAGAGCTTGAGGAGGAGCCACATGAGGAAGAGAAAGGCCTGGGAGAATACTTTCAGATAACTTCCAGGTGGCTGAGACAATCAAAAGCAATGAGCAGATTTGCACGGATAGGCTCCAAAGTAGGCCATTACTGCATGCTCAGGTCCAGGTTCTGTGTGTTTCAATTCACTGAACCTTATAATTAGCCTGTGAAGGAGGAATTGTTGAACCTGTCTTACAGATGAAAAAAACTGAGGCTCAGAGTTGGTAAACTTGTAAAACCTTAGGGTTCTGTTGTCTGTTCTTGTGCACCAACTGACTCTATTGGTGTGATTTTTAAAGCATTTTCTCATCTCAGTGGAAAGAGGGAAAGGACCTGATGCGAGCAGGAAGTTGGACAGGAGTGACACTGCCATATGTGGGTGGCACCCATACATGAGTCTGCCTGGTACCACTCTTCTTAGTGAGCAAATAGACCCTACTGTTATTAAGCTGATTGCAAAAGAAAGAGGTAGAAGCCCAAAACAGTGGCTCACACCTGTAATCCTAGCTACTCAGGAGGCTGAGATTTGAGGATCGAGGTTTGAAGTTGACCCACACAGGAAAGTCCATGGAATTTTTTTTTTCTTTTTTTTTTGCTGGTCGTGGGGCCTGAACTCTGGGCCTGGGCGCTGTCCCTCAGCTCTTCAGCTCAAGGCTAGCACTCTACCACTTGAGTCACAGCGACACTTCTGGCTTTTTCTGTTTATGTGGTGCTAAGGAATCGAACCCAGGGTCTCTTGCATGCAAGGCAAGCACTCTACCACTGAACCACTTTCCCAACCCTTCATGGCATTCTTATCTCTAATTAACCACCAAAAAGCTGGAAGTGGAACTGTGGCTCAAGTGGTAAACTGCTGTCCTTGGCAGAAAAAGCTAAGGGACAGCATCTAGGCTCTGAGTTCAAGCCCAGTACTAGCACCAAAAAAAAAAAAAAAGGAGGGCTGGAAGTATGGCTTAGTGGTAGACTGCATGCACAAATGAGGCCCTGAGTTCAATTCCTCAGTACCACATACACAGAAAAAGCTGGAGGTAGCATTATGGCTCAAGTGGTAGAATGTTAGCCTTGACAAATGAAGCTCAGGGACAGTGGCCAGGCCTGGAGGTCAAGCCCCAGGACTGGCAAGAAAGAAAAAAAGATAAAATGCAATATAATATAATGCACTCAATAAATATTTTAGGTCATATTAGGAATCTAGAATTACTGGACACTAGAAAAAGGCAATCTCTAATTTTACATGGCCTCTTTCCAGAGTCTCTATACCAAACTTGCTTTTGGTAACATTTCAAACTCTTGTCCCTTTATGTAAGAACTATATATAAACCTGCAGTTAATTCATAAAGTAACAGCATTCTTTTGGACAGTATACAATAGCTTAAGGATGCATAGCTCTTTGCCCTGTCTGTCTTGTGGAGCTGAAAGGTGTGTTATGGTATTGAGTAAATCAATCATATGATTCTTTTCCTTAATTAGATTCTAACAGTAATTCATCACCATAGAAATATAGTGTCATCTAGTGACATGTGCAACTCTATTTTACATGTACATTTCCACTGTACCATTACTTACTGCTGCTTTGATTGTGACTGTGTTTTAGTTTGGAGTAGTTTCAGTGTTATATCATAATGGGCTCATTTACACTGAAGAAAACAGTGTTTTTCAGCTTGACATTTCATAAGGAACTGTAGCAGGGAAACTGGTGAACTATTAGATTGTATTTTACTAGGTGTTTCACTAAGTATTGCTCAGTCTTCTCAGGAATTTTCCCTTCCTTGCTTGGTGAAACCATGTGAAATTGTTTTTTCCTCTCAGAAAAATTATGTTTCCCACCCAATAATTGTTTATTTTATTTTTCATAGATACATTGTGTCTGTCATCTAGGCTAGCCAAGTAACAACTCCTTTGACCCCAAGAAAAGTAAATAGGGTTGGATGCCCATGGCTCATGCCTGTAATCCTAGCTACTCAGGAAGCTGAGATCTGAGGATCTGAGTCAAAGCCATCCCGGGCAAGGAAAGTCCATGAGACTCTTATCTCCGATATACCACCAGAAAACTGAAGTGGCGCTGTAGCTCAAGTGGTAGAGCACTCTCCTTGAGCTGAAGAGCTCAGGGACAGTGCCCAGGCCCAGAGTTCAAGCCCCATGACCGACAAAATAAATAAATTGGCCTAACATGGTTCAGCCAGCTGCACAGGAAATGAATTTGTTTCCTTCTTGCTGTATTATTGTTTCTCCCTTTATTTTTGTTTCTTCAGAAGTCACTAGCTGCCATGCACAGGAGTTCAGAGTTTCTTCATTTTGTAAGGGAATGTTTGCATATTGTAGTTGGTAAAAGAATTTCATATTCACTGAAATTCCAGCATTGGAGGATACTTTCCTTCCTAGGGCGGAACTTCCCCTTTTGTATCTGTGTTTCACTTTATATTCAGGGACCCACTCCCTGTGCACAGACTGTGTGTGATTTCCTTAGTGCTGGGTACTCTCTCTGCTTCAGTCTCCTAAGAAATCTTTTCCTACCCTTCTTCACCTAGAAAGTTCTTTATGTTAAATCTTCATTTGAAGGATTGCATAATTTTCTCCACTCAGTCGTTAGCCTAAGTTTGAATAGTGAAACCCCTTTTTTTTGGTCATTCAGAACATTCTTTGGACCCACCATCTCATTTCCTTCCATCATGCTGTTTTTATTGTATTTAACAGAGATAGTCCCAAGGATTTAACCTGAAGGGCAGAATGATGTCAGAGATGAGAGCATGTGCTCTATATCATTCAAATACATTGAATGAGTTCATTAAATTCTAAGACGTGGGGTGTTTTTTTTTTAATTATTCTAATACGCTTGGCATATTTTTAGTAGTTATTTACTTCCCTGTGGATTGTTTTATCTTTCCAGAACCTTTGCTAGAAGAAATTTAGAAGAGGTTAACAGAATTGATTACATAGAGAATAAATGTGAGGCCATGTATGGTGGCACATGTTTGTAATCTCAGCCATCAGGAGGCTGAGGCAAGCAAACCTTGAGTTGCAGGCTGGCCTGGGCTATAAGGGAGACTGTCTCAAAAGATAAACACACAAGCAAACTCTGTCATTGTGTGTGTGTGTGTGTGTGTGTGTGTGTGTGTGTGTGTGTGTGTGTGTGTGTGTGTGTGTGTGTGTGTGTGTGTGTGTGTGTGTGTGTGTGTGTGTGTGCGTGCACCTGTACTGGGACTTGAACTTAGGTCCTGGCACTCAAGGCTGGTGCTCTACCATTTGATCCACAGTTCTACTTCAGGCTTTTTCTTCTGGCTAATTGCTGCTAGAATCTCTCAACCTCCCAAGCAGCTAGGATTATAGGCATGAGCCACCAGTACCCAGCTTGTCATTACAGTCTTTTAGTGTAGTGAATATATACTTATGGAGATCCTAGGGTCTGGCAGGGAAGCAAGACTAGCCCCCGCTGTCCAGGGTTTTGAAATGCCCTCCCCACCAAGAAAATCGGTATAAGCACACACAAAAAAAATTACAGAATGATACATGAACTCAAGATTGAGGCAGTTAGTCATTGATGACAGCAAATGCTTAGTGTTATGAGTGGAAAGAACTTTGTGTTAACTACAGACACAGCTTAAACATGGGCTGAAAATCATGTGTGTAGCTACAAGGCAGTCCCAGGCAGGTGATGGCAGACTATGAAGCATTCTAACTTGAAGGTCATCAGTAAAATACTCTGTGCATCCTACAGCCATCGCTAATGCCCACCTGCTTGTTACCAGAAGCAGTGCCTTAAGCTGAGCACCAGTGGCTCACATGTAATTCTAGCTATTCAAGCCAGCTTGGGAAGGAAAATCTGTGAGACTCTTAATCTCCAATTAGCCAGCAACAAGCCAGAAGTGGAGCAGGGGCTCCAGTGATAGAGCACCACACTTGAATAGAAAGAACTAAGTTCAGGCCCTAGTATTGGCACCAAAAGAAAAGAAATAGTGCCTGGTTCCAAACCACTAACGTGGGAAGGAACAGCCACCAACACTTGCAGTTAGGTGTACACAGAAGCAGTTTAGCTTGAGCTGCCAAGCTGGATTCGCACATCTGCACTTGTCTTCCATAAGACACTGCAATGTTTTCTGCTGCTGTGGAAATGTGCCCAGCTCCAATGCTTTGGGAGGAGGTGACCTGATATAGACTTTCCTGTTTCAGAGTCTTGTGAAGCATCCGATTGCTTCTAGCATTTATTTTAGGAGACCTCTCCTAAGAAAGCGACCCCTGATGTTGGTGAATGTGTGTCTGAGGATGCTACATGACTGGGAACACATTGAGCCCATTCTCACTGGCTGCCCATTTGTGTTTCAGGCATCCTGATAAAAACAAAGATCCTGGGGCCGAAGACAAGTTCATTCAGATCAGCAAGGCTTACGAGGTATTGTCTCAGACTTTGTAATACCGCCATGAGTTCCCATCAAGTGTGCCTTAGGTAATCAGCTCTAGAATATTCTCTCTGAAAGAGCAGATTCCCCAGGTTCTGACCCAGTTTCCACATGACAGTGAGCAGAACATATTTGGCCCCATCCAGCATATTGAAACAAGTATGTAAGGACTTCAGCTCTTGGAAAATCTGGCCTATTTTAAGGGCTCTAATTAGAATTGCGAAATTACCCAGCATATGTCTCTCTTAACCATTTTAGGTAGATTTTTAAAGAATCACACATCAGCCAGGTGCCATTGGCCCACCCCTGTATCTTAATTACTTAGGAGGCTGAGATCTCAGAATCACAGTTCAAAGCCAGCCTGGACAGGAATGTCTGTGAGACTCTTATCTCCAATTAACCACTAAAAAGCCCAAAATGGAGCTGTAGCATAAGTGGTAGAGCAATAACTTTGAGCACAAAGGGTCAGAGACAACACCCAGGCCCTGAGTTCACGCCCCTGACCAGCACCAAAACAAACAAATGTGTTATACACTTTACATTTAGTCTTTCTGTGTCACTAAGCTGCTTACAGAAAAGCCTTTGGAGGCTGAAGATAGAGCTCAGTAGTAGAATATTTGCTTAATATGCACAGAGCCCTCGGTTCGATTCCCAGCACCACAGAACAAAAGTCTTCTAGGTGAACCTCGTGGTTTACTTTGGATTCCTTATCTTTCTTTCTTCTTGGTAGATTCTTTCCAATGAAGAAAAGAGAATGAACTACGATCACTATGGGGATGCTGGAGAGAACCAAGGCTACCAGAAGCAGCAGCAGCGCGAGTATCACTTCCGCCATTTCCACGAAAACTTTTACTTTGATGAATCATTTTTCCACTTCCCTTTCAATTCGGAGCGACGGGACTCCATTGATGAGAAGTATTTATTGCACTTTTCCCACTATGTGAATGAAGTGGTGCCAGACAGCTTCCGGAAGCCCTACCTCATTAAGATCACCTCTGACTGGTGCTTCAGCTGCATCCATATTGAACCAGTGTGGAAAGAAGTCGTTCAGGAACTGGAAGGGCTGGGTGAGACCATTTTATTTAATTTATTGCTCTGTTTTCTAAGAGGGGAACTATATACAACCCATTTTAATTTTGAGTTTCTGATTTGAAGCTTTATATAGTGTCTAGAGGTCAAGCATCTATCTGAAGGCCTAATACACAGGCAAACTTGAAAATTATTAGTTGCACCAGGTGCTAGTAGCTCATACTTGTAATTAGTTAATTAGGAGGCTGTGAATAGGAGGATCATAGTTTGAGGACATCTCATACAAGGAAGTCCATAGGACTCAATATATATCAGTGGAAGAAGCTGGACTTGGTTCATCATCTAGATCAGGAATAAATAGGCAGATCAAGGTCCAGGCTGGCGTGGGCAGGAAGGAAGACCCTGTCTCAAAACTAACACAAAATAGGGGTGTGACTCAGGGATAGAGTACCTCCCTAGCAAATGTGAAACCCTGAATTCAAACCCCAGTTGCTACATCAAAATGCCACAGCTTTTGTGGCTTGAATCCATAAGTTTATTCTTTCCCAGTTTTAGAGGCAGAAAGTCCAAGACGAGAGTGTTAATAGCTTTGGTTTCTTCTGGGGCCTCTTCCTGGTTTGCAGAAGCCAGCTTCACAGTATCTGGTCACATGGCCATCACTGATGCCAGTGTCTGGAATCTTCTTTTGCCCTTTCCTCTTACTAGAATACCAATCACATTGAATTCAAGCCTGCCTTATGATCCATTTTAAATGTCCTTTCTTCTTTTTTTTTTTTTTTTTTTTTTGATCAGTTGTGGGGCTTGAACTCTGGGCTTGGGCACTGTCCCTCAGCTCTTCAGCTCAAGGTGAGCACTCTACTGCTTGAGCCACAGCGCCACTTCCGGTTTTCTAGTGGTTTACTAGAGATAAGAGTCTCACGGACTTCCCTTGCCCAGGTTGGCTTTGAACCATAATCCTCAGATCTCAGCCTTCTGAGTAGCTAGGATTACAGGCGTGAGCCACTGGTGCCCAGCTTTTCTTTCTTCTTTAAAGGCTTTTAGTTTAGGATGCCATAATAAAATACTGTAGTCTCAGGCTGGGAAGGTGGCTCATTGGTAGAGTGCTTACCTCGCATGCATGAGGCCCTGGGTTTGATTCCTCAGCACCACATAAATAGAAAAAGCCAGAAGTGGCACTGTGGCTCAAATGGTAGAATGCTAGCCGTGAGCTGAAGAGCACAGGGAGAGCACCCAGGCCCCGAGTTCAAGCCCCACAACCAAAATATATATATAGTAGTCTAAGCCAGACACCAGTGGCTCATGCCTATAATCCTAGCTACTCTGGAGGCTGAGATCTGAGGATTATGGTTCAAAGCCAGCGTAAGCAGAAAAGTGTGAGCCTCTCATCTCCAGTTAACCATCAAGAAAGCCAGAAGTGGAGGTGCAGTTTGAGTGGTAGAGCACCTTGAGCAAAAAGCTAAGGGACAGCACCCAGGCATTGAGTTCAAACTTTAGTACCAGAACAAAAAAATAATTGACTAAAAGAATCAGTATTCCCTACTATCTCTCATAGTAAAATAATTTCACAAGAAGAGGCATGTTCTCAAGGACAAGAGGACTGTGCCTTTCTTCTCTCCTGTTGGTAACCCCTAGGTTGGTTGTTTTATTTTGAGTTGTTTACCATTGCTGAGTTGTCAGACTCCTTGATCATCCACAGATTTTTAATTCTTTTTTCTTTTCTTTTTTTTTCTTGCTGGTTGTGGGGCTTGAACTCTGGGCCTGGGCGCTGTCCCTCAGATCTTCAGCTCAAAGCTAATGCCCTACTACTTGAGCCACAGCACCACTTCTGGCTTTTTCTGCTTATGTGGAGCTGAGGAATCGAACCCAGGGCCTCATGCATGCAAGGCAAGCGCTCTACCACTGAGCCACCTTCCCAGCCCAGATTTTTATTTCTTTTAAGTAAAAATACCACTCATACTTCATTTAAATTATTTTCTCATGATTTGCTTCCCAAATTAGAAGTCACAGGCCGAAGGAATATTGTAATACTCCCAGAATGAAAACCAGGAGTGTTAGCACATCCTGTAATGCCAGCACTCAAGGAGACTGAGATAGGAGGATCATGACTTTGAAGTTAGTCTAGGTCACATAGTTAGATCTTATCTCAGGAAAAATAAATTTCTTTTTTTATCAGATTGCTTTGCAGAAACACTGAACAGTGCAGACTTCCTGCAAGGAACAGATCTGGGCAGTCTTACCACTATATTCCCTCCTGTGTGGTTGGCTTTAATTTTACCCTGAAATAATTACACATTGGCATTTCTTCCATTTGTCCTGGGGTGCCAAGCAGCTTCAAATAGCTCTTCTGTATTTTGCAGGTGTGGGAATTGGTGTTGTCCATGCAGGCTACGAGAGGCGCCTGGCCCATCACCTGGGAGCCCACAGCACACCCTCCATCCTGGGGATCATAAACGGGAAAGTCTCCTTTTTCCACAATGCGGTCGTCCGGGATAACCTCCGGCAGTTTGTAGAGAGCCTTCTTCCAGGGAACTTGGTGGAGAAAGTAAGTGTCTATAGAGGAGAATGTGGATAGCTGACTCCCCCAAACTGTGTCTGTGACCTCTCAGACCTGACTTCCACTGAGCACAGGCACAACACACATTAATGAATTAATTATTCACACTGAATCATTTAAATCATAGGCAGTAGGAAACTGAAGACTGAAGCAGGTAAGGTGGAAGCTGAAAGAATGCCTTGGTGTAAATTGCCATCTGGCAGATTTCTCCTTCATTGGAATCTGAACTGAAAACAGCAGTGACTAGCCCAGCGCTGGTGGCTCATGCCTATAATCCTAGCAATTCAGGAGGCTGAGATCTAAGGATCATTGTTCAAAGCCAGCCTGGGCAGGAAAGTCCATTAAACTCTTATTTCTAATTAACCACCAAAAAACCAGAAGTGGAGCTATGGCTCAAAGTGGTAGAGTGCTAGCCTTGAGCAAAAAAGAGCTTAGGGACAACTACATCGCCCAGACCCCGAACTCAAGCCCCATTAGCCACAAAAACAAACAACAAAAAAACACTTTCCCAAACAACAAATTAGTTCAGGCCAGACATTGGTGGTTCAGGCCTGTAATGCTAACTAAGGAGGCTGAGGTCTGAGTTCAAAACCAACCCACATGGGCTGGGAAGGTGGCTCAGTGGTAGAGCACATGCCTTGCATGCCTGAAGCCCTGGGTTCGATTCCTCAGCACCACATAAGCAAAAAGAAAAAAGCCGGAAGTGGCGCTGTGGCTCAAGTGGTAGAGCACTAGCCTTGAGCTGGAGCTGAAGAGCTGAGGAACAGTGCCCAGGCCCAGAGTTCAAGCCCCATGACCGGACACCCCCCCAAAAAAAAAAAAAAAACCAACCCACATGCTGGGCACCAGTGGTTCACGCCTGTAATCCTAGCTACTCAGGAGGCTGAGATCTGAGGATCTGCCAGCCCGGGCAGGAAAGTCCGTGAGACTCATCTCCAGTAAACCACTTGAAAACCGGAAGTAGCGCTGTGGCTCAAATGGTAGAGTGCTTGCCTTGAGCTGAAGAGTGCAGGGACAGTGCCCAAGCCCAGAGTTCAAGCTCCACGACTGACAAAAAAAAAAACCCACACAGTAAAGTCTATGAGACTTTTATTGCCAATTAACCACCAAAAAGCCAGGAGTGGTGCTTTGGCTCAAGTAGTTGAGCATTCAGAGCCCTGGGTTCAAGCCCTAGTACCAGCAAAGGAAAAAAGAGAGAGAGAGTTAAATTCTGAAATTAACGTTTTATTTCCAATTTAAGGTTACAAGCAAAAATTATGTCAGATTCCTCACTGGCTGGCAGCAAGAAAATAAACCTCATGTCCTTCTGTTCGACCAGGGACCCTCAATACCGCTGCTCTATAAGGTATTTTACACGCTGGGAGGATGGTCTGGGTTTTTTGGTGGAAAGTTGGAACATCTTTTTTGTAAATAGAAGTTGAGCATCCCTAATACAGAAACCCAAAGACTGAAGTTTTCTGAGTGTTAACATGGTACCATAAGTAGAAACGCATAGAGGTGACTGACTTCATGTCATAGTCAGAATGCAGGCACACTGAAAATGCTATGTAAGATTCCCTCAGGTCATGTGTACAGGGTGTGTGTGAAGCAAATGAATTTTGTGTTTTGACTTGGTTTCATTCCCAAGATAACTCATTATGAGTGTACTAAGAAACTGAAACACTTCATCTTGAGCATCAGGATGAGAGATTCTCAACATCTAATAGTTTCAAACATGAGGAAGACTCAAAGCCAGAAACTTTATTGTCCTGCCACTGCCTTCAGAAGTCACTGAATCCTCAGCAACACCTAGTGACAGGGTCTTAGACCAAGACAGGTACACATGCATATATATATATAGGTGTACAGTGGCCTTGCGATGTACCCAGGGTCTCGCTGCACTGCTGTGTGGTGAGTACATGACGCCCCTGCAGCCTGTGTACCCCTACACCACAACTCCAGCACACCTCATTGTACTGTGACATGGGTGGGAGAGGACTGTCCCACATCAATGCCCGGACACTCCATGCCTCACACCCATGTTCAGTAAATGATTATTTTGCTTTCTCTTTAAAAGAAGGAATGAGGTGGTGTTTAGCTTTGTAGCTATAAGTTTTTGTAGCTGCAAAGCTACAGAACTCCTGGATGGGTATGAGGTACATTGGTGGGTCTTCACCCCAGTGTGGATGTGAATGGGTCCTATTTTCCTTGTAAGTAAAGTACCATGCTACCGACTTTACTTTCTTCCTCTCCTTTTTCCCTCACAGTTGACTGCTTTTGCATACAAAGATTACTTATCATTTGGGTATGTGTATGCCGGCTTTCGAGGGGCTGAGGAGATGGCAAGACAGTACAATATCAATGTCCAGGCCCCCACCATCCTCATCTTCAAGGAGCACATAAACAAGCCAGCTGACATGATCCAGGTATGTCAAGCCTTCATGCCACTAAGCAATAAAATGAGCAGAGCAGCAAGTGCCAGTGACTCACCCCTGCAATCCCAGCTACGTAGGAGACTTGAGTGGGAAGGATTGTAATTAGAGGCATCCTAGGCATATAGGAGACCCTTTTTTAACCAGTAGCTGGGTGCTGTGATACCTGTCTGTCATTCCAGCTGCATAGAAGGTTAAGATCAGTGGAAGGGAGTTCCAGGCCAAGCTAGGCAGCTAAGTCTTCAAGGCTCCATATCAGGAGAAGAAGCTGGGAGTGGTATTGTACACCTGTCAATCCCAGCTAGGACAGGAAGCCTAAAATAGGTGGATCACAGTCCAGGCATGCACTTAGGCATTTTTGGCATTTTTAGTGTTGTATATGAAACCAGAATTTTCCCCATTACCTCTTCTGGTTTTTTATTGTTGTTTTTATTGGTCATGGGGCTTTCCTGTCCCTAAGCTTTTGTGCTAACAGGGCCTCACTTTTGTTAGGCATTCTACCCTTGAGCCACTTCCTACAGCCCCTTTTTGCATTGGTTATATTCAGGGTTTCGCTTAATGCCAGGTCAGTCTGGACTGTGATCTTCCTTTTGCTTCCCTATATTGCTGGGGATGACTTTTTAGTCATTTGGAAATAGTTGTGATATCTGATAGGAAAAAATCTGTTCAGTGTGATTTGGCTTTTGGACAAGATCTCTCTTTTTTTGGACGTCCTAGGGCTTGAACCTTAGTGCCTGGGCTCTGTCCCTGAGCCTCTTGGTGCTCAGGGCTACCACTCTATCACTTGAACCACAGCGCCACTTCCAGCTTTTTCTGCTTATGTGGTACTGAGGAATCGAACCCAGGGCCTCATGCATGCAAGGCAAACACGCTACCACTGAGCCACCTTCCCAGCCCCTCCAGCCTTTTCTGTTTATGTGGTACTAAGGAATGGAACCCAGGGCTTAATGCATGCTAGGCAAGCACTCTACGACTAAGCCACATTCCCAGCTCTGGATAAGCTCTTTTTTTAAAAAAATAATTGTTTATTGAGATTGATTACATAAATGTCACAAATTTCGCAGTATTGTGGGATAGTGATACTTAAAGTCACAAACATGTTTTAACATTCACAAGGCAAATTGTCATCATCAATGGTCTATAACATTTGTGAATTCTATGAGCTTTGACAGTACAACTATCTCTTCCACATGGGGTAATATGTACATTTCTTTCCTTTTCCTTAGAGTAAGCTGTTCCTCTAAAAAAAAACAAAAAGCAACACACACACACACACACACACACACACACACACACACACACACACACACACACACACACACACACACACACACAAACACACACTACCTTGGCTATTCTGGGTCTTTGGTAATTCTTTTTGTATATATTTTAAATTCCAGCAGGTTACATTGAATCAAAGCAAAAAACTACTTGGGTTTATATTAGCTCATTAAGTCACTTAGACATGTAGAAAAATCAAGGCCTTCTATCCAGTGGACATGATATACCTACTCCATTCGTTTAAGTCATTTGTACATCTCAATAGGTATTACAGTTTCTCTGTAAAAATCAGCTAAGTGCTGATGGCATTCAGGTAGCTGAGATCTGAGGATTGCAGGTCAAAGCCAGCCTGAGCAGAAAAGTCTAAGAGACTCATTCCAATTAACCACCAAAAAGCCAGAAGTAGAGCTATGGCTCAAATGGTAGAGTGCTAGCTTTGAACCCCAAAGCTCAGGGACAGCCCCCAGGCTCTGAGTTCAAGCTGCCTTGAGACCAGCACACGCGAGCGCACACACACACACACACACACACATCACATCACATCACATATTTCTGCCTAGCAAGCACACTGAGCTAAAACACCACTACTTCCATATTGATATGATTAAATTATATTTTATCAGCCTATTTCTAGGAACCTCATCTTTTTATACTGCTAAAAAGAGCATCTCTTGGGGCTGGGAAGGTGGCTCAGTGGTAGAGCACTTGCCTTGCATGCCTGAGGCCCTGGGTTCGATTCCTCAGCACCACATAAGCAAAAAGAAAAAAGCCGGAAGTGGCGCTGTGGCTCAAGTGGTAGAGCGCTAGCCTTGAGCTGAAGAGCTGAGGGACAGCGCCCAGGCCCAGAGTTCAGGCCCCACGACCTGACCCAAAATCTAAAAAAAAAAGAGCATCTCTTAAATTTTCTGTTGGGTAAAGTAATGCAACTGATTTTTTTTTTCTCTCAAGGCTAGCATGCTACCACTTGAGCCATAGTCCACTTCCAGATTTCTGTGTTTATGTGTACTAAGGAATCAAACCCAAGGCTTCGTGCATGGTAGGCAAGCACTCTACCACTAAGCCACATTCCCAGCTCTGCAATTGATTTTTTTTTTTTTTTTGTCGGTCGTGAGGCCTGAACTTTGGGCCTGGGCGCTATCCCTCAGCTTTTCAGCTTAAGGCTAGCACCCTATCACTTGAGCCACGGTGCCACTTCCAGCTTTTTTTTTTCTGCTTATGTGGTGCTAAAACCCAGGGCCTCATTCATGTGAGGCAAACACTCTACCACTGAGCCAACTTCCCAGCCCCCTGCAATTGATTTTTAAATATTGACTTTGACTTATCACCCCAGCTATGTGAGAAGTGGAGATCAGGATGATTGAAGTTCAAGGCCAGCTCAGGCAAAAAGTTCATGAGATCCTACCCCAACCAATAAACAGCCCCAGCAGTATATACGTGTCCCTCCAGCTACAGGGGAACTGTAACTATGAGAATCGCTGTCGGCTAGCCTGGGCAAAAACTGAGTCTTTTTTTTTTTTTTTTTTGGCCAGTCCTGGGGTTTGAACTCAGCCAGATTCCTAGCCTGAAAACTTGAGTCTTAAGGAAAGACTTTGTGATTACTTTTATCATTACGTAACTATAACAAGTTTTTCTTTTTTTTTCAGATTTATATATTTTTTAGAAATTACTCCTATCTAATTTTTCAAATTAAAGTAACTTTTTTTTTTTTTGAAGTCTCTTTTGTTTTTATCTTTATTTTTGTCAGTGGTGGCGTTTGAACTCAGGGCCTGGGCGCTTGTCCCTGAGCTCTTTTTTTTTTTTTTTAATTTTTTTATTGTAAAGATACTATACAGAGGGTTACAGTTACATGAGTGAGGTAATGAGTACACTTCCTCTTGAACATTGTTACCCCCTCCATTGTTTTCCCCCTACCATCCCCTCCCTCCCTCCCTTCCCCAGGTTCTTTTTTTTTTTTTTTTTATTGTGATTAAGTGATTACATAATTTCCAGAAATTCACAGTATTGTGGAATAATGATGCTCATTTAAAGTCACAAGTTCATTCTAACTTTCCTGGAGCAAATTGTCTATCACAGTCTGTAATATATAACGGTGCTCACATGTTACATACCATATATGTGATCAGCAGCATGGGGATATTTGGTAGTGGTTCAACCAGATGAGTGGGAGTTCTTTGTTTCTTAAGTCCTGTTTGTTTTGTCATATCACCTAACATTTTGGATTTAGCATCCACTTATCAGGGAGACCATGTACTGTTTGTCTCTTCGTTCTTGGCTTACCTCGCTCAACATGATTCCTTCTAGCTCCATCCATTTCCCTGCAAATGCCATTATTTTGTCATTTCTAATGGCTGCATAATATTCCATTGTGTATAGATACCACAATTTTTGGATCCATTCATCTGTGGTGGGGCATCTAGGTTGTTTCCATATCCTAGCTATTGCGAACAGTGCTGCAATAAACATGGAGGTGCACATGTTCTTGTATATTGGTTCCTGTTCAGGGTAGATGCCTAGAAGTGGTATGACTGGGTCGTAAGGGAGGTCAATCTTTAGCTTTCTAAGGACCCTCCAGACTGCTTTCTAAAGTGGTTGTATGAGTGTACATTCCCACCAGCAGTGTAATAGCGTTCCTCGTTCTCCACATCCCCTCCAGTATTTGTCGTTGGCTGATTTGTGGATGTGGGACATTCTGACTGGGGTAAGGTGGTATCTCAGGGTTGTCTTTATTTGCATTTCCTTTACCATCAGGGATGATGAACATTTCCTCATGTGTTTCTTTGCCATTTTTATTTCTTCATTTGAGAAGTCCCTCTTTAGTTCCCTTGCCCATTTAGTAATTGGTTTGTTAGGTTTGGGAGGGATTAGTTTCTTGAGTTCCCTGTATATACAGGATGTTAACCCCTTGTCTGATATATTGCTGGTAAATATTTTTTCCCAATTAGTTGGTTGTCTTTCTAGCTTGGTTGCAATAGCTTTATCTGTGCAGAAGCTTTTTATTTTAAGGTAATCCCATTTGTCGAGTCTCTCTCCAACTTGTTGTGACCCCCTGGGACTCTGTTCAGGAAGTTCCTTCCTGTGCCTATTAGTTCAAGTGTCTCTCCTACTCTGTCCTGCAGTAGTTTCAGAGATTAAGGTTTAATGTTAAGGTCTTTAATCCATTTTGAGTTGATGTTGGTGCATGGTGATAGGCTGGGGTCCACTTTTAGTTTTCTGCATGTGGCTGCCCAGTTTTCCCAGCACCAGCGGTTGAAGAGGCTGTGTTTCTTCCATTGTATGTCTTTGGCTCCTTTGTCGAATATCAGCTGGCTGTAGGCCTGTGGATTTATTTCTGGATCTTCTATTCTGTTCCATTGGTCTTCGGGTCTGTTTTTGTGCCAGTACCATGCTGTCTTTGTTATTATAGCTCTGTAGTAGAGTTTGAAGTTCGGCATGGATAGCCCTCCCATATTGTCTTTATCCCCTAGAATTGTTTTGGCTATTCTAGGTCTTTTGTTGTTCCATATGAATTTTTGGACTGTTTTCTGTATTTCAGTGATGTACGTCATTGGGATTTTAATAGGAATTGCGTTGAATTTGTATATTAGTTTTGGAAGTATTACCATCTTTACTATATTAAGTCGGCCTATCCAGGAGCATGGGAGGTCTTTCCATTTCCTAGTGTCTTCTGCAATTTCTTTCTTTAACTTTTTATAGTTCTCATTAAATAGTTCTTTTACATCTTTGGTTAGGTTAATTCCTAAATATTTTATTTTTCGGGAGGTTATTGTGAATGGGGTTGCTCCCTTTATTTCTCTCTCTTCCTGTACATTATCAGTGTATAGGAAGGCAACTGATTTTTGTGGGTTTATTTTGTATCCTGCTATTTTGCCGAAGTGATTTATGATTTCTAAGAGTTTGGGGATGTAGTTTTTGGGATCGTGGAGGTATAGTATCATGTCATCTGCAAAAAGGGATAGTTTAACTTCTTCTTTCCCTATGCGGATCCCTTTAATGTCTTTTTCTTGCCTTATTGCCCTGGCTAAGGGTTCTAGGACTATATTGAAGAGGAGTGGAGACAGTGGGCATCCTTGCCTTGTTCCTGATTTTAGGAGAATTGGTTGTAGCTTTTCCCCATTAAGTATAATATTGGCTATTGGTCTGTCATAAATGGCTTTTATTGTTTTTAGAAATGTTCCTTCTATTCCTATTTTCTCCAGAGCTTTTAGCATGAATGAATGTTGAATTTTGTCAAAGGCCTTTTCTGCATCTGTGGCGATAATCATGTGATTCTTGACCTTGGCTCTGTTGATATGTTGGATTACATTTATTGACTTACGTATGTTAAACCATCCCTGTGTCTCTGGGATGAAGCCTACCTGGTGATAGTGAATTATTTTTTTTATGTGTTTCTGGATTCTGTTAGCTAGAATCTTGTTAAGGATCTTTGCATCTGTGTTCATCAAGGAGATTGGCCTGTAATTCTCCTTTTTGGTTGGGTCTTTGCCTGGTTTGGGGATGAGTGTGATATTGGCTTCGTAGAATGAGTTTGGGATAGCTCCCTCCTTCTCTGTTTCTCTGAAGAGCTTGAGGAGTATGGGTATTAGTTCTTGTTTAAAGGTCTTATAGAATTCTGCTGTGAATCCATCTGGTCCTGGGCTTTTTTTTGTTGGAAGACTTTTGATAGCTTCCTGTATCTCATTATAGGATATTGGCTTATTTAATTGGTTAACTTCTTCTTTGCTCAGTTTGGGCAACTTGTATTTCTCTAAAAATGCATCCATTTCTGCCCGATTTTCTTCCTTTAGAGAGTATAGCTTTTGAAAGTAGTCTGTTAGAATTGTTTGGATATCTTGGGTACGTGTTGTGATGTTTCCCGTGGCATCCCTAATCCTATTAATATGGGTTTCCTCTCTTCTTTTTTTAATTAATCTAGCCAATGGGCCATCAATTTTGTTTATTTTTTCAAAGAACCAGCTTTTTGTTTGGTTTATTTTGGTTATGGTTTTCTGATTTTCTAATTGGTTAATCTCTGCTTTTAATTTGGTTATCTGGCTTCGTCTAGTAGCTTTAGGTCCCATTTTTTCTTGTTTTTCTAGCTGTTTTAATTGCAACATGAGATTATTTACTTGGTCTGTCTCCATTCTCTTGATGTGGGCACTGAGGGCAATAAATTTGCCCCTCAGGACTGCTTTTGCTGTGTCCCACAAGTTTCTTTGTGAGGTGTTTTCATTTTCATTGAGTTGTAGGAAATGCTTTATTTCTTCTCTGATCTCTTCTGTTATCCAGGCATTGTTAAGGAGTGTGCTGTTCAATTTCCATGTATTAGAGAAATTTCTGCGGTATGCTTTGTTATTGAGAACTAGGTTGATTCCACTGTGGTCAGATAGGACACAGGGGATTATGTCGATCCCTTTGTATTTGCTTAAGTTCCTTGCATGAACTATGATATGGTCTATTTTAGAGAAAGTTCCGTGAGCTGCTGAGAAGAATGTGTACTGTGTTGTTTTAGGGTGAAATACTCAGTAGATGTCAGTTAATTCTGCTTGGAGTATGGCCTCTCTTAAATCGGTAGCTTCTTTGCCAATCCTCTGGTTGATAGACCTGTCCTTTGGTGAGAGTGGTGTGTTAAAGTCTCCTAGTATTATCGTATTGGGATCTATTTTATTCTGTAAGTTTGAGAGCATTTGTTTGACATATCTGGGTGCACCAATATTTGGGGCATATAAGTTGATGATGGTTATATCCTCCTCTTGGATTGTTCCCTTTATTAATATGTAGTGTCTGTCCTTGTCTTTCTGTACTATTTTAATGAAAAGTTTATTTTGTCAGATATCAGGATAGCTACACCTGCTTTCTTACTGGGGGCGTTTGATTGGTAGATCCTTTTCCACCCCTTCACTCTGAGTTTGTTTGTATGTTTGGCTGAGAGGTGGGTCTCCTGAAGGCAACAGATGGATGGGTCTTGTTTTCTGATCCAGTCCTCAGTTCGTTTTCTTTTAATTGGCGAATTCAGCCCATTTATATTAAGAGAAAGTATAGAGAGATGCATTGTTGTCCCTGCCATTCCGTTTTCCTAAGTTTT
Organism: Dipodomys merriami; assembly: GCF_024711535.1. Taxonomy (NCBI): domain Eukaryota; kingdom Metazoa; phylum Chordata; class Mammalia; order Rodentia; family Heteromyidae; genus Dipodomys; species Dipodomys merriami. Next base: position 592,889 of record NW_027206195.1, on the reverse strand, counting down.
TCTTCTTTCCTTTCCTCCTGTGCTTGCTCAGTTAGACTTTGAGTAACGCCTGTTTGGGGCAGGCCCCAGTTCCTGGTTGTTTTCTTCAGGTTGTGTCCCCCCTCTTAGAATTCTTTGTAATGCTGGCTTAATGTTTATGTATTCATTTAGTTTTTCTTTGCTATTAAAAGTTTTCAGTTCTCCATCAAATGTGAATGCTAGCTTTGCCGGGTATATTAGTCTGGGTTGGCAGTTATTGGCTCTCAGGGCTCATATGGTGCTTTCCCAGGCTTTTCTTGCATTCATTGTTTGTGTGGAGAGATCTGCAGTGATTCTAATTTTTTTCCCGTTGTAGTATAGCTCCTTCTTCATTTTTGCTGCATGCAGGATTGTTTCCTTATTATTCAGATCTATCATTTTTACTATAATGTGTCTAGAAGTGTTTCTCCTGGGATCTTGCTTGTTGGGTGTTCGATAAGCTTCTGTGATGTAGTTAAGATGGTCGTTTTTGAGGTGGGGAAAATTTTCATTGATTATATTGTTAAATAGGTGTTGCATTCCCTTGCTCTGGAATTCCTCACCTTCGTCCACTCCGATTATGCGAAGGTTAAATTTCTTAGCATTATCTGCTTGCTCTTGAATTTCCCTTTGGTTTAATTTGAGTGATTTTTTCCATATCTGTCACTTTTTGGTCCAGTTGGTGTATTCTGTCTTCTGTATCTGACACTCTACCTTCCATTTCATTACTCTGTTGATCGTGGCTTCTATTGTGGTTTGCATGGAGGAAATGGATCCCTTTATGGATTCAATGTTGGTTCTCAGAGTACTGATCTCACCTCTCAATGAGGTATGCATTACCTCTAATTTGGCGTTTATCTCACTTCTTACTGAGGTTTGTGCAGCTTCTATTTTTGCATCCAACTCTTGTTTGATATCCTGTATCTCTTTTGATAGTTCATCCTTGTGCTCTTTCAATTTCTGATCAATTTCTCGCTTTATTTCTTGAGTCATTGCCTCCAGCAACCCTTGGATGTAGCTTTTGTCTTCCATTCCTGCTTTGCTCCCACTGGGGCTCTCCCCTGCGTGGCTGCTGGCTTTTGAGGTGAGCTTGCTGTCCTGGGTGGTGGTAAACCTTGTGATTTTTCTCTGTGATTTTTGCATGGAGGTTCAGGAGACTGCTCTTCAATTTTGTTTTGGTGTGTCTGTCTTTGCTTGGTTGCTGATTCTGTATTGGTAGAGAGAGTCTGTGCCTGATCTGGGTTCTGTTGGGAGCCTATTTCCAGCTGCTATTCTGACTTACTTAGGATTCTCAGCTCTCTGCTGTAGATTGCTGGCAGTTCCCGCCTTTGGAAGGGTTGAGCAGCCTAGGCTGCTTGTGTTTGCTCCTACGGGTGCTCTTGTGAAGAACAGATGCTCTGGATACACTCTCCCAAATACTGGAGTCTGCTATGGGCTCCTGATGTGTTTTTGTTTGTTTGTTTTGGGCTGGTTGTGGGCTTGAACTCTAGGTTTGGGTGCTGTCCCTTAGCTCTTCAGCTCAAGGCTGGCACCCTACCATTTGAGCCACAGCACCACTTCTGACCCTTTTTGCTTTTGTGATGCTGAGGAATCAGATCCAGGGCCTCATACATCCAAGACTATCACTCTATTGCTGAGCCGCCTTAACAGTCTGAGCTCCTGCTTACTATCAGGTGCTGGCAGCCTGTGTTGCCCAATTCCCAGTCTAGGGTATATGGGTGGAGTTTTGGTGGGGTTTGGGCTTCTCTTGTCCTGGGCCTCCAGGTCTTTTGTTGTCACAGGCGTGCTTCCCGGGGAGTGTTGTTTCCTGGTTTTCTCCCCTCTGTTGAGGCGCATGCTCAGCTTTTTACTTCAGTTGGGAGGAATTGGTCGTGTTGTTCAGGCGCCGGATCCCCGGGCCTGGTTCCGGCCCCAGCCTGGAGCGCGCTTGTTAGGCCTGTGCTGATGTGTATACCACCTAGGTTATACAGCCTGAGGGACACAGTTCAAATTTCTTCTACTGTTGGTAGTCTTGACCCAGGGGCACTGTTCCTGGCTTGGGCATTTAAGCTCCCTTCCAGGGGCGCTCTTGCTCTAGCCTGGCCAGCTGAGTGTGCTCCACGGGCTGGTGGAGCTCTCAAACAGTTCCCAGTTTTAGTGGGTCCTGTGGTCTGGGTGTTGGGGTAGGGAGTCTAGGTCAGCGTCTGGGGATTCCCTCCAGCTCTGGTCTCCCTTGAGGGATACACTGTCCCCTGTGGGGTACTCACCCTGGAGCTGGTTGTTTCTGTGTGGTGTAGGTTGTCAGTTGTTGTTGCAATCCGAGTTCAGTTGGGGTGGTTGCGGGCTGGGTTGGGCGGTGGTGGCTCTGTGTGATTCTTTTCTGTCACTGCCTCTGTCGAAGCTGTCTGGTCAAAAGTGTCCACGCTCAGGCAGCTTCTTCGCGGTGCCTCTGGGGCCCAGATGGCCCCGCCGGGTTGCGATCGCGATCGGGCGGGTGGTCTGCCTATCGGGCGGGTGGTCTGCCGACAGGTCCCTTTGTCGCGCTGCTGGTGCCGAGTGGCTTTGGCGGGATGGAGCCTCTCTGCTCCGGTGGAGAGTGAGGGGTGGGGGTGGGATCCTCGTGGAGACTCCCGGCTGGTAGGTTTCTCTGTTCCTGGCAATCCGCTGTTCTGCAAACCGGTACCTGGTGATCTGCAAGCGGCCCCCTGTGTCTCTGGGGCTCCAGCAGCCCCCGCCGGGCCGGCTGGCCGGTAGCTTGGCGCACTGCTGCGCGGCCAGTAAAGGTTGGGGGAGGGGTCTTCGCTTTTCTCTGTTCTGAAATTCTTCTTTTCCTCTTTCTTTTTTTGTTATTTTCCGCCTCTGGTTTTTCTCTGAGTGTTCGTCTTTTTGTTGTTGTCGGTCTCTTGGGGAGATTAAGCGTTGGAACTCGAACTCTCTTTTTGGTTGGAGAGAGCTGTGGCGTTTCCCTACTGCCCTGTCGCCATCTTGGTCCCCCCTCCTAAAGTGATTTATTGGAGGCAAAAATCTCACATTTCCTGACCAGTCTGGCTTCAAACCATGATCCCCAGACCTCAGTCTCCTGAGTAGCTAGGATTACAGGTGTGAGCCACCAGTACCCAGCTTTACTAATTAATTTTTAATTGTGGCTGTTTTTTAGAACAAAGTCTCACTATTTTATCCAATCAGGCATTGAATCCTGGACTCTAGCTGTCCTGGCACCTCAGCCCCCAAGTAACTGGGACCACAACTTCATGTGGCTCAATATTATTTTAAGATTAACCTCCAAGCGCTACTACCTCTGTATCTCAAAGCTTGATAAATAGTATTTATCTAGTAAGTACTCAGGGTTTGGATGAGTGAATGAATCAAAAACCTAGCCAATGTTAGAAAACCTACTTCTTAGATCAATGGCTTATTCAAAATATGTTTCTTAATTTCCAAATAAAGGTATGTGCTTTCATTTAATTAAGTACAAGCAAGTACAAGCATTCCCTTACTTGGCTATATGGTTGATGTGTCATTATTTTTAGTAAGAATGGAGGCAAAATGCATTCCCGTGGGCTGTTTCTACATGGTGGAGAAACAAGAGCTTCTTGATTTTTCTTGGTTTCCCCGCAGGCGCGCGGGCTAAAGAAGCATGTCATTGATGACTTCATCACCCAGAACAAGTACCTATTGGCAGCCCGTCTCACCAGCCAGAAGCTCTTCCATGAACTCTGCCCCGTGAAGCGCTCTCACCGACAGAGGAAGTAAGAACACGGAGCTTGGCCCAGTACAGGGCCTGCTCCTATAGGACAGTTCAGCATCACCCTGGGATCCAATTGATTCCGCAGCCACTGAGTAATGGCTGACTGAGAGGTTAGGGATAGATAGGTCCAAATTGTTGAATGATCAAGCCTGGCATTAGAGAGGCCATCAAGATGCAGATTATCAGGGCTGGGAAGGTGGCTCAGTGGTAGAGTGCTTGCCTTGCATGCATGAGGCCCTGGGTTCAATTCCTCAGCACCACATAAGCAAAAAGAAAAAAGCCGGAAGTGGCGCTGTGGCTCAAGTGGCAGAGTACTAGCCTTGAGCTGAAGAGCTGAGGGACAGCACCCAGGCCCAGAGTTCAGGCCCCACGACTGGACCCAAAAAAAAGAAAAAAAAAATGCAGATCATCAGAGTCTTCAGAGTCCAGAAGGCTTGGTTGGTAAAGCCTGGAGTGACAGCTATCCCTGCTACAACATTTCACTCATGCTGAGCCTCTGTGAGTCTTGCAGAGGATCCAGGAAAGGGAGATCACTGAGGACATGATAAATAACAATGGGGAATTGGAAAGGTCAAGGCATACATATTCAATACAATATGTATGCAAAGTATTATTACACAGTCTCTGAAAAGCCTGGAAATACAGGGAAACATTTATTGTACCTTCTCAGACTGATGGATTAGGGGTTCTCAACTTATGGCTATGTCATACGTAAAAGATATCTGGACCAGCAGTTGCCAGAGGCACACACCTGTAATCTCTGAAGGGCCTCATTCAGGCCAGTCTATGCTCTCGTGACTCTTTTAATTCAGGTCTGGGCTCAACATTCCCCTGACCAACCTGTCTGTCAAAATATGATTTCCACCCCACACTGGGCTCTCTCTGCTTCCTCCTCTTCTTTTTGTCCTAGCACTGTGGTTAGCTATTAGGAGATAGCCATTTATTTATTTAACACCTAGCTTCTTCTCTAGACTGACTTCCACAAGGGCAGGAATGCAGTCTGTTTTATATAGTAAATGTGTAGAGTAAGTTTTGGCATATAGTAAGTACTTGATAAGTATTTGGTTGGATGAATGAATGAATGAATGATTAAGCTTCCAATATGACTCGCAAAGGAAGTGGACCTTCAGTAACACAAAAAGCCCCTTAAAAGAAAGTCCTAAAGGCCAAGCTGGAGTTGGGTTTGGGGGAACACCAGCATTCGGGAAAAGGAGAGGGTCACTGGTGAGTTGGGAGTCTCCTTTCCATCCTCTATATATGACAGCTTTCACTGGCAGTCTGTACAATGGGATGGGTCTCCCCTTCTTCTCTCCACTGGCCTTCTGCATCCTGGGCCTGTCCCAAGATTGTGTGTAACCTGCTCTCTTTTGCTTGTACAGGTACTGTGTGGTCTTGCTGACTGCAGAGGCCACCAAGATGAGCAAAGCCTTTGAGGCCTTCCTGTCCTTCGCCTTGGCAAACACACAAGACACAGTGAGATTTGTGCACGTGTACAGTGGCCGGCAGCAGGAATTCGCCAGCACCCTGCTCCCCAACAGCGAGGCATTTCAGGGGAAGTCAGCGGTGAGCCCTAATTCTCCTGACCCTATGCTCTTTTCAAGACCCTGGCCCTCTGTTCCATTTAATCTGGAAAGCTTGAAGAGTGTTCTGGCAGCCTCCGAGGACAGCCGTCTTTCACATCCAGAGATGTATTGGGGCCTCCGCAGAGAGGGCTGGTACCAGGCTTGAACTCAGGACCTTATGCTCTCTTCCCTTTGTTTTTAACTTAAGGCTGGCCTGTACTCTTTGAGCCACACCTCCCTTCTACCTTTTTGCTGGTTTGTTCAAGATGAGAGTCTCTCAGATTTGTCTGCCGGGTCTGGCTTTGAACCACAGTCCTCAGTCCTCAGCCTGTGATTAGCATTACAGGCACGAGGCACTAGCACCTGGCGGACCTTCTCACCAGGCTCTCCGTATGTCAGATCAGTTCTGGCAGGTCCCAGATGGATGCCAGATTGTTCCAAATCTTCAGGCCACTGATAATGATCGTGCTTTGGAAATCCGCCCCTTCTGCCTCTTCCATGTCATCTTATTGGATCTCCTTCTTTTCCCTGCTTTGTCATCACTCTTTTTGGATCATGAGTCTTTTCTGGGATCAGGGATGTGGTCAGTGTAGAGCAAGGCCCTGGGCTCCATCATCAGCACCGCAAACAATTCTTCTGTCTCTGTGGTCATTTTGGAAATCATGGAAAAATCTCTATAAAACAAAGGTTTCAAGCCGGGCGCTGGTGGCTCACGCCTGTAATCCTAGCTACTCAGGAGGCTGAGATCTGAAGATTGCAGTTCAAAGCCAGTCCAAGCAGGAAAGTCCATGAAACTCTTATCTCCAATAAGCCACCAGAAAACCAGAAGTGGCACTGTGGCTCAAGTAGTAGAGTGCTTGCCTTGAGCTGAAGAGCTGAGGGACAGAGCCCAGGCCCAGAGTTCAAGCACCACAACCAAAAAAACACAAAGGCTTCCTTTCTTGAAAAATCCACATTAAGTCAGAAGTTATAGAACACAGTGTTTTGGGGGTGGGGTGGGGGAAAGCCTTGCTAGGCCCCTGTGGCTCATGCCTGTAATCCTAGCTACTCAGGAGGCTGAGATCTGAGCATCACGGTTCAAAGCCAGCCTGGGTAAGAAAGTCTGTGAGACTCTTATCTCCAATAAACCACCAGAAAACTGAAAGTGGTGCTGTGGCTCAAGTGGTAGAGTACTCGCCTTGAGCTGAAGAGCTCAGGGACAGTGCCCAGGCCCCATGACTAACCAAAAAAAAGGCCTTAAAAGTAATTGCTTTCAGGACCAAAGGATCTCTTGACCCTAGGAATTCAACACCACACTGAGCAACTTAATGAGACTCTATCTCATTAAACAGTAATATTAATTTCTTCTGTCAGAAATTTTTCAATCAGTGTTGGGGATATGGTTCAGGTGGTAGAGCACCTGCCTAGCAAGCACAAGGCCCTGAGTTCAAACCTCAGTTCTGCCCCCTAAAAAAGAAAAAATATTTTAGTCTCTGCAAGTATTAGTTAGTCTCCCTAACATTTATATTTGAGCATATTGCTGATTTCTAAATAGCTATAGCACACTTTTGAGACTTCTCTTTTGGTTTTTGGGTTTTGGAGGGCTTTTATTTTTATGAAGCAGTCTACCTATGCAGTCCAGGCTGGCCTTGAACCTGTGATCCTCCCAGCTGCCAATTGCTAGGATTACAGGTATGTGCTAGCACACCTGGCTGCTTTTGAGATTTGTGATGGTTTTCTTCTGTTCTCACAGGTGTCTATATTAGAAAGGCGCAACACAGCTGGAAGGGTAGTGTATAAAACGCTGGAAGACCCCTGGACCGGGAGTGAAAGTGACAGATTTGTCCTTCTGGGTTACCTTGACCAGCTGCGGAAAGATCCAGCCCTTCTGTCCTCAGAGGCTGTGCTTCCAGAGTTGATGGATGAGCTTGCCCCTGTGAGCATCCTGGCCTCAGATCTCGGAGGGGAGGCTGGCCGCCCGGCTCTGCTGACAGCTCTGTGTCAGGCTGAAGCTCTCCCTCTGCATTCAGTCCTGACTGACCATCTCGCTTTCTCTCCCGACAGATGTTCCTCTTGCGGTGGTTCTACTCTGCCTCAGACTACCTCGAAGACATCTGGGATAGCGTGTTTCACAACAACTGGTAGGAAGATAGCTAGCGAGGGTTGCTTTCTGGGTTGATTTCAGCCTTATCATTTATCTTTTGGGAAGAGACCATCCTGTGGATGTCAGTGGGAAACTGATGGTACATTTCCAACAGCTGCTGTCTTTCAGTAATTTAATTGGACTTTTTTTTTTTTTGGTAGTAGAGAGTTTGAATTCAGGGCCTCACACACTTAGTAGGCAAGTGTTTGCTACTTGGAACACACCTTTAGTCCTTTTTGCTTTACGTTATTTTTTCAGTCTCATGCTTTTTACTTTTCTTATTTTGTGCTAGTTCTGGACCTTTTTTTTGGTTGGTCATGGAGCTTGAACTCTGGGCCTGGGCGCTGTCCCTCAGCTCTTCAGCTCAAGGGTAGCACTCTACCACTGGACCCACCATACCACTTCTGGTTTTCTGGTGGTTAATTGAAGATCAGAGTCCCACATACTTTCCTGCCTGGTCTGGCTTCAAATATCAATCTTCAGATCTCAGCCTCCTGAGTAGCCAGGTTACAGGCATGAGTCACCACTGTCCACCTCTTGTTCTGGGTCTTACAGGGTCTGGGTACCACTCCTTGGCTTTTTCACTAAAGGGTACCAGGCTACTGCTTGAGCCACAGCTCCACTTCTGGGTTTCTGCTGGTTAATTGGAGATAAGAATCTCATAGGAGATTTGTGAATCAAAGACAGCCTGGGAAGGAAAGTCCATGAGACTCTTTTTTTTTTTTTTTGTCGGTCGTGTGGCTTGAACTCTGGGTCTGGGCGCTGTCCCTCAGTTCTTCAGCTCAAGGCTAGCACTCTACCACTTGAGCTACAGCGCCACTTCCAGTTTTCTGGTAGTTTATTGGAGATAAGGGTTTCACGGACTGGGGCTGGAAAGGTGGCTCAGTGGTAGAGTGCTTGCCTTGAATGCATGAGACCCTGGGTTCGATTCCTCAGCACCACATAAGCAGAAAAAGCAGAAGTGGTACTGTGGATCAAGTGGGAGAGTGCTAGCCTTGAGCTAAGACCTGAAGGACGGCGCCTAGGCCCAGAGTTCAGGCCCCACGACCGGCAAAAAAAAGTGTTTCACGACTTTCCTGCCCGGGCTGGCTTTGAACCATGATCCTCAGATCTCAGCCTCTTGAGTAGCTAGGATTACAAGTGTGAGCCTCGGGCGCCCGCCAATCCATGAGACTCTTATCTCCAATTAACCACCAGAAAACCTGAAGTGAAGCTGTGGCTCAAAGTGGTAGAATGCTAGCCTTGAGCAAAAGGAGCTCAGGGACAGCATCCAGGCCCTGAGTTCAAGCTCCACAACAAAAGAAAAAAATCTCATAGACATTCCTGCCTAGGCTGGTTTTGAACCATAATCCTCAGATCTCTGCTTCCTTAATAGCTAGGATCACAGGTATAAGCCACCAGCACCTATCTTTAGTCCTGTACTTTTTTTTACCCAGGGCTAGGGTTGGCCCATAGTTATTTTTGTATGTCTCCCATGTAGCAGGAATTGCTTTATATTCAATGACTATTCCTTTCTGCAGGTTGGGGAAGGGTACCCCAGCTGTACCCCAGCTGGACTTCTAGAAAGCAAAGCTTGGGCCAGGCACCAGTGGCTCATGCCTGTAATCCCAGCTACTCAGGAGGCTGAGATCTGAGGATCTCAGTTCAAAACCAGCCTGGGAAGGAAAGTCTATAATGCTCTTATCTCCAATTAACCACCAGAAAACCAGCACTCGCCTTGAGCTAAAAAGCTAAGGGACAGTGCCCAGGCCCAGAGTTCATCCCCACAACCGACAAAAGGAAGGAAGCAAGGAAGGAAGGGAAGTGGGAAGGAAGGAGCTAGGCTTCAGTGGCCCATGCTTGTAATCCTAGCTACTCAGGAGGCTGAGATCTGAGGATCAGGCAGGAAAATCTGTGACAGAGACTTATTTCCAATTAATCAGCTAAAAGCCATAAATGAAGCTGAGGTTCAAGTGGTAGATCACCAGCCTTGAGTAAAAAAGTCAAGTGCAAATTCCTGGCCCAGAGTCCAAGCCCTGGCATAAAGTAAGATGAATAACATAAACTAAAACAACTATATAGGATTTTTTTTTTTTTTTTTTTTTGTTCAAGGGGCTTGAACTCTGGGCCTGGGCACTGTCCCTCAGCTCTTCAGCTCAAGGTTAGTGCTCTACCACTTGAGCCACAGTGCCACTTCTGCATTTTTCTGTTTATGTGGTACTGAGGAATTGAACCCAAGGCCTCATGCATGCAAGGCAAGCACCCTACTGCTGAGCCACCTTCCCAGCCCCTATATAGGAAATTTTTTTTTTCTTTTTTTTTTTTTTTTTTTGGGTCCGGTCATGGGGCCTGAACTCTGGGCCTGGGCACTGTCCCTCAGCTCTTCAGCTCAAAGCTAGTGCCCTACCACTTGAGCCATAGCGCCACTTCCGGCTTTTTTCTTTTTGCTTATGTGGTGCTTGGGAATCGAACCCAGGGCCTCATGCATGCAAGGCAAGCACTCTACCACTGAGCCACCTTCCCAGCCCCTATATAGGAAATTTTGAAAGCTTGATTTTCACCCCTTTGTTCCCTGCTCCACTATTCTGTGCCATTTCTGGATGATACTGTCCAAAAAAGGGCTAGAAGGATGGCTCAAGTGGAGGAACACTTGCCTAGTAAGCGTGAGGCCCTGAGTTCAATCCCCCATACTGCCCAAAATAAGAAAATCAGTAAAACTGAATTCATTCACCAGACTTTTATTCAGTGCGTCCCCAGCATCAGGAGGTTGTTCCAGGAGTAGAGTATAACTGCCTTGTGACCCTTCTTACCACATGGGCAGCTCACTCTGATAATGCCAACATGCAAAACTAGACTTCTGGGATCTGGACTGTGGTTAGAACCCTAAGGAAACAGTCTGCCTCCCCTTCACCATCCCAAAGTAGCCTGTTTAGGGGGCAGTGTTTATTAATGTACAAGCTTCTTAACTCCCAGCCCCTGAGGCGCTAACGCAGCGGTGTGCTTGTTCCAGGCGGGAGATGATGCCCCTGCTGTCACTCATCTTCTCGGCCCTCTTCATCCTCTTTGGCACCGTCATCGTCCAGGCTTTCAGGTAAGTGCCTCAAACCTTCACAGTCATTCATACTTTCCTTTCCTCCTGATACCATGGCTTAAATTGAAGACCTTGCACTCTAACTTGGCTTTCTTGCTCCTTAGCTGGTACTCTTACTATTTGAGCAATGCCTCCAGCCCAACTTTTTGCTCATTAGTGATAGAGTCTTTTGGACATTTCTCCCCAGGCTGGCTTCAAGCTATAATTGTCAGATCTCAGTGCCGTGGGTATCTGTGATTTAGGGGTGAGCCACTGGCACCAGCTCCATCCTCTTTCTCTGAAATACTCCTTTTTACATTCCTCAGTGACTCGAATGAGGAGCAGGAGTCCCAGCCTCCAGAAAAAGAGGAAGTCCCTGAGAAGACCGGGAAGACAGAGCCGAGCTTCACCAAAGACATCAGCAGGTTTTCCTGACACACGGCACCCTCCGCTGCCCTCAGCCCCTGCCATGATGCCCAGCGTGCACAGCCTGACAGCAGGGCCTGTGGGCAGCATAGAAGCTGCCTCCCCCCTGTGTGTGAGAGCTAGATACAGGTTGAGCATCCCTAATTTAAAAACCCTGCGTCTAGAATGATGCACCATGCAAAACTTGTAAAAAGTCACGGGTAAAAAAATGCCACTGTGACAACATGTGGTCACAAATAGAAGGTTCTAGACCTGGACCTCATGGGACAGGTTGTGAACAGACCTGGGATTTCATCTTTTACGTCCATGACACGTGTTTCTTGATCTCATATTGACTAGTGAAGGCAGGAAAGGGAAAGCACATGAGGGAGGTGGTGGATGAGCCAGAAGCAAGAGTTCTAACTCATGACTCTAGATGGCTCTTGAGTCAGCGCACACAGCCCCAGTGAGGGACTGAGTAGACAAAGAATCGGGCTGAGGGGCCATGCCTCCTTCATTTTGTCCTAAAGCAGCCTTGCACCTCTGGAAACCATATCAGAAAGGCTGTTTCAAGTCAGGGTCCCCCATTGAATCTTGCACCCCATACTATAAATGCGATAGACAGTGTTAAGTAGCTTTCCCAGTCTGGTCAGAACACAGCATCTCTAAAGTAGAGGTGTTGTTTGTCCCCCCCGCCCCACCTCTCCTGCCCTACCCTCCCTCTGCCTTCCTACTGTGGTCATCCTTACCTCCCCCACATTTCTCCACAGCAGGATTCCTAAGAAAGGCTTCGTGGAGGTCACTGAACTCACAGATGTGACGTACACCAGCAACCTGGTGCGCCTGAGGCCTGGCCACATGAACGTGGTCCTCATCCTGTCAGCCTCCACCAAGAACAGCCTGCTGCAGAAATTTGCTTTCGAGGTCTACTCATTCACTGGGTAGGTACCCGTATGTGCCCTGGTGTGAGAAAGGGAAGGGGAGGGAGGAGGCCACTTGGGAGAGGGGTGCTGCTAGACCCTTGCACCCTCTCTGGCCACGCAGCACCTTCCATGGAGCAAGATGTTGGCTGGGTTCTCCCAGAGTCCACACCTAAGCCATCATGGGGGACTTTGGGTGTGTGTCTGGCTTAAACTCGGCCTGGGTGCTGTCCCTCAGCTTTTTAGCTCAAAGATGGTGATCTGCCACTTGAGCCATAGTAATTAATTGGAGATAAGAGTCTCATGGACATACCTTCCCAGACTGGCTTTGAACTGTGGTCCTCAGAGACCAGCCTCCTGAGGAGATAGGATTACAGTCATGAGCCACCAGTGCCTGGCTCCTGGGAAAGACTTCTTTTCCCCTTTGACTTTCATGTTTTGTTGGTTCTGAACTGAAGAGATTAAATTCATGTCCCTGCCTGAGCCTCTAACAGGGCTGAGCTTTGCTACTTCTGTGCTCTGAGTTTGACAGGATTCTAGTGCATGGGTGTGCCCAGGAGAGGGGTGATATGGCTATTCCAGACATTGCATGCATGCACACACACGCACGCGTACACACACACACACACACACGCACACACACATGCACGCACGCACAGAGACGTCCTTGGGCCCCACTGACACAGCCTTTCCCTGTTTCCCCGCTGTTTCCCGTCTATGTGGAGTATTGATCACCTGATGAGGAGCATCAGGCCCTGACCCCTTGTGTCCCCCCTGCAGGAGCAGCTGCCTGCATTTCTCCTTCCTGAGCCTGGACAAACACCGGGAATGGCTGGAGTACTTGCTGGAATTTGCTCAAGATGCAGCCCCCATCCCAAACCAGTACGACAAGCATTTCATGGAGCGGGACTACACAGGTTATGTGCTAGCTCTGAATGGCCATAAGAAATATTTCTGCCTTTTCAAGCCCCAAAAAACAATGGAAGAGGAAGAGGCCATGGGGGTGAGCAGCGATCTGGACTCCTCCCTCCACCTGGGCGAGTCTCGGGGGAAGTCTTCCTGCGTGGGGTCCAAGCCCATCAAAGGCAAGTTGAGCAAGCTGTCCTTGTGGATGGAGCGGCTGCTAGAAGGATCCTTACAGAGGTTTTATATCCCATCGTGGCCAGAACTAGACTGAGTCGATTTCTAAAAGAGATGCGAACTCCTCTGATTTTTAACATGCCCCAGGAAACAGGTATTTTCAGGACTCAAGCTATCTCACCGAACAGAGTAGAGATTTAGGATTACTCTTCAGAACAATGCCTAGAAGATTCTTCCTCTGCCCTGCCCTCACCTAGGACAGGTTTGAATTCCCTAAATAAGAACACTTGCCTTTGGGTTCCCCTGTCCTCATCTGAATGCCACACTATTTAAAATAGACTGCTCGTTCCTTCCACTCTGCCAGCCCTGTCCCGGGCTCCCACTCCCCTCCTGCCCCATCCTGTCCCATATGGTGGAGGGCCTGACCCTGAACAGGACCTACCTGTAGTGCAGGTCAGGTGGGATCATAGGCCTTACCCCCCACCCCCACCCCAGGCCACAGCCTGGTCCTGGCCTGTACCTCTGTCACGGCGCATGCTCCTACCAGGGAACGGCCCACTGCAGCCACAGGGCCCCAAGTCCTGAAAACAGCCTAGCTCCACACAATCAGTCTCTGGTGGGATGGTTGTTCTGGGAGCGAGCAGCTGAGAAATGTATTTTGGGGGTATCCCCCACAAGTTTGCCAGGCACGGCTTTGCAAAGAAAGGAATGAGCGGGGGCTCTGCAGATGAGCTGACTTTCTTCCTAGGTAGAGGGAAGGGACTGCTGGGAAGCTCCCCTGGAATTGTGGGTGGCCTCCCCACGGCCCACTGGCCACCCAAGCCAGGGGATGGGGCCTGCCCACCAGATGTACTGTAAGACTGAGCCACTGGCCTGTATGTTTCAGATGCCTTTCTGCCTCCATCAATTTTAGGGTATGGATATTTAGGAGCCATAACTTGTAATCTTGTTCTCTGAACGTAGATAAATAAGCTGCTATAAAGCCAGTAGATGTTAAACCGAAGACAAGTTCTTCCTGCCTGCCTGGAGCCGGGTGAAGCCTCCTGGTTCCCTGGTGTCTTTCTAGTAAAATGCCAGATGCATCTTTGTACCAAGGAACTTAAACTCTCTCAACAGTTGCATTTTGAACATCGTCATCCCCAAAGTGCTGTATCTACAAGTCATTTTGGTTTTTGTTGTTGTTTTTTTTAATGACAGATGAGTCAAGACTCATTCTAGAGACTCCATTTTGAACACTGCTCCCTTTCCACTTGTGGCCCGTGTTTTGGTGTCCCGACTTCACTGATTCACCTCTCCCTTACACGCCGTTCCCAGTGTCAGGTCACACCCATCATCAGCTCCCTCAGCTCCAAGGCCCGCTGTGCCCTCAGTACCCTGGGCTCCAGCCAGTCATGACAGCCCCACTAGAGGGCACTCTGTTTTTAGCACCAGACCACCAGCAAGTTTGGACAACTTACAAAAGTGGTCTTGTTTTACTGTCACAGCAAATACCCTTTCACAAGGTGAAGGGCACAAATCAGGGATGGGACATTGATGAAGTTACTATTTCTTTACTCATAATCGCTTTCTCAACAAAGCCACTCGGATCCTAATCATTTGAACATCAAGCTACAGTGGTTAAGTGGTAAAATCATTTTGAACCTAAGAATTCCTGTAGTTTTCATCAAATCTATAGCTTTATTAAAAAAATAATTTTAAAAAACAAACAAAAAAAAATCACTGCCAGGCTTCATTCTTCATTGGTCCTCTGAACATGGACGCTGACTCTGGTGCCGCAAGTCAGGGTCCCTGGCTCAGGTAGAAACAGTAAAGTCCACTGGGCCCTCCATATGCAGACTTGAAAATTATTTCCTGAAGGCTGCAGATATAGTTGAGTGGCTGAGCATATCCAGCCTTGAGTTCTAGTCCCCCTCTCCCCCCTAAAAAAAGTAATAAGGTAGTTGATAAATATATATTGGTTTTTAATGGTCAAGCTGCTCTTGAGTAGTTTTGGTTCAGTGGTAGGTTTGTATTTTAAATCTTTGGTACTAATGAACTTTCTGACTTATAATTTCTGAAAACCAAAACTTTTCCCAGATTTTTTTTTTTTAAGTTTGTATGTAGCCAAAAGAAAAAAGCTACCCCTTCTGTTTACCCAAGAGGATGGTGGTGATAGAATTGACAATATTCTTGGCAAATGTGTCAGCGCAAACTCAGCACACACCTATTTAGGGACTAATAGACATGTGCCCCCAGGGGACACTTGGGAGCTTTGCTGTCCTAATTTTGGGGTTTGTGAGAGGGTCTCACTGTGCAGCGCAGGCTGGCCTCGAGCTCACCATCCTTCTGCCTCAGCCTCTCGAGTGCTAGAATTCCTGGCATGCACTGCCACCTCAGCCTGTTCTCCTGAATGTTGTTTCCGGGTATTTGTTTACTTCTGTGTCAAATGTGAGCCAAACCATGCTCAGCCAATGCCAGCATTTCTCCTGATTTCTGTAATCATACAGGACCCAGCTTTGGTTTTAAATCCTTGGTCTTCGTCTATTGACGTATCATGTTTAGTAGCTGAGTGAACACTGACCTAAAGCTAGTCTTAGTAAAATCCGTGCCCGCATCAAAAGATGCTTTTGTGATTGCACAGGTATTGTTGCACAGTTTGTCTCACTCAGAGGTTGTGGGCCCTGAGCAGCATTTCAGTGAGCAGGACATCCTGCCTTCTAGAAGATACCTTACTCTCTCCTCCCAACATGGTTACCCCAGACAACTTGGTCATAGTTTCCATGAGTTGCTCTTGTCATCCACAGCCTCTTCATCCTCATAGCCTCTTATTTATTGCCATTCTAAAGAATTTGTAACCCTCCTCCATACATAGTTTTGTGTTTTTTTTTTCCATAGGGAGCCAGGTGCCAGTAGTTCATGCCTGTAATACTAGCTACTCAGGAAGCTGAAATCTGAGGATCACAGTTCAAAGCCAGCCCAGAAAAGTCCATGAGATTTATCTCCAATAAACCACCAGAAAACAGGAAGTGGCACTGTGGCTCAAGTGGTAAAGCACTAGCCTTGAGCGGAGGAGCTGAGGGACAGCTCCCAGGCCCAGAGTTCAAGCCCCATGACTGACAAAAAGAAAGAAAGAAAAGAAAGAAACAGGGAGCCAAGTACCTGTGGCTTATGCCTGTAATCCTAGCTACTCAGGAGGCTGAGATCTGAGGATCAATATTCAAAGTCAACCCAGGGTATCTTATCTCCACTTAACCACAAAAAAAAGACAGAAGTGGAGCCTTGAGTGAATAAGTGGAGAGATTACGCCCAGGCCCTGAGTTCAAGTCCCAGGACTAGCACACACACAAAAAAGAAATAGGGCCAGACTGTGCTTTCTTTTGTTTTGGTTGGTTGTGGGGCCTGAGCTCTGGGCCTGGGTGCTGTCCCTCAGCTCTTCAGCTCAAGGCTAGTGCTCTACCACTTGAGCCACAGCACTACTTCTGGCTTTTTCTACTTATGTGGTGCTGAGGAATCGAACCCAGGGCCTCATGCATGCAAGGCAAGCACCCTACCACTGAGACACCTCAACCCCCAGACTGTACTTTTAAGTGGCTTGCCTTGTCTGGCAATAAAGATCAGAAGTAAACACTGAAACTTTTTGTTTGTTTTCCCAAAGTAAAATCCCAGGCTAGAGGATATAGCTCAGGCAGAGTGCTTGTCTAGCATGTATAAGGCCCTGCGTTCCATTGGAAAATTAAGAATAAAGTAGGAGTCCTTAAAAGTAGATACAGGGGCTGGAGATGTAGCTCCGTGGCAGCACACTTTCCTAGCATTCTTGGGACACTGGGTTTGAGCCTTAGCACCACAACAATAAAATAATAAAAGTTGGTGTCGAAGAAATGTAGTTCCTATCCAGATATCTGCCCAAGGCCCTGGAGAATACACACAAGTGTCATGGCTGCTGCCTCAGCCTCAGCTGGTTAGGAGAGAGGACTGCACTTGGAACACACATCTGAGAAGAAGGTGACTATATTTTGCACTTTTGATACTCTTAGGAGTAACTTAATTTGGCAAATTGTCTTTTTTTATGTTTGAGGATTTTCTTTCAGTTTTTTTGTTTTGAGGTTTTTTTTTTTTTGTATTGTGAAAAGCACTGAAGCTGATGTTATTTTGTTTTAAGAATATTATGGACTGGAAACAAATAAACTATTTTAATGTGTGATGACTATGGGCTAGCTCTTGCGTTGTGTGAAGATAATTTGATCAGATGCATCATCCATAAAACTGAACCAATGTGTAATACTACACATGCTTACAGTCAGCACAACAGTTTTGGAAAGGGTTATCCACAAAGAGAAAGTGGTGGCTTGGAGAGTAGATGATGGAAAACTGAGTCTTACAGGGCTGGATTAGATGTCTCATTAAGGCTTTGCCGGTGTCTGGTGCTGAAGGCACTCACTCCATGCACTGCTAGGCTGAGCAGAAAGTTTCTTACAGGGATCTGCATGCTATTTTCTTTTCTTTTCTTTTTTTGTCGATTGTGGGGCTTGAACTCAGCCTGGGCGCTGTCCCTGAGCTCTTCAGCTCAAGGCAAATGCTCTACCACTTGAGCCAGGGCACCACTTCTGGTTTCCTGGTGGTTAATTGGAGATAAGAGTCTCATGGACTTTCCTGGGCTGGCTTTGAACCTCAATCCTCAGATCTCGGCCTCCTGAGTAGCTAGGATTACAGATGTGAACCACTGGTGCTGGGCTACGCTATTTTCTTTTTTTGCCAATCCTTGAACTCAGGTCCTGCTGTCCCTGAGCTGCTTTTGCTCAAGGCTAACATTCTACCACCGGAACCACAGTGCCACTTTCAGCTTTTTCTGTTGTATGTGGTACTGAGGAATTGAACCCAGGGCTTCATGCATGCTAGGCAGGCATTCTACCACTGAGCCACATTCCCAGCCCTATGCTATTTGCTTTTCTTTTGTATGTTTTTTAATTGTAAAAATACCATAGAGGGGTTACAGTTTCATGAGCAAGGTACTGAGTACATTTCCTGTCGAGCATTTTTGCCTTCTCCTTTTTTTTTTTTTTTTTTGTTCTTTTTGTTGTTGTTGTTGTTGGTCATGGGGCCTGAACTCTGGGCCTGGGCGCTGTCCCTCAGCTCTTCAGCTCAAGGCTAGCACTCTACCACTTGAGCCACAGCACCACTTCTGACTTTTTCTAATTATGTGGTGCTGAGGAATCGAACCTAGGGCCTCCTGCATGCAAGGCAAGCGCTCTACCACTGAGCCACCTTCCCAGCCCCCTATTTTCTTTTACACTGACTTATGCTCACATGCTTCTAAGACCAAGATATAGCCATGAATTCCTCAGAAGAGGAGCTGTTATTTTGTTTCGTTTTGTTTGTTTGGTGCTGGTCCTGGGACTTAACTCAGGGCCTGGGCACTGCCCCTTAACTTTTCTGCTGGTACTCTACCACTTGAGCCACATCTCCTCTTCTAACTTTTTGGTGGTTTATTGGAGATTAAAGTCTCGGGTCTGGGAATGTGGCTTACTGGTAGAGTGCTTACTTGCCTAGCATGGATGAAGCCCTGGGTTCAATTCCTCAGTACCACATAAACAGAAAAAGTCATAAGTGGCGCTGTGGTTCAGGTAGTAGAGTGCTAACCTTGAGCAAACGAATATCAGGGACAGTGTCCACAGGCCCTGAGTTCAAGCCCCAGGACTGGCAAAAAATAAAAAAAAAGTCGTGGACTTTCCTGCCTAGGCTGGCTTCAAACTGCAATCTTCAGATCTCAGCCACCTGAGTAGCTAGGATTACAGGTATGCATCTCCAACGCCCAGCTGAGGAGCTACATTTTAAAGAAAGATACAGAATTATGGAATATTTGTACAGTATTACTTCACAGATTTTTTTTTACAAATTTTATTCCTCTGATTTTGAGAGACCCTTGAATGAAATTCTCCATCCCTTCCTCCGTTATCCTCTGCTATCTTCCATCAAAGGAAGGAAAAAAAATTGAAGCCACGAAAGTGCTTCACTATTTTAAGCAATTCAGACTCCTAGAAATGTTAGTTGCTCAGGTTAGAGTTCAGAGTGTCCTTATTTTATAGCCATCAATGACACTTTTAGTAGAAAGCTTTATTGGCATAAGTGCTTTAGTACAGACTGCTTGCTTATCACTTCTTGGGACTGTGTCAGCAGTACAATCCGCTTTATCTTGAAGGGCACAGACTCAAGCGGTGGTCACTTTAGGAAGAATACACAACATCTCAAAAAGCAGGTTGGCTGCTAGCAGTGCCGTGTTTCCTAGCAAGGAGAGAGCAAAGCATGATGGGAGGACCTCACACCCAGGAGCCCAGGCCCTCCAGACTCCTCAGCCTCTGCTCTGGGCCTCCCAACGCTGACTGGGTACCCATCCTGAGACCACAGAGCATCCTCTTCCTCTCCCCCTGCATTCTGCCACCACCAAGCACCATTTGGAGATAGTACTTGAAAAATTAAGGGTTGTTTGTGGTGAGAATCTGCTTTGTTCCCATAACTCAATGTTGTGCCAGTGGCATGGCCCATTGACACCCCCACACCCCATTCACACACCTTCCAGAATTCTCCCCAGAATCTTACCAGCTAATCCCATTCAAGCTTCACCTCTGGCCTTATCTGACTATACTTAAATACTAAAACCCCTATGTTCTCTAGGCCTTGTCTCTCTGATGCCTCTTTCTGTTACATGAGTCCCTCTTCAGCACTGGTTAAAACCTGTTCAGATCTATTCAGGTCTTTCTTTGTTTTTTTTCCTGTCAGTTGTGGGGCTTGAACTCAGGACCTTGGCACTGTCCCTGAGTTCTTTTGCTCAAGGCTGGTGCTCTGCCACTTTAAGCCATTGTGCCACTTCCAGTTTTCTGGTGGTTAATTGGAGATAAGTGTTTCACAGACTTTCCTGCCTGGGCTGGCTTTGAATTTTGAGCCTCAGATCTCAGCCTCCTGAGTAGCGAGGGTTATAGGTATGAGCCACCAGTACCTGGCTTAGTTGAAGTCTCTTAACTCCTTTTCTCATCCATCTGATCTTTCCTAACAATTTACCCTTAGTTGTAACCCCCTCAAAAAAAAAAAAAAAGGAAGACATGTAGTGATATATACTATATTTATTGTCTACTCTCTAAAGGTAAGCTCTTCTAAATTAAAATTACTGTGATGTGGTCTGCTTTGAAGATCTTAACCAATCAACTACCTGCTTTATATAAACATGCTTTGAAATTTCATTTTTCAATGAAATAGCAAAAGGGGATGGATGGAGTGCTATCACCCCAAACCTAAATTGATTTCTTTCTCTTCCTCTGACTGGTAGGCAAGGTAATAGTACCTCATTACCTCTCCAGGGAGTGTCAGAGCTAATTAGCACATGCTTGGAAGGTGTGCACTAACAAGTTTATTTTCCTCAGTGTCAGAAAGACATCCTCTGCAGGTCCCACAAGCTCTCGAAGGGGACCTATCATCTACTATTCACTAGATTAATCGACACCCACGGATCACATTCTTCCTGCTTACTCACCAGACAGATCATACATGGGTGACACTTCCACAAGGTCACAGCCCACCACATTCAGACCTTGACAGCCACGGATGATCTCCAGAGCCTATCCAAGATGGAAAGTGAGTTGTTCACAGGAGTGATCATTTGCAGTGAGTGACCAGTACAGGATCCTGTGGGCAGCTCCCAGCCTATGCCCACCCTCGGACCGCCCTCAAGTGTGTAGCCACGTGGGTGAGCCTCCCAGAGAGGAAAGCAACTCGTGTACGGCCCTTCTCCCGAGGGCATCGAGTATGATGGTGGAGATGAGCCATCATCAGCTTGGTTTTGTAGGTTATGGGCTTCAAGGAAAGCAATATAAGCACAGGTACCAGCCTGGAAAGGGGGAGGAGGGCACTAGCCAAGAGCATTCCAGGCAAAAGCACCACGATGGGAAAGGCACAAGGAGTTAGGTGTGGACTGAGGTTGGGGTGGGAGTGGGAAGGAAGGCAGTACCCTTGTCAACCAGGGCTTATCGCCTACAGGCAAAAAAGCAGAGTCCTGGTGGAACTGAGGATTGCTAGGCTGTGAGAGGGGCAGTTAGACCCGCCCCCCTTTCTTAGGAGATAGGTGACCTGAATAGGTGTAGTCAGTCTGCACTCCCTCACAGACATCTCAAAGGATCCACTAATTATATGTCAAGGACAGGGTAGGAATCAATCAAAGGCCTGCCTTCCGAGCTCAGCATGCAACTGAAGCTAGAATCCAGGGTGGCTAAAATCCTTGGTGTAGATGGTTAATCCCACTGGGTGCACCTTTAAAATTGAGTGTAGTGTTTTGGTGCTAGAGATTAAATCCAGGGCCTCATGTGTGCTATGTGTGCTAAAAAAAAAAAAAAAAAAAAAAAAAAAAGTTCTTTTTTTTTTTTGGTCATGGGGCTTGAACTCTGGGCTTGGGCATTATCCTTGCGCTCTTCAGCTCAAGGCTAGCACTCTACCGCTTGAGCCACAGCGTCACTTATGTTTTCTAGTGGTTTAATGTAGATAAGAGTCTCACAGACTTTCCTGCCTGGGCTGGCTTTGAAACACGATCCTCAGACCTCAACCTCCTGAATAGCTAGGATTACAGGCATGAGCCACCAGCGCCAGGCTAATGTTCTTATGATGAGGGTACTACAGTAGTGTCCCAGTGAATTCATTACAGATGAACCAGAAGCAAAAAAAGACCAAATAAAGGACTTATATCACTTCCCACAGAAAAAAAAATGATAGTGCTTGTGAAAACTAGTCCTTTCACACCTATCCTCAGCCTTGAGAGCAGCAAAAGCCTCAGTACTCTTTCTTTCCTTCTTTCTTTTTTTTTTTTTTTTTTTGGTGCCAGTCCTGAGGCTTGAACTCAGGTCCTGGGTACTGTCCCTGAGCTTTTTTGCTCAAGGTTAGCTAGCACTTTACCATTTAATCCACAGCTCCACTTCCAGCTTTTTGGGTAGTTAATTGGAGGTGAGAGTTTCAGGGACTTTGCTGCCTAGACTAGCTTTGCACTGACCCTCAATCTACAACTCCTGAGTAGCTAGAATCACAGTCAGGAGTCACCAGGTCCTGGAAGTACTCTTATTTTGTTTATGTATGTATTTATTTTACCAGTCCTAGGGCCTGAACTCAGGGCCTGGGCACTGCCCCTGAGCTTCTTATGCTCAAGGCTGGCACTCTACCACTTGAGTGAGCCACAGGGTTTCCCACACTAAGCAAGCATTCTAGCACTAAGCCACATTCCCAGCCCTGTACTCGCCTTTTAAATCCTGCCTGGGCAGAGGATGGAATGCAGAGATAGAGGACTTACCTAACATTCATGCGGCCTTGGGAGGCCCGGGGCTCCCCACTACCACACAAAAACATGATCATGGCTCCTGCAGACTCACCACACGTCTCAGCAAAGTGGAGAGTTAAGTATGGCCACCCCCAGACACCTCCCCCAGGGGAGCCTCCTTACCTGACTTGGGGTGAGACCGGCAATTTCAGGAGTCCCAGTTCCTGGGGCATAGGCAGGGTCCAGGGCATCTATGTCAAAGCTGATGTAGAGAGGCTTGCCTCCCATCTGCTTCCTGACCTCTGCCATCAGAGGGACCAGAGACTTCATCCAGCAGTCCTCGGCCAGGACCACCCGGAAGCCCTGAGGAGGAGGAAGAGTTAGAGATCAAGGACAAGCCCACACCTTAGCTCTTCCGGGGCACAGTATGTCTGACCCTCAGTCTTTATGAGGGGGAATTATAATCTCCATTTTACAAGTAAGGCAAAGAAAAAGGGTCAAAGCTACCTCTCTTATCCTTGGGGGTCAGGATCAGAAAGAGGCTTTGCTAAAGCCAAAAGTGAGAAACTTGGGTGGTTCATGCTAGCATTTTCCAGCTACCTCTGCCCAGAACACAGGCCTTGGTGCATTCTAAAACCAAACCACAGGGAGTCAGGCACTCATGGCTCACACCTGTAATCTTAGCTAATCAGGAAGCTGAGATTTGAGAATGGTGGTTTGAAGCCAGCTTGAGTAGACAAATCTAAGAGATTCTTATCTCTAATGAACCAGCAAAAAAGCCGAAGTAGAGAAGGTTCAAATGGTAGAGCACCAGCCTTGAAGGAAAAGGCTGTGTGAAGCTAGGTGCCAGTGGCTCACACCTATAATTTTAGCTACTTAGGAGGCTGAGATCTGAAGATCACAGTTCAAAGCCAGTCCAGGCAGAAAAGTCCCCAGCAGACTCTTATCTCCAAATAACTACTCAAAAAAGAAATGGAAGTGGTGCTGTGGCTCCAGTGGTAGAGCAATAACCCTGAGCACCAAGAGGCTCAGGGACAGCACCCAGACCCTGAGTTCAAGACCAGGACCAGGAAGAACAAAAAAGTGCGAGGCCCTGAGTTCAAACCCCAATATTGGCACAGATAAAGGGATGGAGATCTTCTCATGGGGGGTCTTGTGCCATTTTCTTAAGGGCTTCTGCCCTTAAGATGATGATGAGGATGAGGATGAGAATAAAGGAGCTAGCCTTGCTGAACCTAGTTCAGACCTCTCCTCTCTTTCCAGCCAGCATTTTCAGAGGGGGCTACTGCCTCTGTCTCATTAATGTCTGCCTGTCCACTAGTATGGCCATTTCCACTCACACTTTCTGAACCTTGCTTTCCTGCAGTGCTAGGGAGGGAGCCCAGGGTCAGCCTCAGGCTGGGCAAGCGCTCTACCATGGAGGCATCTCCCAACCCTTGCTTTCTGCACTTGACCAGTAACACCCCTGAGGAAACTATAGAAAAGGCAGCACTTTGGAGGAGCAGGGGGGGAGTGGGAGGGATATCCGGTATGTCACCTGGCTCCGGTTGTATCTGTAAGGGTCCAAGGTCATGGAAGGGCCCCGGATGCCAATCTGTACCACGTGCTTACAATCCAGGAGTCCCTCGTCCACGCAGCGGCGGAAGGGTGTCCCATGGTACAGCTTCTCCCCCAGGGCCTTGTCGGCTGTATCCGTGTGGGCATCCACATGCAGCAGCCCCACAGGGCCATGCCTGGTGACAACAGGGCAGCTCAGAGGCCAAGGATCCCCTGGGAGGGCCCCAGGACATGCACCTTTCAGATCACCAAACCTTAGGGCCAGTCGCAACTGGGTGTCAGTGACCTGTCTTCACAAATGGTTTCTCTCTACATTTGTTAAAAAGTATTCTTATACTAGGCACCATGCATGTAATCCTAGCTACTCAGAAGACTGAGATCTGAGAATCACAGTTCAAAGCCAGCCTGGGTCCGAAAGCCCATGAAACTCTTATCTCCAATGAATTACTCAGAAAAAGCCAGAAATGGTGCTGTGGCTTAAGTGGTAGAACACTAACCTTGAGCATAAAGAGGCTCAGGGACAGCACCCAGGACATAGGACAAAAACAAACAAGCAAACAAAGTATTTTTATGCCAGGTGCTGGTGGCTCATGTCTGTAATCCTAACTGCTCAGGGAGCTGAGATCTGCGGATCCTAGTTTAAGGTCAGCCCAGGTAGGGAAAATTCATGAAACTCTTTATCTCCAGTTAACCACCAAAAAAGCTGGAAGTGGGGGGTGTAGCTCAAGAGGTAGAGAGGCATAGCTTGAACAATAAAGCAAAGGAAGAGAATGAGGGCCTGAGTTCAAGCCCCAGTACAAGCACAAAAAAAGTTATTTATATTTATATGTATATGTGTACATATATGTGTTAGCACATATTAATCATACAAAAGAGCTTTCATTGTGATATTCCCAGCCATGCACAAAATATATTTTGATCATATTCACTCCTCTATTCCTCTCTTCCCTCCACCTCCTGTTTCTGTCTTCAAGTCACTCAGTATCTAGGAAGAGCAACAGACTTCAAGAAACCCATGGGAAAACAGTTGTACTGGGACTGCCACCCCTACTTCCTGTCTGCTATTACAGGAGGATGACAAGGAGGGTGCAGGCTGACAGAAGCTCAGTGGAGACTGAAGTAGTGCCAACCCTCCACTGTCCAGCCGTGGCACTAGCAGGAAGCTCTGCCCCTCCCCCATTCTACAGCACCTCCATCTCCCAGCTTGAGGCAAGGCCTGCCCCCACCATCTCTAACCAGGATGCTGCCTACCCACCAGCCCTCCCCAAAATGAATTCAGGAGCTGCCACCCACCACCCCAGCCCTTCTATCTCATCCTATCTCTTTCTCTTGATCATTTAGCCATCATTGATAAATCCTTATAGATTTCTACTTTTGAAAATCCAGACCGGGTGCAGGTGGCTCATGCCTGTAATCCTAGCCTGTAATGCCTCCTCCTAGCAGGAGGCTGAGACTGAGGATGATGATTTGAAGTCAGCCTGGGGAAGGAAAGTCTATGAGAATCTTTTTTTTTTTGGGGGGGGGGCGGTCCGGTCGTGAGGCCTGAACACTGGGCCTGGGCGCTGTCCCTCAGCTCTTCAGCTTAAGGCTAGCGCTCTACCACTTGAGCCACAGCACCACTTCTAATTTTTTCTTTTTGCTTATGTGGTGCTAAGAAATCGAACCCAGGGCCTCAAGCATGCAAGGCAAGCGCTCTACCACTGAGCCATCTTCCCAGCCTCCTGTGAGACTCTTATCTCCAGCTAACCACCCAAAAAACAGAAGTGGAGCTGTTGCTCAAGTGGAGCTGACCTTGAGCACAAAAGCTCAGAGATAGTGCTCAGGCCCAGAGTTCAAGCCCCCACCTCCCAAAAATTAAAATCCAGCTTCATTGTTCAGGCAAGAGAGGGGCCACTCATTGGAAAACAGTGCTGCTCCTGGGGTCATTCCTATTCATCCACTAACATGGCCCACAAGGTGATCAATTCTGGCTTCCAGCTGTGATAAAGGCACCTGGAACTGGGCCTTCTGTTTCCATCTGAGAAGCAGCTGGGGGGAGGGGGAATTTCCCATCACCCCACCCCATAATCCACACCGACAATAGTCACTTAGGATCACCTAGCCACATACAACCATCTTTAGCTCCTGAGTTTGGAAACCCCACTGGGGCTAAGCTGCCTAGAACTTACTTTTTTTTTGGGGGGGTGGGGGAGGGTTGGTTGTGGGTCTTGAACTCTGGGCTTAGGCGCTGTCCTTGAGCTCTTCAGCTCAAGGCAAACGTTCTACCACTTGAGCCACAGTGCCATTTCTGGTTTTCTGGTTAGTTGGAGATAAGAGTCACAGGGAGCCGGGCATCAGTGCTCATACCTGTAATCCCCTAGCC
This sequence comes from Dipodomys merriami, assembly GCF_024711535.1. Taxonomy (NCBI): domain Eukaryota; kingdom Metazoa; phylum Chordata; class Mammalia; order Rodentia; family Heteromyidae; genus Dipodomys; species Dipodomys merriami. The sequence continues at coordinate 566,843 of NW_027206195.1, read as the reverse complement.
ACTCAGAAGGCTGAGATCTGAGGATCATGGTTCAAAACCAGCCCAGGCAGAAAAGTAGATGAGACTCTCATCTCCAGTAAACCACTACAAAAATCAGAAGTGGCGCTGTGGCTCAAGTGGTAGAATATTGGCCTTGAGCTGAAGAGCTGAGGGACTAGAGCCCAGGCCCAGAGTTCAAGCCCCATGACTGACAAAACAAAAACAAAACAAAACAAACAGTCTCAGGGACTTTCCTGCCTGGGCTTGCTTTAAACTGAGATCCTCAGATCTCAGCCTCCTGAGTAGCTAGGATTATAGGTGTAAGCCACCATGCCCGGCTAGAACTTACTTTTTTGCTATGGCTTGCAATATGGGGTAAGTGATGGTGTGATCTCCACCTGCAAAGAAAAAGGAAAAAGCATCAGAAATGTAGGTAAAATTATTCCATGAGTGATCCTTACTTTTGCCAAATTCTGCCATCTGTTCAATTATACCAGAGCCAAACTGCCACCTTGTTCAGTAGTGTGACAGTTGTTTTGTTTTGTCTTGTACAGGGTCTTTGTGCATAGCTCAGGTTGGCCTTCCCTGCATGATCCTCCTGCTTCAGCTTCCCAAAAGCTGGTATTATAGGCATGCACCACCACACCTGTCCCAAAATTGTAAATATCTTCTCCCCCCTGCATTAAAATGAATGAATCAAAATGTCCTTTTACTACTGTTTTCACATTCACAGTGGTTTGCCCGTGATAAATAAACCCTGCAGCACAGTGCAGAGAACTACACTGGCGCTTGTCAGTGGCCATTACCCAATGTCAGAGGAATGCAGCCAGCTGCTACAATTTTCTGATAGGCCTCTTGAATTAGCCGGCAGCTGTCTTGTAGGTTGTAAAGATTGACAGGCACATCACCAAGGTCTGCCACCATAAGGGACTGGAAGGGGAGGGCCCCGGTGCTAGGATTGACAGTTCGGAGCAACACAGATTCCTCCCGGATGCGTCGGGGTCCAAATCTAGAGAAGAACCATCTGTCAGCCACTGCAGAGGTGTGCTGGGTTGTCCGGTTTGATTTTAGAGGTGGGAGGATGTCTATGCAGCTCAGGTTGGCTTTGAGCTCTTGATCTTCCTTCCCCCAGTGCCACCATTACAAATAGCCACAGTAGCGTGCCTTCAAACCTCTGCAGAACATTTAGCAGTATCCTGGCTTGTACCCACTCCCTGTCAGTAGCATCTCCTCCTCACCCCTGTACCCCAAGTCAAAACAAGCAAAAATGAGTCTAGACATCACCAGACATCCCCTGGGTAAAAAACCACCTTCAGGAACCACTGATCCAGCATGTATGTGTGGCACTGAGGATGTAACCCAGACTTGGTGCATGCTAGACAAGCACTCTACCATTAGGCCATATCTCCAGTCCTTTTTAATGTTTTGAGGCAGCGTTTCACTAACTTGCCCAGGATGGCCTCAAACTCATTAAGTAGCTCAGGCAGGCATTGAACTTGTGCTCTCTCAGCCTCTGAGTTGTTGGGATTACAGGCCTGCACCACCACACCCAACTCCTAATCTTCAAGGTGAAATGATAATTATGTCACTCTGTTGTAAGAGTTAAATACAGTAATCTTTGCAACTGTGTCTTGCAATAACTGATGCCTCCTAAATTGCAGACCTACACAGTAAAAATGTAAGGAACTGAATCAGAAATGGCTGATCGTCAGTAATTAGGAAAATGGATTTGACTTCCTCTTAGGAAAAAAATTCCTTATGTGAGCAATTTTAGGGTCAGGAGAGCTGGAGAAAGGGCAGCCAGCTTCCTTTCTCAAATGCTACCATCCCAGCAAGGTCAGGGGCTGGAGACATGGAGAAGGTGGCTGGGGTTCCCAGAAACCCTCTATCTACTGATGATTACTTTAGATACAAGATTCGGTCCTATAGCCCAAACTGACCTCCAAGTCCCAATCCTCCTGCCAAAGCCTCCGTTGTCCCAGCTTTCATCCTGACCTAGGAGAGCACAAGCGCCTGACCTGGAGCCTTCAACACCCCTTGGCTTGCAGGCCCTGCCCTCCTGCCTCACCTTACCTGGCTCCAGGCCTGTTGGAGGTACCAATGTCCAGGGGCACTCCGATGAAGGCGGCGTCCAGCCCCTCCGGGGAGGCCTGCATGGGCAGACGCATCATGGAGCAGACGCCCACAGGCCGGGCTACGAACTCGGAGCTGGGAGGCTGGTTCCGGGGAGCTTTGGAGGCCTGGTGGCCCAGAGGTCGTCGGAGGTGGCAGAACACCGGAGCAGGACCCGTGCCCATGAGGGCCCGTGTACCCTGGGTGCAGCTGGATGCCAGCAGCCGCAGCATGCCACCGCTCCCAGAGCCTCTCTTGGCAAAAATGGCAGGGCCAGGCAGGCAGGGCGCCCTCGGTCGCAGGTGAGGGCCGGGCTGTCCTCCCCCGCCCATTCCCCCCCCCCCCTCAGGACTTCAGCCTCCCCACCCTCAGTAAACAACCAGGCTGTTCTCACCCAGATCCACACGCCCTGACCCGGGGTCTCAGCTCTGTGCCTCCGGCCCTCACTACCTGGCCTGAGCAACCTCTTCTATCACTCAAAGGATTTCATGACGAAAATCCTAGCTGCCCAGGAGGCTGAGATCTGAGGATCGGGGTTCAAAGCCACTGTGATAAGAAAAGACCCGGTGAGACTTACCTCCAATTAACCACTCAAAAACCAGAAGTGGAGCTGTGGCTCAAAGTGGTAGAGCGCTAGCCTTGAGTAAAAGAGCTCAGGGACAATGCTCAGGCCCTGAGTTCAAGCCCCATGACAAACAAAACAAAACAAAAAACAAGAAATATCTGGGTATTGGAGACATGGCTCAGTTACTAGAGCAGTAGTCAATGAATGAAAGTATCATGTACCGAGTTCAAGTCCCAGCCTCAGACTGGTAGGGGTGGGGGGAGTTCTGGAGAATTCTAAGGAAGCAGAACTAATTATCTGTTGCTGATATTGAGGCTTGAGATGCAGAACTCCTGATCTCATAGCACTCTATCACTTGAGCCAGGCCAGAACTTCTGGACTTTTGTTGGATACCTGCAGAAAATACTCCCAGATTTGTCTGTTTAGGCTGGCTTGCAACTGAGATCATCAGATCAGAGCCCCCTGAGTAGCTAGCTGGAATTATGACTATAAAGAGAGTCTATACTGGGAGTATGGGATGGGGGTGGGAGAGATATAATTTGTAATGGAATTAGGAGAGCCATTTGGCAATATTTTTTTAAATCTAGAGCCCCAGTTTGCATTAAAGGTCACACATCACATTCCAGAATATCCAGGGTCCACAGGGCAGGATGGGGCAAAGTTCTCCAATAGTCAACAATAGGTGTTGGTGGGAGAGATATCCAAGGGTCTCGGCTATCTTCCAGAGCAAATGCAGCTATCTCTAGTATTCTCAACACCAGATTCGGCCACAGAGCCTTCCCTGTCACTTGTCCTGAATTTGTCATTTTACTCTTAGACTTTTCTTTTTTTCTTGTTTTTTTTTTTTTTTTGGTTGGTTGTGGGGCTTGGACTGGACCTGGGCACTGTCCCTGCGCTCTTCAGCTCAAGGCGAGTGCTCTACCGATTGAGCCACAGCAGCCACTTCCAGTTTTCTAGTGGTTTATTGGAGACAGAAGTCTCATGGATATTCCTGCCTGGGCTGTCTTTGAACCACGATCCTCAAATCTCATCCTCCCGAGTAGCTAGGATTATAGGCGTGAGCCACAGGAGCTCAGCTGTAGACTTTTCTTGTCTATGGATTGTGTGTGCGCCTGTCCAGGGCTTGAACTCAGGGCCTAGCGCTGTCCCTGAGAAGTCAGAATTACAGGTGTGAGCCACCAGCACCTGGCACTTTCCCCCTCTTTTTCCCTCAAGTTTTCTGCCCTCCCCTCCACCATCCAGAAGATATACACATAAGAACACCATATATAAGGTAGAGAAGATAGAATCATCAAAAACTAAAAACTGGGGAAAAAAGACTCTTGTTTCCATATTGTGGAGTTTGTTTATATATATATTATTTTATATAGATATGAAGAGGCACTTAGGCATTGTGTCTTTGTGTTTTTTTTTGGTCTTACTGTATGTATCTAAAATCCTGTATAACTTATCATATCCCAGTGCATTTTAGATCTAACTTCTGCATTATCAGAGAGAACATATGCTGTTTGTCTGAGCTTGGCTTACTCACTTAACATGATTTGTTCTAGTCCCATCCATTTTCCTGAAAATGACATTTTATTCCTTCTAATGTGTAAAATTCCACTGTGCATAGGTACCACATTTTTTGGATCCATTCATTGATTGTGGGGCATCTGGGCTATTTCTATATCTTGGTTATTGTGAATAGTGTAGCAATGAACATGGATGTGCAGGTGTCCTTATCATATCTTGGTTCATGATGTTCAGGATGGATGCCTAGGAATGGTAAGGCTGGGTCATAGGGAAGGTCTATATTTAGTCTTTTGAGGAACCTCTGGACTGCTGTCCAGAATGGTTGTACTAGTTTACATTCCCACCAACAGTGCAGTAGAAGTCCTTTTCCCCCACATCCCTACCAACATTTGTTGTTTGAATTCATGGTGTTGGGCAATCTTACTGGGTAAAATGGAATCTCATAGTTGTTTTGATTTGCATTTCCTTTATGGTCAGGGATGATGAACATTTCCTGATGTATTTCTTTGCTATTCTTACCTCTTCTTCTGAGAAGTTTCTCCTTAGCTCCCTTTCCCAGTTAGTGGTTTATTAGGTTTGGGAGAGGTTAGTTTCCTGAGCTCCTTGTATATATTGGATATTAGGCCTTTGATACGTTGCTAGTAAAGATCTTTCCTAGTTTGTTGGCTGTCTTTCTAGTTTAGTAACTATGTCTTTTCTGTACAGAAACTTTTTATCTGGGATTCTAGTCAAGAAGTTTCTGCCTATACCTATAAGTTCTAATGTTTTTCCTACTCTCTTGAGGTAGTTTCAACATTTCAGGTCTGGTGTTGAGGTCTTTGATCCACTTTGAATTCATATTAGTGCATGGTGACAAACAGGGATCCACTTTTAGTTTTCTGCATATGGATGCCCAGTTTTCCAAACACCAATTGTTGAAGAGGCTATTTTTTCCCACTGTACAACTTTGGCTCCTTTTTCAAATATAAGTGGACATGTATGGCTTTATTTCTAGGTCTTCTAATCTGTTCCATTGATCTTTGGGACTTGACCACTCTTGGGCCATCTGTTGACCACTGTCTCTGGTGATCTCTATCATCCTCTCCTGTCAGGTCTGTAGGCTCACATTTGTTTTTTTTTTTTTTTTTTTTTTTTGTCGGTCGTGGGGCTTGAACTCTGGGCCTGGGCGTTGTCCCTCAGCTCTTCAGCTCAAGGCGAGCACTCTACCACTTGAGCTACAGCGCCACTTCCGGTTTTCTGGTGGTTTATTGGAGATAGGAGTCTCACGGTCTCTCCTGCCCAGGCTGGCTTTGAACCGCGATCCTCAGATTTCAGCCTCCTGAGTAGCTAGGATTACAGGCGTGAGCCACCAGCACCCGGCTAGGCTCACATTTTTGTGAGGTTTGACCTCAGTGTTGCTGACTCTGCCACTTGCTGCATGAACCCATCAGGCAGTGAGGCCTCGCTTCATGACACCCATCCCTCCAGGTACATTTGAGTCCATCTGATAAGCTTTCTCCAGAACTCCTCCCTGTAGAAGAGAGCATCCTTGGAAAACCACCCAGCAGCCAGCTATAGCCAGCTTTTTTTTTTTTTTTTTTTTTTTTTTAGCCAAGTCACAACATTTGGGATAAGCATCTCTTGATCAATGAAAGGTTGTCTAGCACAACAATTTCTATCCCCACAGCATGTTTGTTCTGAGCAGATCTCTGCTGGAGTGGTGCTTTGAGCTCCAAGCACAATACCAAGCCCAAAATCCTTGTGATCGCTGAGGGCAACAAGCACATAGATGCCTAGTGATCCTAGGCCCCAGCTACTCAGAGCATGGGACCGCTTCTTGGCCTGTGTGCCCATGGGCTCTGTAATCCTCCTTTTTTAGGCTTCCTGTAATTGCTTGGAAGAGAGGCATACGCCGTAGCATCCAGCTTTCCTCCACTGACATGGAGTCTTGAGTACTTTTCTGCCCAGGCTGGAACTGAGATCCTCCTGATCTCTACCTCCCATACAGCTTACAATGGCAGGCCAAAGCCACAGGTGCCTGGCTCGCTTCTTGCTTTGAAAGGGCTTTCCTTCCTTCACACTCATGGCCATTCAGTATGGTACTTCTGAATGACCATCTTATCCACAGCATCCTAGTCACAAAAGCAAAGACCCCTTTCTTCCCACTGCCTTGGTCAGCCATGACTTCAGTCACTTCAATTTCCCCAGAGTGTTCAAAATCTTCTCATAGGTGATGTTCTCATAGGTGATGGTCTTTTCCACAGTGCAGTGGGCACCTGAAGCCCCACACACCTCATGATTCCCCATCACTCAGAAGGCCTCTCAGACTCTGTTCTAAAGCTCAGCCCTCGGATGAAAAGCTTCTGCAGCTGTGTAGCTCTTTAGAGGTCTCTGAATTAGATACAACAGCAAAGGGAAGAAAGACTTTCATGATGCTAGACAGAAAGGATTAAGCTGGTGTATGCCTGCAATTCCACCTACTTGAGCAGACTGAGATCTGAGGATTGCAGTTCAAAACCAGCCCAGGAAGGAAAGTCTGTGAAACTTTTATTTCTAATTAACCATTCTAACAGAAGTAGAGCAGTAGCTCAAGTGGTAGACCACCAGCCTTGAGCAAAAAAGCTCAGGCAAGGCACCCTGGCTGTGAGTTCAAGCTCCAGTACTGGCACAAGACCAAAAAAAAAAAATGATATGATACCTTGAGGTAAAATCAAATCAGTTGAACAATAAAGTATTTGTTCTCTTTGATAACTTGATTTTGCATCCCAATTTACTCCTAAATTTAATATTGATATATCCTATTGTATTGGTGCTTTCAAAGTCCAATAATGTTTTATTTATGTTTGGTAAGGGACTGAAGTGGTAAACCAGCAAGTCACTGTATCAGGACAGTAATAACTCCCTCCCAAAGACCAGGAAATGAGAGCTGCTCTTAAATGTTTGGTTTGGGGAGATAAGGAGTCTCAGCACTTACTGGACAACTAAGACAATGAACAGATCCCCTATGATGACTTCATTCTTGGAGCTATGATAAACAGGAAGCAGAGGCAGAAGGATCCCAAGTTCAAGGCCAGTTTGAGCTAATTAATTGAGTGAATTAAGACTGTCTCAAAAAGAAGAAGAAGGAAGAGGAGGAAGGGAGGAAAAGGAGGAGGAGGAAGAGAAGGAGGAGGGGAGTGGGAAGGAAGAAGAGGAGGAGGAGGAGAAGGAGGAGAGGGAGGAGGAGGGGATGGAAACAATGGGCGCTGGTGGCTCTCATTTGTAATCCTAGCTGCTAAGGAGGCTGAGATCTGAGGATTGCAGTTCAAAGCCAGCCCAGGCAGGAAAGTCCATGAGACTCTTATCTCCAATAAACCACCAGAAAACCAGAGGTGGCACTATGGCTCAAGTGGTAGAGAGCTAGCCTTGAGCTGAAGAGCTGAGAGACAGTGCCCAGGCCCAGAGTTCAAGCCCTGCAGCCAACAAGAAAAAAAATTGTTTTTGGAGCATTACCTTTTTTTATTTTTAAAGATAGGATTTCACTATATTATTCAGGCTGCCTTTAAACCTGGGTTCAGGATCAAACCCAGGACTTTGTGTATGTTAGGAAAGGTTTTGACCATGAGCTACATTCCCAGCCCTTAAATGCAGCTCTTAAAGGGTACTTTTTTTTTTGATAAGTACAATCATACATAACAAGTCTCAGAAATGTCTATTTTCTTGGCTTACATTTGCTGCTGGCAGGCAAGAAAACTGCAAACACGCATCAACACCATATGCTGATCAACAGCTGTTTGCTCAAAATAGTTTATTCATTTACAGCTTCCCAGCCTCAGCCAAGTGCCAAGCTTTGGTTAAGTCTGACAAGGATATAAAGCAGGATAATAGCTGTCTTCCCTTGCGAGGAATTGGGTTGTAAGTTCAACAATATCTAAACTAACTTAAAAGAGCTTCAATACTCAATGGTGAGGGGTGGTAAAGTATTCCAGATGGGTCATAAGGAGGGAGGTACAAGGGGTAGAGACCATGCCTAGCAAGCACAAGGCCAAGTTCAATCCTCAGTGCCACCAAAAAGTTTTCCAGATATAATTCACATTTTCCCCCCCTGGAACAGACCAACCAATATATGGGGGGGGGGAATGGAGGGAGGCAGGCAGGTGCCCTACTCCTTCTTTTTATGTATCAAAATATGGTATCCTCTGCAAATAACTATTCAAAACAAAAATGGGCCGGGCACAGGAGGCTCACGTCTGTAATCCTAGCTACTCAGGAGGCTAGATCTGAGGATTGTGATTCAAGACCAGCTATGGCAAAAAAAAGTCCCTGAGACTTTTGATTTTTTGCCAGTCCTGGGGTTTGAACTCAGGGCCTGGACACGGTCTCTGAACTTGTTTTTGCTCAAGGATAGTACTCTAGCACTTGAGCCACAGTGCCACTTCTGGGCTTTTCTGTGTATGTGGCACTGAAGAACGGAACCCAGGGCTTCATGCATACTAGGCTAGCACTGTACCACTCAGCCACCTTCCCAGCCTATGTGAGACTCTGATCTCCAACTGACCACCAGAAAGCCCGAAGGGGTGTTGTGGCTCAAAGTGGTAGAGAGTTCGCCTTGAGCAAAAGAGCGGAGGACAGCGCCCAGGCCTTGAGTAAAGGATGGGCGCAGGAAGCGCCGTACAGGTCCAGGTGCACACCTCCTCTCAGGCCGAGCACGGAGGCCTGGCCGGATCCGTGGGGAGGAGGCCTGAACCACGCCGGGGATAGTCGCGCCCAGGCTGCTCACCCCACATTTAGCGTTGCACCCCCGGGTGACGCCCGACGCCCGGGAGGGCTCAGGCCAAGACGGAGGCCAACACCCAGGAGGAAAGCGGCCACCGGAGAAGCGCCCCGCCGCACAAGGTCCGGAGACGTCCGGGGACGTGCGCCGGGGATGAACCGATGAACCGCAAAAAGCCTGGTTTGCAGCTGTCAAAGCCCGCCCGGAACTGGGTCGCCTAGCAACCAGAGCCGCTCGCGGACAGCCCTCATTGGCTGCTTGCATCACGTGAGCCAGCGCAGCGGGCCCATTGGGAGCGGGCCTGAGCGCACGTGACGCTCGCACACGCAAGCGCGTAGCTGGGCGCCGGGGCGGGTCCGGGTCGGCCCCCGGGTGCTGCGGCCTGCGGTTCCCAATCTCGGTACTGTTTGGACTTTGCAGCCTTTGGCCGTGGCCAGGGTGAAGCAGTCAAACGCAGCGGGATGGGAACATCTCGTCTGGCAAGACTCTGACGTCAGGGACTAAAATCTGTGTCCTGAGGGAACACGGAATGGACGCGGACAACTGTTGGGCCTCGAAGGAGTCTTGTGCAAGGGGCTGGGGGGGCGGGGGGGGGGGGGGGAGGCCTAGCGGGACACTGTTTATCCAGCGCGGTCTGGAAGAGTTTGATTGGACCGGAAAGACGTCCTGGAGACTCAGTAAAAGGAGAAGTAGAAGTTTGTGTTATCCACGTGTCGGTTCCTGAAATCCAGACCCTGCTACCCGCGGTCCAGGATGATCCACAACCTGGTCCCCCAGACCTTCCCGGGTGAAAAGATCTGAGATCTCGGGGTGCAGCCCTTCCTCTTAAATCCACCTTGGAGGTGGTAGTCGATGCTCTCTGTCTCTGTCTCTCTCACACACACACTTTGCTGACACCCTAACACCCTTTAATTAGCACCTTGGGGACGACTTCTCCTAATGATTGGGGTCTGTTCATTTTACTTCCCAAAGCATCGGGGACACCTGAAAGCAGTGGGACAGGTCACTCCCGTAGTCCTACCAAATTTTCCAACATGAGCTCTAAGTTGACTGTTCCAGAGACACCCCATTGGCTTGCCTGCGGTAAGACTCTCCAGCTGACTGATTTGCAGTCAAAGGAAACTGACTTGCTTTGGAATAGGGAGTTTGGGTCTGGCTGGATGGTGGATGGTAGGGTCTGGCATCTTGTCTTCTTGGTGGAGGAAGGTAAAGCCCCTGCTTCTTAGGTGATGGGCATGCCTGAATCTCTGGAGCTAGGGGTAGGCACTTGGCTAATAGGTTACTAAACCTGTCAGTCCAGTTCCTGGGACTGGGAATTTCCTGTGACCCTGCCCCCTGACCTGAGACTATTTAGGTCTGGACCAGCTCAAGTGCCATGGTGCCATGCCATATGTGCCTCCGTGTTGGTGTCCTGCCTCCTGTCTCCTGCCTCTCTTCTGGTCACCATGGCATCCCAATTTAGCTCTTCTTTGGAGCTGAACTGGTTTGTTAGTATTGTTTTTTCTTTCCTCTCGGGCCTTTATGTTAAGTGTATTTTCTGGATGCTAGTCTACCATGCAGTTGCCAGCCTTTGAATAATACTCCAAGATTCAACCTCTCAAATATTCAACCTTCTCTTAGCTGGGCACTGGTGGCTTATGCCACCAGCTACTCAGGAGGTTGAGATCTGAGGATCGCAGTTCAAAGCCAGCCCAGGCAGGAAAGTCTGTGAGACTCTTATCTCCAATAAACCACTCAGGAAACCAGAAGTGATGCTGTGGCTCAAGTGGTAGAGCGCTAGCCTTGAACTGAAGAGCTGAGGGATAGCGCCCAGGCCCAGAGTTCAAGCCCTACAACAGACACCCCCCCCCAAAAAAAAAAAAAGTGGCTTCTCTATCTTCTCACCTTATAACATCTTGTCTACTGAAATTGGGCCTCAGTATCATTTAAACAATGGCCTGGAACCTTCCATTTTAAGATTCTTACTGATTTAAACAATTCTCCAACGAAACGGCGAGGGGTCCAAGGTCCACTATACCCATATACCCATACCCCCACTGCTGGTCTTGTTTTGCTCACCAAGTCCTTCTCTGACCTCCGCTTCAGATGTCCCCCCCCCCCACCCTCCAAGCTCTCCTGCCTTGCTCACCAAGCCCTCCTCTGCCATAAGCCTCCCAGCCATCTCCTCTATAAAGGTAACTCTCCTTATCTTGTAGCAGCTCAGTCTCTCTCTCCTCTCTCTCTTCTTTGATGACCTTCAGACCAGAGATCTTTTTCTCCTTCCTTGCTCTTATAGCACAATCTGTCTGTCTGTCTGTGTCTCTTTCTCCTTCTCTTCCTCCTTTTATGACCTCCAGACTGGAGATCCTTTTCTCCATCCTTGCTCTTTTAACTACATTCTTGCTTTTTGCAGTTGGTCCAGATTCTCTAAGCTAAAACCATCTGTCCTGTAAGTAAACTTCCTTTATCGACCTTTGCTCCTGTGTGTGTGTCTGCCTGTCAGTGTAGCTGACTCAAAGTGGGGGCAGGCATAAGCCTCCAAAGGTAAAACAAGCTAACAACCCTGCTTAAACTCCCTCTAAGCAAGCCCTTTTCTTTTTCTTACGAACCACTCACTCTTTAACTTCATAGGACAGACAATCATATTCCCTACCAACCTCAATCCTCTGAAAAGTCAGAGACCTAACAAAACCCTTAAGAAAATTTTAACCCAATTAACTGTGGAGTTCAAACAAGACTGTTAGGTTTTGAAAAAGAGGTAGCCAAGTAAGAACTGCACCACGCGGGCTGGGAAGATGGCTCAGTGGTAGAGCACTTGCCTTGCATGCCTGAGGCCCTGGGTTCGATTCTTCAGCACCACGTAAGCAAAAAGAAAAAAGTCAGAAGTGGTGCTGTGGCTCAGGTGGTAGAGTGCTAGCCTTGAGCTGAAGAGCTGAGGGACAGCGCCCAGGCCCAGAGTTCAGGCCCCACTACCGGACCCCAAAAAAAAAAAAAAAAAAAAAAAAACTGCACCACGCATGTGGTATTCAGGTAGGGGTATCAATGCACATGAGACTTCTCCTGACTCCATCTAAGAATTCAACCCCACCAAGGGACAGCTGCTGCTCACTGCCTTCTCTGGGAGGAGACCAAATTCCAGCCTTTTACCCCTATTGTCGACGCCCCTTGTCAGCAGGAAGTAGCCAGAGAGAATCCGCGCCCTATTTCATGATTATTAAAAGGCTGGAATGTAAGGTCCGCTCCTGGTTGGCTAGCAGACTCCAACCTCCTTGCAGCAAAGTCTCCACCCAGTACCTGCGTTACCTAGGCAACTGGGACACCTGGAAGAGGTCACATCTGCATCCGCTGAGGTCACATCTGAATTTGATGTGGCCACACCCTTCTCCGCCCATACCCTAGATAAGGCCTAGAGCAGGCCCAGAAGCTCTCTCTCTGTTCTTTTCTTGCTCTCTCTGCTCTTTTCTAGCTCTTTTCTCTCTCTTTCCTCTCTCTTTCCTCTTTCTTTTGCCAGCCGCGTGGAGTGCCAACCTTGCCTGGTCCCAGCAGGTCTACTGAATAAACCTACCCCTACCTGAATACCCCGTGTGTGGTGCAGTTCTTACTCGGCTACCTCTTTTTAAAAACCTAACAAAGACTGGGTTAAACTTTTACCCCTAGCACTTCTTTACCCTTCCCCATAAACCTTGCTAAATAAGCCCCTTCAAACTTACACATTTCCCAATTATCTTCTCTGGCTAATACACCTTCTTCCCTGTAAACTCTAAATAAATGGGTCTCTGCTCTGGCTCTTTCACTAATCTATCACTGACAGTGGCCAGCTGGCTAACACCCTAAGCTAGCTTCTCTCCTTTCACCACCCCTAAATTTCATAATAAAAACAAACCACTTTTTTTTTTTTTTTTGGTCTTAATCCATTCCTTTTCTCTTTCCTTAGTCTACTCACTTCAGAATTTGGATTCTTAGTTTCTCCTTTAAGGCAATCTCCTCTAGGAGACTGCTAAAGGTCCCCTAGAGAAACTCCTTCTCCCCTAGTTCTCTCTGTAGGTCCTAGAGACTGATGCCTAGAGAGAGACAAAGGCCACATGATAGGTTTTTCTTTTTCTTTTTTTTTTTGGGGGGGGGGGCGTCTGGTCATGGGGCCTGAACTCTGGGCCTGGTTGCTGTCTCTCAGCTCTTCAGCTCAAGGTTAGTGCTCTACCACTTGAGCCACAGTGCTACTTCCGGCTTTTTTTTTCTGGTTATGTGGTGCTGAGGAATTGAACCCAGGGCCTCATGCATGCAAGGCAAGCACTCTACCACTAAGCCACCTTCCCAGACCATGGTGGGTTTTTCTGCAACCCCCAACCTTCCACTAAGCTTACTCTGTCTTCATCCTTCTAAGTGTTCAAAATCAGTTTATATACTAATGTGCCTCATTGTCTTAAAGGTTTTCTGTTGTTGTTATCACTGTTTAAACATGAAAATTGTGTTAAATTCTCTTTGTTGTTGGCAGAAGTTAAACTAAAGTGCCTCTGGCTTGTTGTGTCTTGAGTTTTGCCTTGTATTTTGTTTGGTGTTGTTTATTTTTCTAGCATTGACCATATGGTTCTATAATAAAATGGGCAAAAATATCTTTGCCATTGAAATTCCAAAAGCCTTATGGCCAATTTTCATTTTTTTCAAAACCTAAGCACACCTTAAAACTTTTGTGTACAAGTGTGTGTGTCTGTGTGTGAACATGTTCAAAGGAACCTCATTGAAATACATAAAAACTGTTATCATGGTATGAGAAAAAGTAATTTTTTCTATTTCTTGGTACTGGTATTTCCTAGAATTACTTGCTTTTTGATTGCAATTGTAACTAGTAGTCATGTGAGGAATGTGAACCTTGTATTATAAAGGAGTTAATTATCAAGTGTGCTGCTTGTTAAAAGGAAAAATCTTCTGAACAACAGGAACCAATATACAAGGACATGTGCACCTCCATGTTTATTGCAGCACTGTTCACAATAGCTAGGATATGGAAACAACCTAGATGCCCCACCACAGATGAATGGATTCAAAAATTGTAGTATCTATACATAATGGAATATTATGCAGCCATTAGAAATGACAAAATAATGGCATTTGCAGGGAAATGGATGGAGCTAGAAGGAATCATGTTGAGCAAGGTAAGCCAAGAACGAAGAGACAAATGGTACATGGTCTCCCTGATAAGTGGATGCTAAATCCAAAATGTTAGGTGATATGACAAAACTAACAGGACTTAAGAAACAAAGAACTCCCACTCATCTGGTTGAACCACTACCAAATATCCCCATGCTGCTGATCACATATATGGTATATAACATGTGAGCACCGTTATATATTACAGAATGTGATAGACAATTTGCTCCAGGAAAGTTAGAATGAACTTGTGACTTTAAATGAGCATCATTATTCCACAATACTGTGAATCTCCGGAAATTATGTAATCACTTAATCACAATAAAAAAAAAAAAAGAACCTAGGGGAAGGGAGGGAGGGAGGGGATGGTAGAGGGAAAACAATGGAGGGGGTAACAATGTTCAAGAGGAAGTGTACTCATTACCTCACTCATGTAACTGTAACCCTCTGTATAGTATTTTTACAATAAAAAAATAAAAATAAGCTGGGCGCTGGTGGCTCACGCCTGTAATCCTAGCTACTCAGGAGGCTGAGATCTGAGGATCGTGGTTCAAAGCCAGCCCGGGCAGGAGAGACCGTGAGACTCCTATCTCCAATAAACCACCAGAAAACCGGAAGTGGCGCTGTAGCTCAAGTGGTAGAGCGCTCTCCTTGAGCTGAAGAGCTGAGGGACAGCGCCCAGGCCCAGAGTTCAAGCCCCACGACCGACAAAAAAATAAATAAATAAATAAATAAATAAAAATAAAAATAAATAAATAAATAAAGGAAAAATCTTTATCAATGGAAGTAGTTAAAGGAATGAGACCCAGTCCTGGTCCTAACCAGTCAGGAGATAAGGAAATGTAAAAAAAGAGAAAAGTGTTAGGTGCTGGTGGCTCACTCCTGTAATCTTGGCTACTCAGGAGGCTGAGATCTGAGGATCCCGGTTCAAAGTCAGCCCAGCAGGAAACTCCGTGAGACTCTTTTTTTTTTTTTTTGTAGGTCATGGCATGAACCCTGGGCTTGGGTACTGTCCCTATGCTCTTCAGCTCAAGGTGAGCACTCTATTGCTTGAGCCACAGCTTCACTTCCAGTTTTCTGGTAGTTAGTTGGAGATAAGAGTCTCATGGACTTTCCTGTCCTGGCTGGCCTTTGAACCTGAACCTCAGATCTCAGCCTCCTGAGTAGCTAGGATTACAAGTGTGAGCCACTGGTGCCCAGCTCCAGCTCTGTGACACTCTTATCTCCAATTAACCACCAGAAAACTAGAAGTGGCATTGTGGCTCAAGTGGTAGAGCACTTTCCTTGAGCTGAAGAGTTCAGGGATAGTGCCCAGGCACAGAGTTCAAGCCCCACCACCAACAAAAAAATAGAAAAGAGAGAGGCCGGGCGCCGGTGGCTTATATCTGTAATCCTAGCTACTCAGGAGGCTGAGATCTCAGGATCACGGTTCAAAGCCAGCCAGGACAAGAAAGTCCGTGAGACCCTTATCTCCAATAAAACCACTAGAAAACCAGAAGTGGTGCTGTGGCTCAAGTGGTAGAGCACTTGTCTTGAACTGAAGAGCTGAGGGAAAGCGCCCAAGCCCAGAGTTCAAGCCCCACGACTGACAAAAAAGAAAAAGAAAAAAAAGAGAAGTCAGTATGAGTAAAGTTAGTAAAGTTGATATGTAATCAAGTTGGCTATTATATAAATAAGATCAAGATTAATACACTGATGTAAAACTAGCATTTCATTCTTTATGTCCATCTATGAAAGTGATTGTTTGTGCACTCTTAAGTTTGTCACACAAAACTAAGTGGCAACTGAACCAAAGTTCACTTAAGTGTTTGTTTTTGTTAAGGTCCTTCAAATGAACACCTTTCACCTAAAATGCCATTTTGCCCTGTTTAATGTCTGTTTCCCAAGTAATTAGTATCCTAAAGTGCTATGTTAAGTAAATATTAACTAGATTATTTAATCAGTTGCAGTGTCAAAGATCTCATGTTTGCTAAGTTTGTCATTACAAATTTTATCCTATGTAGCATTTATACTCACAGAGGGACAAATGACTTACAAGTTTGTCAGATTTAACTTTGATTCTTATTAAGTTTCAGGTAAGCCCTGTTTAAAAACAATTTCTATTGATCTCCTTATTGCTTAAATTGGCAATAAAAGGGGTACAGATTCTATCACCCCCTCCAGTGTGGGATTCAGCCAACTAGCACATGTCATTCTAGCAACGATCAATGGCAAGTATCAACTCAGCAAGAAGAGACCTCCCAGACCCACCTGAACATTTCTGGTGACCGGGACCACACAGGGGCAGTTGGGAAGAACTGCTCAGCTAAGAAAGGAAGGTGTTGGATCCTGAATAGAGTCACTGGTGCTTATCCTTTCAAAAGTAATCAAAAGCCAGGAAATCAAGAGAAAATAATTTATAAGCATGCCTCTCTAATATCCATACCTGTCTACCTTCTAACTGGACAGGAACTTACATTCTTGCCTTTGGTACCTGCTATTTCTATTTCACATCCATACTATATAGAATCTATAGTCTAGTAATATGGAAATTCCTCCTTCCCTATAATAGGCTACAACTGGGATGATGCTCCAAATAGAACTTTTCTGGCATGTGCCCAGGTGTGTTTTCCTGTGCCATTCATATCAACCAGTACTGTTACCTTGTCAGCCTTTTGCCTGATCTCATCTTTTTCAAGTTTTTCTTTAACAGGTTAACAGCCATCACTCAGGACATTACCTGGGAGCACTTCAAGGCAATCCTATTACTGCAGGCAACCAGAGGCTTCACTTACAACAGCCTGTGCTGCCCAGCACCGATGTGGACTCCTTGATGCCCCCATGTCAGCAGGAAGTAGCCAGAAAAGACCATGACATCTCTCAACTTTTTATTCTTCAGGGTTTCAAATGATGGGAATCTGCTTTGTTCTTATAACTCCATGTTGCTCCCCTCTCAGCCCATTCTTTTTATGTATCCAAAGACCCTATATGAAGGACTTGTCTCTCCTCTCTTGGCCCATTCTTGGATATGCATCCAAAGATAGATTATGAAGGTTTGACTCCCACCTTGTTTTCTCAGGGGCATACAGATACCAGGCAAGCTACCAAACAATATGCAAAGACTGCCTGGCACAGGCAGGGCAATCTACCTAAACCTGGCTGTAAGAATTCCATTGTGGGCCCAACTGAAACCCCCATCCCCACCAACCTAGACCTTATAGCTTTTTCATTAACCTCTGCCTCTTTGCTCAGATCTCATAAAAGCCCAACTCCTGTTCCACCTCTTTTCTCATTCTCCAAGCCCTAGAGAAGGCTGTGCCCCTTGCTGTTATGACTCAGTAAACAATCCTTGCCTGTGGAAGATCAAGTCCAGCCTGTTTCCTTCCTTTTTCCTCCATTTTCCTAACAGAGAACAGTTTTGAAAAGGAACACTAGGGGCTGGGAAGTTGGCTCAGTGGTAGAGTGCTTGCCTCTTATGCATGCGGCCCTGGGTTCGATTCCACAGTACTACATAAGCCAAAAAAAGCCAGAAGTAGTGCTGTGGCTCTTCAGCCTTGAGCTGAAGAGCTGAGGGACAGTGCCCAGGCCCAGAGTTCAAGCCCCACAACCAACAAAAGAAAAGAAAAGGAACACTAGACAACTCAGGAGAGTCAGGTGGAGAAAAAGCCTAGGAGCAGAGGAAGGGGCACCAAGTTGAACTTGCTGAGGATGAACTTTGCCCTATTTTGTACTTTTGTCTAGGCTGGTTCTAACAAGCAAAATACTTATTGATTGATCTCTAGCCTCAAATTGGTGAGTCAGCAAATCATGGCATCTGATGAACCAAGTTCAGAATTATGTGATTTTTGTTGTTGCTGTTGGTGGTGGTGGTCATGGGGTTTGAACTCTAGTCCTAGGCACTGTTCCTGAGCTCTTCAGCTCAAGGCTAGCGCTCTACCGCTTGAGCCACAGTGCCACTTCCATCCTTTTCTGTTTATGTGGTGCTGAGGAATCAAACCCAGGGCCTCATGCATGAGGGGCAAGCACTCTACTGCTGAGCCACCTTCCCAGTGCCCCATTTTTTTTTTTTACAGGTGTGAGTCAACAGCACCCAGCACTTGAACTTTTTTAAATACCCAATGAGTTCAAGTTCATTGGAAAGGGTTAACTCAGAGTACAGTGGGACTCATCTTGCCTGTAGGAATCAATCTGGTGTCCAGGTCAGAGAGGATCACTCTAGGGGGCTCCAGTGTGTCAGAGCTGGCCACTCACCCCAATGTGCGAAGTAAAAAGGCTTGCTTGTTTTGGCAAAGGGTAGAAAAAGGGGACTTATTCAAACTTGGCTGCAGGAAGATGGAGAGTAAGCATTTCAAGCCATCTTCCTGGTACTGTTATGAGCTTGAGATTTAAATAGAAGAATTGGGGCTTGGGCTAGGAAGGTGGCTCAGTGGTAGAGCGCTTGCCTTGCATGCCTGAGGCCCTGGGTTCGATTCCTCAGCACCACATAAGCAAAAAGAAAAAAGCCGGGGGCTGGGAAGGTGGCTCAGTGGTAGAGCACTTGCCTTGCATGCTCGAGGCCCTGGGTTCGATTCCTCAGCACCACATAAGAAAAAAAAAAGCTGGAAGTGGCGCTGTGGCTCATGGTAGAGTGCTAGCCTTGAGCTGAAGAGCTGAGGGACAGCGTCCAGGCCCAGAGTTCAGGCCCCACGACGGGACCAAAAACAAAAAGAAAAAAGCCGGAAGTGGCGCTGTGGCTCAAGTGGTAGAGCGCTAGCCTTGAGCTGAAGAGCTGAGGGACAGTGCCCAGGCCCAGAGTTCAGGCCCCACAACCAGACCAAAAACAAAAAAAAGAAGAATTGGGGCTTAAGACAAGAAGTATGCATAAATAAGCAGTCTTAGTCGAAGCTACCTCCAGTAGATCAGTGTAGGGCACATGGGCAGCAAAGATGGTGCTGAGAGGGAGTTCAGTGGGCAGAGCCCGATTTACTGTAGAGCTCATGGGCAGCAAAGATGGCGCTGAGAGAGAGTAGAGTGGGCAGAGCCCAATTTGCTTTACGTTCAGTGCGTAACCAGCCCGTGGAAGTTTAGGTGCATGATAGAGTGTGACTTTGACAGTGATTGGTTCCTCTTCCTCCCCTGCCATGCCACCGCTCTTTTTTGCTTTAAAAAGGGCTGCTCTTTGTTAATAAACGAGTTTCTTCCTGCTTGATATGACTCCCCGCTGCATCTGATTGTCTCCCGCGCTGAGGGAGGCTGGGGAATGGGCGAGGGGCCGCACTTACCTTTCCTTGGACCCCGTCTGTCTTTCGTGGGACAGACAAGACCCAACAGATCAGTATCTCAGAATTGGTATAGTGGGGTTGTGTCACCATAAGAGTTATTGTTGCCTGGGGATGGATTAGGTTCTTGTCACAAGTATTTGTCCCTTGGACTGGGAATGTGGCTTAGGGGTAGAGTGCTTGCCTACCATGCATTAAGCCTTGGGTTCCATTCCTAGTACCACATAAACAGAAAAGGCTATGAGTGGCCCTATGGCTCAAGTGGTAGAGCACTAGCCTTGGGCACAGAGAGGCTCAGGCACAGTGCCCCAGTCCTGAGTTCAAGCCCCTTAAGAAAAATCTTAAGAAAGATAAGCAAGAAAGGGAGCTGGTATTTCATTACACAAAACACAGTATGCTAGCCAAAGAAATGGAAAGTTTTTGTGTTGAAAAGAGTAAAATGTAGGGCTGGGAAGGTGGCTCAGTTGGTAGAGTGCTTGCCTTACATGCATGAAGCCCTGCGTTCGATTCCTAAGCAGCACATAAGCAGAAAAAGCTGGAAGTGGCACTGTGGCTCAAGTGGTAGAGCACTAGTCTTGAGCTTAAGAGCTCAGGGACAGAGCCCAGGCCCATAAATTCAGGCCCCACAACTGACAAAAACAAAAACAAAACAGAGTAAAATGTAAACTGAGCACTGGTGGCTCACTTCTGTAAATCATATCTACTCAGGAGGCTAAGAGCTGAGGATCATGGTTCAAAGCCAATCCCAGACAGAAAAATCTGGGAGATTCTTTATCTCCAATTAAACACTCAAAAGCCAGAAGTGGAACTGTAGCTCAAGTGGTAGAGTGCTAGCTTTGAGCAAAAAAACTCAGAGACAACACCCGAGCCCTGATTTCAAGTCCCAGGCCTGACAGACAGACAGACAGACAGACAGACACACACACACACACACACACACACACACACACACACACACACACACACACAAGTAAAATAGTAAAATGTAGCAGCTATCTACTGCTTTTTATGTGCTAGAATCAGGGAGGCAGTGAGAGGCTGCTTTGAGCACCAGAGCCAGGAAAGGGGCTCCTTGGCTCCTCTCCTTTTTGCCCTTTCTTGTTCCTTTATGCCTAGTTGGTGAAAAGGAAATCTCATTGTGTCATCAACCAATAGCAATAGTATGAACTAACTTGCAGAATAAAAATATGTGTGGGGGGCTGGGAAGGTAGCTCAGTGGTAGAGCGCTTGCCTTGCATGCATGAGGCCCTGGGTTCGATTCCTCAGCACCACATAAGCAAAAAAGAAAAAAGCCGGAAGTGGTGCTGTGGCTCAAGTGGTAGAGCACTAGCCTTGAGCTGAAGAGCTGAGGAACAGTGCCTAGGCCCCAGAGTTCAGGCCCCACGACCGGACCCCTCCCCCCAAAAAACAAAACAAAACAAAACAAAAAATATGTCTGGGGTTGGGAATGTGGCTTAGGGGTAGAGTGCTTGCCTATCATGCATGAAGCCCTGGGTTCCATTCCTTAGTACCGCATAAACAGAAAAGGCTGGAAGTGGTGTTGTGGTACAAGTGGCAGAGTACTAGCATTGAGCAAAGGAAGCTCAGGGACAGTTCCTAGACTCTGAGTTCAAGCCCCAGGACTGGCAAAAAGAAAAGTCTCTCTGAAAAGAAAATGGGCCTCACACCTAAAGTCTAGGTGGAGCATTTCTTTTTTTTTTTTTTGCCAGTCGTGGGGCCTGAATGCTGGGTCTGGGCGCTGTCCCTCAGTTCTTCAGCTCAAGGCTAGCATTCTACCACTGGAGCCACAGGACTACTTCCAGCTTTTTCTGTTTATGTGGGGCTGAGGAATCGAACCCAGGGCCTCATGCTTGCAAGGCATGCACTCTACCACTGAGCTACCTTCCCAGCCCCTAAGTGGAGCATTTCTTAACAGTTACAGGTTAGGCTAGATATTGGTGGCTCACAGCCTAGAATTCTAGCTACTTAGGAGATTGAGATCTGAGGATCAAGGTTTGAAGCCAGCCTGGGCAGGAAAGTTCATGAGACTCAGATTTCCAATTAACCAGCAAAAAGCTGAAAGTGGAGCTGTGGCTCAAGTGGTAGAGTGCCAGCATTGGATGAAAAAGCCATATGAGAGCATCAATCCCTGATTTCAAGCTCCAGTACTGTTTTGTGTGCGTGTGTGCACATGCTCACACACACACACACACACACACACACACACACACACACACACGAAATAGATAGTCTTATTCTTCAGTTCGGAGAGTTTGCTACTCAATATCTGTGTGAACTTATTAAGTTTCCTCAGATTCCTTATACGTGAAATAGCCATCATTCCCCTAGGGTTATTTAGAATACAATGAGGTCCTATCCATAGCAGTGGAGCATAGTGGTTAAGACTGTGGGTTCAGTTAGATAGCTTGGTTTGAATCATGGAGCTCCTATTTACTTGTATATCCTGGGCAAAAGACTATTTTTCTTTTTCATTCGTTGTGAAGCTTGAACTCTGGGCCTGGGGCTGTCCCTCAGCTCATCAGCTCAATGTGAGCACTCTACCACTTGAGCCACAGGGCCACTCCCGGTTTTCTGGTGGTTTATTGGAGATAAGGGTCTCACAGATTTTTCCTGCCCAGGCTGGCTTTGAACCACAATTCTCAGATCTCAGCTTCCTGAGTAGCTAGGATTATAGGTGTGAGCCACTGGCCCCCAGCAAAAGACTATTTTTTCCTGTGCCTCATTTTCTTCACCTGTAAAATGGAGATACTTCATAGGATTTTTGTTGTTTTGTCAGTTGTGGGGCTTGAACTCAGGGCCTGGGCACTGTCCTTGAGCTTCTTTTGCTCAAGGCTAAGAGTCTACCACTCTAGCCACGCACCACTTTCCAGCTTTTTCTGTTTATGTGGTACTGAGGAGTGGAACACAGGGCTACATGCATGCTAGGCAAGCAATCTACCACTAAGCCACATTCCTGGCCCCATCCCTGAGTCTTTTTGTGCTCAAGGCTAGGGCTCTACTATTTGAACCACAGGGCCAACTCTTCTTTTTTTTTTGTCGGTCGTGGGGATTGAACTCTGGGCCTGGGCGCTGTCCTTGCACTCTTCAGCTCAAGGCGAGTGCTCTACCGCTTGAGCCACAGTACCACTTCCAATTTTCGAGTAGTTTATTGGAGATAAGAGTCTCATGGACTTTCCTGCCTGGGCTGGCTTTGAACCGCAATCCTCAGATCTCAGCCTCCTGAGTAGCTAGGATTACAGGCGTGAGCTACCGTTGCCTGGCTACTTCATAGGATTTTTTTGAGGACTAAATGACTTGAAACAAAGTACTTAGTAGAATGCTTGGCAAAAAGTGAAAACTTTGTAAATGTTAGAAATCATTTCTAAGGTGCTTAACATAGCAGTGATAGATGATTGAGACCTATTTTCTGTGTGTGTCTGGTCAGTACTGGGACTTGAACTCAGAGCCTTATGGCCTCACTTTTTTTTTTTTTTTCTGAATACTGGCCTTCTAGCAGTTGAGCCTCGCTTTCACTTCTGGCTTTTTTCTGGTTAATTGGAAATGGTAGTCTCAAGTACTTTTGACCCAGGCTGTTTTCCAACTGTGATCCTCAGATCTGACTCCTTAGTACTTAAGATTAGAGGCATGGCCACCAGTGCCCAACTGATATCTATTCTTGGTAGCACTGTTGGTCTAGTGCAGGATTCCAAATTCTGGCTAGCTGTTCTGTGTTTGGTATTGAACTCAAGTCCTTGGTCATGATAAAGAAAGTGCTCTAAAGCTGGGCACCAGTATTATAATCCTATAATACTCAGGAGGATGAGAACTGAGAATCATAGTTTTAAGCCAGCCCAGGGCTGAAAAGTCTATGAAACTCTTAATCTCCAATTAACTACTAAAATGCTAGTAAAGCTATGGCTCAATTGGTAGAGTGACAGCCTTGACCAAAAAAGCCAAAGGACTGCATGCCCAGGCCCTCAGTTCAAGGCTTAGTACACACACACACACACACACACACACACACACACACACACTTCAGCTGGAGTTTTCCATTTTTCTCGCACCATACCTACCTACTTACCTGCATCCACAGCCATTCTTCCTGTTTCCCTCCTTTTACACAAGAGGGTCCAGCTCCTTGGACCAGGGGAGTGGGAGTAAATGGAAATGCTATTCTCACCTCTATTTTTATATTGGTCTCTCAATTTGGCTTTTCTCATCCATCCTCTTGTCTGGTTCTCTACTACATAGTCTTAACTAGGTCATTAAAGTAGCCAATATTACTGAGTAGATTGGAATCTGTGCCTAGTAAAGGCACTGTGTTAGATACTGGGGGCTACCAGGGCTGGCAAACAGCTGCAGTCCAAGAGGGAAGAAACGTATTTACAAAATAGAGGGATGGAGCCTTAGAGGAAGTGAGCCAGCAATGTAGCTACAAGTTCAGGAGGCTGAGTGGACAGGTAGGCAAGAGAGCTAGTTGGCTTCTGTAGACAGACTCATGATTTTGGTTTTCATGGTACATCATTAAGACAAAAGTGAATTAATATCTCTATGAGCCTCCATTTCTACCTCGAGAGAAGTAAATTTCAGAACTATCTGCTTAGTTATTAGCTGCAGTACTAGGTCGATAGTTAAGGGCAAGGTCATGTATGGGTATCTATAGTATCCTTAGCGCCTAGTTCACTACAAGGACTTTATAAACTGCTGGATGAATAAATGTGAATGTGGAGGCTGCGTAGCATGCCCGTAATTCCAGCTGCCCAGGAGGCTGCGGTCTGAAGATCACGATTGGAAGCCAGCCAGGGTAGAGAAATCCATGACACGATTACCTCCAAGTAACCAGTAAACATCCGGAAGTGGAGCTCTGGCTCAAGTGGTAGCTCCTTGAGCAGATAAAGCGATGCGACAGGGCCCAGGACCGGGGTTCAAGTCCCAGAACCAGCATGCATAAATTAGCAAATAAATATAATGAGATTGTGGAGTCTCTTGGAGTTGGGTTACTATTAAATCAGCCAATATTGTACCCCACCCCCACCCGCCCCACGTTTCCTGCCCGCAGGCCACGCCCCTCCCCCGCACGCTCCAATCTTCTCCAGGCTTCCCGCCTCCCCTTTTTGGCCCCGCCCCCGACTGCCTGTCGCGAAAACCTGGGGAGAGCCGGGCGGGCTTTACGGCAGCCGCGTTGCGGCGGGGCGGAGCGGCGGGCGCGCTTGGCGGCAGCCGTGGGAGGCAGGCCGGCAGACGGACTCGCAGGCGGGTGGCGGCTGCGGCGGCGCTCGCTCGTGAGGGCGGGCGGGCCGACTGGCGGGAGGGAGGCAAGGAGAAGGAAGGGAGGGCGCCGCCGAGCGAGTGTGAGGGAGGGCAGCAGCGAGCAGCCCGCGCCGTGCGCCGCAGCGCCCTCCAGGCCCCGCCGCCACCCCCGCCTCTCCGCCCCTCCGCCCCGCGCCCGGGCCGGGCCGAGCCGGACGGGCCGGGCCATGCTGCTCACCGTGTACTGTGTGCGGAGGGACCTCTCCGAGGTGACCTTCTCCCTCCAGGTCGACGCCGACTTCGAGCTGCACAACTTCCGCGCGCTGTGTGAGCTCGAGTCCGGCATTCCCGCCGCCGAGAGCCAGGTACGCCCGCCGGGCAGCGAGCGGGGCCTCCCCGGCCCGGGGCCTCCGGGGGGGGGCGGGGAGTTGGGAGGGGTGGCGGGAGCAGACAGCCTCGTGCCCGCCCGCACGCCCCGCACGCCCGCCCCGCAGCCCTCACGGAGAGGTCCGCGTCGGCGGCTGCCCCCACGCGTCCCGGGCGTGCGCTGGGGGCTGAGGAGGAGGACAGAGATCTCGGCCGCCGGCGGCCCCCCCACCCCCCGCCCGGTGCAGAGAGGGGCACGGCGGGCGGTTCGGTGGACACCTCTCCCTCCATCCTTCCCAGACTTCCGGCTCTCGGGCCCCTTCTCGCTTCTCGATCCAGAGTTTTGGGGGGTGTCACCGTGGACCCAATTAACAGCCACGGGTTTTGCAAGCATCAGAGTGCTTAACTCCTGCTTCTCCAACCAGAAATACCAGTTTGGATCCCGGCAGAGAGACATCCATCTGCTGCTTGGGCAGAGTTCCTGCTTAAATATACGCAGTTTACCTTTAAACGTGCAGATTGACACTTTAGGGTGAGGGGGGTGGGAAAGTTTGAGACACACTGTCTGGTTTTGAGGTCTTTAAAAGTGCTTATTCTTGTCACCGCAGGCTTTTCTAGGTAGATTCTTTTTGAAATAATAATAATAATAAAGTAATCAGTTTAACCTAAGCTATTTATTTCTCTCGATCCTTTTCTGGTGGCAAGCCAAGTCCCACCTTCTTTCGGATCACAATTCAGTTCACAGTTGAGTTGAGTCGGTTCAAAGCTCAGTGCTTTATAAGGATATTAGCTTGAAAATTGTTTACTTTCTTCTTCATGGGACTTGGTTTTCATTACCCTCTCCTGCTTGCGGGGAAAGGAGTTAAGCTGTCTTACATTTTAATTATCAACGTAATTTATTCTCAAAGTGCTGTTGGGCTGCCACTATGATTATGAAACAGAATGGGTGTCAACTGTAGGCATTACAGCCATCCCTTAGGTTATACCTTGAGAAAGTGGGCTTTCTACTTGATAATGTCTAAACATTAGGAGACAGAAGACTTCCCAGGTCTCAGAATGTAAATCTCGATTTTTACTGCAGTTATGAAGTAGTTCCAAAAACGGTTGCCCAACTACAGCTTGTTCTTTCCTGGCTTACGATAAACAAATGTGTCAATATTTTTTTCAGAAGTACACAGTATGAACTTTAGAACCTTAGCATAAACTCAGTTCGGAAAGAATTTATTCCAAGGCACAAGGTGTCAGTTATGTAGTATAGCAAAATCTACACAAAGAAATTGGTTTTTAAGGGGTTTGTTTTCTCAGCTTTTTTTTCTTTTAATCCACAAAAACTCAGGAACCAGTGGGGAACCAGGAAAGAGAGGGGAAAGTAAACCAGATTTTCAGGGTGACTTCTCAATGGTTCTTTTCCCTCTGGCTACTAATTTACACCTATTGTAATCACTAGCTGGTTGGAGAAATAAAAAATGAAGATGTGATTTTTTTTTTTAAGATTTAGGAAAGAACAGAAATTGATATTGTTTCTCTCCACGCCTTTTTTTTGTGTGTGTGAAGTTCTAGGGGTTGAATCCAGGTCTTGTGAAAGTACTGCTTACACAATGCCCAGCTGCCCCTCCAACCTGCTGCACTCTAGATTACTCAGATTAAACAAAAAGTTTAAGTGGATTAAAAGGGGTGTTGGATTGGAAGACGGTTGTATGATCCAGATAGGCTCTGCCCTCTGCCAGTTGGAAATTTAGGAATACATTTATAATTGAGCAGTTAGGCTGGCTCCAAATTCTTCCTTGTTCATTATGTCAAAGTTCTGGCATTTGCTTTCTTCCCAAGCCAAATTAGCATAAAGAAACCTGGGCTCCAACTAGTGTTAAACCGGGATTTGGTCGCTGTAAACAGCGGCCTGTTTTTCAAGTTTGTTCTGTTGGCTCTATTGTAACCTGACAGCATAGTGTCTATTTTAAGATGTCTGGTGGTCGGTTTTCTTTCACTGGCTTGTCCATCAGGCAGGAACAGGATCCACCCCAGACACTTGAGTCATTTCCTTCCATCAAATCATAGAAGTAAACATAGTTTTTACCCGGGTTTACCTACCAGGACTCTGCTCTCCTTCCTCTCCATTCTCTTAATCTGTTTATCTCACTGGGGTCACTTCCCTTCTCATTTCTTCACCTCCCATTCCTGACTCAGTTCTATAAGGACTTTTTGAGGGGAAATAGGGGAGGAGAGGCAATGCCAGTCCTGGAGCTTGAACTCAGGGCCTGGGCACTGTTCCTGGGCTTTTGCTCAAGGCTAGCATTGTACCACTTGAGCCACACCTCTACTTCTTTCTGCTGGTTAATTTGAGATAAAAGTCTTTGTGGACTTTGCTGCCCTGGCTGGTTTTGACCACGATCCTCAGATCTTAGCCTCCTGAGTTGCTAGATTACATGTGTGAGTCAGCCATGCCTGGTAAGTGCACTTTTGTTGTTTTGAATAATCTACTCCCCTCCTCGCAACAGTCCCTAAACTCAAGGCCTGGGTACTGTCCTGGAGCTTCTTTTGTTCAAGGCTAGCATTCTGCCACTTAAGCCACAGTGCCACAGCTTTTTCTGAGTAGTTTATTGGAAATGAGAATCTTGTGGATTTTCCTGCTCCAGCTGGCTTCAAACTGCCATCCTCAGATGTCAGCCTCCTGAGTAGTTAGGATTACAGTTGTGAGTCATCGGTGCCTGGCTCCTGAATATTCCTTGTGTGTTCAGATCACACTGGTCTCCAGACATGTTCTTTCATAAATCCGTATCACTGAGATGTGTCAGGACATCCTCCATGTTCCGAATATATATAATACATTACTGTGTTATATATAAATGGTCCTTTATGTTTTGTATGTGCATGTTTATGCAGCATTTATTATGCTTTGTGATTCAGCTACATTATACCCATGGACTAATACATATTGTATATGAAAAAATAACAAAACAGTTTGAGGATTGATAAAATAAATGGGAATGAAAGTTGTAGTATTCTGTTTCTTCCTATTGTTGCAAGGTAGATTCAGTTGTAAGAACATAGAAGCCACCACTTAAAAGACTGAATATGGAGTCTTTCCTAGCTGGTGGCAAGGAGACTCCTGTCACAAAGCCCTACTGCCCTGAATACAACTAACAGAGCTTATATGGCCAAAAACCATATAAAGTGCATAGAAATTAATCTTAACAAAATAGAAAGCAGCTCAGATAGGAGCACAAAAGTAAATTTTTAAAAAGTGAACACTTAGATCTAACAAAGATGTTAAATATAAGCCAAAACAAATCAAATGACATAATTTTTTTTTTTTTTGTCGGTCGTGGGGCTTGAACTCTGGGCCTGGGTGCTGTCCCTCAGCTCTTCAGCTCAAGGCCAGCGCTCTACCACTTGAGCTACAGTGCCACTTCCGGTTTTCTGGTGGTTTATTGGAGATAGGAGTCTCACAGTCTCTCCTGCCCGGGCTGGCTTTGAACCGCGATACTCATCTCAGCCTCCTGAGTAGCTAGGATTACAGCCACCAGTGCCTGGCTTTTTCAAATGACATAATTAAAGGTAATCAAGAATCAATCATCTGGGTTGGGATTGTGGCTTAGTGATAGAGTGCTTGCCTAGCATGCATGAAGCCCTAGGTTTGATTCCTCAGTACACATAAACAGAAAAGGCAGAAGTGGAGCTGTGGCTGAAGTGGTAGAGTGCTAGCCTTGAGCAAAAGAAGCTCAGGGACAAAGCCCAGGCTCTGAGTTCAAGTCTCAGGAATAACCCTCCCCCCCCCCCAAAAAAAAAAAGAGGAACTAATTTTTCATTTTATTTATTTTTTGTTGGTCATGGGCCTGAACTCTGAGCCTGGGTGCTGTCCCTGAGCTCTTCAGCTCAAGGCAAGCGCTCTACCACTTGAGCCACAGCACCACTTCCAGTTTTCTGGTGGTTAATTGGAGAGAAGATTCTCACAGGCTTTCCTGCCCAGGCTGGCTTTGAACGGAGATCCTCAGATCTCAGCCTCCTGAGTAGCTAGAATCACAATTGTGAGCCACTGACACCAGCAAAAGAATTATCTAAACAGAATAAGACTTTTGTGGAGCTTATCAACTCAAAACACATTTGTAAATTAAAGAATGTCTTCTATTAATTAATGGCTTTGCTTAGACCCAGTCTCCTTCATTATACCCACCTTGGAGGTGGATTATGGGCTTATAATCCATCTTTCATGTCAGTATCACTTGTACCTTAGTAAACAAATGGAAAGATGATCATTTTTTCTTTTTCTGCCAGTCCTGGGGCTTGAACTCCCTGAGATGCTGCTGCTTTTTTTTTTTTTTTTTTTTTTTTTTTGTCGTGGAGCCTGAACTCTGGGCCTGGGCGCTGTCCCTGAGCTCTTCAGCTCAAGGCTAGCGCTCTACCACTTGAGCCACAGCACTACTTCTGGCTTTTTCTGCTTATGTGGTGCTGAGGAATGGAACCCAGGGCCTCATGCATGCAAGGCAAGCACTCTACCACTGAGCCACCTTCCCAGTCCCTGTGGTTTGTAGAACTAGTAGAAACTGAAACTTCATGTTGTAGTTAGTTTGGGCAAGTTTATTTTCTCAGGTGTTTTTCTTGTATATGTTTCTGGTAAATTACAGAAAACTTATAATAATAGAAAACGATTAAGGATACAGTTTGTGTTGCTTCATAACCCAGAGATGAGAGCGCTTGATCTTCTCTGTTGTTGACATTTTGAGTCAGGGTCTTGCCATGTAGCCCAGGCACTGCCTCAGCCACCCCAGTGCTGGGATTTATAGATCAGCTAATACTCCCATACTGAAGTGTGTAAAGTATTGTGTTTTCCCCTGTAATGCTGAGGATTGAACTCATGGCCTTGGTGCATGCCAAATAAGCACTTAACTATGTAAGTATAGTGTAATATATTTAACATTTTCTTGTTTCTGGGCATTTGAGTTGGAAAAAATTGGAAGCAGTTCTAACTGATATTGCCACAGACATCCAAATGCTTAGATTTGTCCCCCACTTCTGATTGTTTTCTTAGGATAGGTATTTGGTACTGGGGTTTGAACCAGGGCTTTATGATTTCTAGGCAAGTACTCTACTACTTGAGCCACATCTTCAGTCTTTTTTAAATTTAGGTTTGTTTTTGTTGTTTCTTTTTTTAGATAGTTTTGTCTGGGTTGGCCTGGGCTACAACCCTCTGTCCATGGCCTGTAGCTGGGGCTACAGGTGCATCTTGCCCCACACATCTAGCTTTTGTTGAGATGGTGTTTTGGTAAACTTTTTTTTTTTTTTTTGTCGGTCGTGGGGCTTGAACTCTGGGCCTGGGCGTTGTCCCTCAGCTCTTCAGCTCAAGGCGAGCACTCTACCACTGGAGCTACAGCGCCACTTCCGGTTTTCTGGTGGTTTATTGGAGATAGGAGTCTCACCTCAGCCTCCTGAGTAGATAGGATTACAGGCGTGAGCCACCAGCGCCCGGCTTTTGGTAAACTTTTTAATCATGTTGGCCTTAAACCACAAGCCTTGATCCTCCTGATCTTGAGGATTACAGAATTGCCCAGTCAAAAGCAGATCCTTTCTGAAAGACTTTTGAGTAATTTGCCAAATTGCCTTTCAGAAGGATCATAATAGTCAAGCTGGCTGTTACATATATTATTA
This sequence comes from Dipodomys merriami, assembly GCF_024711535.1. Classification (NCBI taxonomy): domain Eukaryota; kingdom Metazoa; phylum Chordata; class Mammalia; order Rodentia; family Heteromyidae; genus Dipodomys; species Dipodomys merriami. The sequence continues at coordinate 536,341 of NW_027206195.1, read as the reverse complement.
TGAGTAATTCTGAGTCCATTTAAGTGTGATTCCAAGAGTTTGTGGCCATATTATAGCCCTTAGTGCTAGAAATATTAAATGTAAGTGCTAGAAATGTTTCTTAGTGCTGGGATATAACTCAGTGGTAAATTTCTAGCTTGTGTGAGGACTTTGGTTCAATCCCTAGCATTTGTCCTTTGCAAAAAAAAATTTCTGCTAATCAAAGGCTCTCAGAGACCTCTTGCTTAAAGATTTTGGAGTCTTGTTAATTAGCCTCTGGTTAAATGTTGATTACTATTAGAATGTAGTCTCTAGGGGGACTTCTGCAGTAAGTACAAGCAGCTGTGCCAGTTCTGCAGCTCTACACTTGTGGCTCTATGGCGTCCAATGTATGGCTTATGACTGACATATTGTTCATTGTAGCTTTGGACTTGGGAAATTTGCAAGGCTGAGAGCCCAGCCATTGTGGTGTTCCTTTTGTTTCCACTGGTAGGGATTTGAAGCCACTGTTGTATAATAGCCTGATATCTTGGTCCATACCTAAGGCTGACCTTGAACTCACAACTCTCTCCTCAGTCTCCTGAGTCCTGAGATCACAGGTCTATAACCACCTCAGTCCTTGTCTAGTATCACTAAAAAATTAGAGCAGATAGCACTGTTCTTTCCATAGTTCATAAATATGCTTGATGTTAGTGAATACCTGAACCATGCAGCGGGGAGCTGTCCTGGGACTTGAATTCAGGCCCTGGATGCTGTCCCTGAATTCAGTTCTGGAAGGCTAGTGCTCTACTACTTTGAGCCATAGCACCACTTCCGGTTTTTGAGTGGTTAATTGGAGATAAGAGTCTCACCAGGACTTTTCTGCCCAGGCTGGCTTCCAACTGTGATCCTCAGATCTTAGCCTCCTGAGTAGCTAGGATTATAGCCACTAGTGTCCAGCCCTCTGGGCTTTTTTGCTTAAGTCTAGCATTCTGCCACTTGAGCTCCACTTCAGCTTTTTTTGGTGTTTAATTTGAAATGAGAGATTCAAGGACTTTCCTGCTCATGCCTGCTTTGAACCTCAGTCCTCAGATCTCAGCTTCCTGAGTAGCTAGGATTACAGGACAGAAACAAAAAGTAATATTATCTGTTGCAATAAAGATAGAGCAGCTTTGCTGCCCTATTTGGCACATGGCTGTTGTCTGTAAACCAAAATCCAGAAGGCCAGGAGTTGCATAATTCTTTTTCATTTCCTTTTCTTTCTTCCTTTCTCCTTTTCCCCTCGCTCTCCCCTTTCCCTCTTCTCTCCTTTCTTCCCTCCTCTTCCCTTCTAGTGTTGTACCATTGAGCTACATCCCTGGCCCTGCTATTCATGTTCAGTCAAAGGACATTTTGTTTTTTGTGTTTTTTGGGGGGGTCCGGTTGAGGGCCTGAACTCTGGGCCTGGGCGCTGTCCCTCAGCTCTTCAGCTCAAGGCTAGCGCTCTACCACTTGAGCCACAGCACCACTTCCGGCTTTTTTTTTTCTGCTTATGTGGTGCTGAGGAATCAAACCAGGGCCTCATACATGCAAGGCAAGTGCTCTACCACTGAGCCACCTTCCCAGCCCTCAAAGGACATTTTGATTTTGGTGAATGTAGATCCTTGGTGATGATGGATGGCTCCATAGCCCTAGTTAAAGTCACCCCATGATTCATGAGGCCGTGGGTTGTGGGGCTATGTTTGCAGAAGTAGTGTGGCACCAGAGAAGAGTACAGGCTTTAATGACAAGCAAATGTGTGTGGTACTGTCTCTCAGTTCTCAGTAGTTCTGTGGCCTCCATGTCTTTTTCAGCCCATGAAATTGGACAGATAATGCTTCACAAAATAATAGTGATACATCAGTGGGGGATATGAGGACCAAATGGAGACTGAGAGCCTGACTTGTTGCTGGCTTAGTAGCATTATCTCTATGATTGGAAATTGGTAATACGGAAAGAGCCATAATCAGAAGTGGCACTTGGTGCCTGTATTAGTGGCTCAGGTCTGTAACACTAGCTACAGAGACATAGATGGGGATTCAATAATTGAAGCCCCTACATGCCTGGGCATGAAGTTTTGAGATCCCCCTCTTGGGCTGGACATGGGGCCCATGCCTCTCATCCCCAGGGACATTGTAAGCACAAGTAGAATGGTTGTAGCCCAAACCAATCCAGGTATAAAGTGAAGTAAAGAGACCTTATCTCAAAAGTAATCAAGGTAAGCTGGGTGCTGGTGACTCACACCTGGAATAGCCTGCGAGCTAAGGATCAAAGTTCAGAGCCAGCTGGCAGGAAAGTCCTCTGACTCTTATCTCAACCACCAGAAAACTAGAAGTGGAACTGAGGCTCAAAGTGGAAAAGTGCTGGCCTTGAGCAAAAGAATTCAAGCCCCATGACCACTCCCCAAAAAAAGTAAGTTAAAAAGGGACTGGAGGAGTGGCTTGAGTGGTAGAGCATCTGTTCCACAAGCATGAATCCCTGAGTTGAATCCCTAGTACTCCTGAAAAAAAAAAAGAAAAAGTGATACTTGCCATTCAATAACCTATTTTAGTTGACTTTTTTTTGGCGGGGGGGTCCGGTTGTGGGGCCTGAACTCTGGGCCTGGGCGCTGTCACTCAGCTCTTCAGCTCAAGGCTAGTGCTCTACCACTTGAGCCACAGCGCCACTTCCGGCTTTTTTTCTTATGTGGTGCTGAGGAATTGAACCCAGGGCCTCAGGCATGCAAGGCAAGCGCTCTACCATTGAGCCACCTTCCCAGCCTTTAGTTGACTTTCTATGTACTTTATCCAACCAGTGACAGTTTAGTGGTCTTGTGGTCAGGGTCTTACTTGTTTTTTGGTGCCATGGATAGGACCCAGGGGCCTCACACATATTATGCAAGTACTCTACTGCTGAGTTACATCCATCCTGAGTTGCTAGAGTTGTTCCCTTTCTCCTGAGTTTGATTCCTCATTGTAAGAAGTTTTCTCCTATGAGGGACTGGGAAGGTGGCTCAGTGATAGAATGCTTTCCTCGCATGGTTGAGGCCCTAGGTTCAATTCCTCAGAACCACATACACAGAAAAAGCCGGAAGTGGTGCTGTGGCTCTAGTGGTAGAGTGCTAGCCTTGAGCTGAAGATCTGAGGGATAGTGCCCAGACCCAGAGTTCAAGCTCCACGACCAACCAAAAAAAATTTTTTTTTCCTCCTATGACTACAGTTAAGAACATCTATGGGAGCAGGTGGCTCATGCCTAGCTACTCAAGAGTCTGAGGGCTGAGGATCGCAGTTCAAAGCCAGTCTGATAGGAAAGTCCATGAGACTCTTATCTCCAATTATCCACCAGAAAACCAGAAGTGGTGCTGTGGCTCAACGTGGTAGACCACTAGCAAAAGCTCAGGGACAAAACCCAGGCCTTGAGTTCAAGCCCCATTACTCAACACTCCCCAAAAAAGAACATCTCAAGGAACTAATCTTGTCTCTTTATACAAACAGTTGAATTACTGTATATGAGAAGTTAAAAGAGTAGCCATGATGAGTGAACTCAGCCGCGACCACTCTACCACTGAGTGCCCCCTTTGCCTAATTAAATTTAAGTTTTTCATTTTTGCCCTGGCTAGCCTTTAACCTTAGTCCTCTTATCTCTGGCTCCTACGTGGTTAAAAGTTACTAGTATACAACACAACACCCAGCTTGGTTATCACTGTCCACTTCAACCTCAACCTATGACTGTTGTGTGTATTGGTGTTGAGGTCCTCTTTCCCTTGGGTTTTTCCACTCACTGGTGGTGCTTTGCTTTTTTTTTTTTTTTTTTTTTGGGTCTGGTCCTGGGCCTGAACTCTGGGCCTGGGCTCTGTCCCTCAGCTCTTCAGCTCAAGGCTAGCGCTCTACCACTTGAGCCACAGCGCCACTTCCGGCTTTTTTCTTTTTGCTTATGTGGTGCTGAGGAATCGAACTCAGGGCCTCAGGCATGCAAGGCAAGTGCTTTACTACTGAGCCACCTTCCCAGCCCTGGTGGTGCTTTTCTACTTGAGTCATATGTCTCCTTCTAACTTTCTGCTGTCTCTCAGATTTGTATTTGTCTGCCCAGGGTGGCTCTAAACCTCTATCCTCAGATCTCAGCTTCTTGAGTAGGCAGGATTATAGGCTGTGCCTGGATCCCTTATCACTTCTGATTTATGGTGGTTTTTCAGTGCAGTCTCACAAAATATGTGTTGATTGTAATGTTTAGTAAAATCCTGGTGGTTGAACATTATGCTGTATACTCTCTGGCTTTACTGTGAGATGAATGCATAAGTAAGGGTTTGTGAATGGCATGATCCCAGGGACAGTGTATTAAGATGTCTTCAGCTGATTCAACATGAGAATTTATTTTTTTTTCTAGTAATTTGTGCAACTTGTATGATGAGACCTGCAAGTTCTATAAATCAGTTTTCTACTCCTCTACAGAAGGATTTGATTTTGGAGGATCATTCTACTCTTGTAGGGCACATCTTAAGAGTAGATATGAAGCTGGGTGCCAGTGGCTCATGCCTGTGCTCAGGAGGCTGAAACCTGAGGATCATGGTTCAAAGCCAGCCTGGGCAAGAAAGTCCGGTTTATCTCCAATAAACCACTAGAAAACCAGAAGTGGTGCTGTGGCTCAAGTGGCAGAGCCACTTACCTTGAGCTGAAGAGCTGAGGGATAGCACCCAAGCCCAGAGTTCAAGCCCCATGACCGACAAAAAAAAAAAAAAGTAGATATGACAGAACCAATTTTTGCAGTTTAAATAAATACTGTACTCTTGGTTTCAGTGTACAGGTAACCTGACCAGGAGAACTTTGAGGACAGGTGATGGAACATGGTAGATGATAGTGTACAGAACGAACTGAAAGGGACAGCTGTAACGATGATCTTGCCCCAGCTGCCTGCTTGACTAATGGGAAATGTGAGGCCTAGTCCGGCTGGGTGGCAGGTCTCTCCCAGGGACTTACTAGCAGAGTCAGGACCTAACTCAAGTTGCCTTTTTTCCATGTGGCCCAGTATAAACAAGAAAAAGTCTTAAAGTGAATGCTCCTCTGGAGTATATAATAATGCAATCAGATCTTTGTTCTTTTGTGATAAAATTATAGTATGCCTTTGGGGCTGGGAAGGTGGTTCAGTGGTAGAGCGCTTGCCTTGCATGCATGAGGCCCTGGGTTTGATTCCTCAGTACCACATAAGCAAAAAGAAAAAAGCCGGAAGTGGCACTGTGGCTCAAGTGGTAGAGCGCTAGCCTTGAGCTGAAGAGCTGAGGGACAGAGCCCAGACCCAGAGTTCAGGCCCCACGACCAGACCCAAAAAAATTTTTTTTAAATTATAGTATGCCTTTATGTGTTTGTTCTTTTCCTTTTACAATACATAATGTTACCTTTTTTTTTTTTTTTTTTTTTGGGTCATGGGGCTTAAACTCGGCCTGGGCGCTTGTCCCTCAGCTCTTCAGTTCAAGGCAGCACCAGCCTGTTTTTGTTTTTTATTATACAATATTAAAGAAAGAAGAATTTGCCAGGCGTCGCTCATACCTGTAATCCTAGCTATTCAGGAGGCTGAGATCTGAGGATTGCGATTCAAATCCAGCCCGATTCAAAGCCAGCCCGGCAGGAAAATCCGTGCAACTCTTGTCTCCACTAAACCACCAGAAAACCGGAAGTGGCACTGTGGCTCAAGCAGTAGAGCACTTGCCTTGCTTGAGCAGAAGAGCTGAGGGACAGCACCCAGGCCCAGAGTTCAAGCCCCACGACCGACAAAAAATAAAAAAGAAATTTTTTAGAGGGGCACTGGTGGTTCATGCCTGTAATCCTAGCTGCTCAGGAGGCTGATATCTGAGGATCTCGGTTCAAAGCCAGCCCAGGCAGGAACATCAGTGATACTCTTATCTCCAATTAATCACCAGAAATCCAGAAGTAGTGCTGTGGCTCAAGTGGTAAAGTGCTAGCCTTTAGTTGAAGAGTGCAGGGACAGCGCCCAGACTCAGAGTTCAAGACCCACGACCAAAAAAAAAAAGTTTTATTAACTATTGGTTCTACATTCTTCCATCTGTTTTAGTTGATATTTTCTGAATTTCTTTCACTTTTTTTTTTCTCCCCTCTTTCACTTTTATTTTTCCTTCATGGACATAATAAGGTTCTTAAAAGTTTGGGGCTGACTAGGCAGGAAAATCTGTGAGACTCTTATCTCCAATTAATCATCAGAAAACCAGAAGTGGTGCTGTGGCTCAAGCCATAGAGTGCTCGCCTTGAGCTGAAGAGCTGAGGGACAGCGCCCAGGCCCAGTGTTCAAGCCCCATGGCCAACCAAAAAAAAGAAAAACAAAGCAGCTTGGGGCTGGTTAAGAGGGAAGAAAACATGCAGGAAGATAGTAGAGCTGTCACTGGACAAGCTCATTGTGAAGTGTATACAATATGTATTTGTACTGTAATGGCATACCAAGAATATATCTTCCCCCATTTCTCTTGTTGCTCAGAATTAAATCTTAGATTACATATACTACTTCCATCAGTTCATATTTCAAGAAACAAGTAGCTACATTTTAGTGGGACCAGGAAGGCATTAAACAAGTAAGCAAGTGGATGAGGCAAGGGTACATTTTATAAAAAATTCTTGTGTTGCTGAAGTTGGAACCTAGGGCCTCATGCTTATCTATTAGATAAGTAGGCTTTTTTGTTTTTGCCAGTCTTGGTCCTTGAACTCTGGGCCTGGGTGCTGTCCCTAAGCTTTTTTGCTCACGAATAGCAGTCTACCACTTGCTGCAGCACCACTTCCAGCTTTTTCTGTGATTAATTGGAGATAAGAGTCTCATTGACTTTTAGATCCTTAATCTCAGCCTCTTGAATGGCTAGGATTACAGGTGTGAACCGGCAGCACCCAGCCCCTTCTCCTTTTTATGTAGCAAAGTATGGTATCTTCTAAAAATAACTACTCAAAACTGCTAGGCAAGCAGTTTTGAACACTGAGCTCTAGCCATAGAGAGGGTATTAGAAAACTAAAGGGGCATGACTTGATGGAAGGACAGGAGAAAAGACCCTGCTGAAGTAGAGAAGGAACAAATGAACAGCCCTGAGGGTAGTGAATCCCATTTCTTGAGGACAGCAATCCCAGTGTGAACTGTGGTCTGTGGGCAGCGGAACCCAGTAGATGTTAGGAAGGGCTTTGGGGTTCGTTCTAAGTATAAGAATCCTTGGGAGATTTCTTTCTTCCTTTATCTATCTATCTATCTATCTATCTATCTATCTATCTATCTATCTATCTATCTATCTATCTATCTATCTATCTATCTACCTACCTACCTATCTATCTATCTATCTATCTATCTATTTGGGGGGAGGGTCCGGTCATGAGGCCTGAACTCTGGGCCTGGGTGCTGTCCCTCAGCTCTTCAGCTCAAGGCTTAGCACTCTACCACTTGAGCCATAGCCCAACTTCTGGCTTTTTTCTTTTTGCTTATGTGGTGCTGAGGAATCAAACCCAGGGCCTCATGCATACAAGGCAAGCGCTCTTACCACTGAGCTACCTTCCCAGCCCCTCTTCTTTCCTTTTTTTTTTTTTTTTTTTTGGGGTCCGGTCGTGGGGCCTGAACTCTGGGCCTGGGCGCTGTCCCTCAGCTCTTCAGCTCAAGGCTAGCGCTCTACCACTTGAGCCACAGCGCCACTTCCAGCTTTTTTCTTTTTGCTTATGTGGTGCTGAGGAATCGAACCCAGGGCCTCGAGCATGCAAGGCAAGCGCTCTACCACTGAGCCACCTTCCCAGCCCCTCTTCTTTCCTTTTTTAAAGGTCTGAACTGGAACTCAAACTCAGTAACTGATACTTTCATTCATTAGCTGGTGCTCTACCAACTGAGCCACACTTCCAACCTTTGCTTGGGAGGTTTCTCTCTTTTTTTTTTTTTTTTGGTCCAGTCATGGGGCCTGAACTCTGGGCCTGGGCACTGTCCCTCAGCTCTTCAGCTCAAGGCTAGTGCTCTACCACTTTAGCCACAGCGCCACTTCTGGCTTTTTTCTTTTTTGCTTATGTGGTGCTGAGGAATTGAACCCAGGGCCTCATGCATGAAAGGCAAGCGCTCTACCACTGAGCCACCTTCCCAGCCCTGCTTGGGAGGTTTCTAATAGGGATGAACCTTGCCTGATTAAGAGGAAAACTGCGATCCTTTGCTTTATGCTGTGTTAACTATTTTTTTTTCTTTTTTTTTAATTTAATTTTATTTGTGAACATACTGTACAGAGGAGTTACAATTACGTGGGCAGGATAATGCATACATTTCTTACCAAACATTGCAGCCTCCTCCTTTGTTTACCCTTCACATCCCTTCCCAGCCTCCCCCCTCCCCCAATTAAATATTTTTTTGTAGATCGTCCATGCTGAAAGACCACTCACAGACAACCATAGGTCACTGGCTTCTTATGGCTTGAAGGATGGAGATGTTGTGATTTTGCGCCAAAAGGAGAATGCAGACCCTCGGCCTCCAGTACAGTTCTCAAGTAAGATAATCCCTGTGTTTAGCCTCCCCTGACTTGAGCACCTCTAGTGTTTCTGCATTGTGGATTTGCTTTGGGTTCCGCTTTCTAGGGTATAGTTTCCAACTTCACCTAGTGGGTGACCTTGGAAAAGTTGTTTGACTTTTCAGATTGGTTTCCTCTTCTGTAAAGGTAGCTGTCATAATAACGAATCCTAGCCCTGAGAGCTGAGGTGAGACCAGTGCATGTGAAATCTTTGGCACAGAGAGCCTGTGGTAAACATTAGCTTATGTCTTTACCAGTAATCTTTGTCCTAGAGAAGCACTTTGAGAGACTGTGTGAGCCTGTGATTACTGATTGACTTGCTATTCTTGTCTGGTGGTTAGGACTTGGACTTACATTTTTTCACTTAGTCCCTCTTTTTTTTTCTCAGTTGTGGTTCCTCTTTACTATTACTATTATAAGAAATGAGGCTGGGCGCTGGTAGCTCATGCCTATAATTCTAACAACTTAGGAGGTTGAGATCTGAGGATCATGATTCAAAGCCAGCTGGGGCAGGAAAGTCCATGAGACTCTAATCTCCAATAAACCACTAGAAAACTGGAAGTGGCACTGTGGCTCAAGTGGTAGAGTGCTCACCTTGAGCTAAAGAGCTGAGGGACAACGCCCAGGCCCAGAGTTCAAGCCCCACAACCAAAAAAAAAGAGAAATGAAGCTCAGATTTCACTGATGTTAGCAGAATGACATAGCTAGTAAATAAAGCACAGAAACTCACCTGATTGCTGGTGGCTCATGCTTGTAGTTCCAGCTACTCAGGAGGCTGAGACCTGTGGAACATAGTTCAAAGGCAGCCCAGGCAAAGAATCCATGAGACTCTTACCTCCAATTAATCATTCAAAAGCCAGAAGTGAGTTGTGGCTTAAAATGGTAGAGAACTAGCTTTGAGCTAATATGCTCAGGAACAACGTCCAGGCCCCATAACTTATCACCACCACCATCACCACTCCCCCGCGCCTCCCCCCCATACCCTGCAAAAAAAAGCACAGGAACTCAAAACTTGGTGCTCTTTCCCTTCACACTAAAACAATCTTGGATGCTCCATTCATAAAAGTTTGGAGTTTGTATTTGGTTATAAGTTCCTTTGGGGGTTGGGAAGGTGGCTCAGTGGCTCATGCATGCATGAATCCCTGGGTTCGAGTTCTCAGTACTTAGATTTTTTCACTTAGTCCCTCTTTTTTTTTCTCAGTTGTGGGGCATCACTTGATACCTCTTTACTATTACTATTATAAGAAATGAGGCTGGGCAGCAAAAGCCAAAAGTAGTGCTGTGGCTCAAGTGGTAGAGCACTAGCCTTGAGCTTCATGAAAAGCCGGGCCCAGGCCCAGGGTTCAGGCCTCACAATCAACAACAACAAAAAAAAAGAAGTTCATTTGTCCCAGAAATACACAGAATTGTGGGCATGTAAGAGCATTTGATGATAGGATCCATAGTTTTCCTTAAGACAGGCAAAGGGGTTCATGATCCATGAAAAGGACACATATATAGTCCTATGTAGTCCAGGCTGGCCTCGAACTCACAATCCTTCTACCCCAGTATCCTGACATCATGGGTCTTGATGTAGAACTACTTGATGAATGTGCTAGTGTTCTACTTCCTGCCATAACTGGTAGAGTTCTTTAAACAATGCTTGGCCACTGGGTGACCTGATTTGAAAGTTACAGTAGATGATAGGTGTTGTGGGTAATGGACTCCAGCTTGAAGCACAGGGCTTCTATTCAGTCTGACACTGGAGCCACAAAGAGCAGCAAGCTCTGGGTCCTTCTCATCTTGATTGCATTAGTCCCTGGCAGGCTACAGCTAAACTTTAGAAAGATAGTGGTTCAAATAACTCCAGTCAGTAAAAACCAAATCTTCACTTTGGCTAATCTGGTGATGTTGTTGGTACTAGCAAGTCGCTGTTTCCATATGGACAGGACAGCAAGTAGGTTTGAGGGAATAGCAAGATCTGGTTTACAGTACACAAGTGTTTCAAAGTTATTTTGAAGAGAATGAAGAGAATGGACTCTCAGGGTAATGTATAGTGGGTAGGAATCAAATTTCTGACAGAAGGCATGCTCCATAGATGTTTAAACTAGCATAGATAAGCCACTTGTTCATTTTCTTGTTGGATGCATATTCTCCAGCTCCTAGCTGAGTATTTCTTTTCCTGGTCTTGGCTTGAACTCAGCCTGGGCACTGTCCCTGAGCTTCTTTTGCTAAAGACTAGCACTCCACCACTTGAGCCACAGTGCCACTTCTGGCTTTTTCTTTTTTTTTTTTGCCAGTCATGGGGCCTGAACTCTGGGTCTGGGTGCTGTCCCTCAGCTCTTCAGCTCAAGGCTAGCGCTCTACCACTGGAGCCACAGCGCCACTTCTGGCTTTTTCTGTTTATGTGGTGCTGAAGAATCGAACCCAGGGCCTCATGCTTGCAAGATATGCACTCTACCGCTGAGCTACCTTCCCAGCCCCCACTTCTGGCTTTTTCTGAGTAGTTTATTGGCAATAAAAATCTTACTGACTTTCCTGCCTGGCCTGGCTTCAAACCCTGATTCTCAAATCTCAACCTCTAGAGTGTAGCTAGGATTAGAGGTGTGAACCACCTGTGCCCGGCTCAGCTGAGTTTGTTTTGTTGGTTGTGGGGCTTGAACTCTGGACCTGGGTGCTGTCCCTGAGCTCTTCAGCTCAAGGCAAGCCCTCTACCACTTGAGCCACAGCACCACTTCTGGTTTTCTGGTGGTTTATTGGAGATAAGAGTGTCATGGACATCGCTTCTCGGCCTTTTGGCTAAGATAAGTGAAGAGTCTCATGGACTTTCCTGCCCAGGCTGGCTTTGAACCTTGAACCTCAGATCTCAGCCTCCTGAATAGGATTATCCAGGCATGAGCCACCAGCACCCAGCTCAGCTAAGTTTTTGAACATGGTAACTAGTTGAACCCTCAAATGTGAAGTTGAAGCCTTACCCCTGAGTTTAAACATTCCTTTTGATAGTCCCAAACTTGGGACAGGTTGTTTGAGGATACATGTATTTTTGGGATAGAAAAACAACAGATTGACCCAGGCCAATACCCTCATTTTGGCTCTACTTGTCTACCAGTTGAACTGTTTTCTCAGTCTTTTGTGTTTTTTGTTTTGTTTTTATGATAGCATGAGGCTTGAATTTAATGCCTCTTGCTTTCATTTGGATTTTTCTCTCATGTCTGGAGTTCTACCACTTGATGCATGCAGGCTGCCAGTTATAGTTTTTTGCTTATTAATTAGAGATAGACTCTCTAGTTTGTCTACCTGGACTGGCTTTGAACTATGATCATCAGATCTCTACCATCTTAGTAGCTAGTATTACTGTAGTATTACTGATATGAGCTATTGATTGCTTTATTTTTGGGGGGGGTGAGGTGGAGAGAGCTGTTGTTTTGTTTTTGCTGGTTCTGGGTCTCGAACTTAGGAGTCAGAGGCTGTTGCTGAGTTTTTTTGCTCAAGGCAGGCACTCTACCACTTGAGCCACTGCTCCATTTTCTGTCCCCCTTTTCCTATCAACTCATTCTCAAGACTACAGTTTTTGGTCTGGGAACATGGCTTAGTGGTAGGGTGCTTGCCTAGCATGCATGAAGCCCTGGGTTTAATTTCTCAGTACCACATAAATAGAAAAAGCATGAAGTGGCGCTGTGGCTCAAGTGGTAGAGCACTATCCTTGAGCCCAGAGAGGCTCAAGGACAGTGCCTAGACCCTGAGTTCAAGCTCTAGGACTGGCAAAAAAAAAAAAAAAGACTACAGTTTTTATAGTCAAAAGTATGATCAAGGGCTGGGAAGGTGGCTCAGTGGTAGAGCGCTTGCCTTGCATGCCTGAGGCCCTGGGTTCGATTCCTCAGCACCACATAAGCAAAAAGAAAAAAGCCGGAAGTGGTACTGTGGCTCAAGTGGTAGAGTGCTAGCCTTGAGCTGAAGAGCTGAGGGACAGCACCCAGGCCCAGAGTTCAGGCCCCACGACCAGACCCAAAAAAAAAAAAGTATGATCAAGTGGAAACATGCTATTATTGCACACTGTGTATGAACTTGTTTTTTACTCATTTGAGTGTATTGTATATATCTTCCCCACAGACTTACCCCGGATAGACTTTAGTAGCATAGCAGTGCCTGGCACATCAGGTCCCCGGCAGCGCCAGTCTCTAGGAGCACAGCAGGCCCACCCATCTCCTAGAGAAATGGCATCATCTCCTCAGGGCTTGGACAACCCAGCTCTGCTCCGAGACATGCTGCTGGCCAACCCGCATGAGCTGTCCTTGCTGAAGGAGCGTAACCCACCTCTGGCTGAAGCCCTGCTCAGTGGAGACCTAGGTAAGCTTGCCTGCTCATGTCAAAGACGGGATTATTTGTCACTAAGCCACATTCCCAGCCCTTAAGCCATTCTTTTGTTAAATAGAACATTTGGTTTTTGTTTTTTTATCTTTTTGTTTTTTTGGGTCCAGTCATGGGGACTGGGCGCTGTCCCTCAGCTCTTCAGCTCAAGGCTAGCGCTCTACCACTTGAGCCACAGTGCCACTTCCGGCTTTTTTTCTTTTGTCTTATGTGGTGCTGAGGAATCGAATCCAGGGCCTCATGCATGCAAGACAAGTGCTCTACCACTGAGCCACCTTCCCAGCCCATTGGTTTTGTTTTTAAGACGGTATCTCCATGTAGCCCAAGGTGGCCTCAGATGCCAACCTTTTCTCTGTGTACAAGCATATGCGTGTGCGCATGAGTGCTGATACTGGGACTTGAATTCAAGACCTCATGTGCTTCTTGGCTGGCATTCTACCACTTGAGCCATGACTCTGCTTTCATCTTTCTGCTTTTTTTGTGTGTATGTCCTGGGGCTTGAACCCGCGGCCTGGGTGCTATCCCTGAGCTTTTTTACTCAAGGCTAGTACTCTACCACTTTGAGCCACAGCACCACTTCCAGTTTTCTGAAAGTTAATTGGAGATAAGACTCCCACACACTTTCCTGCCTAGGCTGGCTTCAAACCATGATCCTCAGATCTCAACCTCCTGAGTATTTAGGATTATAGGCATGAGCCACTGCCACCCGGCTTTTTTTTGGGGGGTGTCAGTTGTGGGGCTAAAACTCTGGACTTGAGTGCTGTCGCTCAGCTCTTTCTTCAACTCAAGGCGAGCACTCTATCACTTGAGCCACAGTGCCACTTCTGGTTTTCTGGTGGTTAGAGAGTCTCACAAACATTCCTGCCTGGGCTGGCTTTGTCAGACCTCAGCTTCCTAAGTAATTAGGATTACAGGCGTGAGCCACCGGTGCCTGGCTAGTACTATATCTTTATACTGAAACTGAATGAAGAAATTATCTGGCCTCCAAATAGAAAGTAAATATTCATTGCATAAAAAGGGTCTTTTTTAGGCATCCTTTCTACATCTTTCACAGGTGTTTTTTATATTTTATTTTTCCTTTTTTTTTTTTTTTTAAATTCTTTGTCATGGGCTGGGAAGGTGGCTCAGTGGTAGAGCGCTTGCCTTGCATGCCAGAGGCCCTGGGTTCGATTCCTCAGCACCACATAAGCAAAAAGAAAAAAGCCGGAAGTGGCGCTGTGGCTCAAGTGGTAGAGCGCTAGCCTTGAGCTGAAGAGCTGAGGGACAGCGCCCAGACCCAGAGTTCAGGCCCCATGGCTGGACCCAAAAAAAAAAAAAAATTCTTTGTCATCATCCCTGCTTTTGGCCAGTCCTGAGTTTAAATTCACGGCCTTGTGTTTGCTTGTTTAGTTTGTACTCTTGTCTGGTACTTTACCACCTGAGCCATTCCTTCAGCCTAGCCTTTTGCTGGTTATGTTGGAGATGGAGTTTTGCAGACTTTTCTACCTGGGCTGCTTCAAACTGCTATCCTTAGCCTTCTAAGTAGCTGAGATTTTAGTTCTATTTTAAGAAATCATGTGGTATGGAAAAGTAATGATTTTGCTTTTTTTTTTTTTTTTTTTTTTTTTTTTTGGTCGGTCGTGGGGCTTGAACTCTGGGCCTGGGCGCTGTCCTTCGGCTCAAGGCGAGCGCTCTACCACTTGAGCTACAGCGCCACTTCCGGTTTTCTGGTGGTTTATTGGAGATAGGAGTCTCACGGTCTCTCCTGCCCGGGCTGGCTTTGAACCTTGATCCTCAGATCTCAGCCTCCTGAGTAGCTAGGATTACAGGCGTGAGCCACCAGCGCCCGGCTATGATTTTGCTTTTTAAAAAAAGTATTTAAGACACTTTAAAGTGTTTGGTGCTGGGCGCCTGTGGCTGACTCCTGTAATCCTAGCTACTCAGGAAGCTGAGATCTGAGGATCACAGTTCAAAGCCAGCCCAGGCAGGAAAGTCTGTGAGACTCTTATCTCCAATAAACCACTAGAAAACCAGAAGTGGGCGCTGTGGCTCAAGTGGTAGAGTGCTCGCCTTGAGTTAAAGAGGTCAGGGACACGCCGGGCGCTGGTGGCTCACGCCTGTAATCCTAGCTACTCAGGAGGCTGAGATCTGAGGATCGCGGTTCAAAGCCAGCCCGCGCAGGAGAGACCGTGAGACTCCTATCTCCAATAAACCACCAGAAAACCGGAAGTGGCGCTGTAGCTCAAGTGGTAGAGCACTCGCCTTGAGCTGAAGAGCTGAGGGACAGCGCCCAGGCCCAGAGTTCAAGCCCCACGACCGACAAAAAAAAAAAAAAAAAAAAAGAGGTCAGGGACAGCGCCCAGGCTGAATTCAAGCCCCACAACTGACAAAAAAAAATGTGTTTGGTGGGCTGGGAAGATAGCTTAGTGGTAGAATGCTTGCCTAGCATGATGAAGCCCTGGGTTCAATTCCTCAGTACCATATAGACAGAAAAGGCCAGAAGTAGTGCTGTGACTCAAATGGTAGAGTGCTTGAGCAAAAGAAGCTGAAGGACAGTGCCCAGGCCCTGTGTTCAATCCCCAGGACTGGCAAAAAAAAAAGTGTTTGGTATCCAACACATTTATCCTGGCTTCCTTCTGATTTTGCAGCTGAGGCTAACAGGGTTTGTGATCATGAAAAACTATGTTGACATATATGTTTGAAATAAAATGTTGCATGTTACACAAATGAGAATGAAAATACAGTGAAATTGAAGATATCCCTTCCTTATTTCTATAGACAGATTTTCTAGGGTCCTGGTAGAGCAGCAGCAGGACCGAGCCCGGAGGGAGCAAGAAAGGATTCGTCTCTTTTCTGCTGACCCCTTTGACCTTGAAGCTCAGGCAAAGATAGAAGAAGATATAAGGTAATGACCCATGGACCTAATGGCCAAACTTTAGAGCAACCAGGGCTGGGAATGTGACTCAGTGGTAGAGTGCTTGCCTTGCATGCATGAGGCTCTGGGTTTGATTCCTCAGCACCACATAAGCAGAAGAAAAAAAAAGCCAGAAGTAGCTCTGTGGCTCAAGTGGTAGAGCACTAGCCTTGAGCTGAAGAGCTGAGGGACAGCGCCCAGGCTCAGAGTTTAGGCTCCAGGACTAGCAAAACAAAAACAAACAAACAAAAAAAACCAAACAAACTTAGAGCAACCAAGTTTCCCCAACTAAATAGTATCTAGTATAAGTTAGATGTCTGTTTGGAGACAGCTTCCTATTTCAAAGATAACCTCAGGGAATCTTAGATAATTTTCTCCTTGGGACTGGGAAGGTGGCTCAGTGGTAGAGCGCTTGCCTTGCATGCATGAGGCCCTGGGTTCGATTCCTCAGCAACACATAAGCAAAAAGAAAAAAGCCGGAAGTGGCTCTGTGGCTCAAGTGATAGAGTGCTAGCCTTGAGCTGAAGAGCTGAGGGACAGTGCCTAGGCCCAGAGTTCAGGCCCCACGACCAGACCCAAAAAAAGATAATTTTCTCCTTGTTCCTATTCCTCATGTTTTGAATCAACTTTGCAAAGATACACTTATTATTGACTTTCTGTTCTAAATTTTTTAAAATAATTTTATTGTCAAGGTGATGTATAGAGGAGTTACAGTTACATAAGTAACATTTCTTGTCTAACTTGTTGCCCTCCCTGCCCACCCCCCCTTCTAAAATATTACAAAGAGTCTCTGACTGGCAGACAACATATCATTAGAGCCAGGTATATAACCCCAATATCAAAAGAAATGACCCTAACAGGTAGAAACTACAAGGCTGATGACAGGCTGATTTGAATCTTTCTCCTTAGAAATATATGAGCCTCAAGATGACTGGATTAGAGTGGCATCTGCACTAATGGAACCTTATCTCATCTTCCTTTTTTCTTTACTGACCCCACTGAATAAACTGCTTGGCAGCAACTCTGGCTTCTGTAATGTAGTGGTTCTCATCTGGAGCTATATTAAAAGCTAGAAGCTTTAAACATGTAGATTACACTAGTGGCTCATGCCTGTAATCCTGGCTATTCAGGAAGATCTCTGTTTGAAGCCAACTTGAGCAGAAAAGTCTGAGACTCCATATCCAATTAACCTGCAAGGAATCAAACTGGAGACATGGCTCAAGTGAAGGAGTATCAGCCATGAGCAAGAGAGTTGACTAAGAACCCGAGGCCCTGAGTTTAAGCCCTGGTTACCCCATCCCCTTGCCCCTGATGTAGATGCTTCAGCTCTTCCTTCTGACTCTGATGAGTCAGAATCTTCAAGAGTGGAACCTCAGCTAGTACAGCGATGTTAATGGCAGTCTTGGCTCTATCATTAGTCACAGCAGAATGCAATTTGAGTAAAAAGACAGCTATTTCTGCCCTACTGCTGCTCCAAAAGTTTTGGAATAGTTTTTTTTAAACTCTAGAAGCAGGAATTTTATGAAGACATTATATCCGCAAGTCATAGAGTAGAAGTGAATTGGAGCATCTCCAGATAGCTTGTATTCTACCCTATGAATGCTATATTGGAGACTGGATAATGCATTCATTTCTTTGTAAGGGAGAAAGTGCCTCTGAATACAACCCATAACAACCAGAGCAACTGGTTTTATATCAGTGGATTTCTTCTGTTGAAACATACTTGATTTGAGTGAGTATAAGATCAGGTACACAATTTTAGGTTACTTATAAAATTTTTAATAATATGCAGTAGGATAAAAGTGATATGTGATATAATTAGTCTAGCTACTCCAGAGGCTGAGATCTGAAAATCATGGTTTGAAGCCAGCTAGGGAATGTCTGTGAGATTCGTGTCTCTAATAAACTATTCAGAAAAGGCTGAAGTGGCACTGTGGCTCAAGTGATAGAGTACTAGCCTTGAGTAAAAAGAAGCTCAGGGACTATACCCAAACCTTGAGTTCAAGCCCCAGGATTGGCCAAAAAAAAAAAGTGGTATAATTATATCAAGTGTCTATTAAAATTTTATTTAACATGCTGTGCACGGGGCATGTGTGCACTGAGGTACAATAGCTTTTCTATTTGCCTAATTAAACAAGGGTGCCTTTGACTTTCTTTAATATTGTATTAAAGATGGCTGGGTTAAGCCATCAGTTTGGTTGATTACTAAAGCATTATTACTAAAAGGACAGGCACTATAGTTTAGAGGAAAGGATAAGGGGATATTTTCTATAGAGGGAGGTAATAAATATTTTAGGCTTGGCAAGCCATATGATCTCTACCACTCATGCTCAGCTCTGCCAGTGCCATGTGAGAGCAACCACAGTGAGCAGGACAGTGTAAATGCATGATGCCCCCATAAAATGCTGTCCATATAAGCAGATGAGATGTAGTTGTTTTTTGTTTTTGTTTTTTGCCAGTACTAGGGCTTGAAGTGTAGGCCTGGATGCTACCCCTGAACTTATTTTTGTTCATGACTAGTACTTTACCACTTGAACCATGGTTCCACTTCGGGCTTTTTCTATAATTAATTGGAGATAAGAGTCTCAGAGACTGTCTTTCCTGGGCTAGCTTTAAACCACAATCCTTAGATCTCAGCTTCCTGAGTAGCTAGGATTACAGAAATGAACCACCTGCCCCTGGTAGGAAATATACTTTGAAAGTTCCTTGTTCAGTATGGTTAACCTCTAAGTTTTGGGGTACCCTCTTCTGGTACTGTCTCAGTCTTCACTGCTGATCTAGCTTTCATTACTTTTTGGGGGGGGGGGGTCCGGTAGTGGGGCCTGAACTCGGCCTGGGTGCTGTCCCTCAGCTCTTCAGCTGAAGGCTAGCACTCTACCACTTGAGCCACAGCACCACTTCTGGCTTTTTTCTTTTTGCTTATGTGGTGCTGAGGAATGGAACCCAGGCAGGCAAGGCAAGTGCTCTACCACTGAGCCACCTTCCCAGCCCTCTAGCTTCCATTACTATTGGTAGTGTTTGATAGTGTAAAGAAAAAGTTGGGAATGAAGACATGAGATAACAGACTTTTATATGCTATTTTTTCTTTTTCTTTTTTTCTTTGTTTTTTTGGTCAGTCAAACTCTGGGCCTAGGCACTGTTCCTGAGCTTCTTTTGCACAAGGCTAGCACTGTACCACTTGAGCCACAGAACCACTTCCAGCTTTTCCTGTTTATGTGGTACTGAGGAGTCAAACCTAGACCTTCATGCATGCTAGGCAAATATTCTACCACTAAACCACATTCCCAGCCCAGGTTTGTGATATTTGTTTTATTTTTGTTATTGTTGTTTTTGGCTGGTTGTGGGCTTGAACTCAGGGCCTGGGCTCTGTCCCTCAGCTCTTCAGCTCAAGGCTAGCACTCCTAGCACTCTACCACTTGGGCAACAGTGCCACTTCTGGTTTTCTGGTGGTTAATTGGAGATAAGAGTTTCAAAGACGTCTGGGAAGGTGGCTCAGTGGTAGAGCACTTACCTTGCACGCCTGAAGCCCTGGGTTCGATTCCTCAGCATCACATAAGCAAAAAGAAAAAAGCCGGAAGTGGTGCTGTGGCTCAAGTGGTAGAGCGCTAGCCTTGAGTTGAAGAGCTGAGGGACAGTGCCCGGGCCCAGAGTTCAGGCCCCATGACCAGACCCCTCCCCCCCCCCAAAAAAAAAAAAAAAAAAAGAGAGAGAGAGAGAGAGAGTCTCAAAGATTTTCCTGCTCAGTCTGGCTTTGCACTGTGATCCTCAGATCTCAGCCTCCTGAGTAGCTAGAATTACAGGTGTGAGCCATCAGTGCACGGCTTGGTTTTTGAGTTTTAAGACACCCTGGTCTTTCAGAGTCAAGAGAACTTTTGTCACACATACAAAAAAGCAGCAAGGCTGGGAAGCTGGCTCAGTGGTAGAGTGCTTGCCTTGCATTCATGAGGCCCTGGGTTCAATTCCTCAACACCACATAAACAGGGGGAAAAAAGCCAGAAGTGGTGCTGTGGCTCAAGTGGTAGAGAGCTAGCCTTGAGCTGAAGAGCTGAGGGACAGTGCCCAGGCCCAGAGTTCAGGCTCCATGACCAGACCCCAAAAAGAAGCAACAGCATTCATGAAATTCTAACATACAGCAAAGGATTAACACCCTGATTTCAAGGAGTTTATTTTTCTATTTCTGAGCTTATAAAGAGAGTTCAAGCCCTATGACTACTTAAAAAAAAAATGAACTTTATAAAGATGCACAGTTCCCGGGCACTGGTGGCTCACACCTGTAATCCTAGCTAGCTACTCAGGAGGCTGAGATCTGAGGATCTCGGTTCAAAGCCAGCCCAGGCAGGAAAGACCGTGAGACTCCTAACTCCAGTAAACCACTAGAAAACCGGAAGTGGCGCTGTAGCTCAAGTGGTAGAACACTTGCCTTCAGCTGAAAAGCTGAGGGACAGCGCCCAGGCCCAGAGTTCAAACCCCGAGACTGACCAAAAAAAAATGCACAGTTTTTTTACAGGAAGGTCTTTTTTTAAAAAATGATTTTAGGTCTTCTGCCAGCTCTGTAGCTTGGATCTGCATAGTGTTAATTCCCAATCCTATGGCAAAAGATGTGGACAAATCTGTTTTTAAACATTGTAACTTTGAAACAGACTTTTCTTCCTGGAAGTAGAGTATTCAGTGTACCTTGCTTGTTTTGTTACAGGCAACAGAACATTGAGGAAAACATGACAATAGCTATGGAAGAGGCTCCAGAGAGCTTTGGCCAAGTAGTGATGCTTTACATTAACTGCAAAGTGAATGGACATCCTGTGAAAGCCTTTGTTGACTCAGGTGATGCTCCATCCTTGTGTATCCTGTGTCCTCTAACATCGTTACATGATATGGGAGAAAGGGAGACAAATAGTAAAGAACCATGTGGTTCTTTGGTCTGCCACAAGCATGGAAGTAATGGTTTGCTTGCCAGTCTTCTTATTGGTAATAGGTTTATTTCCTAAACCATTTCTTTTATGTTTATGCATTGTATTTTATTTTCTTACTTTCCTGATTTCTCAGGCATTTCTCTAAAAAAAAATTAAGACAGATCTGGGTAGGTGGGAGAAGAGGCAACGGCCTCTTGTCACCCTAGTTTGCTTACTTTAGGTTAGTAACTAACTAGGAGAAAGGAGGAAGGAAAGAGAATTGCCTTCCCACACATTCCTTTTCCTCTGACTCTGGAAAGTCTAATGAGTGAGATAAGTTCTGGACTTTATCGCTGAGATGAGATCTCAATAGGTGAGCTCAAGACCTGGCCCTTCCTTAAATGCAGGTGAACTTCAGAGAAAGAGCTTAGAAGGGGACACATTACTCTTGCCAAAGTAGACAGTATCATAATGGAAATACGAGGCTAGAGATATGCAGCAGCTGGTGTAAGGTGGGATGTAAAGCCATGGTGGTATGGGTTGAGCTCTTAAAAAGCACAAACCATTGAGGGCTTTGCAATACCTCAGAAGGTAAGTGATTTGAAGGTGAGAGTTGAGGAAGACTGAGGATAGAGACAGATCTGGAGCATTCTGGACCCATAAAGGCGTAGCTGTTAAATTACACATCCACCAAATGGAATGGAAGCAGAGATGTGGCCACATTCAAGTGGTAAGAAAGTGCTAATTGGGCCAATAGCTGTCGGGGGGAGGGTTCAGAAGTAGCAGACTGCAGAGACCTCAGTGAACTGTTTCTCAGCAGGGCTGGGTTAGAGTTTGAGAGCAGAAAGGAAGAAAGAAGAGTAACAGCAAAGTGTGCCCTGGTTTTAGGATTGTCAAGAAAAGTCTTCCATTGGTAAAGATGGAGAAATCCCAAGTAGGAAATACTAGGGTCGGAAGTCTTTTTTTTTGGTCCGGTGGTGGGGCCTGAACTCTGGGCCTGGGTGCTGTCCCTCAGCTCTTCAGCTCAAGGCTAGCGCTCTACCACTTGTGAGCCACAGCGCCACTTCTGGCTTTTTTTTTTCTGCTTATGTGGTGCTGAGGAATCGAACTCAGGGCCTCATGCATGCAAGGCAAGCGCTCTACCACTGAGCCACCTTCCCAGCCCGTCGGAAGTCTTTTATACCTTTGGCTCTCAGAAAGTTAGCATAGGGAGAATTCAGAGAGATGAAAATTGTAGGCAAAGATTAGAGAAAGAGAAGATCTTGTCTATTACAGCTGATTACATGGACCTGGGGGAATAGAAAACTGCCTAAATATTCCTAAATTTAGAAGGAAGTAGGACTGCTTATTGCCACGTTATTGTTGAGTCATCTGCTCTGGGGATTAATCTCAGTGAAAACTGCTCTGAGTGTGAATTGCTGCTTAGCATTGCTGCCAGGAGTCTCATCAGAGTCTCATCATCTTAACTTTTCTTTTGCTCAGTTGTGGGGCCTGAACTCTGAGCCTAGGTGCTGTCCCTAAGCTCGTCAGCTCACGGCTAGCCTACCGCTCTACCACTTGAGCCACAGCACTACTTCTGGCTTTTTCACTTATGTGGTACTGAGGAATCGAACCCAGGGCCTCATGCATGCAAGGCAAGCACTCTACCACTAAGTCACCTTCCCAGCATCTGAACTTTTAGGAGGTCCCTTCCAGGTAGTTCTGCTTTCTATTCCAGCTGCAAATGTTAGGCAGAGCACTGGTAAGGAAATGCAAGGTGAAGAGCTACCAGGTGCAAACAGGCTTCGTTCCAAATTCATTGCTGCTCTTTTAATTGCTGTATTTTGGATCTTGATACAGTGTGAATTGCATTTTTGTTATGTGATGGTTCTGTCTCCTTCCAGGTGCCCAGATGACTATTATGAGCCAGGCTTGCGCAGAAAGGTGTAATATAATGAGACTGGTGGACCGGCGGTGGGCAGGTATTGCCAAAGGAGTGGGCACCCAGAAGATTATTGGAAGGGTTCACCTAGGTGAGTGGAAGCCATTGGGAGTTGCCATCTAAGGGACAATGCCAAGGCTCTGAGTTAAAAAACAAAAACAAAAAAAAAACAGTCTTAGACTTTCCTGTCAGGGCTAAATTTTTTTTGGGAGGTGGGGGGAGGTTGGTTGTGGGCTTGAACTCTGGGCTTGGGCACTGTCCCTGAGCTCTTCAGGTCAAGGCTAACATTCTACCACTTGAACAAGCCACAAAACCACTTCTGGTTTTCTGGTGGTTAATTGGAGATAAGAGTCTCACGGACTTTCCTGCCTGGTCTGGCTTTGAACCGCAATCCTCAGATCTCAGTCAGCCTCCTGAGTAGCTAAGATTACGGCATGAGCCTCCAGTGCTTGGCCCTCTGGTCTTATTTATTTGTTTGTTTGTTTGTTTGTTTTTGTCAGTCACAGGGCTTGACCTCTGGGCCTGGGCGCTGTCCCTCAGCTCTTCAGCTCAAGGCTAGCACTCTGCTACTTGAGGCACAGTGCCACTTCCAGTTTTCTGATGGTTTATTGGAGATAAAGAGTCTCACAGGACAGGAGGCTAGGAATATGGCTTAGTGGTAGAGTGCTTGCCTAGCATGCATGAAGTGGCTTAGTGCTAGAGTGCCTAGCATGCATGAAGGTTCAATTCCTCAGTACCACATACACAGAAAAAGTCGGAAGTGGCACTGTGGCTTAAGTGGTAGCGTGCTATCCTTGTGCACAGGATGTTCAGGGACAGTGCCAAGGCCCTGAGTTCAAGTCCCAGGATTGGCAAAGAAAAAAAAAAGTTACACAGACTTTCCTGCCTGGCTGACTTTGAATGGTGATCCTCAAAATCTAAGCCTCCTAAATAGTTAGGAGCACCAGCACCCATCTCTCTGGGCTAAATTTTTGTTTTTTGTTTTGTTTTTTGTTTTTTTGGGGGGGTCCAGTTGTGGGGCCTGAACTCTGGGCCTGGACGCTGTCCCTCAGCTCTTCAGCTCAAGGCTAGCACTCTACCACTTGAGCCACAGCGCCACTTCCGGCTTGTTTCTTTCTGCTTATGTGGTACTGAGGAATCGAACCCAGGGCCTCATGCATGCAAGGCAAGCGCTCTACCACTGAGCCACCTTCCCAGCCCCTCTGGGCTAATTTTTAACTACAGTTTCTTCAGATCTCAGTCCCCTGAGTAGCTAGGATTTATAGGCATGAGCCCAATGCCTGGCACTAATTCACCTCTTTATCCCTTTTTCTTTACACTTTGTAGATCTCCTCTAACGGGGTATTTTGATGTATCTGGATGTGGATCTTGCATCTGTGTGGGTGATATTTGATAGCCTTTTCAATCTGGAAACTCTGGCCCTTCAGTTTCTGGGGATGAACCCTGGGTGGACCTAGGTACACATCAAGTACAGTCTTCCACTGAGCTGTCGCTCCTTTCCTTTTCCCTCTCAAAGGAAGGGTAAAGAGCACAGGAGTCAGTTAGGACCTCATGGTGTCTAGACAGACTAGCCTTCTGCTTTCACCATTTTGTCTCTAGTTGTACCATAAATTACATTCTTTATTTCTTTTGTCTCTTCCATCATTTTTGGTCTTAGGAATTTGTACCTTATGGGGGGAAAAACATGTGGCTGGGCACTGGTGGCTCATGCCTGTAATCCTAGGTACTCAGGAAGATCACATTCAAAGCCAGCCTAGGCAGAAATGTCTCTGTGACACTCTTTATTTCTAAAATAACCACCAGAAAACTGGAAGTAGAACTGTGGCTCAAAGTTGCCAAGCACTAGCATTGAGCAAAAAGGCTTAAGGACAGAGCCCAGGCCGAGTTCAAGCCCCATAACCAACAAAAAACAAGAGGTCTGGAAATACAGCTTAATGGTAGTGTAAGCACTGGATCCTATTTCCCGTACTGCAAAAACTACAAAAATCTTTATAACTTTTTAGGAATAAATATCCATGCATGTGTTTAGTTCTTAGTTTTTTGGGTTTTTTGTTTGGGGATTTTTGGTGCCAGTCCAGGGCCTGGGTCCTGTCTCTGAACTAGCTCTACCACTGGAGCCACAGCTTGACTTGTGGCTTTTTGGTACTTAATTGGATATAAGAGTCTCATGGACTATCTTGTCTGGGCTGGCTTTGAACCACAATCCTCAGATCTCAGCTTTTTGAGTAGCTAGGATTATAGGTGTGAGCCAATGGCAAACTATTTTTCAACCATGCTAGGGCTAGAACCCAGGATTTATGATGCTAGACAAGTACTGTACAACTCAGGTACATCTCTCTGATCCATGGTGAGTTCAGGTCTTCATTGGCTTTCAAACTGGTATTTTACTGTTTCAGTGTTTTGTTTTGTGTGTGTGGGGGGGTCCCTGAACTTTTGCTCAAGGCTAGTGATAGCTTTCAAACTGGTCTTTTGACTGTTTTCGTGTGTGTGTGTGTGTGTGTGTGTGTGTGTGTGTGTGTGTGTGTGTGTGTGTGTGTGTGTGTGTGTGTGTGTGTGTGTGTGTGTGTGTGTGTGTGTGTGTGTGTGTGTGTGTTTGAACTCGGCTTTGGTGCTGTTTTGACTCTTTCAGGTGTGTGGGTGTGTGGTGTGTACTCGGCCTTGGTGCTGTCCCTGAAAAGGCTAGTGATCTGCCTACTTGAGCCACATCTCTACTTCCAGTTTGACTGGTTTTTAGGTATCTAACCTACTAGTTTCTGAATTGAGATTTGGCTGTGATTGAGTGAAGGAAACCAGGGCTCAGGATGATGGGTTCACTTCCAGAGCCATGAGTAATCTGTTCTCTTCCTGTGTTTTAGCTCAGGTTCAGATTGAAGGAGATTTTCTTGCATGCTCCTTCTCTATACTGGAGGAACAGCCCATGGACATGCTTCTGGGACTGGACATGCTTAAACGGCATCAGGTGATTAAGAATTTTATTTTTTATATATCTGCTTTTGCTGTGTTACAATTACTACATTTCTGTTGGTGTTACATACAATGGAAAGCCAAGATGAATGACTTTTCAAACCTGTACAAGTGTCTTTAGTCGATTTTGTCATCATACAAAGATGGAGATGATGTGCCATTGAAAAATAGAATCTAAGGGCTGGGAAGGTGGCTCAGTGGTAGAGTGCTTGCCCTGTATGCATATGGCCCTGGGTTCGATTCCTCAGCACCACATAAGCAGAAAAGGCTGGAAGTGGCGCTGTGGCTCTAGTGGTAGAGAGCTCACCTTGAGCTGAAGAGCTGAGGGACAGTGCCCAGACCCTGAGTTCAAGCCCCAGGACCTGAAAAAAGGAATCAAGCAAGTTGAGTCAGTTTGCGGGCACTGAGTTCAAGCCCCAGTACAGCCAAAAGGAATAGGTATATAAGACCTGAATCCTATAATTATTGCCCTGTAGGAGTGAGGTTCGAAGCCAGGAAGGGCAGACAAATCTAGGAGATTCCACCTCTAGTTAGCAAAAATGCTGGATTGGATATATGGCTTGAGTGGTAAATACCGGCTGTGAGTAAGAAAGCTGAATAAGAGCACAAAGGCTGTGAGTTCACCCCAGTACCAGCACATACAAACCAAGAAAAAAAGTTGACAAGACTCCATGTTGAGCTGGGCCCAGTGGCCTACCTCTATCATCCCCAGCAACAGGGACAAGCAACAAGATTGCAGCCCAGGCAAGCCCAGACATAAATCAAGAATTCTACCTTGGCCAGGTGCTGGTAGCTCCCAGCTATAAGTCTAGCTACTCCCAGAGGCTAAGACCTGAGGATCATGATGTGAAGCCAGCCCAGACAGGAAAGTCCATGAGACTTATCTACAGTAAACCATTTAGAAAAAGCCAGAAGTGGCACTGTGGCTCAAGTGATAGTGCTAGCTTTGAGCACAGAAGAGATTCAGGGACAGTGCCCAGACCCTGAGTTCAAGTCCCAGGACCTGCAAAAAAAAAAAAAAATTCTACATTGAACACAGCTAGTTGAGAAAGGGGGTGATGCAGACATGGCTTAAGTTACGTTATTTTTCACAGGTAAGGCTTAAGTGTTTCTGGGGAATTGAACTCAGGGCTTTGTATTGCTAGGCTGATTCTCTTATCTGTAGAGTTACACCCCTGGCCCCCTTTTGTTTTTCTTCTTGTTTACTTTTCACATAGGGTATACTTAGATTATCCTAGACAGTGATCCACTTACATAAACTTCCCACAGGGGATGACAGGCTCTTGACACCATGTCCAGCTGTTGGTTGATAATGGAGTCTTATGTTTATTTGTAGGCTGGCCTCAAACTGTATTCCTCCTGATTTCTTCTCTGCCTTCCTAGTAGATAGGATTGAAACTTTTTGGATTTGGTGGGATTTGGGTTTTGTTTTTATTTTTTGGTGCTGATACCAGGGCTTAAAATCAAGTCCTTATATTTACCTTCTTTTTCACTCATGGCTATTGCCCAACTACTTGAGCCACATCTCCACTCCCAGCTTTTTTGCTAGTTAACGTGGAGAATTTGCCTAGCTTTTAACCTTGACTATTCAGATCTTAGCTTGAGTTTCAGTATTATAGCTAGCATCAAAAGGGTGACCCACCAGCTCCTGGAGTCAGCTTGTGGTTTTTGGTATTGATGTTAGTTTAGTAACTATTCAGCAAGTCTTAGATAGGTGGCAAACAGTAAGGACAAGGTACATTTGATTAAGGACTCCATCTCCACAAATACTTAGAAAGTATATTAATTTGTAGTGATATTTCTATACTGAAGCCTACGAATTTAAGATTCTCTGTGAGTGTACTTTTAAATACCAGATCATGATTTTTCTGTATTCTTCTTTCTAAGTGTTCCATTGACCTCAAGAAAAATGTCCTGGTGATTGGCACCACAGGCTCACAGACTACCTTCCTTCCTGAGGGAGAACTACCAGAGTGCGCACGCTTGGCATATGGAGCCGGGCGAGAGGATGTGCGGCCAGAGGAGATTGCAGACCGAGAGTTAGCAGAAGCCATTCAGAAGTCAGCAGAGGAAGCAGCAGGTATTTGGAATGGCCAGCCCCTTGAATAATGTTTGTGTTACCAGAGAGGGAAAGGACCCTTCTAGTCAGTAATGTATCATTCTCAGTAATAGATAAGGCTTTTGTTTGTCATTTTTCTTTCTCCTCTCATCACTTAATACTCAATGTCAACATTTCAAAAAGCAGCAGTCCATTGCTATGACCAGGATAGATGGTGGTATCCCTTTCTTGGGTTTCCTCAGACTCGTGTTTTTCCCCACAGGAAGTTAGAACAGTAAGCAGACACTTCTGAGTTCAGCAGTTATTTCCCTGAAAATAGCTTTTCATTTTTGTGAACCCATTCATGCTGAAGTGTACCTTGTCACTGGCTAAGCAGTGCTGGCTGTTATAAATTTGGTGAAAGTGCTGTTGCCCCAAAGGGGGAAGAGCCAGCAATAAGAGGCATACTTGGAGGTAGGGACCAGTGAATTCTGAAGATCGAGATTCTAAGCTAGCCTGGGCAGGAAAGTCCATGAGACTCTTAACTCTAATTAACCTCCCCTCAAAAAGCCGCAACTGTAGCACTGGCCTTGAGCAAATAAAACTCAGGGACAGTGTCCAGGCCCTGAGCTCAAACCCAGGACTGGCATGGTATACACACACACACAATGAAAAGATGTATTGAACATGGTGAGATGTAGATTTAGATTGCAATACTGACTTTGGGCCATGGAACAGTGTCAGGTAAGTCCCAAATCTAAAGACAGGGCCAAATCTCTGGGTAAAATGGCCTAGCACACTTGTGTTGGAATCCTGTTACAGAACAGTGACTGAAATGCATTTTCTTTTTTCTTTTTTTTTTTGGGTCCAGTCGTGGGGCCTGAACGCTGGGCCTGGGCACTGTCCCTCAGCTTTTCAGCTCAAGGCAAGCACTCTACCACTGAGCCACCTTCCCAGCCCCCTGAAATGCATTTTCTAAAGCTGAAAAGAAATAACTTTTTTTAAGTTTGAGTAATTTTAAAGTCTTGAGCCAGGCTTATTATTCATTAATATGACTAAGCTCACATATTGCTTTTTATGAACAATAAAATATATCAGAGTTACAAGTTTAGGGAACAGCTTTTTCCTAAAGACAAAAGAGACAATAAACTTGAAAAATAAGCAGCCAGGCTAGGTGTGAGTCGTGGTTGTAATTCCAGAAGAGCGTTTGAGGCCAGCCTGGGCAAAGCTAATGAGACCCTATCTCAACCACTAGGTGGATATTGTGGTGCGTGACCCATCCCAGATACATGGAAGCATAAATAGGATCACATGGAAGCATAAATAGGATCACAATCTAGCCTGGCCTGGCCAAAAACTTTGAGACCCTGTCTCCCAAAAATAAAAAAAGACTAGGGCCAGGCTAAAGTAGTAGACTCTCTATTAGCAAGCATGAGGCCCTGAGTTCAAACCCCCTGAACAGTAAATAGGAATGAATATAGCAAGTAAATAATAAGCAAGCCAGCCAAGCAGACTTTACTGGAAAACATTCCTGTGAACAGTGCACAGGGTGGCCTGACAGAATCTGTCACCTTTTGATCTAGTTTTACATATAAAGTGGAGTTTTGGTTGCAACTATACTGTTTTGAAAGAAGGGAAGAACTTTGAACTGCCAACAGTCATTTTAATCTTCCCAGCCATGTAAGCTTGCTTGAGTTTGACACACCCACTCACCACATTGCGGATAACTTGTCAGTTTAGTCATAGTGTCGTGTACTCTTGTGTGTGCAGCTTTTCAAAGTTCTTTTCTTTTCTTTCCTTCCCCAGTCTTGGTATTACTACTGGAGAAACATCAGCTGGTAGTAGCCATGACTTTTTAAACCTATTATTCACAACTGTCTTTGTAGGACAGTGACTTTATTTTGTTTGTTTCTTTTTTTTTCTTTTTCTTTTTGCCAGTCCTGGGGCTTGAACTCTGGGCCTGGACACTGTCCCTGAGCTTCTTTTGCTCAAGGCTAGCACTACAGTGCCACTTCCAGCTTTTTCTGTGCATGTGGTATTGAGGAACCGAACCTAGGGCTTCATGCATGCTAGGCAAGCACTCTACCACTAAGCCACATTCCCAGCTCTCCCTGAAACTTTTTTCTCCAATAAACCACCAGAAAACTGGAAGTGGCACCATGGCTCACGTGGTAGTGCGCCCCATGAACAAGGGGAAAAAAATCAAAATGTCACATGGTAGACAAAAGCATTTTGGAGAGCTTTTTCTTTGGTAACTATATCACATTTGAGTATGTTTATCTCTTCTATTCATTGACAAATAATTTAGAGTACTTTGAGTATGTTTATCTCTTGATTCATTGACAAATAATTTAGAGTACTGGCTATATCTGGTATATTTCTAAAAGCTGATCAAAAAGAAGGTAAGGATACAATTTAATCAAAATTTTTTTTATTTTCCTGTAAAAATGAGTCTTGATTCAGGTAGGATGTCTAAAATCACGGCACTAGGGGCTGGGAAGGTGGCTCAGTGGTAGAGCACTTGCCTTGCATGCCTGAGGCCCTGGGTTTGATTCCTCAGCACCACATAAGCCAAAAAAAAAAGCCGGGAATGGCGCTGTGGCTCAAGTGGTAGAGCGCTAGCCTTGAGCTGAAGAGCTGAGGGACAACGCCCAGGCCCAGAGTTCAGGCCCCACGACTGGACCCCCCCCCCCAAAAAAAAAAAAAAAAAAAGGAATATAATCACAGCACTGGAGAATCACAAACAAGGGAATCAGAGTTGAAAGCCACTCTGGGCTCAGTGGAGAGAATGTTTTATAAAAAAAACAACAGTGAATCTCAACTGAGCAAATTAGGAAGTGATTGTTACACATGTTTATTAACCTTTATAAGATTTATTTTTTCACAGTTTTGACAGATTGACTCTTTTCCTGTCCTATGTTTTTGCTTATAAATTATATGTATAGTGTGTTGAAGTTAATTTCTTTCCAAATTCAATATCAAACTAGAATTGAGTATGAATGTGCACGTCTGTAATTCCAAGATCTTTATGGGCTGGAGTGAAAGACCAGCCTGCATTTGTGAAGTCCTGAATGGGGGGGGAGTGGGGAGGCTGTTGGAGCTGACAGACACATTGTTTTACATATGGTGAGAGAATTGAAGCAACAGCACATCTTTGGGTTTCCAAAGGTTAGATGCATCCCAGCGTTGACTTTGTGGTTCCTGGCGAAGGAGTGAAGACTATAACCCTGCATGCTGTGTGGTTTGCATTGTTAACCCGAGTTTGCTTGTCTGTTTCCTAACCCAAACAGAGCGTCCGAAGCCATGATGCATGTAGTGTGTGTGTGCTGCAGCTGGAGTGGGCCCCAGACCAGGTATTTATAGACACCATCCCATTTGTCGCCTGTGATTTCAAGTCTATCTGGAGCATTTTGGAAGTTAGTCTCCACTGTTCAATCTGGTTACAACTAGCCTTGCACATATGTTTGAATGTATGTTGGCATGTATGCATACATAAGCATAAATTGCTTTTTAAATTTTTGTTGTTGTTGTTGTTGTTACTAGAATAGTGGGAGGGAGGTGTCCTTTGTACAACTTCTACATCTCACTGTCGTGAGTAGCATAGCAAGGGTGTTGGTGTCACAGCACCTGGTCAATGACGACTATGCTTTTATGGATTCCATGAGACCCTTGCCTCTGAAAAGCAGAAAGCTCTTTTTTCATAGCATTGCACATGACTACCTGGAATTAAAGGGCAGAAATTTTCATTCTTTTGAAGTGAAAACTTAAGCCTGATGCCTTATCCAGGATAACAGAGTCACTTACATAGGCAGGCCCAGTATGGTAATACACTACTACAATCCCAGCATTCTAGGTGCTAAGGCAGAGGAATCAAAGACCAGTTCTGAGGATGTAGTCCAGTGGTAGAGAATTTGTCTGGCAAAGCTCTGAGTTCAGTCCCTAGCATTATAAGAAAGTTAAAGACTGGCCTGGACTACATAGCAAGACCATGCCTCTAAAGTAATTCAGGGTACAAAGTAGATGAGACTTTATATTTTCCCATTAACCTATGATGTAAATAAGTAAGAAGATCAGTGTGTCAGCATGAGAAATTAGGAAGAAAGGTGATCTTTCAATGAACTGAGAACTTGAGGGGTTTGGAGACTGGTTATAATTTGTAATCTCCTCTCTGTTCCTTTCCCTCTCTCACTTTCTCCCCCTCTCCCTTCATGTCTCCCTCCCTTTTCCTCCCTCTTCCTTTTACTTTTCCCTTTTCTCCTCCCACCTCCACCTCCCTGTAACAGGTTAAAAGTAGGCACAATTTAATCTTAATACCCATTTCCTCCTCTTCTCCTAATCATCCTATAGTACTGACCCAGTCCTCTCCTACAGTTAGAGTGGGGCCAGTGGACCTGGCTGTCTCAGCCTCAGGAGGACTGCACACTGCTCTCGTAGTGAGTAGAGAGTCTACCGGCTGTGCCACACACACATTACATACATGCTTGTCTGTGACTGGCATGCCTGGGCCACAGTGCTGTTTTCTGTTAACAGCAGTTCAAAGTTACAGAGTTAACCTATCAATTAGATTGATAAACTAATACCTTTCTAGATCCAAGTGGGTATTGTTTAAACTGAGACAAGTACTATTTCCCTTTTTACCACTAAATTGTAAGATAACACTATTTCCTAAGAAATTGAGGACTTTCTCACAGTGCTTGATTTTGAACTGTTAACCAGTGTCTGGCTAGAATATTTTAAGACATTTAAATCATAGGTGCATTACTTCATGACTTCTTAAGTGAAGGTCAAACTCTTACTTTGGACATCATAACATTTGAGTTGCCCTTAAGCCTGATTGTGTAATGTGATGGGCCTTGTTAGCAGCCATTTGACTTGTAGTTTAAAGCATGACGTTGCAATATGTGGTAGGAAGGTGGTTGTGATTACATTTGTTTGATCTTCAGCTTTACTTTTGTTGTCTGACTTAAGATGATCACATAGTTTGACTACACTTTTTTGGGAAGTGTGAGTAGCAATACAATTTAATGTTTACTTCTCTATCTTCTGGAAGTCTCCAAATTTTTTTCTCTTTATAACTGTCACTTCTGAATATATTAAGCAGTGTTCACATTTGAAGCACTCATTTTTGTGAGACTTGCTCAGCTGCAAATATTCTCAGAGTTTACAATATGTTCAAGGAGGCTGTTAATGTAGCTTAGTGGTAGAGTGCTTGCCTACCAGGCGTGAAGCCCTGTGTTTGATTCCTCAGAATCACATAAACAGAAAAAGCAGAAAAAAAAAAAAGAAGTGCCGCTGTGATGCAAATCGTAGAGTGCTAGCCTTGAGCAAAAGAAGATCAGGGGCAGTGCCCAGGACTGGCAAAAAAAAAAGAGAGAGAGAGAAAATACCTGAGGAACTTAGGGGAAATGCAAACTCCTGAATTGGCTTCAAGGATGGCACCTCAGAACTCAAATGCTCACCAAGGCATCTCAGGTGTCTTAGGGCAAGTGGTAGAATAAACACACTTGAAGAAGCTATTCCTGAGTTTTCGATTCATTGAAGACAAAGATGCCTATGTAGCGTCACTGGTCCCAGTACTCAGGAGGTTGAGGCAGGAGGATCTAGAGTTCCAGGCCAGCCTGGAATTCACAGAGACATCTGTCTGAAAAGAACAACAAAAGCAATGCACAAGCCAAGTGTCCTTCAGTCCTGAGTACCATCACTGTAAAGCCATTCTGTAAAGGCTTACTTAAACAGTCACATTGAACTACAATAAAAATAAACAAGTTTATTAAGAATATGCCTACTTCTTACTCTGCTTCTATGATTTTAAGTTGTTTATTATAGAACTTTTGTCTTAAGCTTGAGGTCCTAAATTCAGTCCTCAGTGCTGGGAAAAAAATTGTCCAGCACAGATACTTGTATATATTTCAAACTCAACATGAATAAGAGAAACCTGAGTTTTAAGAACCTGAGTTGGAATCTCCTGTTTAGATTTGTATCCTCTGGTAACATAATGGCCTTTATTACCTGCTTATTAATCTCTTTCTTTCCATTTTGTTAACAGAAAAAAGTGGTAAAGAATCTACCTCACTGGGAATGTCATCGTTACCAACTTCAGATGGATTTAACCATCCAGCTCATTCTTTGGGACAGAGTCCTGAGATTGATAGTCCTCCGAGTCTTGCTCGCTCTGTCTCTGCTTCAGTCTGCCCTATCAAGCCCAGTGACCCAGATAGCATTGAAACTACAGCTGTGAAGGCTGTGAAGGCTTCAGCTGAGTTCCACATGAATTCTAAAGAGAAAGACACTCTTTCTCCACAGGATCTTCCTGACTTCGCTCCCTCAGCAGACCAGACTCCAGTTATGCCTTTGCATAATTCATCTGAAGAAGCAGTCATTACAGATACTCTGCAGAAATCTGAAAAAAACACCCAGGGCCTCGAATTTTATCTCCACACAAGACAGGAAGCTAGTTTATCTGTCACAACTACTACCATGCATGAATCACTGACATTTGTAGGTGAAAAGAATTGGCACCCAGAAAATCAGAGCCTGAGTCAAATGAATGGCCTTCAGCAGCACCACAAGCCAGGGAGTGAACAGCATGAGGTGGCACAGCAGAGAGCTCCATGGGACAGAGGACACCTCTGTGACATGGGGGACCTTGAGCTTCATGAGGAAAGACAAGACCAGCCAAAATTTGCTGATACAGAAGCTGCAATGAAAGAAGATGGGCATCAAGAGAGTGTCCTTCCAGGTGCAGGATGCTTTAGCTGCTCTGATGCAGACATTCTAATGGAAGTAGATGTTGTTGAACAGTCCCTAACTACTGTGCTTGATTCAGCAGGCCATGTGAGCACCAGGATCAAGAACACCGACGTATCGGATCTTTCCTCAGATAGTCTTTCAATGGAAGTAGAACCATCAAAACAAGACTCCTCAGAAAGTTTCAGTGATTCCATCTGCACTCAGCATTTGCAGCCAGCTGGAATTAATGTTGAAATGTCTGGAACAAATAAAGAATATGGCAATTACTCCCCCTCTTTAAGTTGTCAGCCCTCCATGGAATCAGAAGAATCTTGTTCATCTGTAACAGCAGCCTTGAAAGAACTTCATGAACTTTTGGTCATCAGTAGTAAGCCAGCCTCAGAAAATGCATCTGAGGAAACTACCTGCCAATCAGAAACAGTAGCTGAGCGCCAAACAAGTATTGAGGATCTATCAGAAAAGTGGATCCAGTGTGAGCATCTGACCCACTGTGACCAGTGTCCTCAAGTCTCCTGTCACCAGGCCAGTTCTGGTGGCCTATCAGTGAAGACAGGAAACTTAGGCTTAGAAGATGGAGAAAATACTTGCTTTGGAGGTCCAGGTGGCGATCAGTCAGCTGACAAGGAGGGGGTCCCCAGGTCTAGGGGGTCAATAAGCGAGAGGAGTTCTGATACTGTAACTTCAACTAAATCATCTAACCAATTACTCTGCACCTTAAGTATTGTCCCTGGTGAAGGGGGTGCACTCAGTCAGACTTCTGAGCAAACTAAGTCTTTGCCCTCGGGTTTCATACTGGTTAAGGACTTGGGTCAGGGTAGACATAATCCAGCAACAGCCAGGCCTGAAACTGGAGAAAACATCTCTCCTGAAGCTACAAGGTCATTTCTTGAATTGGAACCACCTACCAGCCAGCCACCATCAAGTCCCTCTACTCTTCCACCATTCATCTTTCCTGCTGCAGATATTGACCGGATTCTCCGTGCAGGCTTTACTTTGCAGGAAGCACTTGGGGCTTTACATCGAGTTGGTGGAAATGCAGACCTTGCACTTCTTGTTTTGCTAGCAAAGAACATTGTAGTTCCTACATAACTATGGGAAATGGGCTAGACCGTACTTCATTCCCTTACACAAACAAAGCTCTATATACACACATACACACTCACCACATACACAGTATATGTAGAAACCTGCAAGCAGAATGTTGAGCCAGACTTTTTTTTTTTTTAAGATTTTTTTTTTCCGGCCAAAGTAATTTATGATCTCTTGTCTGATGATTTTTTTGTCTATTCTACTTGTTAAGATTTGGGCCTTTTTAAATGTATTGGCAGTTATGTGCATACAAAAGCTTTTTATTCTCATTAAGATGATGTATTCTGGAATAAAATGAATGGTTTTGTGTATAGTATACCATTTTAGAATGAGAGTGAATGCTTTGAAAAGCATGAGAAATTATGAAAACTCCTACAACCCATGCAGCTAGAAACAGATCCAACTTCCACACTGGCTGTGTGTGTGTGCTGTTGACAGGGTACAGTTGATTGACTCAGTTAAACTGTCAGTTTAGAAACTTAAACAATCGTTTGGTGTTTGAAATTAATACCCAGTGTCTGTGTATGATGATTCACCAGTTATAACAGGAAATGGAAGATAATTCAATAACTCCTAGAGTCCTATGTTTTTATTTTGTGTGCTCAGGGTTTGATATTTTAATAGGGTGAGCGGGAGGGCTCAAAATTCCTCCTATATGGGGGGTCACAGGCTGCTGTGTGGATGGATGGCTAAAAATCTTTCTTAACATTGGGTGGGGTATATTATAGGGGAATTAACAGTGAAAAAGTGGTGCTACCCAGATTTAAAAGGGAACAGGGATAAAAAAAAATTGCATTTAAATGTCAAGGACTGGGTAAAATATAATAGCCTAAATAAACACTGGAATTTGCTTGAGATTGGGTTTGCTAGCCTCTCACCAATAACACCTCAATACTATATGACTGATGACAAAGGGAAGTTCAGCTATAGGTTGATTACCAACAGCTGATCTCCTTTTTGACT
The DNA here is from genome assembly GCF_024711535.1 of Dipodomys merriami. NCBI lineage: Eukaryota > Metazoa > Chordata > Mammalia > Rodentia > Heteromyidae > Dipodomys > Dipodomys merriami. Next base: position 500,020 of record NW_027206195.1, on the reverse strand, counting down.
CAACCTTTCCTAGGAAAATGATCAAGGGCTTGGTGTGTGGATCAAGTGGTATAATAGCCCCTTGCCTTGCATGCTCAAGGCCCTGAGTTCAAACATGAGTATCATCCTCCCAACCCCAAAGAAGTTCTTCCTTCTGAAGAAATTTTGTTTGAGCTATGATCAGAGGTAAATAGTGAAGTGTGATATCCATCACCATTCATCTTGGTGCTTGGGACACGGGCTGTTCAGCAAGTGTCCTTCATGGCAGTGGAAATAGTCAAGCAAGTTCCGAGTCAAGTGGCCTTTGTAGAGTTCTCCCTTTCTTTCCTCAGGAGTTTCTTTTAAGCAAGATGCATATTTGTATTTCCCATGTCTGGTTAGGGTGGGGCATACTATATAGGTGTATGTATTGTGGCCTTTTTAAATGTAAGGACTAGCCCTTGGAAGTCATTGTCCTGTGGGCCCCACTGTGCAATAATCCTGCTAGATAGGTTTTGGGTAATTCTTTCCTGGAAAATAAACTCTTAGGGACCTAGCAGGATTCTGGAATCTTGCTTTTCTTGAGAAGGATAATTCTTGGTTCCAAGTTATCATTTTCACCATGTTTGAAATAGAAGCTTTGAAAGAGTGATCTCTGACCTTAGTGCTAAATGATATTGTCTGAAGTCTCATTTTCTGAAAGTTGGTTCTTCCTAGTCAAAATCCAAGTCGTCTAACACAATTAAATGGAGGCTTGTATCTCAGGAGTTGTTTCTTTGGAACTTTACTGTGGGACACTTGTCTATCCCAGTTTCTTTTTTCCTTCCTTCCTTCCTTCCTCCCTCCCTCCCTCCCTTCCTTCCTTCCTTCCTTCCTTCCTTCCTTCCTTCCTTCCTTTTGTATTGCTTGTGTGTGAAAACAGCAGCAGCATGGCAAGTCGCTTAGATTCATCATCATGATCCTTTCTCAAGTTACAGAATGGGTTGACAAGAGTTCAGTTTACTGCTTTCCAGAGGGCTCTCAGAACAGATTGGTCAGTCTGTCTTTAGGATATCTTTTTAGACAGCCTTGTGTTACTGCCTGTCCTACACCAAAGATGAAAAAATGCACAAATCATAGGATTTGTCTGCCAGTTTTTAGAACTGTGATTGTAGTTAACTAGTTGGTGCTTGTGATTGAAGTGAAATCCAGCAGCAGTACAGTGGGAGCTTGAATTTGCTTTAGGGGCGATGATTTGGGAGTGTATTTTAAGCTTACTACTGCTCTCTGGGTGGGATGGATGGAGGAATCTCACCCAAGGTTCTTCCCCAAAGGCCTTCTGTGTGAACAGACCAAACTCTGCCACTGTTCAGCAGATGTCACTAGATTTTTACAATGTGCAAGTTTGGGGCAGTCCCAGGTAGAGTATCTAATATCAGTCTGGCAAAAACCTCTGTACAATAGCTTTTCTCATATATATACACACACATATATATATACATATATATAATGTATGTATATATATATACACATATATATATGAGAAAATTGAATAAGCCTAGAGTTCTTGTTAAGAATGCTTTGAGCTTACACTTACCTACCAAATATCTTGTCCCTTTTGATCTTTTTTTATTGAACCTATAATTGCTTTTGATTTCTTAAATGTTTCCAGCACATATTTTAAAAAGTAGTTAATTGTTAGCATTCTGAATGACAAATTGAGCAGTTCTAGAATGCAAAGTACATTAAAGAAGATTACACTAGGTAGGTGAACAGCTTTTATCCTGTGTTTAACACTTTATGATTCTGGAAGTGCAGAAATTTTCGTCAGCTTCTAAGAAGATCAGGTTGTGAACCTGCCTGGTTGTCCACAGAACATAACCAGCAAGGGTGAGTTGTCCTGGACAGCTCCTTTTCCGTAGCCAGCCACAGGCAGCTGGTGAATAGCTTGTCTTCAGGGATGTCTGTTTATTCACCAAAGAGGATTTTCCTGTAAAATGTGTACTATATCCTTAAATTGCGTCCTGTGTAGAGAAGGTGACGTCAACCATTCCTAAGCTGTAGATTTTTGCTTTTTGACTGTTAAAATCATTTCCAGTTATAACTATGGAGGCCTCAAGATATCTAGCCAGAAGCTTCCAGCCAGCAGGATGTGCTTCATCTAATAGAAAGATGATCAGTTACTTGGCAAGGGAAGTTGAGATGGTGAGTGAGTGTGTGTGTGTGAGAGGGTGTGTGTGCATGTGCGTGTGCCCATGCGTAAGCTAGCTTCTGTACCCATGTTCTCCAGAGCTCCTTGCCTCTATGTACAAGCTGGAGATACAACCCTGTGGCTTTCCCCAAGCACCCCCCTAGCACCAGATGCCTAGGAATGAGATTTGAGACTGTCACTGTTCTTATGATAACCAGTGAACATGGAGTCTGATGGTTCTTAAACCTTTCTATCTAGTGAAAGCTATAAAAATTTATTTGGTTGACTCTTCAGCTCCTGTCTGTACATATCACATGCATCTGGTGATGAATAGCCTAGAGTTCATTCTCCCAAGGCTCAAAAACAAGAGGTTTGTTCTACCTATATTCCTTTTTTTTTTTTATTTGGGCGGGGGAGTCCGGTCGTGGGGCCTGAACTCTGGGCCTGGGCACTGTCCCTCACCTCTTCAGCTCAAGGCTAGTGCTCTACCACTTGAGCCACAGCACCACTTTTGGCTTTTTTTCTTTTTGCTTATGTGGTGCTGAGGAATCGAACCCAGGGCCTCAGGCATGCAAGGCAAGCGCTCTACCACTGAGCCACCTTCCCAGCCCCTGTTCTACCTATATTCTACATGGTAACTTTATCCCGCATGTATGCCATACACTGCCTTGCAAACCACTGGCCAGGACAGGCGGCTCATTCTTGCTTCCTGGAAAGGGAGCATAATGGTTGAATTGCCATGTTTGAAACTTCCCACTGGTCATAGATCCTTAGGCTAAGGAGCGCAGGGGTCAGGCTCAGTGTGAGAGAGTGCATGTTAACATGTGAGGCCTCAGGTTTGATCCCGAGCACCAGAGATAGCTAATACATAGCTAAGAGAAACTAATGAATTTTGCATTCTGCAGCACAAATAAAAAGTTCTCGTGAATTTGGTGAGTGTAGGCTGTGACTGACTAGAAATGGGGATGTGCTTCTGTGGAAGATGAGAGGCCTCCTCAGGAATGTTAGGAATTTCATAAAGACGGCTTTTTTTTCCTTCTTTCCTAAGAATGAATGCCAATTCCTCTTCACAGCACAGTGAAGCTCAAAGCCTGTCCTGAGAACTGTGAGTGAAGCCCCCACTCAAGCCTTCAATGGTACTGGAGCCCCCTGTAGCTGCTACTAGGAGCCTTTGATGTACTTGCTTTTCTTTTGTGCCTTAGTTTCTTTGATTAGCAGAGACATCAAGTTGTGGGGAATGGAAGTGGGGGGAAGGGGTTTAAAGCCCTACTGGAGGTGGAGGGCCTCAGGAGATGTGGCCCTTGGGCTGGCCCATGTCACTGTAACAAGCATCAGGTAGTTCCAGATAGAGAAGACTACTACATGGGCTTTGTATCCAGCATACCAAAAATGGCTTCCAGAGGTTAATTGTGCATTTGTTGTGGTTGGGGAGAAGGCATTACTTGACTGTCTCAACAAATGCTGAGTTGTCCATGCTGTCGGAGACAGCAGACTTGGGGTTCAGGGCAGCTGGAACAGACTTGGAATCTTGCCTTGTGGCGCTTCCAGTACAAAAGGGAAGAAAGCAAATTGTAGCTTCAAACACAATCTATTTTTGCCTGTGAGCTTGATTGTGTTTTTGAAATAGTCTCAACTTGTGTAGCACAGGCAGACATTACTCCAAAAATTTAGGTTTAGAGGTGTTTGTTTTTTTGTTTTTTTAAAAGGAAGGAGAGCTGCGGTTTTGAGACAAGGTCTTGCTATGTAGCCCAGGCTAACCTAGAACTTGAAGTCCTCCTGTCTACTTCCTGAATGCTGGGGGGGGGGGGGGAGGGGAGACTAAAGGCTGAATCAAGTCTGGGAGCATGGCTCAAATGGTAGAGCACAGGATTCAGTCCCAGCACCGAAATAAAACAAGAAATGTTTAAAAATATTTTTTTGAAAGAAGAACTTGGAGAGATGAGGCATTGAGAAATCAATTTATGATGCTGGTGGCAGGAAAAAGATGGACAGAAGTTCAAATAAATGAAAAATGACCCAGCGTATGCCCCAGTGCCAGCTTTCCCTCTGGGGGCTGCCTTTCCCCTCATACTCTGCCCATGCATTGCTCTAGAATCAGGATCATCTGGACTAGCAGGATGGCAGAGGGCTCTGGAAAACACACTATTTCAAAGTGTATGAGGGCTGGGAAAGTGGCTCAGTGGTAGAGTGCTTGCCTTGCATGCCTGAGGCCCTGGGTTTGATTCCTCAGCACCACATAAGCAAAAAAGAAAAAAAGCAGGAAGTGACGCTGTAGCTCAAGTGGTAGAGCGCTAGCCTTGAGCTGAAGAGCTGAGGGACAGTGCCCAGGCCCAGAGTTCAGGCCCCACGACCAGACCCCCCACCCCCTCCAAAAAAAAAGTATATGAAAATGGGAGTCTAGATCAAGAAAAAAACAAAGCATAGGAGAGGGTAGGAGGCAGGATTGATATATGGAATTCAAGGCCCTGAGTCTCCATCAGAGAGGTATTCTAACCCATTATTTACAATACCACTATAAGTTGTAATCCTGAACCATAAAGGTAAAATTTCTACATTTTCACTAGTAATTTCAGAAGTTTACAGTTTAAAAGGCTCGTCTTTTTTTTTTTTTTTAATCAGTTGTCTATTGGTGATTTGTCATGTGAACCCTGCAGGTTTGGACTGTGTGGGAGGAAGATTACTAAATACAGAGCATTCACTGCCTTATGAAATTTACCCAGGAAATAGCTTAAGGGCATAGGAGTTGGAAAATACTTCTCCACTGAAAAGAGTTCAGCCAACTAGGGATGATCAGATGGTGGTATGGAATACAGTATTAGAACCCTTTTTATAGAACTATCTGCATAGTAAGGTTCTTGTTCACTGATTTGGGACAGAGTTGTGCTGGGATGTAGTTTTGTTTACCAGTTTGTTTTCACCTGCAACCTCCAATAAAAGTGTCTGTGGCGTCTGACTGGCTTGACTGCCAGAGCCAGTCAGATGGATTTATTTGCATATTCTTTGGCCAGATTCCTTTGCTTTCCTTATCCACAGATCTCTTGTGTTTACAAGACCTTTCCATCTGACCGCTTGGGTTGCATTCTCCATTCCCCTGGTCATGTTCTTGAAGTAGCTCTGGTGTGAAGCCTAAAGTCACTCGACATGATTTAATTTGCCTGTACCAATAGTGACATGATTTGTGCATTTTTGTTCAGAGTCTCATCTTCCTGGCAAGTCAAGCTAATTAATGCCTTTGCACTCAGAAAAGATGTGTTTACTGGTTTTCTAGCCATATTTGGCAATGTGTAGTAAATAGCCACCCCTGTCTTCTTTCCCTTACCCTTGGAGTTGTTGATGTATTGCAAGATTTTCTAGCTTTTCTTTTTCAGCTTTGAAACTACTGCATCTTATGAGAAGAGCTAAGCTTGTTGGCAGAATCGACTTGCCAGTGGCTTAGTTATTCCCCAATGCTTTGGAAATTTTGAGAGTTGGGAAAACTCTGAGAATTTAGGGAATCAAACTCAGGAATCCCAAAGTTGGTTGCATGGTGCCATTGGTTTAGGGGCTGAACACAGGACCGGTCTATAGCTGAGCAAACTACATGCATTTGAGTTTGAACTTTTTTGTCACATACTGAAATGTAAGTCAGCCCTAAATAATCAAAACACTTTATTTTTCTTTTTTTTTAATTGGAACTTTCTGAAGAAAAAGTGGTGTGTAAAACAATTTGATATTTAAGACAATAAAGTTTTTATCATAAGACTTTGGTTTGATCAGTTTCTTTTAAATTGAGGTGGTTGCCTCCTTTCTTTCTCTGTCTTATGCCCCCTTTAAATGCTTACACCCAAGCCTTGTAACCTGTGGCCAGCTTCATGCTTGGGCCAGAAGCAATGAGTGTCCTGGGACATGGATTTTGTAACTGTTATGCCATGACACATGGAGCTGACGATGGAGTGCAGTGGTTGAGGCTTGACTGCAGCCAGACTGCCTGGGTATCAATTCTCTATTTGCCACTTAGCTTATATGATGGGGCAGTAATATAAGTTCCTCCGTTTTCTCACCAGTAAAATGAGGAATAATAAGGTTGATAGTAGGAATTTGAACAAGTTCTCATTAGATGTGAGGCAGTGTCTATTGTCTCTCCAGGGATTTGAAGTTGCTCAAAGGACTTACCAGAAGTGCAGCGAGGTCTCTGCCCCAGAGACCTCTGTGTGGGGCTCTAGACACCAGGATCTACCTCCTTTAGTGGGTCTCGTCCAAGACTGCCTTAGACACCAGCACCAGCAGCCACACTAGGAAATGAGTGAGGGTGGTCTTACCATACCAGGCCTAGAAAGTGGTGTGTGATGTGTGAGTCACTTCTGCCCCCATTTCACTGTTGGGACGCGATCACATGACCATGCTAGGCCACAAGGCAGGCTGTACAGTATAAACTACTTGTTGGTTTTTCAGACAGGGTTTTGGTATGTAGCTTAGACTGGCCTAATGTTTCCTGCTTTGATGTCTTCTGGGATTACAAGTGTGTGCTGCTATACCCAGGTAAGAAGTTGTTTGGTTTTTCTTTTCTTTTCTTTTCTTTTTTTTGTCGGTCATAGGGCTTGAACTCTGGGCCTGGGCGCTGTCCCTCAGCTCTTCAGCTCAAGGCGAGCGCTCTACCACTTGAGCTACAGCGCCACTTCCGGTTTTCTGGTGGTTTATTGGAGATAGGAGTCTCACGGTCTTTCCTGCCCGGGCTGGCTTTGAACCGCAATCCTCAGATCTCAGCCTCCTGAGTAGCTAGGATTATAGGCGTGAGCCACCAGCACCCGGCTTTGGTTTTTATTTTCAACCCCTTGAGGTCCCACATATTCCTACTCTATTCATTGTTTTTTGTTTGTTTTTTTTTGTCAGTTGTGGGGCTTGAACTCAGCCTGGGTTCTATCCCTCAGCTCCTCAGTTTAAGGCTAGCACTCTACTGCTTGAGCCACAGTGCCACTTCTGGTTTTCTGGGTGATTTATTGGAGATAAGAGTCTCATGGCTGGGCGCTGGTGGCTCATGCCTGTAAACCTACCTACTCAGGAAGCTGAGATCTGAGGATCGCGGTTCAAAGCCAGCCCAGGGAAGAACAGTCTGTGAGACTCTTATCTCCATAAACTATCAGAAAACCAGAAGTGGCACTGTAGCTCAAGTGGTAGAGTGCCCGCCTCAGAGTTCAAGCCCTAATGCCAGACAAGAAAAAAAAAAGTCTCACAGACTTTCCTGCCTGGGCTGGCTTTGAACCACAACCCTCAGATCTCAGTCTCCTAAGTAGCTAGGATTACAGGTGTGAGCCACTGGCACCCTACTTCAATTCCTTGTTATACCTGTTTATGATCAGCCAATTCTCTCTCTCTTTTTTTTTTTTTTGGATCCGGTAGTGCGGCCTGAACTCTGGGCCTGGGTGCTGTCCCTCAGCTCTTCATCTCAAGGCTAGCGCTCTACCACTTGAGCCACAGCACCACTTCCAGCTTTTTTCTTTTTTATAATCAGCCAATTCTCTACTGAGCTTAGGTCCTTCTGAAAAGACCATAACATAGAAGCCAACATACTACCATGATGGAAGTTTTTCTTCCTAATGAGAATTTTAGGCTGTTGGAATGTCCAAGTCACCACAGGAGGCAACCATTTCAGTGTTTTGTCGTCCTCAGTAACATGGATCTCCATTTTTGCAGCCTTTTTTTTTTTTTAATTTAGCCAGGGGCTAAATTGAACTCAGGGCCTCACATTTGCTTGGCTTCTTTGCCTGATTGGTATTCTATTACTTGAGTCATGCCTCCAACTCTGCCTTTTGCTGGATTTCTTTTGGAATGGAATTTTATGGATTTTCCAGGCTAGCTTCAAATATCAATCAGATTTCCAGCTTTCATGTAGCTAGAATTACAGGTATAATCAAGCCACCAAGCCAGTGTCAGCTTTTTATGACAAACCAAGTTCCATTTCAGTAACAATTTCTGTGTGAATTATGGCAAGCTAACTGCTGCAGCAAACCAGCCGCAAATGTCAGTTTATCAATTAAACCTTACTTCTGGGGCTGGGAATATGGCTTAGTGGTAGAGTGCTTGCCTAGCCTGCCTGAAGCCCTGGGTTCGCTTCCTCAGTACTACATAAACAGAAAAAGCAGCTTTTTTTTAGTAGTTTACTGGATATCAGAGTCTCACAGGTTTTTTGAGTAGTGTATTGGAGATAAGAGTCTCACAGAGGGTGCTGAGAATGAATGTAGCTTAGTGGTAGAGTACTTAGCATGCATGAAGCCCTGGGTGTGATTCCTCAGTACCACATAAACAGAAAAAGCTAGAAGTGGAGTGGTGCTGTGGCTCAAGTGATAGAGCACTAGCCTTGAGCACAGAGGCTCAGGGATATTGCCCAGGTACTAAGTTTAAGCCCAGGGCCGGCCAGCGACTTTTCTGTCTGGGCTGGCTTCGACCATGATCATCAGATTTCAGTCTCCCGAGTAGCTAGGATTATAAGCATGAGCCACTGGTGCCCAGCCCAAGCTATGTTTTTAAGATTCTTGAAGAACTTAAATTGTCTTGGGGGAGTTAAATAACCAAGGTAGAATAATTGTTTTGTGCTTTGTGTTCCACGAGGTCTTTATTTGAGAGACTCAGTGTACAGACAGCTAGCTGGCTAAGCAGGGAATGGCTCAGATAAACCCCTGCCTCTGTGGTTGTCCTTCCTTACCTGCCTAAAAGTATGAGCATAGAGGCTATTTCTAGTTGCTGTTCAGATTTCAACCTTTGCTATTCAGTTTCATTTGAAATGAGATTTATAGTATTTGAGAAAGAAAGAGCTCTGGTTAGTAAGAGTAGAATGGAAAGAGGGTATTCTTGACTGAGAAAAAAAAGGGAAGTATTAAAACACCATGAAGACTGGGTTGGGCTCAGTGGTAGAGTGCTAGTTGAACAATTCTCACACCTCAAAAATAAACTAGGCTCAGCACTGATGGCTTATGCCTGTATCCCTAGCTTCTCAGGAAGCCAATATCTGAGGATTAAGGTGTTTTGTTTTTTTTTTTTGGGGGGGGGAGTCCGGTCATGGGACCTGAACTCTGGGTCTGGGCACTGTCCCTCAGCTCTTCAGCTCAAGGCTAGCGCTCTACCACTTGAGCCACAGCGCCACTTTGGACTTTTTTCTTTTTTGCTTATGTGGTGCTGAGGAATCGAACCCAGGGCCTAAGGCATGCAAGGCAAGCGCTCTACCACTGAACCACCTTCCTAGCCCATGAGGATTAAGGTTTGAAGACAGCCCAGGTTTAAAAAAAAAAATCTATAAGACATTTATCACGCCGGGCATCGGTGGCTCACGCCTGTAATCCTAGCTACTCAGGAGGCTGAGATCTGAGAATCGCAGTTCAAAGCCAGCCCGGGCAGGAAAGTCTGTGAGACTTATCTCCAATAAACCACTAGAAAGCTGGAAGTGGTGCTGTGGCTCAAGTGGTAGAGCGCTCACCTTGAGCTGAAAAGCGCAGGGACAGTGCCTAAGCCCAGAGATCAAGCCCTACCACCGACAGAAAAAAAAAAAATTATCACCAATGAACCAGCAAAACACCAAAAGTGGAGGTGTGGTTCAAATAGCAGAGTACTAGCCTTGACTGAAAAGGTTAAGGGACTGCTGGGCGCCAGTGGTTCAAGCCTGTAATCCTAGCTACTCAGGAGGCTGAGATCTGAGGATTGCGATTCAAATCCAGCCCAGGCAGGAAACTCGGTGAGACTGTTATCTCCAATAAACCACTAGAAAACCAGAAGTGGTGCTGTGGCTCAAGCGGTAGAGCACTTGCCTTGAGCTGAAGAGCACAGGGACAGTGCCCAAGCCCAGAGTTCAAGCTCTAGGACTGACAAAAAAAAAAGGGCGGGGGACGGAGATCAGGCTCATAGTTCAAGCTCCAGTACTGGCACCAAAGATAAACACACAAGCCTATAAAAAACAAAGAATCAAGGAGGAAAAAGCATGGGGGAAGGGGTGGTGATTATAGCCAAAAATCCATGCCTATAGCTTCCAGGAGGAAAATGTAAGGGTAGACAGTCATTTATAAGTAGGAGCCAAGGAAATAATGCTGTGGCTTAAAGTGGTAGAGTACTAGCTTTGAGTGAAAATGCCAATGGACAGCACCCAGGCCCTGAGTACAAGCCCCATGACTGACAAAAAATTAAAAATTAAAAATAAAAAAAGTTTCAAGCTTGGCACTGGTGGTTCACACCTGTAATCCTAGCTACTAAAGGGGTTAAAATCTGAGGATTGCAGTTCAAAGCCTGCCTGGTCAGGAAAGTCCATGAGATTCTTATCTCCAGTTAGCCCTCAGAAAACCAGAAGAGGAGTTTGTCTCAAAGTAGTAGCACACTGGCCTGTCCCTGAGTTCAAGCCCCAGGACCAGCAAAAAAGATAAAACAAAAATAAAATTTGGACTCCTTTCTTCCCATCCTGTGTCCAACCCATCCAACTTCAAGCTGTAATAGAAACCTGAACCAGTAGGCAGCATCCCTCCTCACCCAGGGAAGCAGCAGATCCCCCCTGCCCCACCCTCCTTCACCTGCATGCTGTCCTGAGCTCTCTGCATCTGTGAGAGTGTACAAACCCAGCTGGAATGCCTCCAAAGCCCCTCCTTACCCCTCTGCCTTCACTTCCTACTTTCCTCCCCTCCCCCTCTCTGTGATCCTACTCCCAGCCAGGGCCCTGGAACTGCTCTTCCTTCACCTAGAATGCTCCTCCCTTAGATGCTTCCTGGTTTCATCTCTCATTTCTTTCAGGTCTGAGTGTGTGTGTGTGTGTGTGTACTGGAGCTTGAACTTGGGGCCTTGTGCTCCCTCTCAGCGTTTTCACTCAAAGCTGGCATTCTACCACCTGACTCACACCCCACTTCTGACTTTTTTTTGTGATTTCTTGGAGTCTCATGGACTTTCTTGCCTGGGCCTAGGCTGGTTCAAACCATGATCTTAGCCTCCTGTAAAGCTAGGATTACAGGTGTGAGCCAACAGTGCCCAGCTCAGATCTTTTCTTAAGCTTTACCTGTAAGGTCCGCTCCTGGATGGCCAGCAGACTCCACCCTCCTTGCAGCAAATTCTCCACCCAGTACCTGCGTTACCTAGGCAACTGGGACACCTGGAAGAGGTCACATCTGCATCCGCTGAGGTCACATCTGAATTTGATGTGGCCACATCTTTCTCCGCCCATACCCTACATAAGGCCTAGCGCAGGCCCAGACTCTCTCTTGCTGCTCTTTTCTAGCTCTTTCTATCTCGCTGCTCTTTTCTAGCTCTCTCTGCTCTCTCTATGCTCTAGCTCTTTCCTCTCTCTTTCCTCTCTTTCCCAGCTCTCTCATTCCCAGGCCTTTCCCAGCCACGTGGAGTGTCAACCTTGCCTGGTCCCAGCAGGTCTACTAAATAAACCTATCCCTTACCTGAATACCACGTGACTGGTGCTGTTCTTACTCGGCTACTTCTTTTTAAAAACCTAACATTACCTAATAAGGCCTTTCGCCTACTTCTTTATCTAAAATTGTAGCTGCTATCTAAGGGACAGTTCCCAAGTCCTGAATTCAAGTTCTAATACCAGCAAAAAGATAGATGAAAAGATAAAGATATAGATAGACAGACAGACAGAGAGAAAAGATAAAGAGAGATAATAACTGATATATTACATATATACAGATCTCATTATATTCCCAGGCTGGCCTTTAACTCCTAGGCTCAATTCCTCCTTCTATATCAGTGTCCCAAGTAGCTAGGACTACAGGTGTATGTAGCCCTAAACTCTTCACCTCTTCCCCAGGGTTTTTTCTTTGTCTTGTTTTTGTTTTTGCCAGTCACAGGGCTTGAACTCAGGACCTGGGCACTGTCTCTAAGCTTCTTTTGCTCAAGGCTAGCGCTTTACCACTTGAGCCACAGCACCATTTTCAGCTTCTTCTGTTTATGTGGTACTGATGAATCGAACCCAGGGCTTCATGCATACTAAGCAAGCATTCTACCAGTAAGCCACATTGCCAGCCCCAACGGGTTCCTGAGATAGAGTCTGGCTCAAGCTGGCTCACAGTCTTTCTGCTTCAGCATCCCAAGTGCTATGCCAGGATTACAGGTGTGCTCTACCATTCTGATTTCCTTTTCTTCTTTTAAATAACCCTCTCGAATGACTTTTTAGAGATGAAACTGACAGAATTTTTTTCCTGCCTTTTTTCTCTCTGAGGCAGTCTACATCACTGCAAAGAGCACTAGTGGCTCACATCTGTAATCCTAACTATTCAGGAAGCTGAGATCTGAGTATCCTGGTTCAAGACCAGCTCAGGCAGGAAAGTCCCTTAAATGTTTTTTTTTTTTTTCTTTTGGCCAGTCCTAGGGCTTGAACTCGGCCTGGGTACTGTCCCTGACCTTTAGCTCAAGGCTAGAGCTCTACCACTTGAGCCACAGTGCCACTCTGGCTTTTTTGAATAATTTATTGGCGATGAGTCTCACAGACTAGCTGGGTACCAGTGGCTCATGCCTGTAATCGTAGCTACTCAGGAGGCGGAGATCTGAGGATCGAGGTTCAAGCCAGCCTGGGCAGGAAAGTCCAGGAAACTCTTATCTCCAATAAACTACCAAAAAACCAGAAGAGGTGCTGTGGCTCAAGTGGTAGAGTGCTAGCCCTGAGCTGAAGAGCTGAAGAACAGTGCCTAGGCCCAGAGTTCAAGCCCCACAACCGACAAAAAAAAAAGTCTCACAGACTTTTGGCTGGCTTCACACCGCAATCCTCAGATCTCAGATGCCTGAGTAGCTAGGATGACAGGCGTGAGCCACCAGAGCCTGGCTCCAATGAGACTCATCTCCAATTAACCATAATCCAGAAGTAGCTATGTGGCTCAAGTGGTACAGGGCCAGCCTTCAGTGAAAAAGCTAACTGAAAGCATCCAGGCCCTGAGTCCAAACCCTAACACAGGCACCAAAAAAATAAAATGGAATATTAAGAGGCCCCCACACCCCTCTCTAGGTTCTTTTTTTTTTAATTTTATATTATTTTATTTGAGAATATACTGTACAGAGGGGTTACAATTACATGGGCAGGATAATGCATACATTTCTTACCAAGCATTGCAGCCTCCTCTTTTGTTTACCCTTCACCTCCCTTCCCAGCCTCCCCCCTCCCCCCCACTCTCTAGGTTCTTGCCTGGCCTCCCATCTTGCCTCAACTGATGGCACTGAGCATTGTGAGACTTACAAGAAGACAATATTGAACACATACACATTGAAATCCTTTGTCCTGTGTCACTGATTTGGAAGCAAAGGCGGAGAATGACTTGCCTGTGGCCTTGGCATGAATCAGTCCAAGCTTTTAATTCTTGTTGCCTTTTGACTCAGAGTCTCATGCACCTCCCATGTGACCAGCCAAGTCTTGCACAACAAATAAATGGGCTTCAATTGTAAATGTAAATGACTCCCAACAACAGAACTAAGAGGCATTCTGTGTTTTCCTGGCAGTGTATGTCCCCTGTCAGAACTCGGCACAGAACCATTACCTATGCAGGAACACACCTGACCTCTTCTCAGGCTTGTCAAGCCAGTCATCTCTCTCTTCTCCCACCACTGCATTCCAGTGCAATCTTAGGAAACCTGGTGGGTAGGGAAATGGTAAGTCCTTCTAAAAGCTGGATACCAGTGACTTGCACCTGTAATCCTGACTATTCAAGAGGCTGAGATCTGAGGATTGTGGTTTGAAGCCAGCTCCTGCTGGCAGGAAAGTCCATAAGAGTCTTTCTTTTATTTTTTTTTTTGGGTCCAGTCATGGGGCCTGAACTCTGGGCCTGGGTGCTGTCCCTCACCTCTTCAGCTCAAGGCTAGCGCTCTACCACTTGAGCCACAGAACCAGTTCCGGCTTTTTCTGCTTATGTGGTGCTGAGGAATTAAACCCAGGGCCTCATGCATGCAAGGCAAGGACTCTACCACTAAGCCACCTTCCCAGCCCCTCCATAAGAGTCTTATCTCCAATAAACCACCAAAAAGCTCAAATTAGAGTTGTGGCTCAAGTGGTAGAGCACTAGGCTTGAGTGAAAAAGCTCAGGGACAGGGGCCCATCAACTGCCTGGACATTGATGAAAATGAACTAAGCAACTGGAGAGTGGTGATGGGAGGGAGGGAATGAGAGAGAAAGAAGGAACAGCTGGTACTATGCAAAAGGATAGAAAAGTATGTAACACCCGATTTGGAAGAAACTGTCTTATTGTTAAAGTTTGTAGAGTTCATAAACTTTGTAGATTAAGATGATGAGGATTATCACAGTGAAGGTTAAAATGTGTTTGTGACCTTAGCTAAGTATAACTATGCCACAGTATTGTGAAACATATGTAGTCACTTAAATTCAATAAAGAAATAATTGGAGAGAAAAAAAAAAAAACTCAGGGCCAGAGGCCAGGCCCTGAATTGACCATTTCCCGCCCCCCTCCCCCCCAATGTACATGGAAGAAAATAATACAGCAGAAATGTCACCACCTTTCTTGTGTACATGACTAGCCAAATGACACCTCTGGCATATACCAAGGAAGATAAATCCTTGAATCATCAATGCATTCCAGTCATGAAGAGCCATTTGTTAGAAGATTGTGTCCAGCACTTGCTATTCAACAGCAGAAAAGAATCACAAAGCTTCCTAGTTCCTCTTTGGGGCTAAGGAGGTTTTCATGAGCCAGCATTATATCCCACAGGTTGGGATGTGCAGACTCAATGGCCAGGAGGGAGGAAGTAAGAAGGGAGTCATTCAGGCTGAACTTCTTCCACCTTGCCACACTTTTTTTTTTTTTTCCAGTCTTGCAGCTTGTACTCAGAACCTGGAAATGTCTCAGTGCTTTTTTTGCATAAAGTTGGCACTCCACCACCTGAGCCTCAGGGCCAGTTCTGGCCTTTTCTGTTTATGTGGTACTGAGGAATCGAACCCAGGGCTTCATGCATGCAAGGCAAGCAGTCTACCACTAAGCTACATTCCCAGCCTCCACAAATACCTTTGTACATCTGGCTAATTTTTCATCAGTCAATGTAATGTGTTCTCTCTGCCCAGATATCAACTGTAGTCTTGATTTTCCTTCTTTTTTTTTTTGGGTGTGTGTGTCTGTGTGTCAGTCATGGGGCTTGAACTCTGGGCCTGGGTGCTGTCCCTTAGCTCTTCAGCTCAAGGCCAGCATTCTACCACTTGAGCCATAGCACCACTCCTGGTTTTCTGGTGGTTAATTGGAGATGAGTCTCATGGACTTTCCTACCTGGGCTGGCTTTGAACTGTGATCCTCAGATCTCAGCCGCCTGAATAGCTAGGATTATAGGCATGAGCCACCGGTGCCTGGCTCCCTTTTTTTTTTTTCTCTTTTTTTTGGGACTTGAACTCAGGACCAGGGTGCTGTCCTTGAGGTGTTTTTGCTCAAGGCTAGTAAGCCACAGCTCCACTTCTAGCCTTTTTTGGTGCTTACCTGGTGCTTAAAGAGTCTCACAACCTGGCTGGGAAGGTGGCTCAATGGTAGAGTGCTTGCCTCACATGCATGAGGCCCTGGGTTCAATTTCTCAGTACCATATAAGCAGAAAAAGCCAGAAGTGGTGCTGTGGATCAAGTGATAGATTGCTAATCTTGAACCGAAGAGCTGAGGGACACCTCCTAGGCCCAGAGTTCAGGCCCTACAACCAATAACAACAACCACAAAAGAAAAGAGTCACAACTTGTTTGTCCCAGAGGGCTTCTAACTACAATGCTCATATTTTAGCCTCCTAAATTGTCAGGATTACAGGATTACAGGGTCTGTAATCCCTCCTGTAAAAGGGATTGGATTTAATTGCTCAAGCAGGTATTCTACCGCTTGAGCAGAACCCCCAGTACCGCTTTTTTGCAAGTTATTTTGGAGATTGGACCTCAAGGACTTTCTTGGGGGGGGGGAGGGTCCGGTTGTGGGGTCTGAACTCTGGGCCTGGGCACTGTCCCTCAGCTCTTCAGCTCAAGGCTAGAGCTCTACCACTTGAGCCACAGCACCACTTCTGACTTTTTTCTTTTTTGCTTAAGTGGTGCTGAGGAATTGAACCCAGGGCCTCAGGCATGCAAGGCAAGCACTGTACCACTGAGCCACCTTCCCAGCCCCACCTCAAGGATTCTGCCTACATTGTCTTCAAAACACAATTCTCGGGCCGGGCGCTGGTGGCTCACGCCTGTAATCTTAGCTACTCAGGAGGCTGGGATCTGAGGATCATGGTTCAAAGCCAGCCTGGCAGGAAAGACCTTGAGACTCCTATCTTCAATAAACCACCAGAAAACCAGAAGTGGCACTGTAGCTCAAATGGTAAAGCACTCGCCTTGAGCTGAACTTGAGCTGAGGGACTGCGCCTAGGCCCAGAGTTCAAGCCCCATGAAGGACAAAAACAAAACAAAACAAAACACAATCCTCTGGGTCTCAGCCTCCTGGGTAGTTAACTAGGAATGTCACCCAAGGCTTCCTATCCTTATTTTGTCCTCTTCCCAGACCCATGGAAATTATATTTTATTTTTCTGAGTTCTGTGTGAATAGAAAATCCTTGGGTTTAATTGCTATAGAAATTTTTTTTCCGGGGCTGGGAAGTTGGCTCAGTGGTAGAGTGCTTGCTTTGCATGCATGAGGCCCTGGGTTTGATTCCTCAGCACCACATAAGCAAAAAGAAAAAAGCCGGAAGTGGCGCTGTGGCTCAAGTGGTAGAGCGCTAGCCTTGAGCTGAAGAGCTGAGGGACAGCGCCCAGGCCCAGAGTTCAGGCCCACGACTGGACCCCCCCCCTGCCAAAAAAAAAGAAAATTTTTTTCCCCTAAAGGTTAGCCCAAGTCCTAGAAGTTGACTACAGTCTGCAAAACTGTGAAGACATTCTTGGCCCAGAAAAGTAGATAAATATTGGGATCTGAATCCCGGGTTTGTGTCTGGGCTCTATCACTTGCAGTATGATTTTCAGGCAAATTCCTGAACTCTTGACTCTTGAGGTGTTTGTAGCAGAGGCTGGTGTGAGTCCACAGGAGGCAGAGTCATGGGTTCCCTGCAGGGTAGAAAGTCTGACCTTCATCATTCGTGCCAGGAACTCCTGCAGGAAGGCCCAAAAGACCTAATGAATGTAATAATCCAGGTTTTCTTTTTTGTTTTCCTGAGTTTTTTGATGGCCCCTTATCCAGTGACATAAAAAGAAAAAAATTTGGGCTGGGAAGATGGCTCAATGGTAAAGTGCTTGCTTTGCATGCATGAGGCCCTGGGTTCGATTCCTCAGCACCACATAAGCAGAGAAAGCAGGATGTTGCACTGTGGCTCAAGTGGTAGAGTGCTAGCCTTGAGCTGAATTGCTGAAGGGCAGTGCCCAGGCCCAGAGTTCAGGCCCCATTACTGGCTAAATAAATAAATAAAATTAGAAGGTTGTCCCACTATCTTTGGAAAACAAGGATTTGGTGAGGGGTTTGGATGTGGAGGTGGAGTCCCTCTCCTACTGGCTTTCAGATTTGGAGGTGTCTTGGGGCTCAAAGTAGCTTGAACAGAAACTAGGGAATGGTGTGCAGTCAGGGCAGAGAACTGGAGGTCTGAGAATTGAAAGAAGGGACTAATGAGTATTAGGAGTAAATACTTTATTTGGGGACCAAGTAAAGCTGGAAGACTGCGAACTCTGTAGAGTGCTGGTGAGTTTGGAAAGAGGTTGACATGGCGGGTCTCGGGTCTGGGGGTCTCAGGTATGGAGGGAGGACCGGGGCCCTCGGGATAGGGAGGGGCTGAATTAGTGGGTGAGAGTGGGAAGCAGAGCCAGGCCGCTGATACCCTCAGGCCTGGAGGGGCTGCTGGTCTGGGCAAGTCCTGGGGGTCTGTGTGGGCCTGGTCTGTGTGAGTCTCAGTGTTTGTGGGGGGAAGGAAAGGGGGTCCCCAGATGTGTGGGTCCCAGGGCCTATTGGCCCCACTTCTTTGGGTCTCCGGACTTGTGGGACCCCAGGTCTGTAAATCCCTGGGATCGGTGGGTTCCAGGTTTATAAGTCTGCTGGTCTCTGGGATCTCTGGGTCCCAGGTCCGTGGGTCATGGATCTGTTGGGCCCTGATATTTATGGGTCCCAGGTCTGTGGGCCCAGGATCTGTGGGTACCGCGTCTGTAAGTCCCTGGGATCTCTGGGTCCCAGGCCTATGGATATCTGGAATCCGCGGGTCCCCGAGATGCGTGGGTCCCGGTCTGCGGGCCCCGGCCCGGGAATCGCGGGCGGGCGGCGGGGCGCGGGTCCCCGTGGCGCCGCCCTGCCTGACATCAGTTCCGCCGGCGGCGCGCGCGGCCTCCTCCCTCCTTCCCCGCCCGCCGCGCTCGGAGCCGCCGGGCCGGGGTTGGAACGAGGCCCGGGCGGGCGGGCGGGCAGGCGAGGCCGGGCGGCGGGCGGCGGGGCCCGCGGCCGGCACGACGGAGCCTCCGCACGGCCGGCGGCAGCGGTTGGCGGCGGCCCGGGGCCCGCGGCGAGGGCGGCGGCGGCGGGGCGGCGGCGGCGCCATGGAGCCGCGGGAGGTGAAGGACCGGATCCTGGAGAACATCTCGCAGTCGGTGAAGAAGGTGAGCGCGGCTGCGGCCTCCGCGACCCGAGGGACCCGGAGGACGCGAAAGACCCGGCCCCGCCCGCCCGGGCCTCCGCGGCCCCGGCACCCGCTCCGGGCCGTCGTTGAAGGCCGGCACCCGGGTCCGGGCAGCCCCGGGCGGACGGGGGGAGCCCGCAGCATCCCTGCATCCCGGGCGCAGGCCGCGGGACGAGCCCCGGCTTCCCCGCCCCGTGACCCCGCGGCAGCCCCGCGGTCCGCGAAGTCCCCGGGCGACCTCGCCGGGATCGCGGTTCTCGGGCAAGGTGACCGCGGGCTGTGCCAGCCCCACGGCGGCAGCGAGGCGGGTTGCGCGGTGATCCGACCGCGGGCGCCTGCTCGAGGGGCTGGCGGAGCCGGGGTCGGGGCCGGGCACCGGGCCGGTGGCCGCGCCTGCCACCCCAGCCCGGGGAAGCCCAGCCGGAGGATCCAGTTCAAAGCCAGCCTGGCTTTGAACCCGGGACCCTGGCTCAGAAAAGAACGAGGAAAGCTAGCATTTACAATGAAGTCAGCGTGTCGGGGAGAAAAAGCCCCACCGTGGATGAATTCACATCCGCTGAGAACCCAAGTGCTCAGCCAGAACGGAGCTTTTTTCTTTCCCTATTTTGATTTCTTGGTTCACCTGCTTGGCTGAGGAACGGGTGAGAGTGTGAGAGTGTGTGAGTGTGTGTTAGGTAGAGGGACTCAATAGTTATTTTACTACCTACAGGCATCAAAACAAGAAAATTACACACACACACACACACACACACACACACACACACACACACACACACACACACACACACACACACACACACACACACACACACACACACACACACACACACACACACACACACACACACACACACACACACACACACACACAAACTGGGACCCCTCCATTTAAATTCCTCAAAATTAACACATGGAAGCAATCTTATCTTTTGTTAAAGAAGGAAGGAAAGGAGGGAGGGAGAAAATAATCTTTCTAAACTGCACCACTCAAAGTGAGAGGTGACCTGCAAAGG
This sequence comes from Dipodomys merriami, assembly GCF_024711535.1. Lineage (NCBI taxonomy): Eukaryota > Metazoa > Chordata > Mammalia > Rodentia > Heteromyidae > Dipodomys > Dipodomys merriami. The sequence continues at coordinate 480,346 of NW_027206195.1, read as the reverse complement.
TCCAAGGAGAGCTTGGTTTCTCTATGCTTGGCCAATGCAATGGGTATAGTTTTTGCTTATTCAAGGAAGGCACAGTGAGCCAATCCTTCCTTAAGAAGCAACATGTCGGGCTGGGAAGGTGGCTCAGTGGTAGAGCGCTTGCCTTGCATGCTTGAGGCCCTAGGTTCGATTTCTCAGCACCACATAAGCAGAAGAAAAAAAGCCGGAAGTGGCGCTGTGGCTCAAGTGGTAGAGCGCTAGCCTTGAGCTGAAGAGCTGAGGGACAGCACCCAGGCCCAGAGTTCAGGCCCCATGACCGGACCCAAAAAAAACCCCAAAAAACAAAAAAACAATATGTCGGGTTGGGAAGGTGGCTCAGTGGTAGAGCGCTTGCCTTGCATGCCTGAGGCCCTGGGTTTGATTCCTCAGCACCACATAAGAAAAAAGAAAAAAGCCGGAAGTGGCGCTGTGGCTCAAGTGGTAGAGCGCTAGCCTTGAGCTGAAGAGCTGAGGGACAGCGCCCAGGCCCAGAGTTCAGGCCCCACGACCGGACCCCCCAAAAAAAAACAAAAAAAAAACAAAATGTCTTGCCAGGCACAGGTGGTTCATGTCTGTAATTCTAGCTACTCAGGAGGCTGAGATCTGAGGATCACAGTTGGAAGGCAGCTGGGCAGAAAAGTCCCTGTGAGACTCTTTATCTTCAACTAAAGTAGAGCTGGGGCTCAAGGTGATAGAGCATTAGCGTTAAGCAAAAGAGCTTAGGGATAGTGGCCTAGGCCCTAAGTTCAAGACCTAGGACTAGCCAAAAAACAACAAAAAAAAGCATTTCTTTCCTAATGGCAGAGGAAAAACTGCTGAGCTTCCCAGTCTAATCTGTGACGATCATAGCTGCAAAAAACCAAAGGATTTTTTTTCTTTGGGTTTCAAATAAATGGGGAAAGTCTTCAATTACAGATCTGGTAGACATAGACACCTTGTCACAGATGTAAGCATGGGTCGGTCATTCAAAGGCAGTAAATCTTTTTAGTAAATCTTTTTCTTTCCTTTTTTTTTTTTTTTTTTGCCAGTATTGGCAATTGGAACTCAGGCCTAAGTGCTGCCTCTTTGCTTTTTTGCTCTGGGCTGGTATTCTACCATTTGAGCCACACTTTCACTCCCTGCTTTTTGGTGGTTCATTGGAGGTAAGAAGCATACAGACTTTCCTTACCTGGGCTGTCTTCAAACCATGATCCTCAGATCTCAGCCTCCTGAGTCATTAGGGTTATATGTGTGAGCCATCAGCGTCCTACCTGAGTCAGTCTTAATAAATGGTAGCTCTTCATTTGTGGTGGAGCCAAGCGCTTGCTTGCACAAGTCCTGTAGACAGTACCTCTCACCTACATGTGGTTATGGATCACCACCTCCTTTGTATGCCAGTTTCAGACACCTGCCATGATTCTTGCATTGTGAAGTGCATTACATTTTCAAAATCAGTCGCTACTTCTAATTGGAATCAGATGGGTTGGGGAAGTGAGGTTGAGGACTAGAAGTTTTTTTTTTTTTTTTTTTGGGTCCGGTCGTGGGGCCTGAACTCTGGGCCTGGGCGCTGTCCCTCAGCTCTTCAGCTCAAGGCTAGCACTCTACCACTTGAGCCACAGTTCCACTTCCAGCTTTTGTCTTTTTGCTTATGTGGTGCTGAGGAATCGAACCCAAGGCCTCAGGCATGCAAGGCAAGCGCTCTACCACTGAGCCACCTTCCCAGCCCCGAGGACTAGAAGTCTTGAGGTCAGACTTGCCCTTGAATATCAACTTCACCCAAATTCCTGAGAGTTGCTTTGTCTGTTTTCTCCCTCGTCCTAGTAAGATGGTCTTACTGGTCATTTTTTTTCTTTCTTTTTTTTTTGCCAGTGTGGGGCTCAAACTCAGACCCTGGGTGCTGTCCCTGAGCTTTTGTGCTCAAGGCTAGCCACCTGAGCCATAGCTCTACTTTGGTTTTTTTTGGTGGTTTACTGGGGAGCTCTCCTGCCCAGATTGGCTTCAAAACATGGTCTTCAGATCTCAGCCTTCTAAGCAGCTAAGATTTCAGGTGTGAACTACTGGTGCTTAACACATTTTTTTAAAGGATGTTGCATTAAAAAAAATGAGGTATATTGTATATTACTGTATTTTCAAGGAGTATTTCTGAACTTCAGTTTGATTGTACGTTCGGGAAAATACACAGACACTAAGAGTATAGCTGAATAAGTTTTCATATAGTGAACAACACCCAGACTGAGAAAGACATCCTTCTTGTGTCCCCAGCTATGTTCTCAAGGTCACCCACTACCCACGCAGTGCTGTTGAGTCCAGCTACTTTTCCACTTAGACATTGCTGTGGAAACATACTTTGTAACTCCAGAAAGATGAAATACTGGCTACCCCACCTAAGTCCCAGGACCTGTGTTCTCAAATGGAGATAGCATCCATGGGTGCTAGAGAGTTTGATAGTACAACTGAATGAAAATAGTAACAATGCAAAGTAAGCTCAAGCCATGTGGTGTCATACAGTCCTGTAATTCTAGCACTCAGGAGGCTGAGGCAGGAGAATTGACAATTCAAGTCCAGTGTTCATCTCAGCAGCACATATATAAAATTAGAATGATACAAAGAAGATAAGCAAGGTGCTGTGCAGAATGGTATATAAAAGTTTCTGCTTGGCGCCGGTGGCTCACGCCTGTAATCCTAGCTACTCAGGAGGCTGAGATCTGAGGATCAAGGTTCAGAGCCAGCCCGGGCAGGAAAGACCGTGAGACTCCTATCTCCAATAAACCACTAGAAAACTGGAAGTGGCGCTGTAGCTCAAGTGGTAGAGCGCTCGCCTTTAGCTGAAGAGCTGAGGGACAGCACCCAGGCCCAGAGTTCAAGTCCCATGACCGACAAAAAAAAAAAAAGTTTCCATATTTAAAACAAACGAATAAAAAAGCTGGGTGCTGGTGGTTCATACCTGTAATCCTACCTACTCAGAAGGCTGAGATCTAAGGATTGTGGTTTAAAGCCAGCCCAGGCAGGAATGTCCATGAGACTCTTAGTTCCAATTAACCACCAGAAAACCAGAAGTGGAGCTGTGGCTCAAGTGGTAGAGTGCTAGCTTTGAGCAAAAGAAGCTCAAGGACAGCACCCAGGCCCAGAGTTCAAGCCCCATGACCGACAAAAAAAAAAAGTCACCTTGGGCTATGTAGCAAGACTCTTATCTCCAAACAAACAAAAAGCTCTGTATGTTTTTGAAAGGAAGCTAATAGGAGAAACTACCCAGGTGCTGCTAAAGAAGCTCACAGTTACTGTGTTGGTAGTAGAAATGTATAGCACAAGGACAGAGATGGCATTTTATTATATTCATTTTATGTATGAATGTTTGTAGGTATGTGTGTGTGTGTATGAATGCTGGTCATGGGCTTGAACTCAGGGCCTGGGCATTGTACCTGAGCTCTTTTGCTCAAACCAAGCTACCACTTTGAGCAATAGCTCCACTTCTGGTTTTCTGGTAGTTAATTGGAGATAACAGTCTCATAGATAGGCTGGGAATGTGGCTTAGTGATAGAGTGCTTGCCTAGCATGCATGAAGCCCTGGTTTTGATTCCTTAGTATCACATAAACAGAAAAAGCCAGAAGTGGCCCTGTGGCCTCAAATGGTAGATTGCTAGTCTTGAGCAAAGGAAGCTCAGCGACAGTGCCAGGCCCTGAATTCAAGCCCCAAGACTGGCAAAAAAAAAAAAAAGTTTCCTGCCCAGGCTGGCTTTGAACCACGATCCTCAGAGCTTAAGCCTCCTGAGTAGCTATGATTATAGGTGTGGGCCACTAGTATCCAGCTTTTTTTTTTTTTTTGGGTCAGGTCGTGGGGCCTGAACTCTGGGCCTGGGCACTGTCCCTCAGCTCTTCAGCTCAAGGCGAGCGCTCTACCACTTGAGCTACCGCACCACTTCTGGCTTTTTTTTTCTTCTGCTTATGTGGTGCTGAGGAATCAAACCCAGGGCCTCATGCATGCAAGGCAAGCGCTCTACCACTGAGCCACCTTCCCAGCCCCTATCGCAGCTGTCTTTGTGCATGCCATCGGGCTGTAGAGCGAATGTGGACATTGTACATGCCATCACATGTCCAAGTATTCTGTCATTTGAAATATCACTGGGCGCCTTCCCTCAGCCCCTCGTGTTCCAGGCCTTAGGAAGGCCCCGTGAACTCCACTCTCATGGAGGTGGCAGTCTAGTAGAAGAGGAGTCAGTCAGTAGACAGAAACATCCTGCGCTGGATTCAGGTTGTGGCTGCTGTTGCACTGGTATCCAATAGAACACATGACAAATGCTTGGCCAGGGAAGTGAGCGTGGAGGGGGTGACCAGGGAAGACTTCCCTAAAGCAGTGGCAGTGTATGCAGCAAGGAGCACTGGCCAAGATGAGAGAAGGAAAATTATTCTAGGAAAACAGTAGCACCAGGCCTGGTGGTTCACACCTGACTCATGCCTGTAAGTCTAGTTATTGGAGAGGCTGAGATCTGGAGGATCATGGTTTGAGGCCATTCAGGGCACAAAAGTCCTTGATCCTCTTATCTCCAATTAACCAGCAAAAAGCTAGGCTGGACACATGGCTCAAGTGGTAGAACATCAACCAAGCAAATAAACCAAGCAAGGCCCTAAGTTTGAATCCTAGGATTCAGTGGTAGACAGAATGCAAAGTAACTGTCCCCTGTACCCCTCCCCTTTAAGCAGGACATATGAGCCATGAGAAAGTGGCAATGGTGCAGTGGCTGGGGGCATGCCAGCCCTCTCTAGTCATTGGGACAGACGCCATCCCAGAATCTAGGCTCTGAGAGGAAATTCTATTTCTGGCCGGTGAGCCCCCTCCGCAGGAGGCTCCCTGTGGACGGCTGGATGGCTGGGATGAGGCTGCAGCTGTTGCCCAGTCTGGCTAGCCAGGGCCGCTGAAGAGGCCACCCTGGGGAGTGGGCTTTCCCCATCTTCTTGCTCCTCCACACAGGTTAGCTCTGCCAGGACATTAAATTTAGCCAAGGCAGCTCATTCCTGCAGACAGCTCTGTCATGGGTCATTGGTTTTGGATGAGAATTACCTTGGCCATTTAGTTTAGATCAATAGTTTTGTTCTGTCTCGCTGCTGCTGGTGTGTGTGTGTGTGTGTGTGTGTGCGCGCGTGCACGCGCGCGCACACAAGCTGTAGGGGGAAGTTCTAAAAACCCCCAAGGATCTGAGTCACCAGGGCAGCAAAGACCCAAGCGACTTAATGCACATTTTCTAAAGAGAGCGTGTTCTCCCTGCTTCCTCTCCCTGAGGGTCTGAATTCTGTTTGAAGCCCATGACACTGTGGGCCTTCCCACCCCATCATAGAACATTCCAGGCCCTAGCTCTCAGGGCTGGGCCCAGCCAGGTGGAAAGGTTCTGCATCATGATTTGAGGCCAGGCAGGAACTCCTTTGCACCAGGCCTTGGAGTGAGCAGGTCACCTGCTGGCCGTGATGGGCTTCCTGGGCAACAGGTAGACCAAGGCCAACTGTCTGCGGTCAGGTGGAAGGCTGGCTCACTCTCTGGCTGGCTCTGTGGCGTTTCCTATGGGTCTTCCTCAAAACTCATCCAGCTGGAGCCCAGTGCAGAAAGGAATTTCATGGGTAAAAAAATGGAAAATCTGCTCCAGCTGGCAGCATCGCTCAATCTGGAAATGTAACGTGTTGTGTAAGCAGGAGAGGAGTTAGAACTTGGAGTCTGGAAGTCATGGGGAGGGGAGGCTGGCATTTCTGGTCCCTTAGGCCCCTGGGTCGGTGCTTCTTCCCTTCCCTGATCTACAGTGCCCATCTCAGCCTCAGGATTCACCACCTTGGCAAGGGCATATTGCTGCCACTGCTGGCAGCACCCTGTTTTCAAGGGGCTCTCCTACATGGCCCTTGCAGCCTTCTGGTGGCATCTGAAACCTAGGCCTGTCCCTGAAGTAGGCAGCTGTGCCCAGAGCCAGTCCTCTGGAGAGGCCAAGCTAGGCCAGTGCTGGTTAGCTTAGGCGATAGTCTTCCCTGCCTCCTCTGCCTTGCCTAAGGCGTGGGTGTTCTGGAATTTCTGTGTGTGGCAGAACAAGGACAGCTTCTGGGAGAGTTCCTGAGGCTGGGTCTGAAAGTCAGGTCACTGTTTCTTCATTATTGTGACCACTCAAGTCCTGAAAAAGGTCCTCCTCCACCCCACTTTCTTGCTCCGTGTGTGTGTGTGTGTGTGTGTGTGTGTGTGTGTGTGAGAGAGAGAGAGAGAGAGAGAGAGAGAGAGAGAGAGAGAGAGAGAGAGAGAGAGAGAGAGAAAGAGAGGGAGAGAGAGAGAGAGAGGGAGATCTTCCTTGGTTTTTCTACTTGTGGCTAGTGCCATACTCATTAATTGGAGCTAAGAATCTGATGGACTTTCTTGCTGGGCTGTCCTTGCACTGTGATCCTCAGATCTCTGCTTTCTGAGCAGCTAGGATTACAAATGTAAGCCCCTAGCAGCTGGCAAACATCTCCTCTCTTGTAGCCAAAGAGGTAGCTGGCTCTGCCACAGGGACAGTCTCCCCATTTTGCATATTTGCTCCCCTTACTTTTTTTTTGTTGTTGTTGGTAGTCATGGGGCTTGAACTCAGGGCCTGGACATAGTCCCTGATCTCTTTTTGCTCAAGGCTAGTATTCTATCACTTTGAGCCATATCACCACTTTTTTTCTTTGTCGGTTGTGGGGCTTGAACTCTGGGCCTGGGTGCTGTCCCTAAGCTCTTCACAACTCAAGGCTAGCACTCTACCACTTGAGCCACTGCACTACTTCTGGCTTTTTCTATGTATGTGGTGCTGAGGAATTGAACCCATGGCCTCATGCATGCCAGGCAAGCACTCTACCACTGAGCTATCTTCCCAGCCCCACTTTTCTGGTGATTAATTAGAGCTAAGATTCTCATGGACTTTCCTGCCTGGGCTGACTTTAAACTTTGATCCTCAGATCTCAGCCTCCTAAGAAGCTAGAATTACAGGTGTGAGCTATCAGCACCCGGCTCCCCTTGCTTATAACGGAAAACACTATAGAATTGCACAAGGAAGAAAGTGTTAGTTTCCCATAACCCCCTTCTCCATGGATAGCTATGTGTGAGCACAGCACAGGGAAATCCACAGAAATCCCCCACTGGTTTCTGGGAGTCTTTCCTAATTGTTCATGTAATTTGATGAAAGTTCTTTGTTTCTACGGTTCTCAGCTGCTCAAACATGTTGAGAGTAAGGGAATCTCCCACCATCTGCACATACACGCGCACACACACACAAGCACACACACACACGCACACACACAAACACACACACCCCACCCATGTCCACAAGCCCTTACACACACACACACACACATACACCCCACCCATGTCCACAAGCCCTTACACACACATGCGTGTGCACACACACACACACACCCCACCCATGTCCACAAGCCCTTACACACACATGCGTGTGCACACACACACACACACACACACACCCCACCCATGTCCACAAGCCCTTTCCCAGTCAGTGACAGCATAACTGGCAGGGCTGGCTCCTGCTGCCTATTTTAGTGCACAGGGAAATGATGTCATGATGTCTAGGAACATCTAGTCATAAAGCTCATAAGGTGCAGAACTGGGCTCAGGACCATTTTTCCAGTTCCTACTTTCTCATTTCTCTGTTTCTATAATGTCCAGTCATTCAGAAAGTGACCTATGCATTTGACATCTTTGTTGACTGAAGATTGTGCACTGAACCAATCCTGGGAAGCCTCTATCCTGAGGACTTAACATTCTAGAAAAAAAGATATTAAGCAGCTAGGTACTGGTGACTCATGCCTCCTAGCTACTCAGGAGGCTGAGATCTGAGGATCGTGATTCAAGGACAGACAAAGCAGGAAAGCCCATGAGATTTTTTTTTTTTTTTGTCGGTTGTGGGGCCTGAACTCTGGACCTGGGCGCTTTCCCTCAGGTCTTCAGCTCAAGGCTAGCGCTCTACCACTTGAGCCACAGCGCCACTTCCAGCTTTTTCTGCTTATGTGGTGCTGAGGAATTGAACCCAGGGCCTCATGCATGCAAGGCAAGCACTCTACCACTGAGCCACCTTCCTAACCCCCCCCCTTTTTTTTTTAAGTATAACTTGCCAGGTGCTGGTAGCTCACACCTATAATCCTAGCTACTCAGGCTGAGATCTGAGGCTCATGGTTCAAAGCCAGCCCAGGCAGGAAAGTCTGTGAGACTCTTAGCTCCAAAAAAAACCACTAGAAAACCGGAAGTGGCGCTGTGGCTCAAGCAGTACAGTGCTCACCTTGAGCTGAAGAGCATAGGGACAGCACCCAGGCCCAGAGTTCAAACCCCATAACTGACCAAAAAAAACTTTTCCCCAGAAGACAGTTGTGCAGTCCTTAAGGATCCAGCCCCTTCCATGGGTTTTGGTGGAGGTTGGGGGCAGCCCCAGTGTGTGTAAATCAGGGTGGAAGTGTTGGGGCTTTCTGGGCATCACAAGATCAATTGCTGCCCATCCTGCGCTGAATGGCACAGCTCACACAGTAATGGAGCTTTGCATAGAGTTGGGGAAGCCCAGAAGCTTCCTGAGTAGAGGCTACAGCCCCTACTGTGCTCTGAATGACAAACTTCGTAATGGCCTTGGCGCTGGACACACATTGGGTGCAATTTGTACAGTGATTAGGTTGCACGTGGTCTCGGCCCTTTGTGGCTCAACTGTTGTTCCTTCTTTTTTTTTTTTTTTCATCATCTTGGGCTCGAGGACAAGAGAGAGCCATGAGATTCTTATCTCCAATTAACCACCAGAAATCCAGAAGCAGAGCTGTGGCCCAAGTAGTAGAACACTAGCCTTGAGCAAAAAAATTTCAGGGACAGTGCCTAGTCCCTGAGTTCAAGCCTGAGGAGCAGCACACACACACAGACATGAGAGGCATCCGTTGGAGATTACAGTAGATAGGATGTACCCCACATTCCCCCATAGTGCTTTGATAATTATGGCTGGTGATGGTAGGAAGTTTCCTTCACACTCCTTCACCTGTTAGTATTTGTAGCTCATCTAGTGTCCCACAGTGCTGCCAGGGCCTGGGAATGGAGGTGGGGTCCCTGCTGTGTCCCCTGGCCTAGCCCTGTGACAGACACTGAGACTTAGGTAGCCAATTTCCTTTAGCATCCTGCCACTGGGTGGGGGGAACACTAGGGGGTCACGTGGTCAGACAGCTGAGAGAGGAAAGGGGAAGTGAAAGAGGAATACAGAAGCAGCCAAATGCCCAGCTTTCAAAGACTGACCTAAATGAGGCTTAAAGAAATCTCAGCCTCCTGCCAGGGCTCCCATAGCACTTCGGGGGAGTACTCAGGGTTTCTGCCAGCCCCTGCCTCCTGCCCAGCCATGGGAGCATAGAGTAGGTTGGCTGTGCTGGTGATCCCTCAGACGTTGGCTGCTTCTTGGCTTCTGGTGTCTGCCCAGGGACCTGTTGGCAGAGCCTCTCACTACCACTGTCAGAGGCACCCCAGGTCAGAGGCAAGCTCTAATTGCAAGATAGAAGAACGGTGCCATCTTGAGGGTTGGGCACTCCTTCCTAGAATAGGGGTAATAACTCTTTCCTTTGATTTTTTTTTTCTTGTGCCAGTCCTGGGGCTTGAACTCAGGGCCTGAGCGTTTACTGGCCATGACCTTTTGTGCTCATACTCTACCACTTGAGCCACAACTCCACTTCTGTCTTTTTGATAGTTCATTGGAGATAAGAGTCTCACAGACTTTTCTGCCCAGGCTGACTTTAAACCTTGATTTTCAGATCTCAGCCTCCTGAGTAGCTAGAATTGCAGGTGTAGCCACTGGCACAAAACTTTGATTTTATTTTGTTTTGTTTTGCCAGTCTTGGGGCTTGAACTCAAGGCCTAGGCACTGTCCCTGAGCTTCTTTTGCTCAAGGCTAACACTCTACCACTTGAACCACAGCAGCATTTTGTTTATGTGGTACTGAGGAATGGAACCCGAGGCTTCATGCATTCTAGGCAAACACTTTACCACCAAGCTACATTCCCAGCCTTTTGTTTGATATTTATTTGCTTATTTTACAGTGCTAGGACCAAACCCAGGGCCTTGCCTGCAGGCATGCAATCACAGTGCTGTTATCTCTAGCCCATGGTTTGAGAAACCATATTCTGTGAAATTGTCCAATTAAACTGGCCTGCCCAATCATCATTGCTCTATACCACAAAGAAAGTGCAGAAAGATGAAATCCAGGGGGCTGGGAAGGTGGCTCATTGGTAGAGCCCTTGCCTTGCATGCATGAGGCCCTGGTTTCAATTCCTCAGCACCACATAAGCAAAAAGCCGGAAGTGGCGCTGTGGCTCAAGTGGTAGAGCACTAGCCTTGAGCTGAAGAGCTGAGGGACAGTGCCCAGGCCCAGAGTTCAGGCCCCACGACCGGACCAAAAAAAAAAAAGAAAGAAAGATGAAATCCATGCACCGTTCTAGCCTTGATGCTTCTCTTTTTCCCCTGGTTATAGAATTGACTCTTGTGTCAGGTGGCAAATATTGGTCAAGAAGCCCAAACTTACTGGGCACCTGTGGCTCATGCCTGTGATCCTAGCTACACAGAAGGCTGAGATCTGAGGACCATGGTTCGAATCCAACTCAATAGGAAAGTCTTATCTCTAACCACCAAAAGGAGCTGTAAGTAGAGTTGTGGTAGAGCACTAGGCCCAGAGTTCAGGCCCCATGACTGACAAAAAAAAAAAAGAAAAAGAGTCTCATGAGCCAGGTGCTGGTGGCTCATACCTGTAATCCTAGCTATTCAAGAGGCTAAGGATTACTGTTCAAAGCCAGACCCTGCAGGAAAGTCTTTAGACTCTTATCTCTAATAAATCACCAGAAAACCAGAAGTAGAGCTGTGCCTCAAGTGGTAGAGTGCTAGCCTTGAGCTGAAGAGCTGAGGGACAGCGCCCAGGCCCAGAGTTCAAGCCTCATGACCTACCAAAAAAAAAAAGAGCCGGGCGCTGGTGGCTTGTGCCTGTAATCCTAGCTACTCAGGATGCTGAGATCTGAGGATCGCGGTTCAAAGCCAGCCCAGGCAGGAGAGACTGTGAGACTCCTATCTCCAATAAACCACCAGAAAACTGGAAGTGGCTCTGTAGCTCAAGTGGTAGAGCGCTCGCCATGAGCTGAAGAGCTGAGGGACAGGGCCCAGGCCCAGAGTTCAAGCCCCACGGCCGACCAAAATAAACAAAAAAAAAAAAAAAAAAAAAGAGAGAGAGAGAGGGAGAGAGTCTCAGGCCCAGGATGGCTTTGAACCACATTCCTCAGATCTCAGCCTCCTGAGTAGCTAGGATTACGGATGTGAGCTACTAGCACCTGGCTGAAAAAAAGTTTTTTTGTTTTTGTTTTTGGTCGGTCGTGGGGCTTAAACTCTGGCCTGGGCACTGTCCCTGAGCTCTTCAGCTCAAGGTGATCGCTCTACCGCTTGAACCACAGCACCTCTTCCTGTTTTTGAACAGTATATTGGAGATAAGAGTCTCACAGACTTTCCTGCCCGGACTGGCTTTGAATCATGATCCTCAGATCTCAGCCTCCTGAGTAGCTAGGATTACAGGCATGAGCCACTGGCGTCCGGCTGAAAAAATGTTTTGAGAGCCCATCTTCAGCAATAAAAAAGCTGGACACTATGTATACCTCTGTTTTCCAAGCTACTAGGGAAGCATAAGTAGGATTATAGACCAGGCTAGCCCAGGCAAAATTTGAGACCCTGTTCAAAAAAATAACAAAAGCAAAAAAGTCCCAGGGGTCTGGTTCAATAGGTAGAGTATGAGGCCCTGAGTTCAAATCCCAATACTGCAAGAAAAATAGAAGTAAAAAGTCCACAGAGTGCTGGGAAAGTGGCTCAGTGGTAGAGTGCTTGCCTTGCATGCATGAGGCCCTGGGTTCGATTCCTCAGCACCACATAAGCAGAAAAAGCCGGAAGTGGCGCTGTAGCTCAAGTGGTAGAGTGCTAGCCTTGAGCTGAAGAGCTGAGGGACAGTGCCCAGGCCCAGAGTTCAGACCCCACGACTGGCAAAAAAAAAAGTCCACAGACATAAAGTGTCTGACTCTGAGTTTCAGTTGAGCTTATTTAAGCATGGCTACTATGGGTAGATTTTTTTTTTTTTGGGGGGGGGTCAGTTGTGGGGCTTGAACTCTGGGCCTGGGCAATGCCCTTGAGCCTCTTTGTTTTCAAGGCTAGTGCTCTACCACTTGAATCACAGAACCACTTCCAGTTTTTGAGTAGTTAATTGGAGATAAGAGTCTCACGGGGATTTTTATACCCAGGCTGGCTTCGAACCACAATTCTCAGTTGTGAGCTTCCTGAGTAGCTAAGATTACTGGTGTGAGCCACCAGCGTCCAGCTTCAAATTACAGCTGCCTTTGACCCAACTGCTAGTGACTCACCTAGAAGAATTTTTGGTGTCAGCCATGGTAAGGGATATTGGAAGGAAGAGACAAGTCCAGAGGCCGGGCTGTGGCGGCTAGAGCCCTAATTACGATGCTCTGGGCGTTTCTAGGCTTGCTGGCGTGTGTCACCTGCACTTCCTCAGCTCACGTTGGCAAGACTGGTACAGTCTCGTGGGATCCCAGTCTTCTGGGATCTCTGTTGTCCTGGCTTTGAGGGAGTCCAGGATGGGCTGAGGGGGTCTCTCTGGGCCTGGTGAGAAGACCCCAGCAGTCAGGGACAGGAAAGTAACTTAGTCAATCTGGGGATGGTCTGGAAGCACGCCTTTGGGACAGAGGCTCCAGCATTCATGGGCTTTACTGTAGAACAGAGGCTCCAGCATTCACAGGCTTTACCACAGAACAATGTTTTTGTTTGTTTTGTTTTCCTTTGGTTTTCTCACTCTTGCTTGAGTGGCAAGCCTGGCCAATCAAGCTCTACCCCATCCACAACCTTGGTTTAAAATCAAGCCCTGCCACTGCCTCACTCTGACCTACTTCATGGGATTGCTGTGATGATGAAATGAAGTCACGCTTCTGAGTTGCCTCTTGTAAGCATTTGCAGGGCGTTGGGCCCTTTAATGGACATGCTCTTATCTACCTTCAAGACAGCCCTCAAGACACTGAAGAGTAAACTGGTATAAAAGATGGTAGCCAGGCGCTGGTGGCTCACGCCTATAATCCTAGCTACTCAGTAGGCTGAGATCTGAGGATCATGGTTCAAAGCTAGCCAAGGCAGGAAAGTCTGTGAAACTCTTATCTCCAATAAACAACTCAGAAAATCTGAAGTGGTGCTGTGGCTCAAGTGGTAGAGCGCTTAGCCTTGAGCTGAAGAGCTCAGCGCCCAGGCTCAGAGTTCAAGCCCCACAACTGACCAAAAAAAAAAAAAAGGATGGTAAATGAAGCCAAGCACCAGTGGCTCATGCCTGCAATCCTAGCTCAGGAGGCTCAGATGGATGGATCTTGGTTTGAAGTCAGCCTGAGCTGACTTGAAGTAACCACCAAAAAGCCAGAAATGGCAGTGTGGCTCAAATGGTAGAGCACTAACCTGAGTAAAAAAGCTAAGGGACAGCGACCAGTTCAAGCCCCAGGACCAGCATACACACAAAACAATGGAAAATGGTGTTTGTTTTACTGGGTCCATAAGTTCTGCCACTGTGGTCCTTATTCATGGGATGCTTGTTCCCCTTCCCCGCCTGCTGGTCCTGCTGGTCCTGCTGGTGTGGGAAGCACGGGAAGCAGATCACTGGCTGTGGGTGTTTGTTGACCTTGCTCTGCTGACTAGCTCCCAAAGTATGAGCTCAAGCTATCAACATAGCAATTCAGCAGGTTGGTGCATCGTTGATTCCCGGACCCTCTTTTTCTTCTTTCTGCTCCTTTGAAGATCAATGCAGGTTGTGGTGTTGATTCAGGATTTTCTTGTCCCCTGAGATGAGGGAGACCCTTTACCAACCTTGCCGTGGAGCCTTCTGGAAAAGACAGTGAGCCCAGCCACATGTAGCTGATGGGTGTTTGAGATGTGGCTGGTGCCACAAGAGCTGAAGTTTCAAGGTTGTTTAAGATTAATTTAAATAGTCATATGTGGCTTGAGGGTTCAAAGCAGTCCAATTCCAGAAAGGTTTTTTGTTTTGTTTTATTTTGTTTTGTTTTGCTTTGCTTTTGCTGGTCCTGGGGTTTTATCTCAGGGCCTGAACATTGTCTCTACTTTTGCTCAAAGCTAGCACTCTACCACTTGAGCCACAGTGTCACTTCTGACTTTTTCAGGGTAGTTTATTGAAGGTATGAGTCTGAGACTTGGGCTGGGAATGTGGCTTACTGGTAGAGTGCTTGTCTAGCATGCATGAAGCCCTGGGTTCCATTCCTCAGTACCACATCAACAGAAAAAGCCAAAAGTGGCACTGTGGCTCAAGTGGTAGAATGCTAGCCTTGAACACACAGAGGCTCAGGGATAGAGCCCAGGCAGAGAGAGGGAGGGAGAGAGAGACAGAGAGGAGAGGAGAGATAGGGAGAACTGGATAAATGGAGAAGGAGGAGATCCATGCACGCATGCTCCCAGTTAGGAAGACATGTGATTGCAAAGATGCCAGTTCTCCACCCAAATCTCTGCAGTCAGCAGTGTTATATAACACTGGGTACACACCCGGAAAAACTGCGTGAAATCTGATTAAGAAAGAACAGGCTAGAATAATCAAAACCACTTTTTTTTGAGGCTTCACACTTTCAATTCTCTTGCTTCAGCCTCTCAATGTTGGCATAACAGATGTGTACCACAACACTCAGCTCAAAATAGTTTTGAAGAAGGATAGGTGGATGGGGAGCTAGGGTAGTCTTGTATTCATATCAAAGTGCTGATAAAAGTGGCAATAATTGGGCAGGGAATGTGGCTTAGTGGTAGAGTGCCTGTCTAGCATGCATGACGCCCTGGGTTCCATTCCTCAGTACCACACAAACAGAAAAGGCTGGAATTGGCGCTGTGGCTCAAGTAGAGTGTTAGCCTTGAGCAAAAGAAGCTCAGGCACAGTGCCTAAGCCCTGAGTTCAAGCTACAAGACTGGTAAAATCAAAACAAAACACAAAAGTGGCAATAATTAAAAATGGGGCCGGGGCTGATACAGGAGTAGATAATAGACCAATCACATAGTCTAATCATGGATTAGTAGGAGAAACTGGGCCATTAATCAATATAGGGAAATCAGTATCCATCCAGAAGTTAATGAATATAAATTCTTGATGTCACAGATTAAGATCAAAATATAGCGGGCACTGCCAGCTCATGCCTGTAATCTTAGCTACTGAGATCTGAGGATTGCAGTTTGAAGCCAGCTGGGCAAGAAAGTCAGTGAGACGCTTATTTCCAATTAATCACAGAAAAAGCTGGAAGTGGTGCTCTAGTGCTAGCTTTGAGCAAAAGGAGCTCACAGACAGAGCCTAGGCCTAGAGTTCAAGGTCCAGGACTGGCAAAAAGAAAAAAAAAAAAAAAGATCAAAGCATACAAAACAAACTGGACACTGGTGGCTCATGCCTGTAATTCCAGCTACTCAGGAGCTAATTCCAGCTACTTAGGCTTGAAGGCAGCCCAGGCAGACAAAACCTAGATTTTTTTTTTTTTTTTTTTTTTTTTTTTTTTTTTTAATTTTTTTTTTATTGTAGAGATACTATACAGAGGGTTACAGTTACATGAGTGAGGTAATGAGTACACTTCCACTTCCTCTTGAACATTGTTACCCCCTCCATTGTTTTCCCCCTACTATCCCCTCCCTCCCTCCCTTCCCCAAGGTTCTTTTTTTTTTTTTTTTTTTTTGATCGTGATTAAGTGATTACTTAATTTCCGGAAATTCACAGTATTGTGGAATAATGATGCTCATTTAAAGTCACAAGTTCATTCTAACTTTCCTGGAGCAAATTGTCTATCACAGTCTGTAATATATAACGGTGCTCATATGTTATATACCATATATGTGATCAGCAGCATGGGGATATTTAGTAGTGGTTCAACCAGATGAGTGGGAGTTCTTTGTTTCTTAAGTCCTGTTAGTTTTGTCATATCACCTAACATTTTGGATTCATCATCCACTTATCAGGGAGACCATGTACTGTTTGTCTCTTCGTTCTTGGCTTACCTCGCTCAACATGATTCCTTCTAGCTCCATCCATTTCCCTGCAAATGCCATTATTTTGTCATTTCTAATGGCTGCATAATATTCCATTGTGTATAGATACCACAATTTTTGGATCCATTCATCTGTGGTGGGGCATCTAGGTTGTTTCCATATCCTAGCTATTGCGAACAGTGCTGCAATAAACATGGAGGTGCACGTGTCCTTGTATATTGGTTCCTGTTGTTCAGGGTAGATGCCTAGAAGTGGTATGACTGGGTCGTAAGGGAGGTCAATCTTTAGCTTTCTAAGGACCCTCCAGACTGCTTTCCAAAGTGGTTGTATGAGTGTACATTCCCACCAGCAGTGTAATAGCGTTCCTCGTTCTCCACATCCCCTCCAGCATTTGTCGTTGGCTGATTTGTGGATGTGGGACATTCTGACTGGGGTAAGGTGGTATCTCAGGGTTGTCTTTATTTGCATTTCCTTCACCACCAGGGATGATGAACATTTCCTCATGTGTTTCTTTGCCATTTTTATTTCTTCATTTGAGAAGTCCCTCTTTAGTTCCCTTGCCCATTTAGTAATTGGTGTGTTGGGTTTGGGAGGGATTAGTTTCTTGAGTTCCCTGTATATACAGGATGTTAACCCCTTGTCTGATATATTGCTGGTAAATATTTTTTCCCAATTAGTTGGTTGTCTTTCTAGCTTGGTTGCGATAGCTTTATCTGTGCAGAAGCTTTTTATTTTAAGGTAGTCCCATTTGTCGAGTCTCTCTCCAATTTGTTGTGACCCTGGGACTCTGTTCAGGAAGTTCCTTCCTGTGCCTATTAGTTCAAGTGTCTCTCCTACTCTGTCCTGCAGTAGTTTCAGAGATTCAGGTTTAATGTTAAGGTCTTTAATCCATTTTGAGTTGATGTTGGTGCATGGTGATAGGCTGGGGTCCACTTTTAGTTTTCTGCATGTGGCTGCCCAGTTTTCCCAGCACCAACGGTTGAAGAGGCTGTGTTTCTTCCATTGTATGTCTTTGGCTCCTTTGTCGAATATCAGCTGGCTGTAGGCCTGTGGATTTATTTCTGGATCTTCTATTCTGTTCCATTGGTCTTCGGGTCTGTTTTTGTGCCAGTACCATGCTGTCTTTGTTATTATAGCTCTGTAGTAGAGTTTGAAGTTCGGCATGGATAGCCCTCCCATATTGTCTTTATCCCCTAGAATTGTTTTGGCTATTCTAGGTCTTTTGTTGTTCCATATGAATTTTTGGACTGTTTTCTGTATTTCAGTGATGTACGTCATTGGGATTTTAATAGGAATTGCGTTGAATTTGTATATTAGTTTTGGAAGTATTACCATCTTTACTATATTAAGTCGGCCTATCCAGGAGCATGGGAGGTCTTTCCATTTCCTAGTGTCTTCTGCAATTTCTTTCTTTAACTTTTTATAGTTCTCATTAAATAGTTCTTTTACATCTTTGGTTAGGTTAATTCCTAAATATTTTATTTTTCGGGAGGTTATTGTGAATGGGGTTGCTCCCTTTATTTCCCTCTCTTCCTGTACATTATCAGTGTATAGGAAGGCAACTGATTTTTGTGGGTTTATTTTGTATCCTGCTATTTTGCCAAAGTGATTTATGATTTCTAAGAGTTTGGGGATGGAGTTTTTGGGATCGTGGAGGTATAGTATCATGTCGTCTGCAAAAAGGGATAGTTTAACTTCTTCTTTTCCTATGAGGATCCCTTTAATGTCTTTTTCTTGCCTTATTGCCCTGGCTAAGGGTTCTAGGACTATATTGAAGAGGAGTGGAGACAGTGGGCATCCTTGCCTTGTTCCTGATTTTAGGAGAATTGGTTGTAGCTTTTCCCCATTAAGTATAATATTGGCTATTGGTCTGTCATAAATGGCTTTTATTGTTTTTAGAAATGTTCCTTCTATTCCTATTTTCTCCAGAGCTTTTAGCATGAATGAATGTTGAATTTTGTCAAAGGCCTTTTCTGCATCTGTAGCGATAATCATGTGATTCTTGACCTTGGCTCTGTTGATATGTTGGATTACATTTATTGACTTACGTATGTTAAACCATCCCTGTGTCTCTGGGATGAAGCCTACCTGGTCATAGTGAATTATTTTTTTTATGTGTTTCTGGATTCTGTTAGCTAGAATCTTGTTAAGGATCTTTGCATCTGTGTTCATCAAGGAGATTGGCCTGTAATTCTCCTTTTTGGTTGGGTCTTTGCCTGGTTTGGGGATGAGTGTGATATTGGCTTCGTAGAATGAGTTTGGGATAGCTCCTTCCTTCTCTGTTTCTCTGAAGAGCTTGAGGAGTATGGGTATTAGTTCTTGTTTAAAGGTCTTATAGAATTCTGCTGTGAATCCATCTGGTCCTGGGCTTTTTTTTGTTGGAAGACTTTTGATAGCTTCCTGTATCTCATTATAGGATATTGGCTTATTTAATTGGTTAACTTCTTCTTTGCTCAGTTTGGGCAACTTGTATTTCTCTAAAAATGCATCCATTTCTGCCCGATTTTCTTCCTTTAGAGAGTATAGCTTTTGAAAGTAGTCTGTTAGAATTGTTTGGATATCTTGGGTACGTGTGGTGATGTTTCCCGTGGCATCCCTAATCCTATTAATATGGGTTTCCTCTCTTCTTTTTTTAATTAATCTAGCCAATGGGCCATCAATTTTGTTTATTTTTTCAAAGAACCAGCTTTTTGTTTGGTTTATTTTGAAAACCTAGATTTTTATCTCCAATTAACCAGCAAAATGATAGAAGGAGATTTGTCTAAAGTGCTAGAGCACCTGCTTTGGGAGGGGCAGGTAGCTAAGCAAGAACATAAGACCCTGAGTTCAAGCCCCATTTCCAGCACACATAAAACAAAGTTGCATAGATACAAGCACCTCAAGCTACTGACAAGGGGGACTAGGAAGCAAGAGGTCTTCATGCTTGGTGTACCCTTTGTGATTGCTTTTCTTTGAAAAAAAAAAAAAAAGGTTTTTCAGTAGTGGAGTTTAAACAAGGATTCATACTTCATCTTTACATCTTTAACAATAAGCAAATATGGTTTTATGTTTTGTGTTTTTTATTTGTTGTTTTTGCTAGTACTGAGATTTGTACTTAGGCCCTTGAACTTCCTTGTCTGGTGTTCTACCTTTGAGCCATGTCTCCAGCCTGGTGTTTTTTTTTTGGAGGGGGTGTCAGATTTTCTTCACCTGAGAAGAGTTAGTTCCTTCCTGGTCTATCACTTAGTGGAAAATCATTTTGAGGGATTTAATCACTTTCTTGTTTATAAATATATACGTATGCATGCATACTTTTCCTTGTTTCTCATGTTTTTGTTGTTTATAATCAAGAATGTGAAGCTGGGTGCAAGTGGCTGAGGCCTACAATACTACCTACTCAGGAGGCTGAGATCTGAGGATCACAGTTCAAAGACCAGGCAGGAAAGGCCATGAAAGTCTGATCTCCAATTAACCACCAAAAAAGCTAGAAGCGGAGCTGTGGCTCAAGTGGTAGAGTGCTATCCTTGGGCAAAAATCTCAAGGACAGCATCAGACCCTGAGTTCAAGCTCCAGAACCAGCACCAAACAGCTGCTGTTTACTTATTGTTTATTTAATTTATTTTGTGCTTCTGGGGTTTTTCCAGGGCTATCCATGCAATCTGAGCTATATTCCCAGCCTTGTTTTACTTTTTGTTTTTTTGCCAGTCCTGGGCTTTGAACTCAGGGCCTAGGCACTGTCCCTGAACTTCTTTTGCTCAAGGCTAGCACTCTACCACTTGAGCCACAGCACCACTTCTGGCTGTTTGTTTTGTTTGTTTTGTTGTTGTTGTTTTTGTTAATCATGAGGCTTGAAAGTTGTCCCTCATCTTGTCAGCTCAAGGCTAGCACTCTACCACTTGAGCCACAGTGCCACTTCCAGTTTTCTGAGTGGTTCATTGGAGATAAGTGTCTCACAGACTTTCCTGCCCAGGCTGGCTTTGAACTGTGATCCTCAGATCTCAGCTTCTTGAGTAGCTGGGATTACAGGCGTGAGCCACCAGCACCCAGCTTTCTGGCTTTTTCTGTTTATGTGGTACTGAGGAATTGAACCCAGGGCTTCATGCATGCTAGGCAAGCACTCTACCACTAATCCATATTCCCAGCCCCCTGTTTTACTTTTAAAATAAGGAAGTTGAACTTCACCAGTAAGGATCCTTCTAGCTCTAGGATCAACCTGAGATGCTCTGATCTCAGATTTTGAAATAAAAAAAAAAAGAAACTCAATTCAGGTTGTCCACTGAACACTACAGTGTGCATGTGTGCCCTTAGCCATTGCTAGGAGCCGGTGTGTGGGCATTGTGTGCTTATCTCTGTATTCTTGCAACTCTAGAAGACTTTGCCTCATCCACCTGCCTGGTAGGTAGGCAGAGGAGCCCTCAGGACCGAGGTCTGTCCCCAATCAGCAGGGTTGCTGGGCTTGTCTGGGCCACACAGAAGAGAGGCTGTTTTGTGTTGTGGGGGTTGAATGGTGGCCTCTCTCCAAGAGCACATGCTCGCTGGTGTGGCTGATGCCACTTGCCTCCTGTGCAGCCTTCCAGAAAACACAAGGACATAGTTGTCCCAGGAGCTCACACGACAAGTCAGGAAAGGTAGCAGCCAAGCAGGCCATGCTGATGTGAGCTAGGTGAGACTCTTCTCAAAGTTTTTGCCTGAAAGGGGCCCTGGGTACCTGCCGCAGCAGAGCGCTCAGCTGAGCCTTCCTCATGGGACCGGGCCCAGGCGCCAGGGAGTTAGCCGTGTGCTCACTCACCTCACCTGTGGCCCAAATCTCAGGCCTAGGAACAGTGTCCTTCTTGGTACCAGGCTTGACAGGAATCTGGCACACACCCAGATCTGTGGTCAGCCTGGCCAGTCTCCTTGGGCAAAGCCAGTGCCCATGTCAGCCTCTGGCAAGAAGGTACTGGGAGAAGGCGATCAGCTGATCAGCTCTGAGTGTGTGGGAGGGTAGCTCTGAGCAGGCCTGCAGTGTTGTGTACTCTGTGTGTGCGTGTGATTTTCACAGACAGTGCTGTTGGGATGGGTCCCCAGACTACAGCATCATGCAGACCTGGCCTAGTCTCAGCAGACGCCTGTGTGGGGACCTTGGGGCTGGGCTGTGAGGAGGCAGCTTTTGCTTTCTGGAACTCCAGGGCAGGGTCTGCAGCGGGGCAGGGCAGTCTGAGGTAGACTTGGTCATCGTGAGCACATGGCCTGTCCAAGGTTCTCTTAGCTCCCTTCTTGTTCTTACTTCTTTTTTTATTTTGTGCTAGTACTGAGGGCTTGAACTCAGGGTCTAGGTGCTGTCCCTTAGCTTTTTCACTCAAGGCTGGTACTCTGGCACTTGAGAGCCATACTTCCCCTTCTGACTTTTTTGGAGGTTAATTGGAGAGAAGAGTCCCATGGACTTTCCTGCCCAGGCTGGCTTTGAACCATGATTCTCCGATCTCAGCCTCTTGAGAAGCTGGGATTACAGGCGTGAGCCCCCAGCACCTGACTCTCAGTGCCCTCTTTGGTTTCAGAATGTTCACTCTTCCTTTTTTCTCATTTCCTGTTTGTTTGTTTTTTTCCTCTTAGCTTCAGAGCTACTTTGCTGCATGTGAGGATGAGACCCCAGCCATCCGGAACCACGACAAGGTCCTCCAGCGCCTGTGTGAGCACCTAGACCACGCGCTGCTCTATGGGTAAGAGCAGGCTTCCCAGGGCTAGGCATGCCCAGGCGCGCGCAGCAAGCTACAATGCCCTCCAGAGAGGGTTCCCGGGCCTGCCTTGTCAGCCTTGATCTACCGAGTAGAGCACTAGGCAGACATGGGGATGAGAGAGGGGTGGTGTGCTGGTGTGTGGTTGTGGGACCTGTTAACCACAGCTTCCTGGGTCCCAGCACTGCTGCCCTGCCCTCACAGATTGCAAGACCTCTCCTCCGGCTACTGGGTGCTGGTAGTTCATTTCACCCGCAGAGAAGCCATCAAGCAGATTGAGGTGCTGCAGCACGTGGCCACCAACCTGGGGCGCAGTGAGTAGAACCAGAGACCCGCCACACCCTCCCTGTGGACAGGATGGCTTGGGATGCAGGTCCAGCTGGGGTCAGCTCCAGGAGGCTGACTGCCTGGTACGGTCCAATTGCAGTAAGGTTTCAAAGGCCAGTGCCTTCCACATGGCGTCTGTTCTCCCTGCAGAGGTCAGTATGTGGATGTGGCCATGATATGCAGGAGAACTGAATGGGGCTCCTTGGGATTCCAGCACAGGAGTCTGGATTCCTCCCTGAGCTAGGAGCCTTAGGCCTGTGGGATTGAGGCAGCATGCCCCTACATCCCTAACCCATCAGGTTGGCTATAGTAGTTCATTTCACGACGGTGTAGTAGTAATCCTAGCTACACGGGAGGCTGAGACCTGAGGATCATGGTTCAAAGCCAGCCCAGGCAGGAAAGTCTGTAAGACTCTTACCTCCAGTTAACCACCAAAAAGCTGGAAGTGGAGTTGTGGTTCAAGCGGTAGCATACCAGCCTAGAGCAGAAAAGCTAAATGACAATGCCTAGGCCCTGAGTTCAAGCCTCAGTATCAGCACACACACAAAAAATAGTCTTCCACCTGACCTCTCTCATCTGCCCTGGCCTACCACAGGTTAGGGCCTGAAAGCTGTTAGACTACCTGGTCCCACACTTGCTCACTCCTTTTTTTTTTTGGTCAGTTGTGGAGCTTGAACTCTGGGCCTGGGCACTGTCCCTCAGCTCTTCAGCTCAAGGCTAGTGCTCTACCACTGGAGCCACAGTGTTACTTCCAGTTTTCTGGTAGTTTATTGGAGATAAGAGTCTCATGGACTTTCCTGCCTGGGCTGGCTTTGAACTGTGATCCTCAGATCTCAGCCTCCTGCGTAGCTAGGATTACAGGTGTGAGCCACTATGAAGCCCGGCAATACACTTGCTCTTTCTTTTCCCTGCTTGCCAAAGGGGGAAAAAGTCATACCTGGCTAGACATCCTCACAGTCATTCCTGCTTCCATTCCCAGGCCGGGCCTGGCTGTACCTGGCTCTCAACGAGAACTCCTTGGAGAGCTACCTGCGGCTGTTCCAGGAGAACCTGGGTCTGTTACAGAAGTACTACGTCAGGTGAGTCGGGAACACTCCGCCTCCCCTGGCTTTAAGTTCCCTGAGCTCCTGTCACATGCAGACACCACAACTTGTGACAGCAGAGGCTCGTCTGGCATCGCATGCTGAGGACATGTCTGTGTGCCCTGGAGCCCTGCTGGCAGTGCAGCGGCTTCCTCCAGAGTACCCGGTCCCACTTAGGTGTTCTGCTTCTGCCTGATCTTCCACCCAGGCCTCAGATGACCAAACGCCCAACTTTTGCCTCACCCTTTGCCAGGGTTACTACAGGGACAGAGTATTTATAGAGCCCCTAAGAGCCTGACAAACCTTTTATCTCCGGAGACACAGGCCACCAAGGGCAGTGCATCTCCAAACCCAGGAGAATGCTGGAGAAAAGTGCTGGGGACACCCAGGTCAATCTGGGTGCTGTGCAGAGTGGGCTGTCACCAAGTTCCACACGTGTGCTTTTGCTGGTGAGGTTGAGCCAGCAGGTCACCAGACCCAGAAGCACCAGTGTCGCTCCTCATGTCTTGCAGGAATGCCCTCGTCTGCAGCCATGATCACCTGACACTCTTCCTGACCTTGGTGTCTGGACTGGAGTTCATTCGATTCGACCTGGATCTGGTGAGGCTCCAGCATTCTGGCTGCTGTGGGGGGCAAGGAAGGAGAGGAGGAGAAGAGGAGCACAGGGGCTTTCTTTTTGCCATTTGTCCAAAGCTGGTTGGATATGGCTGAGCTTGGCAGCGCCTGTTTGCTCAGGTGATAGAAGGCTTCAGGATTGGTGGCATTGAGCAGGGAACTTCCGGTCTCTCTTCCCGCCTGGGGGAAATTCACATTGCTTTAAATATCCTAGCCCAGAGGGTCTCACCTCTGTGCTTAGGACATGAATGTCTAAGAGAGACAGATTCATGTGGTGTTCTCTGGGGCTCTGGCACGTGTCGTCAGCTCCACACTTCCCCCACTAACATGCTCCTGGTCACCCTCCCTCGCCACCATGCACTGTGCAGTGGTGCCCACCTCACAGGGCAGGTGTCCCGGGTCCCCAGTGGATGCCTGAACCCACATATCACACTAAACCCTGGGCACACTATTTTCCTGAATGTACCTACTGTGGTAAAGTTTTCCCTATAAAGTAAGCGCCACAATTACTAATAGTAGCTGGGTGCCGGTGGCTCACACAAGTAATCCTAGCTATTTAAGAGGCGGAGATCTGAGGATCATGGTTCAAAGCCAGCCCGGGCAGTAAAGTCTATGAGACTCTTATCTCCAATTAACCGCCATAAAACCGGAAGTGTCGGTATGGCTCAAGTGGTAGAGAGCTCACCTTGAGCTGAAGAGCTCAGGGACAGCACCCGGGCCCAGAGTTCAAGCCCCACGACCGACCAAAAAAAAACAAAAACAAAAAGGGGCTGAGAAGGTGGCTTAGTGGTAGAGCGCTTGCCTTGCATGCAGAGGCCCTGGGTTCGATTCCTGACCACCACATAAGCAGAAAAAGCCAGAAGTGGTGCTGTGGCTCAAGTGGTAGAGCGCTAGCCTTGAGCTGAAGAGCTGAGGGACAGCGCCCAGGCCTAGTGTTCAGGGCCAATGACCCACAAAAAAAAAAAAAAAAAACGAATAGTAAGATAGGATGATTAAAAACAATAGCTATAATATACGTTATTTAAAATGTGAATTGAGCCACCAAAAAGGCAGATGACAGTAGAACTCTGGCTCAAGTGGTAGAGCATCAGACTTGAGTGAAAAAGCCAAAGGACAGTGCCTAGGCCCCGAGATCAAGCCCCAGGACCAGCACCAAAAACAAAACAAAACAAAACACCACAAAAGTGTTTTATTTCTGGAAGTTTCCATTTACTGTTGGACTCTGAGTAACCAAAACCACAAAACCTCAGACTTAGGACATGATAACCTAAAGCAGCTCGGAGCGCCTCCAGTGCCTCATGAGTGCCCAGGCTCCCGAGGGCCGGTGAGGCCGCGCACGTGACCCAGTCCCTCCCTGGTGGGAACTGAAAAAAATGACTATTATCAAAAGATCATAGCTGAGGGTGTCCTTGGGTTCTGACAGCCTTCCTTTTCTATGTCTTGGGGTCCTGGGATGGAGGCCAGGGCCTCGAGCAGGCCAGGCAAGTGTGTGGCCATGGTCCTTTCATCTGTCAGCCCCGAGCCTGTGGTTGTTAGGAGCCACAAACATTCCCCTTCCTCTACATCCTCTCTTTTAATTAATCCATTCCTCTCCCAGAGAGGACCCTGCTTCCTGGCTCCCCCGAGGCCTCCCACCCCATGGCCTTCTCGCACTCTCTCCCCAGGACGCCCCCTACTTAGACCTGGCCCCCTACATGCCTGATTACTATAAACCTCAGTACCTACTGGACTTCGAAGAGCGCCTTCCCAGCTCAGTCCACGGCTCAGACAGCCTCTCCCTCAACTCCTTCAACTCTGTCACTTCCACCAACCTAGAATGGGACGACAGCGCCATCGCCCCATCTAGTGAGGGTAAGTGCCCAGGGCAGAAAGGAGCAGAAAGGAGGCTGAGCGCCTCAAACAGACCCAGGAGCTCCGGAGCCCTGGCCAGCCATGCTGGGTGACTTCTGGACTCATTTTGGTCTGGAGGTGGGGATGTGCTGCTGAACAGAGCTGGCCATCCCAGCCCTTTATTTCCATAGACCTTACGGTGGCTGAAAAGGTTTCCAGCTGGGGACCGCTGGCTCACACCTATAATCCTAGCTACTCAGGTGAAGGCTGAGATCTGAGGTTTGTGGTGTGAAGCTAGCCCAGGCAGGAAAGTCTGAGAGACTTTTATCCCCAATTAACTACTCCCAAGAAAGCTAGAAGTGGGGATATGGCTCGTAGGTAGAATGCTAGTCTTGAGCAAAAAAAGCTCAGCAATAGCACCAAGTCCTGAGTCAAGCCCCAGGACTGGCGTTTAAAACAAAGGGAGGGATTTTCAGGCACAAAAAGCCTGAAAGCAGGAATTTCTGAATGTTCAGTACATTTCTGGAAACATGTCCAGGGACTGTTGTCTAGAAGAGTCAGGGTTAGTAGCAGCGTGCCCTGGAAACTTGCCCGACATCGAGGGACTGTTACCTGCTTTGGGGAGCACTTCCTACCGAGGTTCTGAGAGGGAGGAAGGAGGCTGAGCAAGTCCCTGAAAATAGACATGGAGAAGGTCAAGTCCTCCACCCAAGCTGGCTCCTCAGGACAGCTGACCTAGTACCACGGAGGCCAGGAAGACTCTAGGTCATTCTGTTGTCTCATTCCAGCTTTTTTCCCCCTCTGGTACTGGGCTTTGAACTCAGGGCTTCAGGCTTGCCAGACAAGCAATTTTTTACATGAGAGATGCTCTGTCTAGCAATTTATTAGAACACCGAGGGCTGGTAGCATAGCCTGGCTCAAGTAGTATAGCACAAGACACTGAGTTCAAAGCCCAGTACTGTTTTAAAAAAAAATGGAAAAGCCGGGTGCTGGTGGCTCGCACATGTAATCCCAGCTACTCAGGAGGCTGAGATCTGAGGATCGAGGTTCAAAGCCAGCCCGGGTAGGAAAGTCCATGAGACTCTTATCTCCAATAAAGCACTAGAAAACTGGAAGTGGCGTTGTTGCTCAAGGGGTAGAGCGCTTGCCTTGAGCTGAAGAGTGCACGGACAGCGCCCAGGCCCAGAGTTCAAGTCCCATGACCGGCCAAATTAAAAAAAAAAATGTGCTAGAGTGGTGGGGCAAGAGACTCACACCTGTTACCCCAGCTACACAGGAGGCTGAAATCTGAGGATTGCAGTGTGAGGCCAGACAGGGCAGACAAGTCTGAGAGACTCTTAACTCCAATTAACTATCAGAAGAAAGCCGGAGAAGTAGAGGTGTGGCTCAAGTGGTAGACTGTTAGCCTTGAGCAGGAAAGTTAAGCAAGAGCCTGAGGCCCTGAGTTCAAGCCTCAGTAGCAGCAACACACACACACACACACACACACACACACACACACACACACACACACACACACACACACACACACACACACACACACACACACACACACACACACACACACACACACACACACACACACACACACACACACACACACACACACACACACACACACACACACACACACACACACACGCTTATACAACATCGTATTTTCGCCCTGAGTTCAAGCCTCAGTAGCAACACACACACACACACACAAGCTTATACAACATCCTCTTTTCTCCCAAAC
This sequence comes from Dipodomys merriami, assembly GCF_024711535.1. NCBI lineage: Eukaryota > Metazoa > Chordata > Mammalia > Rodentia > Heteromyidae > Dipodomys > Dipodomys merriami. Next base: position 453,022 of record NW_027206195.1, on the reverse strand, counting down.
TATGGTGTACATAAAGATGGCCACAGCCCCACTTCATGCCCTGAGAGGTATCAATCTGCTCAGTCCCTTGAGCTCACCTCCATCAGAGGATGTGAACAGATCTTCAGCCTCTGGGCTCCATGGAAAGGCCTAGCATCGAGACCTTACCTCTTCCCTCTTCCCTTACTTCTGCTTGTGCCATGAGTCATATGACCCATGAGTCACTTCAGACTTACTGTCCACAGAATGACATTGCTTATTGTACAACTAGATACCTCAGTCTCTTAGGCTGGCCCATCGGCTGCCAGAGAGTGCAGACACCAGGTCCACTAGTCTCAGCAGCTCAGAGGCGAGAGCAGGACTGCATAGCCTACGAGGCACAGAAGGAATGGAGGTCAGACGTGTTGGGGAGCAGAGCCCAGGCTTTCCTCTGCTGACCAAGTGCTGGATTTAGAGTGGCCTGGCCTCCAGAGGCTTTCCAGCTGGTCAGGAGCCCTGGGCAGCGTACAGCCAAGCAGCTAAGCACTCTGTCGTTTCCTGTGACATTGACATAGGACATATAGAAAGCTCTTTTCAGGTGGGAATGTGGCCTAGTGGTAGAGTGCTTGCCTAGCATGCATGAAGCCCTGGGTTCCATTCCTCAGTACACGTATGTAGAAAAAGCTTGAAGTGACGCTGTGGCTCAACTGGTACAGTGCTAGCCTTGAGCAAATGAAGCTCAGGGACAGTGCCCAGGCCCTGAGTTCAAGTCCCAAGACTGGCAAAAAAAAGACAGCAAGCAAGCTCTTTTCCTCATCTGCTTTCCTCCCCGATTTCCCACCATTGCCCTATCCTCCTTCCACTGCCCGTGTTTCTAATCCTCAGTTTTGTCCCTCGTTTTGTAGATTATGATTTTGGAGATGTGTTTCCAGCAGTGCCGTCTGTCCCCAGCACAGACTGGGAAGGTGGGATAGAGTCCGCTGTCTCCCTCTTCCTGTTCTGCATCATGCCCATGCCAAGCTCGCTGCATGTCTCAAAATCAGCTCCTCCTTATTATTTATAATCACGTCCACGGTCTGGTGTTCTCACAGATGGAATTCTGCAGCAAGGCCTTGCGCTGTAGGCAGCCCCTTTCCCAGGGCAGCGCTGCTGCCTTTGTGCAGGGCTCACAAAGCGACTGTGTTCAGGGGCCACCAGAGCTCCCTTCCTGATTCCAGTGCCTGCTAACCCCCACCAGAGGCACAGGGAGCTTGTTCTAGAAAAGTGATGGTCCAAACCTGAAGGCTGTAAGCTCCACAGGCTCAGCCAGACAAGCACCTAGGAGAAAGGTGTTCCTCTCAGGTGTTATTGAGAGATCCAGGTCTGCATCAGGGGGCTGCACTGGAAAGGTGAAAGACCCTATAAGGAGAGTCTCTTTTTTGAAGTTTTATAGCAAATTAAAATAAGTATCTGTCACATTTCCACCCTGTCTTTAGGCAGTGGCCATGCCTGGGGCATTTCTCTGTTGCTATAAACTTATGTGAAGCAGTTCCCCATGCTGAGGTCTTGATAAGGCAAATCTGGTTTTAAAGCCAGGCTCTGGTGACTCACGCCTGTAATCCTACCTACTCAGGAGGCTGAGACCTGAGGATCATGGTTCAAAGATTGCCCGGGCAGGAAATTCCCTGTGAGACTCTTATCTCTAATTAACCACTCAAAAACTAGAAGTGGTGCTATGGCTCAAGTGGCAAAGCTTTAGCCTTGAGCTGAAGAGCTGAGGGACAGCGCCCAGGCCCATGACTGACAAAACAAAAAAAATATCTGGGGATATTCCAGACTCCTTAAAAAGCTTCTGTCAGCCAGGTGCCCATGGCTCAGGCCTGTAATCTTAGGCATTCAGGAGACTGAGAACTGAGGATTATGGTTCGAAGTCAGCCAGTGCAAGAAAGTTCAGAAGACTCTTAACTTCTATTAACTAGCCAAAAAAAAAAAAAAAACCTGGGAAGTAGATCTGTGGCTTAAATGGTAGAATGCTAGCCTTGAGCACACAAGCTCAGAGATAATGCCCAGGTCCAAGTTTAAGCCCAGGACAGGCAACAAAAAAAAAAAAAAAAAAAGCTATCACCAGGCACTGGTGGTGGTTCATACCTATAACTCTAGCTACTCACCTAGCTACTCAGGAGGCTGAGGTCTGAGGATCACAGTTTAAAGCCAGCCTGGCAGGAAAATCCATAAGACTCTTTATATTCAATTAACCACCAAAAAGCCAGGAGTGGAAGTGTAGTTCAATTGGTAGAGTGCCATCTTTAAGTGGAAAAAGCTGAAGAATAGCGCCCAGTCCCTGAGTTCCAGCCCCAGTGCTAGCTCCTGACTGGGGACCCCCTTCCAGCCTCGGAGGGGTTGTCCTGAGCCAAGGAGCAGAGGGTCCTTGCATTATTAGGGCATGATCTCTGAGCAGTGAGTGACAGACCATCTTTCCCAAGTAATGAGACTATGAAAGTCCCTGACTCTGAGAGAAATAAGATGGAGCACTGGGGGAGGCAGGTTGTGCCAGCTGCCCAAGAGAGCAGCGTGGCGGGGCTCCTTGTCTCAGCTCCATTAGCTTGAAGCCCAGAATTCCATCATGACATCACTTACCCTTGGGCCTCCTGCTGCACACACGGTGGACGTGGGTTCTCCCTGTGATTCTAACTACTAACCCCTCCTTGATGAGCCTGGAGGGCGGGGCCTGGCCTCCTCGAAGCCTCAGAACTAACAGCCACATTGCAATGCTTGCTTACATTGGGCCCCTGAGCAGGGGGAGCATTTTCTCGGCCACGATCTCCTGCTTTCCTGAGTTCTTCAACACCAGCCAAACTCAGCCAAACTCAGCTGGGGCTGCCTTATCTTATCCTGGCTCTGAAAAAAAGCAGGACTTGGGGGCAGCTCTAGACTGGGATCCTGGTGGAGGGGGAGGGCCCTACCATGGTCTTTTGGCTCCTCTGAAGAACTGTAGCCATCACCACCTCAATACCCCCACTCCTGGGTCTACACGCTGCCTCAGGACCCCTCCCATGAAGTGAGCTTCCATGACGCTCCTACAGGCCGCACTCCGTGGAGCCGAAGGGCATGGTTTACTGCCCCTGAGAACTAGGCCCAAGTCCTAATAAATAGGAAGGACCTCATAGGTCACTTGTGTTTTCCTGGCAGGGCTGTAATTACCTGATTACTTTTAGCTCCGCCCCTTAGCGCCTTCTAGCAGAAGTAACTTTTTTAATGAGTGGTATGCTGCACCAGCTGGCAGCTGCCAGTGGTTTCCAGGTCCACCGAGAAGTTGACAGCAGGTTGGCCCCTTGCAAGGGACTGGGCAGCAAATAATGGGCATATAGGGCAAATGGAGCACAAGCAGCCTGTCCACAGGCCATCTACCAGTCAGTGATCGTGTGCTTGTCACTGGTGTTCCTTGTCTGGAAGCTTCCAGTGATCTGGGATGGAGGAAGGGTGAGGGGGGGCCAGGGAGACCAGCCCCTCTCTGGAAGGGCAGCATCAGCCCCCAGCTCTTGCCAGGGAGAGCCATGGGTGCGCTTGTGACCAAGCCCGGCTTAAGAAATCCAATTTTCAGAAGCAGTGCTGTGGCTCAATTGGTAGAATACTAGCCTTGAGCAAAAGGAGCTCAGAGACAGCAAAAAAAAAAAAGAATGAAATCCAGTTCTGAACACCACCCTTACAGGCGCTCCTGATCCTGCCCCTTTAGGAGGGCTGTGGGGAGGGAGGGGCCACAGGGGTTTGTGAGGACAGCCCTCACACCCCTCTTCTCTCAGCTCACCCTCATGGCCCCGTCTGCCTCTCCTGGTGCCTACTCTGTGCTGAGTCCTTCCTGGCCCTGTTCTCCCCTCCTCCTGGCGCTTGCCTCAGTCTCTGCTCCCCATTTCCTCTGTTCTTTTCACTTCGTGTTCCCTGTGCTCAGGGGCCCTCCAAAGGCCCAGGGAGTGGGGCTGAGGGGCTGCTGGGGGTCTGCCATCTGACGGGCTCTAGGGATAGCCTAGAGCCTAGCTATTCTTGGGGTCTCCCAGATCCCAAGCTCACCTTACCTGGGGGTGGAGGCGGGAGGCGGAAGGATCCACCCTGGATCCTGCAGCATGAACTTGGCCAAACTGTGCAGTTGAAGATAACCCAGGACCAGGCTCCTAAAGCACAGATCTATCCCGCTGTGTTCCATCTTCGGCTCTGGAAGCAGGGCTGCCCTGGTCAGACTTCCTGGGGAGGAGCTCCCCTGCCTCCCCTGAAACAAGGCATCTTCTAGGGCCCAGATGGTGATTGACTGGCAGTGTCCTTCCTCCTTGTCCTCCTAGATGGCGACGTGACAGACACCGTCAGCGGGCCCCGCTCCACCGCCTCAGACGTGACCAGCAGTAAGGCCTCCACCAAGAGCCCCACCCAGCGCCACAACCCCTTCAACGAGGAACAGGCGGAGACTGTGTCCTCCCCAGACACCACTCCCGTGCACACTGTCTGCCAGGAACAGGGGGAGGCCCCGGCCCTGGACCTGCCGGACGCCTGCACGGAGCTGGAGGTCATCAGGTCAGCCGGGAGAGGGTGGAAGGATGGTATCCGCCCATCTCTGCTGGCCTGGTGGTGTAGTCCGGGGTAGATCAGGCCTGCCTGGAGGGCAGTGGAGCTCTTTGGGGAGAGGAGAGTAAGGAGTCGCCTGTCTCAGCCCTGAGGCAGTTCTCTGATCCAGACCAGCAGGGAGTGCTGGTCCTCTGTGAGCCGGTGCCATTGGGTGCCACATGGCCAGTTCCTTGAGAACCTTCTTCCAGAAGGACCCATGTTCTCTCGTGCCTCACACAGACATGGCAAAGCAGGGAACGGCTCAGGTTGATTTTTTTTTTTTTGTCAGTCATGGGGCTTGAACTTGGCCTGAGCGCTGTCCCTCAGCTCTTCAGCTCAAGGCGAGTGCTCTACCACTTGAGCCACAGCGCCACTTCTGGTTTTCTGGTGGTTTATTGGAGATAAGAGTTTCACAGACTTTCCTGCCCGGGCTGCCTTTGAACCGGGATCCTCAGATCTCAGCCTCCTGAGTAGCTAGGATTACATGCGTGAGCCACCAGCGCCCAGCCTCAGGTTGATTTTTATGAGGCGCCATCCCTGTTGGGAGGCAGGTGGACAGGCAGTGGCTGTTTCTGGCACTGGATTGAGCCTGAGCCCAGGAGCCATTTTGTGTGGTCCACCCAAGAGCAGAAAACTCTCTGCCCAGAATCTTCCCTCGGGAGTTCTTGGATGTCAGTGCACAATTTCTGAGATTCGCGCCAGGTCTAGCTCAGCACAGGGACACAGATGGGTGGGAGCAGGTGAATGAAGTTGTGGATTTTGGCTAGAGTCTTCTCAGCTCCTTGACCCTGCTTTTGGAACTCTCCACACCAGCTGACAGGAGAAGCCTGTGTGCCCTGTCATATTTGCTGGCCCTGGGCAGGTGCCCAGCTCCCCAGGTCCGGACCCCAATTAAAGAATAAAATGGTTCTAATGGTTCCTCATCTAGAGTAGGGACAGGACATTGAGCCCCAAAACTTGGAGTGCATTTCTGTGTATTTTCCCATGAGACTCAGTACCCTGAGAGGAGGGCTGCACAGAGCTGGTTGTTGGTCAATCAACCATGGTGGCCTGCTTTTGTTTCTTAGACAGACAGCTTAGCTCAGGTTTTTGTTTTTGAGACAGGATCTCACTATTTAGCCCAGGCTGGACTTGAATTCATGATCTTCTCACCTTAGCCACCCAAGTGCTTAGATACTGCGTATCACCATGCCCAGCTTCTGAGTTGTTTTGGTGCCAGTCTTGGAGATTGAACTCAGGGTCTGGGCACTGTCCCTGAGCTCTTTTGCTCAAGGCTAACACTACCACTTGAGCCACAGCACCACTTCCAACTTTTTTTCACAGTTAATAGGAGGTAAGAGTCTCACAGACTTTCCTGCTCAGGCTGGCTTTGAACTATAGTCTTCATATCTCAGCCTTCTGAGTAGCTAAGGATTACAGGTGTGAGCCCCGGCACCCAGCTGTAGCCGAGTTTTATCAGCTGGAATTAGTGGGATGTGATTAGGACCTGTGCGTTCTCAGCCAGCCTGATCCCCCTTGTCCTGGGATCTCGGGTGTTAATGCCCCCTTCTGTCACTGCCATCTCAGGGTTACCAAGAAGAAGAAAGCTGGCAAGAAGAAGAAGCCCAGGTCAGATGAAGAAGCAAGTCCGCTACACCCAGCCTCCAGCCAGCAGAAGTGTGCCAGGCATGGGGACAGTGACAGCCTTGTCAGCAGCCCAGGCCTTGGCCGGGACTCCCCAGACACCACCCTGACCTCCCCGCAGGAGGAGGGAGTGGGGCCTAGCAGCACGGCCGAGAGCAATGAGCACTCAGAGCTCGGCCACATGGACTTGCTCATCCCCGAGATGAAGGACACCTCCATGGAGCGCCTGGGACAGCCCCTGAGCAAGGTCATTGACCAGCTCCACGGCCAGCTGGACCCCAGCACCTGGCGCTCCTACGCAGAGCTCCCAGACCAGTCCTTTCGGACCCGCTCTCCCGGGGAGACCCCGGAGAAGGCAGCATTTGGCGACCTTAGTGAGGGGCTTCCAGCCCCCATGGACTTCTACCGCTTTACCCTCGAGAGTCCAAGTGCTGTTACATCAGGTGGCAGCGACCATGACACTGCAGGGCCTGGCCAACCGCTGCATGTTCCTGGTAGCCCTGCGATTGCTAGCCAAGAAGAAGGAGGAGGAGGAGGAGGAACAGAGGGACAGGCACAAACGGAAGCTCAGCCAGAACCCCAGGAACTGGACACCCAGTCACCCCTAACCAGCGAGGAGCCTGTGCTCCAGCCAGTGTCAGGGACCCAAGAGGCTCTTTGCCAGCTCAAGCGAGACCAGCCCAGCCCGTGTCTGAGCAGCGCTGAGGACTCTGGGGTGGACGAGGGCCAAGGGAGCCCTTCTGAGATGATGCATTCCTCAGAGTTCAGGTGAATACTGTCCTCTGCCACTGGCACCAAGCTAGGCTGTGTGTGTGAGTGTGTGTGTGATGCTGGGACTTGAATTCAGAGCCTGGGGACTGTCCTTTAATGTTTTTCTGTTGGTCGTGGGGCTTGAACTCTGGGCCTGGGCACTGTCCCTCAGCTCTTCAGCTCAAAGCTAGCACTCTGCCACTTGAGCCACAGCGCCACTTCCAGCTTTTTCTCTTTAGGTGAAGCTGAGGAATCAAACCCAGGGCCTCATGCATGCGAGGCAAGCACTCTACCACTGAGACACCTTCCTAGCCCTGTTTGTTTTTTTTTGTTGGTCGTGGGGCTTGAACTCTGGGCCTGGGCGGGTGCTGTCCCTGAGCCTCTTCAGCTCAAGGCAAACGCTCTACCACTTGAGCCACAACACCACTTCTGGTTTTCTGGTGCTTAATTGGAGATGAGTCTCACAGACTTTCCTGCTTGCGCTGGCTTTGAACGGCAATCCTCAGATCTCAGCCTCCTAAGTAGCTAGGATTATAGGCATGGGTTACTGGCCTCTGCTCACAGGTTCTTGAAGTAGAAGACTGGGCCCTCTGACCTCCCAGCAATGAGGCACAGCTGGCGGATGACCTGGCTTGGAGGGGGAGGTGGAAAGACATGTGGCCCCAGCCCAGCCTGATCTCCTATCCTCCCATGCCTGTCCCTCTCACAGAGTTGACAACAATCACTTACTCCTGCTGATGATCCATGTGTTTCGAGAAAATGAAGAGCAACTGTACAAAGTGAGTGCCAGGAACTCCTGCAAGAGACACGGCAAGGCCAGGCAGGGTGGGCCCGGCCTTGCGCAGCGGGGCATGCCAGGCCTGACTTCTGCTTGCTTTGGGCTCTCAGATGATCCGGATGAGCACGGGCCACATGGAGGGCAACCTGCAGCTGCTGTACGTGTTGCTCACAGACTGCTACGTCTACCTGCTCCGGAAAGGTGCCTGCCACCCCAGGCCAAGAGCAGGTTGAGGTTGAGAGTCCCATTCCCCCTCTCCCCTGCTAGCTGAGCCTGGGGACCTGGCTCCTGTGGGTATTTTCTGTCATGCTGCCACCCTGTCATCTGATTACAGGACAAAATGGGTCCTCTCTGCTTAGAAAATGGGGCCGGGGAGGGAAGCCAGCAAGGTAATAGGCATTGGGGTCTCCTCTCTCAGGGGCCACAGAGAAGCCATACCTGGTGGAAGAGGCCGTTTCTTACAATGAACTTGACTATGTGTCGGTGAGTGCGGGCTCCGCAGTTAGGGGTACCCGCTGTAGTACAGGGGTACCACCCACCCCCTTGCTACAGAGCAAGGCACATCCCAGGGCTGGGTATCCACAGGATTCAGTTCCTGGACGTGTGCTGGGTGCAAGAGCCAAGTGTGAGGTTGCCTCTCCTTGCACCAGATTTCCAACCACCCGCCCCTACCTCGTGCTGGGCCCCAGGCCTCGGGGGACCTCACCCCATGGTGTGCTCTCCAACCTCCCTGGTCCTAGCCAGCATTCGGTCTGGCCATGACGCCCCTTCTGCCAAGCAGTGGCCAAGCCCTGTATGGTTTCCTCCAGGTCGGTCTCGACCAGCAGACGGTGAGGCTGGTGTGCACCAACCGCAGGAAGCAGTTTCTGCTGGACACAGCTGATGTGGCCCTGGCTGAGTGAGTGTCAGTCTCGCCCCTCAGCAGCATCCGCTTTGGTGGGGCTGGGGGTGGAAGGTGTAAAATGGGAGACCCGCAGTGGACAGCACACATCTCTCTAGAGTCAGCAGTCCGGCCAGAGATGCTGGGGAGGGGACAGTCACCCATGGACTGACTCACATTTGTCTCAGTGACCTAAGCCCCTGCTGACCTACAGAGAGGAAGGAACAGTATGAGGGCACACGGGGCCTGCTGTGCCAGGCACTACCTCAGATGCTGTGCGAGATCACAGCATCATGTGTCCATGGGATCCCACTGACCATTACCTATACCATCTGAGCATTGAGCGCCATCTCCAGCTAAGCCCCTCCCCCTGGCTCTGCGCCCCATCTCCCGGGGCACAGGGCTTATCCTCGGGCCTCTGACAGCAACCCCCATCCCTGGCACAGGTTCTTCTTGGCTTCTCTGAAGTCGGCCATGATCAAAGGCTGCCGGGAACCACCCTACCCCAGCATCCTGACTGATGCCACCATGGAAAAGCTGGCACTGGCTAAATTTGTGGCCCAGGAATCCAAGTGTGAGGTGGGCAGGCAGCGGAGGAGGCAGCTGGGAAGCAGTCTGTGAAGAGCTGGGGTGGGCAGCCTTGGTTGATGCCTGGGTGATGCACAAGGTGTCTAGCCTGGGCCTGTCCCCCTGCCTCCCGGCTGTGTCCCAGGCTGAGCACCTATGCCTGGAGCCGGGCTATGGGGTTGCCGAGTCCTGACCCAGCGCCTGCCTGGCCAAAGCCTCACCTGCTTCATCTGCTGTCCCCATCTCCAGGCCTCCGCGGTGACTGTGCACTTCTACGGGCTCGTGCACTGGGAGGACCCCATGGATGAGTGCCTGGGCCCCATGCCCTGCCACTGCTCACCCCCAGAGGGCGCCATCACCAAAGAGGGCATGCTGCACTACAAAGCGGGCACCTCCTACCTGGGCAAGGAGTACTGGAAGACTTGCTTTGTGGTACTCAGGTGGGAGCCCCCACGGCCCCAAGTGGAGCGGGGGTTGGCAGTCAGGGAACTCTGGCTGGTCACAAGAAAGGCCCAAGGGAGGCTTTCCCTTCTCCACAGGGCATTGGGGTACACACCCAGGATGGAGGGGTTCCTCTAGGCCCAGACATCCTCAGGTACTCAGATGACGACCTGGGCTGCTGGACCTGGTGTCCCAGGTCTACTGAGGGCCAGCATTCCCAGCTGTCCCTCTGAGTCCACCCACCTCCTTTCCATAGAAAGCAGGCCCTTGGCTTGCTTTCCTTCTGGGGCACCCCTGGGATCTGGCCTCCAGTTCCTTGGCTGGATCTCACCCGCTGTGCTGCACCCCCACAGCAATGGGATCCTCTACCAGTACCCTGATCGCACAGATGTCATCCCCCTGCTCTCCGTGAACATGGGGTGAGTGACCCCCCCATGGCGTGCTGGGCGGGGCTTGGGGCCAGATGCCTGCCTGGTCACCAGCTTCCATCTCCCGTCTGGGATGGCTGTCCCCCTGTGGTTTCTACCTGCTCCTTTCCCTCCTCCTCTACCCCTCCAGCCCTGACCGGTGCCCTGGGATTTGCGGAGCTCTGCCACAAGGCATGATGGGGAAGGGCGGAGGAAGAGGTGTTGCTCCCCTGGACAGAGTACAGGAGCCAGTTCACACCTGTTCCCTGCTCAGGTGTGGGTATCTAATGGGAGCTTGTCGATTCTCGACGTTAAAGGTGTTTGACAGAAAGGGCAGGCTTCAGGCCATCCGGAAGCCACCTGAGAGCCAGCAGACCATGAGTCCAGGTCTCCGGCCCACCCCAGGGGCTCCCACACTGGCCACCGCTGCCTCCTGTGTCTCCTCGCTCCCATTTCACCCTCCTCCTCTGGCCCAGGGGGGAACAGTGCGGTGGCTGCCGGAGATCCAACACCACGGATCGGCCCCACGCCTTCCAGGTCATTCTTGCCGACCGACCCTGCCTGGAGCTGAGTGCCGACAGCGAGGTTGAGATGGCCGGCTGGATGCAGCACCTCTGCCAGGCTGTGTCCAAAGGGGTGAGTGTCTCAGCCCCCAGCGCCCCCAGCACCCCCAGCGCGCCCAGCCCCCGGCGCCGGCATCACTCACAGAGATGCCTGTGAGGACGGAGATTGGGGGCCCCGTAAAGGGCAACTGGGGAACAGCCTGGAATGCGGGGCAGCCTGTGGTGGGGACCACTCCCTCCTCACCCTCTTCCCACCTACACTACTAAGGGGGACAGAGCTAGCCAGACCCCCAGAGGCGGCAGCGTGCTGGTACCTAGCACCCTGGGAAATGCCCTCTGCCACTCCTGCCCCCTTCCCACGTCCAGGTCATCCCTCAGGGGCTTGCACCCAGCCCCTGCGTCCCTTGCTGCCTGGTGATCACTGAGGACCGCCTCTTCACGTGCCACGAGGACTGCCAGACCAGCTTCTTCCGCTCCCTGGGCACAGCCAGGCTGGCAGACGTCAGTGCTGTCTCCACAGAGCCGGGCAAGGAGTACTGTGTCCTGGTGAGCTGGCGGGATGGAGGGGCTGGTGGGGCTAGGGGCTGGTGAGACAGGGGTGCAGGCCCCGCAGAGAGCTGTGTCCATCCGCTCACCTCAGCTCCATCTCCCCAGGAGTTCTCCCAGGACGGCCCACAGCTGCTCCCACCCTGGGTCATCTACCTGAGTTGTACTTCTGAACTGGACCGCTTCCTGGCTGCACTGAGCTCTGGGTGGAAGGCCATCTACCAGGTACTGACTCCCTCCTGGGAAGAGTCCTGGGGTCAAACTGTGCCAGCAGCTCAGGGACAGACACAGGGGTAAGCCCTGGCTCCTAGAGTCTGTGACAAGAGCTGAAAAGGATACCAGGAGATGTCAACCAAGAAGGGCAGGGGGGGGGGGAGCCGGGGAAGGTGGCTCAGCGATAGAGCGCTTGCCTTGCATGCATGAGGCCCTGGGTTCGATTCTTCAGCACCACATAAGCAGAAAAAGCCGGAAGTGGCGCTGTGGCTCAAGTGGTAGAGCACTAGCCTTGAGCTGAAGAGCTGAGGGACAGTGCCCAGGCCCAGAGTTCAGGCGCCACAACTGGCAAAAAAAAAGGGGGGGTTGTACATAGTACTCACTCAGATGGGGATACAGGCTGGCAGGACCCTCCTCTGCCTGGAGCTAACTGGAGTGGCAGGGAAGGGCTTTTTCCCCTGGAGCCTGGGCCTCTGATCACAGGTACCCGGGCACAAGCCTAGGGCAAAGGCAGGACAAGACACGCCACGCAGCGGCACTACTGAGAAAGGACAGGGCCACTCTTGGTTGAGGCTGAGTGAGGCCTTCCCCTCCTGCTCCACCCCTGCAGCAGCCCGGAACCCCACCTCCTGGCCCTAGGAGCCCTCATGTTCCCCACTCACCCCAACACAGGTGGACCTCCCCCACAAGGCGATCCACGAAGCCTCCAGCAAGCAGAAGTTCGAGGATGCCCTTAGCCTCATCCATAGCGCGTGGCAGCGGAGCGACAGCCTGTGCCGAGGCCGAGCTTCTCGAGACCCCTGGTGCTGAGGCGGCAGGTGGCGTCCAGGAGGGCGGGGAGGGGCCGCAGCTGACCAGCAGACACACTGTTGTGTGTCATCATGCTGTTCAGGAGCCCGCCCACTCTTGCCCGGGGGCAGACCCACCCACCCCCAATGTGGCCTGAGACCGAGTCTCTCCACTCCCAGGGATCCAGAGTGGTGCCCACTGGACATCATGTCCGGTGGGCCACAGCTTGCGGTTGCTGGGGGCAAAGGTCTGAGCCCCGTGGGCTCTGCAGACATGCTCTGACCGCCCTGGGTCCCCGCCTCGGTTCTGGCCATGGAAATGATGCTGTCTAAGGAAGAGGGAAAGAAGCAGGAGGACAGGGGCCCCCTCCTCTCCTGGGTCAGGAGCCTGGGCAGAGGCTCAGGGCCCCCTGGGGGTCCTGAGTGCCCGGCAGTCCTTGTTCGTTTTTGAACACTCTCCCAGCTGTGCAGGGAAGCGGGAACACTAGGTGTCTGCATGCTTCCTCCTCACCAACCCACCACACATTGCGGCCTGCCTCTGGAAGGCTGCCCAGAGGCCCTGCATGCCCAAGGCCCTGCCCTGCCCTGCCTCTCCTCCATCCTTTGGAGCCTACCTAGGGCCCAGGAGCGAAGTGGGGAGAGGAGAGCAGAGCCACGCTGACATCTGACTGTCCCTGGCCTGGCTGGAGCTGGCCCTTCCTGAGTGCTTTGTACGAGCCCTTGAGAGCAGGGGGCAGGTGGTCTGGGGTTTGTTTTTGTTTTTTTTTTTAAATAAAATAGATATGTTATATTGCCAAGATTTGTCACTGGCTCTTTTTGAGCAAGATGGGGATGAGGGGTCTCCAAACCCTCCATCATCTGCTCTGTGCCCTCACAACAGACACACAGATTCACCGCCAGGGCCTCTGTCATCCGCTCACATTCACAGCACTGGGTCAGCCTGAGCTGTGGGAGGCTTCAGGCCCTGGGGGGGGGGGGGGGGGGGCTGACCCTTCCTGCTTCATGCACTGCTGCCACGAGGAGGCACTAGGAAGCAGGTGCTAATGTCAAATGGCTTGAACCAGGAAGTCCCTCTTCATACAAAGGCCCTGATTTGTCTACTTCTATCCCACCCAGGAATGAAGTATTCGGGAGAGCAAGGGAGAAGTGGTAGGAGCTGGTGGCTCACACCTATCATCCTAGCTACTCAGGAAGCTGAGGTCTAAGGATCATGGTTCAAAGCCAACCTGGGCATAAAAGTGCCTAAGACTCTTATCTCCAATGAACCAGCAAACAAAAAGCCGGGAGTAGAGGTGTGACTTAATATTGGAAAAAGCCGAGCGAGAACAGGAGGTCCTAAGTCCAAGCCTCAATACAGGCACACACGCACACACACCCAGTCAACCAGTCAGCAGCCCCTAATCAGCATCACCTTCCATAGTTCAGGTCAGTGGCCGTTCAAAATATGGAAATGGGAAATTCCAGAAACAAGCAAGTGAGTTTTAAACTGTGCCCATTTTGAGTAGTGAATCTATGATGCCAACATCCCTCTGTCCAGCATCTCCCTCTGTGTACCTGGCCCACCTGTTAGTACTGTGGGGGTGTGGCAGTACCTGTTTCAAGTGGCCCTTACTGAGTGGTGTTCCCAAAGCCCTGACAATCTAGACATGCCAGAGCAGCCAGGAAGTGGGTCCTGGAAATGAAAACCTGAAAGTGCTCTACTTAAGGAGAGAGAAGGAAGTCATAGGCTGTGCTTGCTAAAATTTGCAAGAACTAAATAGGGAAAGTAGGCAGTTCCAGGAACCCACTCACTGGGATCCCATACAGATCCCGCCCTCTGGGGGCACAAATGGAAGACTCAAGCTCAGAAAGGAAGTGACTGGGCACGGTCCCATGCTCCTAGCACCTATGATTCAGGGTTGAGGGGTGTAGTTCAGTAGCGAGGGCCTACCTGGCATGCTCAATGTCCTGTGTCCAGTCCCAGCACCACCAAAAGAGCAAAAGCAAAAAGCAGAATACCTCTGCAGGGCTCCAGCGCCTTGCTCTTCCTTTGCTGTTGCTGAACATAGAACCACAGCTTTTCAGTGCCAGATTGGAAGGCTTGAGGCCTGGGAAGGGCAGTCACACCAATTGCGGCCCAAATGAGACAGTTGCTGAGTTGTTGTGAACCCTGTGCCCAGCCTTGCCAGGACACTTGCCTTGGGCCCAGGGCTCTGAGCTGGAGCAGAACAATGTCTAAAAGGAGAAAAGACCAAAGAAGAAAGAGCTCAACCAGCTAATTAGCACCTAGTCCCCACCCCCAGTCTTCTTCCAGTCCCAAGTGAACTTTGCCCCAGATCCCAGGGTTCAGGCCCGCCCAGGCCAGAAGCAGCTACGATTGGTCAGAGGTGGAGGAGGCGTGTCCGGGCTCCAGCACACAAAGCTAAGCAGAGACCTGCAGGTGGATTTCCAAGACACACCAGGCAGGGCCGATCTGATCCGGACCCCTGTTCTTTCGACATGACCCTTGGTCTCTGCCGTCTCCAGCCCTGTGGCCCTGCGGAGGTACAAGCAGCATAATTCCTGCCATCCTATGGCCCTGACTCCTGGCATGGAGTCTGTGGAGACAGTGCCTCCGGCTGTGGACCTGGTGCTGGGTGCCTCAGCCTGCTGCCTGGCCTGCGTGTTCACCAACCCCCTGGAGGTGGTAAAGACGCGGCTGCAGCTGCAGGGGGAGCTGCAGGCCCAAGGCACCTACCCACGGCTCTACCGGGGTTTTGTGGCCTCAGTGGTGGCTGTGGCCCGGGCTGACGGGCTATGGGGCCTGCAGAAAGGACTGGCTGCTGGCCTTCTCTACCAGGGCCTCATGAACGGCGTCCGCTTTTACTGCTATAGCCTAGCATGCCAGGCCGGCCTCGCCCAGCAGCCAGGTGGTACTGTGGTGGCTGGTGCGGTGGCTGGGGCCTTGGGAGCCTTCGTGGGTAGCCCTGCTTACCTGGTAAGTGCCTTGTCTCCATTCTCTGCCACCCCAGCTGCACAGACACTCCAACCACTAACGCTCTGGGATCCTGGATGGGGTGGGACAGGGTGGGGCCAGAACAGGTGGGGCTACTTCTTGGGAAATCTCTGACTCAGGTGTGTAATCTGCTCTGGGCTCTGGGCACCAGGACCTTTCCTAGATCCTAGATCCCCTGGGTTCCTTCTGGTCCTTGCCTGGGGAGAGGGCAGAGGCTGGCTGGCTGAAATCTTGGTTTGACATTTCTTCCTTCTTTGTGGTCTAGTGTATGTTCAGAAGAAAAGCCTCTGAGCTGGGCTCTGGTGGCTCATGCCTGTAATCCTAGCTCTGAAGGCTGAAATCTGAGGATTGAGGATAGGAAAGTCTGAGACTCTTATCTCCAATGAACCACCAAAAAGCCTAAAGTGGAGCTGTGGCTTAAGTGGTAGGGGAACAAAACCAAGTGGGAGCTCAAGGTCTGGAGTTTGAGCCCCAGTACCTGCACAAAAAGCACAGCTTGAAGCCAGGTGCTGGTGGCTCATGCCTATCATTCTAGCTACTCAGGAGGCTGAGATCTGAGAATTGAGGTTCCAAGCCAGCTCAGGCAGGAAGTCCCTGAGACTCATCTCCAATTAACCACCTGAAAACTGCAAGTGGTGCTGTGGTTCAATGCGGTAGAGCTAGCCTTGAGCAAAAAGGCTAAGGGACAGGGTCCTAGCCCTGCGTTCAAGCACCACAACCCACCAAAAAAAAAAAGCAGAGTTGCCTCTAAGCAAGGATCCCAGGTCCTGTTAGGGGGCAGGGCACAGCACAGTCATCTTCTCACTCAGTTCTCACTCTAGGAGTGTTAGATTGAGGCTCAGAGTTGGCTGAGGAACTTGCCCCAAGTACCAGCAACATGCCAGCCCAGGCCAAACCCAGAGCCTCACCGCTCTCAAGCTTCAGGTTTGGGGCTGGGGCTTCTGGGTTTGGGCTGTTCTCTCTGCAGGACAGGTGCCTGTACACAGCCACCCAGCTCCACCCCAGACCCTCAGGCCCTCTGTTTCATAGGTAAAGACACAGCTGCAGGCCCAGTCTGTGGCCACAGTGGTCGTGGGGCACCAGCACCAGCACCAGGTGAGCCCAGGGGCTGTTGCGGGGGGGGCTGGACTCCAGGCCGGGCTGAGGCTGGCTAGTGATCTGCATCCTCCCCTCCCCACAGAGTGTCCTAGGGGCCTTGGAGACCATCTGGCGACAGCAGGGCCTGATGGGATTGTGGCGAGGTGTGGGTGGGGCCGTCCCCCGAGTCATGGTGGGCTCAGCTGCTCAGCTAGCAACCTTTGCCTCAGCCAAGGCCTGGGTACAGGAGAAACAGGTAAGGGGCCGGGGTGCCTGGTCACCCACACAAATGGGAGCAGGTCACCGGCCTCCTACACAGGGAAGTCCAGGGGAGCTGACAAATGAGAGCCCTTCAACTAACCAAGTTGTGGCCTGGCCCTTGTGCCCAGCAAGAGTTAGGGATCAGCAGTGACCATGAAGCTGTGGAGGATGTTGGGGTGGCAGGGTAGGGGTGGGAACAGTAAGAGGATCTCATCTGCTACCCTTACCAGCCCTTTCCGTGTTGGGGGGGGGTAGCCACATGGGTGGTACAGGGCAGAGGTGGGGTCAGAAGCCTATGCCTCCCCTACAGTGGTTCCTGGAGGACAGCTGGCTGGTGGCCCTGGCTGGAGGCATGATCAGCAGCGTGGCTGTGGTGGCCGTCATGACCCCCTTCGACGTGGTCAGCACACGGCTGTACAATCAGCCCGTGGACGGAGCAGGCAGGGTGAGCAGGGGTGATGGAGGAGAACTGGAGAGTCGGGGGTCCCCCAACCCAAGCACCTAGCCAAAGGCATGAGGACGCATGCCGGGTAGGCAGCCATCCCATTGAGACTGTTGCCTGAGTACCTAGGTCCCAGTCATCTGTGCGGAGCTTTTTTTCCTTGCCAGTACTTGGGCTTGAGCTCAGCTAGGATTACAGATATAAACCACGGTACCTGGCCCAAGCATTCTGATATGAAGATTTCTATGTGTGGAGCTGGGAATGTGGCTTAATGGTAGAGTGCTTGCCCTGCAGGTATAAAGCTCTGGGTTGGGTTTCTCAGTACCACATTAACAGAAAAAGCCTGAAGTGGCGCTGTGGCTCAAGTGGTAGAGTGCTAGTCTTGCACAAAAGAAGCTCAGGGACAGTGCCCAAGCCTTGAGCTCAAGTCCCGGACTGGCAAAAAAAAAAAAATGTGTGTGTGGGGGGGTGTGTATGTGTGCACACTGATACTGGGGCTTGAACTCAAGTCCTGGGCGCTGTCCATTAGCTTTTTCACTCAAAGATGGCACTCTACCACTGAGCCACACCTCTAATTCCAGCTTTTTGTTGGTTAACAGAGGATAAGAGTCTCATAGACTTTTCTTCTCAGGCTGTTTTCTTTGTGGGGGGGTCCGGTCGTGGGGCCTGAACTCTGGACCTGGGCACTGTCCCTCAGCTCTTCAGCTCAAGGATAGCACTCTACCACTCGAGCCACAGCACCACTTCCAGCTTTTTCTGCTTATGTGGTGCTGAGGAATCGAACCCAGGGCCTCATGTGAGGCAAGCACTCTACCGCTGAGCCACCTTCCCAGCCCCTTAGGCTGGTTTTAAATGGCAATTTTCAGATCTTAGCCTCCTGAGCCACTAGCCTTACAGGTGTCCAGCACTGGTTCCTGCTGAGGATTTCATTCTTTGCCCTGTTGCTGAATTTGAGGGTCAGAGAGTTCAAGTGACATTCTTGAGAATGTCACTCACCATCTGTAAACAGAGGAGCCAAGGCTGAACAGCTGCTTTCCCCTGGCACTGCTGGCCTCCATGTGACCAAGACAAAGGTGCCCATGTGCCATTAGCCCTGCTGCGCTCCCTGGCAGGGACTGTGTCTGTCTGAAGGCTCCTGAGCGGTCACTTATCATCCTCCCAGCTGGACCAGAGCCTTTTCTGATGTGCCAGCCAGAGCCCTGAGCACTCAGACACTTGGCTGTGCCAGCGGGGGGCCTAGCAGCCCTTGCAGTGACCCCTGTCCCTGTGTGTTCCCAGGGTGAGCTGTACAAGGGCCTTGCTGACTGCTTGGTGAAGACCTGCCGGCAAGAGGGTCCTCTGGCGCTCTACAAGGGTCTGGGCCCTGCCTATCTGCGACTGGGACCCCATACCATCCTCAGCATGCTTTTCTGGGATGAGCTACGGAAACTGGCCAGGAGGAGCCAACACCAAAGCACCTAGGCCTGACACTGGCCAGACCCCTACCTCCTGATACAGTCTGGCATTTGGACAGAGGACATGGCTTGCTCCAGTAGGACCAGCCACAGACTCAGGCCCAGGCCCTACAAACAGATTGGGAGAGAGTGCAGACAACCCCAGGCTCCACTCTAAGCCTTCAAGTCCCTTCTCTGTCTTGGGTCACTGATTCCCAGCACCTTGCTTGTTATCATAGTAAGAGCTGTGGCAGGAACAGCATCATGAGCTGAGTGACTCTGTACCAGTTCTAATGTGATGCTAAAATCCTCTTTGACTACAAAGAAGCTGAGGCTTAGCATGGCACAGCCCTGGCCAAAGCCACACAGCTTTCAAGTGGCAGGACAAGGGCATTACTATACCAGGACCATGGGGCTGGGTGTCCCTTAGGGGGCACTGTCCACACGAGGAGCCCCAAGGATTCCCCAGTGAGGCCGTGAGGTCTTCCATGGCTGCCCTGACTGGAACTACAGAAACTGTTCTCACATTCAGGAGGCTGGAAGTCTGAGATCCAAGCATTAGGGAGGGTTTTATGTTTTTTTTTTTGGTGGGGGGGGGGGTTCGGTCATGGGGCCTGAACTCTGGGCCTGGGCGTTGTCCCTCAGCTCTTCAGCTCAAGGCTAGCGCTCTACCACTTGAGCCACAGCGCCACTTCTGGCTTTTTTCTTTTTGCTTATGTGATGCTGAGGAATCGAACCCAGGGCCTCTGGCATGCAAGGCATGCTCTCTACCACTGAGCCACCTTCCCAGCCCAGGGAGGGTTTGTTTAGTTTCATTACTTTATAGCATGCTAGGCATATGCTGTGCCAGCCTAATGTTCTACTCTGTTCTCTCCTGACCACCCCACTGTGTGTATGTAGGTCCCAGCTGTTTCTTAGCAGCCCAGGTGGGTACTAGTAGCTCACACCTGTAATCCTAGCTAATCAAGAGGCTGAGCTCTGAGAATCAAAGTTTGAATCTAACTGGCACAGACAAATTGGGGAGACTCATCTCTAATTAGCCAGCAAAAAGCTGGAAGAGATGTAACTCAAGTGGTAGAGCAGCAGCCTTAAGCAAATAAATACATAATAAATAAGTGCTAAGGGGGAGCATGAGACTCTGGTTCAAACCCCACTACTGGTACAAGAAATATGAAAAGCTTAACAGTCATGTTGGACCCAGGACCTCATGTTAACTGACAGAGGCCATTTCCTATCTCTAGTGGGGCAGGACTGGGCTTCAGCACTTCATCTGGCTTTTTTTTTTTTTTTTTTGCTAGTCCTGGGCTTGAACTCAGGGCCTGGGCACTGTCCCTGAGCTTTTGCTCAAGACTAGCACTCTACCACTTGAGCCACAGAGCCACTTCTGGCTTTTTCTGTTTGATACTGAGGAATCAAACCCAGGGCTTCATGTATGCTACACAAGCACTCTACAGACACTAAGCCATATTCCCAGCCCTCAGCACTGAATTTGAGAGGACACAGTTCAGCTCAGACACTACCCGGGGTTTTTTGTTTTTTTTTTTTTTAATTGAAGACCTACTGGCTGACTCAGAGAATAGAAGGCAGAGTCTAGTAAGACTCCATACTACAGCCACACCCCACCATGGGCTACTTTAGAAAGCTACAGTTAAGTTTTGCACTACAGAGACACCAAGCAGGACAAGGCCAGCTCAGGGTCAAGCAGCTTTTCCCCAAGGGTGAGGAGCTGTTCCCAGAAGCAACCCCCATGTACACTCCAATAAAAGTATTTTTTTTTTATTTTGTTTACTTTGTGTCTCTTCTGTACTTAGCTGCTCTCGTGAAACCTCATCCTAGCTGTGGCTCTTTCTGGGAAGGAAGGGAGGGTGGAGGACTGGAAAGGTTTCCAACAGCCAGCCCTACCTCATCTGGCCAGGTGAGGCCTGCCACCTAGTGGGCGATGGAAGAATGTAAGCGCCAAGGTCACAGCGCCCCTGCAGTGACCTCAGCTGGGGAAGAGTCCAAACCTGCCCACTGGCTGGAAGCAGACTCGAGCCTGACAGCTGGCCGTGGACCCAGACTTGGGCTGAGGGCAGAGCCTGATCTCAGTTTGGGAGAGATGTAGGACAAAGCCTGGCCACTGGGCGCTAGATGGCAGAACCTGACACCAGGCAGTGGGAGGCCTCAGGCCTCATGTGTAGAGAGCAGACCCTGACCTCGGGCTTCATGGAGCCCCTCGGACAGAGCCTGGTGTTCGGCTAGGGGAGACCCTTACTTCACCGCGAAGGACAGACCACACCTAGGCTGAAACTGCGCAGGACCGGCATAGGTGGGCTTCAGAAAGGAGTGTAGGCTCAAAACCCTGAGGGAGGAGAAAGAGGTGGACGCCAGACTTTAGTAGGACAGAGGCCCATAGACACCCCTGTGCCTACCGCCCACATTGGACAGGGCAGGGGGGGCAGCCAGGGCCCTGAACCCCAGCCTGGGCCTTCCTTCCCACAGCCCTCAAGGGTTAAGGCCCCTGGCTCCCCCCACTTGGCCTTTGACCTCTCCTGGCTCCTCCCCACTGCCAGTCCCCATACCTTTGCCCAGTGACATCACTAGGTCTTGTCCCTGGGCCCAACTAGCTGGTGGCTGGGGCCGGTCCCGGCTGCCATGTTCTCCCTGCCGTCCCTCTCTGCCTGGCTCCCCAGCCTCCCATCCCTGGAATGGGGCTCCAATCTCCTGGACAGCCTCCTGCAAGGTGAGTGCCCCCTCCATTCCCGCCTGGGCCCGGCCCCTGTCGGGTGGGCGTGGCAGGTCCCTCCCACGTGGGCTCCCCCTATCCACGTGGCCCTGAGCTAACCTGTGCCTGCACCCACACCCCATGCCTCCACCTGCGGCGGCCTCCTGGCCTCCTCTGGCCCTGCCTACCCCGTCCCAGGCCTGGTGGGAGCATTTGGAGTCTCGGTTCTGAGCAGCGTCTTGAAAGTGTACTTCTTCGTGGGCTGTGCCAAGTGAGTGGGAGGGAGGGGGATATGAAGGGGGAGGGGGTCATGTGGGGACCCTGGCCACTCTGGGGAAGGCTGGGAGGAGCACGCCTCCCCTGGTGGGTGACTGGGCCCCCCCCCCCGGAGGGGGTGCTGGCACCTGCTCCCTACAGTGCCCCCTCCCCACGGTGCCCCCTCCCCACAGTGCCCCCCAGCGGCAGCCTGAGAAGGAGCGCCTGCGGGCACAGTGGGCCTGGCTGGAGCCCGTGCACCTGGTGGGGCTGGCCCTGATCCTGACGGTGGTGGGGGCCCGGGTGGCCGCCCTGGTGGTGCTGGAGTTCTCCCTCCGGGCTGTGTCCACACTGCTGTCCCTGAACAAGGTGAGAGCACAGGAGTGGACTGAGGAGGATTGTTCACTGGAGCCCCTTCCTCCTTCCAGTTCAGACCAGGAGCAGTTGCCTATTCCCTGGGTTGTTGAGGGTTAAGTCACATCTGCACTCCCAGCAGATACCAAGAAAAAGAAGCTGGCTCTGGATACCAAGCTTCCCAAAGCCAGGCTTGGAACATCATTCATTAATTCATTCATCAGCATTCATTAATCCCCACAGCCTGACTGGGGATTAGTGGCTCAGGCCTGTAATCCTAGCTACTCAAGAGGCTGAGATCTGAGGTACCAGGTGCAAAGCCAGCTCCAGCAGGAAAGTCTGTGAGACTCTTATCTCCCATTGACTGCCAAAAAAAAGCCAGGAGTAGAGCTATAGCTAAGTATTAGAGCTCCAGCCTTGAGTGTAAAAGCTAAGTGAGAGCATGAGGCTTGAGTTCAAGCCCTGGTATACCCACACAGCACGCTCATGTGCGCACCCCCCCCCACACACACACAGTCCCCATAGCCATAGGAGCAAAGGGCTTGATGTGATCTTTTGTTCTAGGTAAAGAAACTAAGACTCAGCTGGAGCCCACAGTCAACAGCCAGCAGGGATGGAGTCTAGGAGGTTTTTATTTTAAGACAAGCTTTTTTTTTTTTTTTTGTCCTGGGGTTTGAACTCTGGGCCCGGGCGCTGTCCCTCAGCTCTTCAGCTCAAGGCAAGCGCTCTACCACTTGAGCCACAGCGCCACTTCCGGTTTTCTGGTGGTTTATTGGAGTTAAGAGTCTCATGGACTTTGCTGCCAGGGCTGGCTTTGAACCGAGATCCTCAGATCTCAGCCTCCTGAGTAGCTAGGATTATAGGCATGAGCCACCTGCACCCATGCTGAGACAGGCTTTTTTTTGTTATTGTTCTGGGGCCTGAATTTTGGGTCTGGGCTTTTATATTCAAGGCTAGTCCTCCACCACTTGAGCAATAGCACCACTCCTGGGTGTGTGTGTGTGTGGTTTAATGGAGAAAAGAGTCTCCCAGATTTTCCTGCCTTGGGTTGGCTTCAAATTGTGATCCTCAGATCTCAGCCTCCTAAGTAGGGAGGATTACAGGAGTAAGGCATCAGTACTTGCCAGACAGGCTCATGATCTGTAGCCCAGGCTGGCCTTGACCTCATGATCCTTTTTCCTTAGTGCTGGGATTACAGGTATACCCATCCCATGCAACTTGAGTTTGAAGCCAAGTCTTCTGGAGTCTGATGGTCATCCTCCAGGAGTCAGATGGGCGAGTGGAAACCCTCCACTAGGGCCCATCCCAAAGACAGGGCTCCCCCTCTTTGGAAGGCTCTCCAGGTCCTTCAGCCCCTCCAGCCTCCTGCAGTGGAGCCTGTGTGACATGACAGCCCCCAGCAGCCGCCTCTCCCACAGGGCCCTGGGAACACAGAACACCTGAAGCTCTACCTGCTGTGCCAGTACTCACTGGGCTGCGGCCTGAGCTGCGGGCTGAGCTTCCTGCAGGAGGGCGCCCCTCACCGCACACTGAACCTGCTGCTGAGCCTGGGGCTGGCTGCACTGCTGCGCTCCAGCGCCCAGTGCCTCCGCCGCCACGTCCTCTGTCTCTACGAACTGCACAGCAGCCAGAACTACTGCGGGGTCTGCCTGGGCCTGCTGGCCGGTGCTTACCGTCTCCCCAGGCTGCTGGGCCGCTCTCTGGCCGTGGCCTTTGCCGTGGGTGACCTGGCAGCCGTGGCCCTCATCAACCGGGACTTCCTGAGCACCTCAGAGGCTGTGCGTTTCTGGACACCACTCACCATCTGCTATGCACTGCTGGTCATCTACATGCAGGGTGAGGGCCAAGAGGCTGCGTCCTCCCGACTGGTGGTCACAGCCCACTGTTTGCCCCAGGCTCAGACCCCAGCTCTGCCAGCCTGGTCTGGGACAGACACAGTCTGGTGGGGCATTTCAGAGCAGCTGGAGTTGCCCATGTGCAGCATGCACCAGTATACCCCAAGGGCATGGGGTAGAGGTGTTGGGGAAGGCTGGCCACATTCTTAAAGACCCCATTGATCAACCAGGCTGGGCAGTGTGATGAGAAACCACTGCAGAGTCCCAAGCAGGCAAAGGGATCTGGTTAGATGTGGCGTCTGGGATAAGCCACCTGGCTGCAGAGTAAGGATGGGGTGGGAGCTGCAGGACCAGGCAGAAAGAACAGCAAGTGCAAAGGCCCTAAAGTGGGAATGCGCTCAATATGTCCAATGAGCAAAAAGGAAGTGTAGGAAGCAGCGGGGAATGAGTCAGCTACAAGTTGGAAGTGGCTCAGGCCACAGCAAGCAAGACCTTGCATGTCAGTATCGCGAGGTTTGGATTTTACTCTAAACTCAACAGGAAGTCCTGGGAGGGTTATAAACAGGGGAACAGCTTCATCTGGTTGATATGACTAAAAGGTCACTTTAGCTGATCAGTAGAGACTGGATTATAATGTCAGGAACAGAAGCCAGGTGAGCATAACGGCACTTGCCTGTATTCCCAGCACTCAAGAGCTAGAAGCAAACACGATCTTGCATTTGAGGCCAGTCTAGACACAGGTGGAGAGATCCAATTCAAAGAAATGAAAAAACCATGTGGGGTGCTGGCCGCTCACACCTGTCATCCTAGCTATGTAGGGAGGCTGAGATCTGAGGATCACTGTTTGAAGCCAGCCTGGACAGGAAAATTGGTGAGACTCTTTATCTCCAATTAACCACTAAAAAGCTAAAGTACTGCCGGGCGCTGGTGGCTCACGCCTGTAATCCTAGCTACTCAGGAGGCTGAGATCTGAGGATCGCGGTTCAAAGCCAGCCCGGGCAGGAGAGACCGTGAGACTCCTATCTCCAATAAACCACCAGAAAACTGGAAGTGGCGCTGTAGCTCAAGTGGTAGAGTGCTCGCCTTGAGCTGAAGAGCTGAGGGACAGTGCTCAGGCCCAGAGTTCAAACCCCACGACCGACAAAAAAAAAAAAAAAAAAAAAAAAGCTAAAGTACTAGCCTGGAGCAAAAAATCAGATTAGAGCAATGCCCAGACCCCAAGTTCAAGCCTGAGGACTGGGGGCATATGCATAAAAGAAAACAATAGAAGCCAGGAGCCATGAGAGGCTTTGGAGAGAGGAAGGTGGAAGGGAGAAGGGTGTGGTGTAGGAGCGTGGACTTCCATTAGGCTTTGGTGAAGTGGCTGGGGTGATCAGCAAAGGTTTGTGCAGCCAGAGGCACCAGGGCTCAGGCCTCACCCAGCAGAGTAAGGCCTCCTGGGAGGTAGGCCTGGGTTCCCCGTGCTGCTCAAAGAGGAACTGGGTTGAGGAAGGGCAGGGAGGAAGGCTGGGAGCAGGCTGGGCAGCTAAGAGAGCCAGGCCTGGGTATGGCAGTGGTTGGTGGTGACAGGTGGGGCCTGTCTTGTAGAAGAGCAGCGGCATCAGCGCTTCAGCCTGCAGAGCCAGGTCCAGACAGTTCTTGTGCGCATGGGCGGCCTCTTCGTGCTGCTGCTGACTGTGGGCCGCTGGCTGGACCTCCTGGGCATCCTTGTCTCCCTGCTGGGTGAGCTCTGGTGCCTGCTGGACGTCCATATCCTGCTGGACCTCTGCCAGATACAGGTGGGCACCCTCCTCCATATACTCCCCAGAATCTACACCCAAATCTTTGTCTCCCTTTTTCTCTCTCTCTCTCTTTCTTTCCTCTCTCTTTCTTTCCTCTTTCTTTCTTTCTTTCCTTCTTTCCTTCCTTCCTTCCTTCCTTCCTTCCTTCCTTCCTTCCTTCCTTCCTTTCTTTCTTTCTTTCTTTCTTTCTTTCTTTCTTTCTTTCTTTCTTTCTTTCTTTCTTTCTTTCTTTCCTTCCTTCCTTCCCTCTTTTTTTTTTATTTTGTTGGTCATGAGGCTTGAACTCTGGGCCTGGGCACTGTCCCTGCTCTCTTCAACTCAAAGTGAGTACTCTACCACTTGAGTCACAGCACTACTTCCAGTTTTCTAGTGGTTTATTGGAGATAAGAGTCTCACGGAGTTTCCTGCCCAGGCTGGCTTTGAACCGTGATCCTCAGATCTCAGCCTCCTGAGTAGCTAGGATTACAGGCATGAGCCACCGGCACCTGGCCCATCTGTCTGTCTTTCTTTCTTTCTTTCTTTCTTTCTTTCTTTCTTTCTTTCTTTCTTTCTTTCTTTCTTTCTTTCTTTCCTTCTCTCTCTCTCTCTCTCTCTCTTTTTTTGGGGGGTCCAGTCAAGGGGCCTGAAATCTGGGCCTGGGTGCTGTCCTTCAGCAATTCAGCTCAAGGCTAGTGCTCTACTGCTTGACACACAGTGCCACTTCCAGCTTTTTTTTTTTTTTTTTTCTGTTTATGTGGTGCTGAAGAATCAAACCCAGGGCCTCATGCATGCAAGGCGAGTGTTCTACCACTGAGCTACATTCCCAGCCCTCTCTCTTTCTTTCTTTCTTCCTTCCTTCCTTCCTTCCTTCCTTCCTTCCTTCCTTCCTTCCTTCCTTCCTTCCTTCCTTCCTTCCTTCCTTCCTTTCTTTCTTTCTTTCTTTCTCCACTGTAGGGCTTGAAATCAGGGCCTGGGTGCTGTCTCTGGAGATCTTTTACCCAGGCTAGCGCTCCACCACTTTTAGCCATAGCTCTACTTCCAGTTTTCTTTTTTTGTTTTTTTTTTTTGTTGTTTTTTTTTTGTTTTTTTTTGGGGGGGGTCCGGTCATGGGGCCTGAACTCTGGGCCTGGGAGCTGTCCCTCAGCTCTTCAGTTCAAGGCTAGCGCTCTACCACTTGAGCCAGAGCGCCACTTCCGGCTTTTTTCTTTTTGCTTATGTGGTGCTGAGGAATCGAACCCAGGGCCTCTGGCATGCAAGGCATGCACTCTACCACTGAGCCACCTTCCCAGCCCCCTACTTCCAGTTTTCTGATGGTGAATTGGAGATGAGAGTCTCAAGGATTTTCCTGCCTGGGCTGGCTTTGAACTGCAATCCTCAGATCTCCAGCCTCTTGAGTAGGATTACAGACATGAGCCACTGGTGCCCAGCTATTCCTGAATCTATACCCAAGTTCAAAAGGAGCTAGGAGGGGCTGGGAAGGTGGCTCAGTGGTAGAGCACTTGCCTTTCATGCATGAGGCCCTGGGTTGATTCCTCAGCACCACATAAGCAAAAAGAAAAAAGCTGGAAGTGGCGCTGTGGCTCAAGTGGTAGAGCACTAGTCTTGAGCTGAAGAGCTGAGAGACAGTGCCCAGGCCTAGAGTTCAGGCCCCACCATTGGACCCATCCCCCCCCCCCCAAAAAAAAGAGCTGGGAGCCAGGCACTGGTAGCTCACACCTGTCATCCTAGCTACTAAGGAGCCTGAGATCTGAGGGTCGCAGTTCAAAGGCAGCCTGGGCAGGAAAAACCATGAAACTCTTTATCTCCAATAAACCACCAGAAAACCGGAAGTGGTACTGTGGCTCAAGTAGTAGAGTGCTCACCTTGAGCTGAAGAGCTGAGGGACAGCACTCAGGCCCAGAGTTCAAGCCCCATGACCAACTAAAAGAAGAAGAAAAAGAAGAAGAAGAAGAAAAAAAAAAAGAGCTGGCAGCCAGGGAGAGTGGGCTGGATCTCTTGATCTTCTTGCCTCTTGGTAGCTGAGCTTTGGGGTCCCTGGGAGGGAGGAGGTGGAGCAGCATCCCACCCTGCTCAGTACCCCAGAAGCCAAAATGGAGGAAGGTCTCAGTTAATGGGGGTCCTGAGGCCAAGCGGGGGGGGGGATGGAAAATGGGTGGTGTTGCATATTGCTTTTCTCCCCTCCTTCCTTCCGACAGAGTTTTCCATCCCTGAGACCCTCGGCTGGGGCAGCACCACGCCAGCCTCCATCTCCCACTACTACTACTACTACCCTGGCAGCCCCGTCCCAGAGGATGGCCTCTCCTGACATCCCCAGGGAAGCCCTGGGGTCGGCACAGGCACTCGAGAGCTGACCAGCCAGGCCTTCTCAGGATGCTGCTCAGGAGGTGGAGTGACAGGGCGGAGCCCATCTGGACATGGGGTTGGGCCCTAAGGGGAAGGGGGACCTCAGTGGACAGGGCTCTTAGAGCCCCCCATTAGTTCCTCTTGTCAGAGTGAGCAGGGATTAGGGGTGACTGTGTCCTCAGACTAGCATCTCCCCCTCCCACCCCCCACCCCCGTCCCGCTGTCCTCGTCATGAACAATAAAGATGGTTTTCTCATCCTGTGCTTAGAATCCCAGATAAGGAGAGGGAGAGATACATGTATCTCCGGGCTGGCACAGGTGGGTTTCCTGGGGACAGTGCTCCTTGCAGAAGAGAGACTGGGGCCTGGAACAGGGTGGAATATCATACTGAGGTGCAGAGGAGCCCCGGGGGATGAAGGGAGTAGTGCCTGTCCCATCCCATCCCCGAGTGGAGCTGGAGGGAGCGTGACAGTGCTGTTGGTCCCCAGCTCCCAGCCTTGGCTTGTGGAAGATCATGGATGTCCTTCCCATCTCCGCCCCATTCAGAGGCAAGAGGAAGGCCAGCAAAGCGCAGTGTTGGGGACCAGTTCCTCCGTCTCCCTTCGTGCAATCTCAGCTAAGCGCTGCCCTTCTTGAGCTTTTGTATGTTCCCTGCTTCCCTCTTCTGGTTGAAAATTGGGGGCCAGGGAAGTTCACAGGGCTAGCACTTCCTGAGAAATAGGTAGGTACATTCCTGTAAGGTTCTAGAATATCCTTGGCAGCTTTCTTTTTTTTGGGGGGGGGGGGTTGTGGGGCCTGAACTCTGGGCCTGGGCGCTGTTCCTCAGCTCTTCAGCTCAAGGCTAGCATACTACCACTGAACTACAGCCCCACTTTTGGCTTTTACTGCTTATGGGATGCTGAGGAATCGAACCCAGGGCCTCATGCATGCGAGGCAAGTGCTCTACCTCTGAGCCAACTTCCCAGCCCAGAACACCAGCCTTGAGTGAGGATGATAAGATATCTACTCAGGCCCTAAGTTCAAGCCTCAGTCTTAGCAAAACCAAAAAAGCAAAACCAGCCACACCATCTAGGACTACTTACAGGGTATGAGTCAGAGGCAGGGCCAGGGGCTCTGGGCTTGCAAAGCCCTGGGTGGTTTTAGCACCTACAGGGTACCTGAGCATCCTCCTCTAGAATGGGGGATCCCCATGGAAGCCCCACCCCTGCCTAGGCACCAGTGCCCTTCCCTCCCGGCGGGCAGGCAGCTTGCTCCGTGTGGAGGAAATGGCTCAGCTGGGTGGGCATGGGGCCAGCTCTACCAGACCCAGACGGGGCTCTGGGCTCCAACCGGGGCCCAATGTTTTTGCTGGAAGGTGTTCCAGCCTTCAGCCTCTGGCGCTGCTGGAGACCAATTGGGGACAGGACACCACTGTCCTTTTCTTTTTATGGGCACTGGGATCGTTTTCCAAACAAAAATGTGAACATGTGAGCTGGGATAGGATTCTTTCCTTATCAAATTATTTTTGTAGGCATTATTTTGTCTGACAAGGGTATAAAAATGGCATCTGAGGGGCTAGGAAGGTGGCTCAGTGGTAGAGCTCATGCCTTGCATGCCAGAGGCCCTGGGTTCGATTCCTCAGCACCACATAAGCAAAAAGAAAAAGCCGGAAGTGGCGCTGTGGCTCAAGTGGTAGAGCACTAGCCTTGAGCTGAAGAGCTGAGGGACAGCGCCCAGGCCCAGAGTTCAGGCCTCACGACTGGATCCAAAAAAAAAAAGAGTCTCACGGACTTTCCTGCCTGGGCTGGCTTTGAACCGAGATCCTCAGATCTCAGCCTCCTGAGTAGCTAGAATTACAGGTGTGAGCCACCAGTGCCCAGCTTTCTCCTCTCTTTTTTTACTTCTTTATTTATGTGTTTTTTTGTCAGTCATGGGGATTGAACTCAGTGCCTGGACACTGTCCCTGAGCTCTTTTGCTCAAGGCTACCACTCTACCACTTTGAGCCACAGCTCCATTTCCAGTTTTTGAGTGGTAATTGGAGATTGGTAATTGGACTTTTCTGCCCAGGCTGGCTTCAAACTGTGATCCTCAGATCTCAGTCTCCAGAGTAGCTAGTATTATAGGCATGAGCCACTAGCACTACGCTGTTCCTTCCCTTTCCCTTTCCTCTTCTCTTTCCTATACTGGGGATTGAGCCCAGGGCCTTCTGGTACTACTTGAGCCTGACCTCCAACCTTTCAGGCTGTTTTTGTTATTGCTTCTTTTTTTTGTTTGTCACCATGGGGCTTGAACTCAGGGCCTGGGTGCTGTCCCTGAGCACTTTTGCTTAAGGCTACCACTCTACCATTTTGAGCCACAGTGCCACATACAGTTTTCTGGTAGTTAATTGGAGTAAGAGTTTCATGGACTTTCCTACCCAGACTGGCCTTGAACCGTGATCTTTAGACCTCAGCCTCCTG
This sequence comes from Dipodomys merriami, assembly GCF_024711535.1. Taxonomy (NCBI): domain Eukaryota; kingdom Metazoa; phylum Chordata; class Mammalia; order Rodentia; family Heteromyidae; genus Dipodomys; species Dipodomys merriami. Next base: position 423,062 of record NW_027206195.1, on the reverse strand, counting down.
AATAGCTAGGATTACAAGCATGAACCATGGTGCCTGGCTTCTATTTCGTTTTTTAGATAGGGTCTTAATAACTTGCTTAGTTTGGCCTTGAACTCAAGCTCCTCCTGCCTTTGCCTCCTGAGTAGCTGAGAGGTTGGAGTCATTGCATCCAGCTTTAGACTAGTTTTTTGTTGTTGTTGTTTGTTTGTTTTTTTAATAGAGATGAGAGGAAACCAGGGATCTGTGCAACTACCAAGATGGAGGTCCTGGGATAGGGTGACATTTCTTTTTTTTTTTTTTTTTAATTTTCATTGTTATTATAAAGGGGATGTACAGAGGGGTTACAGTTACATAAGTCAGGTAAAGAGTACATTTTTGTTTGTTTGTTTGGTTGCTTTTGCCACTCCTGGAGACTGAACTCATGGTTTGGGCACAGTCCCTGAGCTGCTTTTGTTCAAGGCTAGCACTCTACCACTTGAGCCATAGCACCACTTCCTGCTTTTTCTGTTTACATGGTGCTGAGGAATCAAACCCAGGGCTTCATGCATGCTAGGCAAGGCCTCTGCCACTAAGACACATTCCCAGCCCCAAGAGTACATTTCTTTTTGGACAAGGGGGTGACAGCTTTCTAAAGAGGCGGGAGAAGCTGGGCACTGGTAGCTCATCGGACAATCAACGTTCAAAGCCAGCATAGGCAGGAAAGCCCCTGAGATTCTTATCTCCAATTAAACACACACACACACACACACACACACACACACACACACACACACCACACACACACACGCACACGCACACGCACACACACACACACCCCAGAAGTGAAGCCTTGGCTCAAGTGGTAGAGCACCAGCCTTGAATGAAAAACCTAAGGGACAGCGTCCAGGCCCTGAGTTCAATCCGCAGTATGGACACAAAATTACAAAAAGTAGGAGGCAGATGGCATGGCTCAGAGTGGTTACTTAGCTTGGGGAAACTGGGTGGGCCTGCCTCCCCCTTCTGAGATCCTTTACTGGTTTTTCTGAGATAAGACAGTGTCCCTGCGGGTGTCTTGCATCATTTAGCCAGTAAGTCACCACTCTGACTTTTCAGGGGCCAGACACCAGGCAGGCTCAGAGGATGCTGGGATGAGTAATTCACACACCCTCCCTGGGCCTCCAGAGGCTACCCTCCAGGGGGAAGGATAAAAACAGCATGACATCTGGGGACAATTTGTGCTGTAAAGAAAAATGAAGCTGTGTACGGGGTTAGCAGACTTGGAAAAGTGTATTTGTTATCTGCAGCTGTGGAACAAACACTGCCTCCCCAGCAACCGCAAAAGCCCTAGGCCTCACTTTTTCAATGGGTCGGGAATCCAAGTGCAGCTCGGCCATGACCCCTGCCTCAACGTCTCCCACAGACTAGGACGCAGCCTGAACTGGGTGTCCCCTGTGGTGGGGAGCCTCCTCCTCTTTTTGCAGGGGCAGCTGGCTTCCCTCAATCAAGGGAGAGGGCAAGACAGGACTCAGGCTCAGGCCGGAAGCAGCCATCTTTGGGTCTTGGGGTCACCGAGTATGGGAAGTTGGGAAGTGACTTGCGTTTTTTGTTGTGTGCTGATTCCGGTGTTTGGCTTTTTTGTGTAAGCTTGGTGTTTTGCCATATGAGTCATGAGCCATTCCTCCTCTTCTGACTTTTTGTTTTTTCTTATTTTTTTGCCAGTCCTGGGGCTTGAACTCTGGCCTGGGTCCTCTACCTGAACTTCTGTGCCTGGGTGTTGTGCTCTTTTGCTTGAGGCTAGCACTCTATCACTTGAGCCACAGTGCTATTTCCAGCTTTTTCTGTGATTAATTATAGATAAGAGTCTCACGAACTTTCTGCCTGGGCTGGCTTTGAACCAGAATCCTCAAATCTCAGCCTGCTCAATAGCTAGGATTACAGGTGTGAGCCATTGCCCCCTGACTTCTTTTTGCTAATTAAATGGAGATGAATCTGCAGATTTTTCTGCCTGGGCAGGCTTTGAGCCTTCATCCTTAGATCTCAGTCTCCTGTGTAGCTAGAGCCACCAGCACACCCCACTTGACAGCCATGTTTTTTGCCACACTGTATTATAAGAATGTCACCAGGCTCCACCACCATCTCCAGTGAGGACTAAACAAAGGGGTAAACCTGGGCCCTCAGGAGATGCTTGAAACTTGCCCACATGTGAGTTCAGGGCTGAAGGTCCTCGTAAGGTACGAGGCTGTCACTGAGGTAAGATTTCAGATCTAGGGAGACAGTCTGGCTGGAGAGTTGATTGGGAAGTCAGAGTAGGGATGAAATCAAATGCTAAGAAATCCCTTTAGGAAAAAAAGCACATTTTTCTTGGCTGTACTGGGATTTGAACTTAGGGCCTTACGTTTGCCAGGCAGGCATTCCACCACTTGAGCTACAGCTCACATTCCTTTAGGAAAGGGAATTGCACTTCATTATTGGAGAGGTGCAGATTGGAGTCCATTCTTCTGACATCTTTCTGGGCCGTTTGCCAGGAACGGCTAATGGAAAGGTTTTCTGAGTAGAACCCGGCCTCCCTGCCTCCCCCACCCCCACAACCATACCCTTACCCTTCCCAGAGGCCTCACAAACACGTGAGTTCTATTAACTTCGCAGTGAGCCCACGGGGGACCAGGCAGGAGTTTGGTGATCAGAACCCACTGGGGGCTAGTTTCCCCTGTGCTGAAAGAATGAGGCTTTGGGGATTAGGGTGCTGGGAGACACCTGCTAGAATCTGCAAGATTCATCTCCAGTTAATTAGTAAAAAGAAGCCAGGTGGCAGTGGCTCACACCTGTAATCCTAGCTACTGAGGAGGCTGAGATCTGAGGATCACAGTTCAAAGCCAGCCCAGGCAGGAAAGCCTGTGAGACTCTTCGATTAATCACAGGGGGGTAGATACTATCAGGAGTGGAGGTGTCCAGTGGGAAGGAGCTCAAGGAGGGTGCGGGGATCTGTGAGGGGACAGAGGTAAAATGCTGAGGGCTTGGAGTCCCTCCAAGTGAGGGTTGCCTCCTCACTGGGCACAGGAGCTCTGACCACAAGGCCTGGTCATCCCCCACTCCTCACCCCTCACTCTGGGGTCCGTGGGAACCAGCAGGCTTGGTCAGGGCTGGCTTAGGCTCCGGAACCAGGAGGGGATTAACACGTAGACATGTTGTCACAGCCAGGGCACTGCCTAGTGAGGCAGATGGCCACAGACTTGGGGCCTGGGAATGGGCACTCGGTGTGGCTAGACCTATGGCTGGGTCATTGCCCTCTAATCTATTTTTTGTTATTGTTTCGAGACAGACTGGATCTTCCTATGTAACCCAGACTGGGTTTGAACTCTCTATCCTCCTGCCTGCTAAGATTACAGGTATGCAATACCATACACTGTCCTTACTTTCCCAGCATGGCTCTTGAGCAATAACTGCTCTAAAACTTGGTTTCCTAGGTCCAGGGGCCTGGAGCCAGACTGTGTGAGGAGCTCACGAATGGATGACTGTGAGCAAGTTATTTCAGGCCTTGTTTTTGTTTTTGCTTTGTTTTGTTTTGGTCCGGTCGTGGGGCCTGAACTCTGGGCCTGGACACTGTCCCTCAGCTCTTCAGCTCAAGGCTAGCACTCTACCACTTGAGCCACAGCGCCACTTCCGGCATTTGTCTTTTTGCTTATGTGGTGCTGAGGAATCGAACCTAGGGCCTCATGCATGCAAGGCAAGCGCTCTACCACTGAGCCACCTTCCCAGCCCTTTTTTTTTTTTTTTTAGGTTCTTTAGTTTTTGTGCCAGTCCTGGGACTTGAACTCAGAGCCTGAGCACTGTCCCCTGAACTTATTTTGCTCAAGGTTAGCACTCTACCACTTGCACCACAGCTCCACTCTGGCTTTTCTCCTTCTCTCCCCCCCTTTCTTTCTTTTCTTTCTTCCTTCCTTCATTAACTATTTTTTTGTCAGTCGTGGGGCTTGAACTCTGGGCCTGGGCGCTGTCCCTCAGCTCTTCAGCTCAAGGCGAGCGCTCTACCGTTTGACCACCACACCACTTCTGGTTTTCTAGTGGTTTATTGGAGATAAGAGTCTCACGGACTCACAACTCTGACCTGCTACTTTGGTGATGATTGTTGAGTCCATGCTCAAGCTTGCAATAAATGGCTCTCGTGTGCTTGCATCGGATTCAGCTCCTTGGTCTTTTGGGGTCTGCGGCCTGGCACAACAGTCTCACCCCAGCATTGACCATGTGGCAGATGCGCCATCTTGGCATCATGGAAGCTCAGCTGCTGTTTCGGGCCAACTCAATTTCGCACCAACTAGACTTGATTCTGTGACCCTCCCCCCTGACCTGACCAGCCCTGGCACCATTATGCCATGCCACATGTCTGTGTCTTGTCTCCTGTGTACTGAAAGGTTTCTTGTTGTTGGCAAAGTTTTGTGTTTTAAATTGACCATGTGGTTCCATGATAATTAAGCAAAGTAATACTGCTAGAATTCCAAAAACTTTAAACGGCCGATTTTAAAATCTAAGCATGCTCCATCATGTGTGTACCAACATGTCTGTCGATTTGTCTATCTGTAAAATATGAATAAACGGTTATAGTTCCAAAGTTTAAAAAAAAAAAAAAGAGTCTCATGGACTTTCCTGCCCGGGCTGGCTTTGAACCGTGATCCTGAGATCTCAGCCTCCTGAGTAGCTAGGATTACAGGCGGAGTGAGCTACTGGCACCCGGCTAATCTTTTTTGTTTCACGTCTCCACCTGTCCCAGTTCCATTTCCCACAGGATGTACACCAATAGTCTGGCTCAATTCCTATTGGCTCCCTGACGCCTGCCTCAACTGTCCAGCCGGTGCTGGATAGCAGTGTGGCCAGCACACGGCCTCCATGGCCCTGGATCATGCCTCAAATCCTCCCTCCCAGTCCCTGCTGCCCAGGGTCTGGCTGACATGGCCTCAATAGAAGTCTAGTCCTTTACCTGCTGGGGCATCTGAAAGGGGAGAAAGCTGGGCTGAGCTGGGCAGGGAGAGGGGAGGAGGGGAGCTTGGCCTCAGTGCTGGCACACAAAGGGCGTGTGTTCTCAGCTAGCACACTTCCTGGGTTTCCATTGCAGGAAGTTTGGCACCTGCCTATCAGTGACACTGACACCCAGGCGCTGCCGGAGCCTTGGCCAGGACAGTCCTTTCCATTTGGAGCAGCAGCTGAGGTAGGACGGAGGCCAGGGGTGCTGCAGAGCCGGTGAGTGGTCTCAGGGGGACCCCAACACTCCCCTCTGCAGTTCCCAGTTGGACTCAGCCCAGGCCAGAAGCAGGAGGCCTGGGTCTTAGCCTGAGTAGCTTTGACCTTGGGTGAAGCCCCAAGTCAACTTTTCTGTGGTGAGGTATAGCTTGGGGTATGGAGATCTGGGGAGTGGGGGGTGGCTCCATTTCAGTCTGACAAACCTCTGGCGTTCTGAAAACCCACTGTGACTGTGACTCCAGGCAGTGCCTCAGAGGCTCCTTCCTCCTCCTTCGGAGGCAGTGTGTCTCTTCTATATCGTGGCAGAGCCAGAGGCCGCCTTCCCAGGCTGAGATGCGCAGCGCAGTGGGCACAGGCTGTGTGGACAACTCAGCACTAGACTCTGAGTCATGGAGGGGGGCAGAGCAATATGCCCAATGGCAGGCTTGAATTCAGCTCAACCTCTGACCCCCAGCCGGGCCTGAGCCTCTCCAGTGGCAAGGTCCACTTGCCTGAGAAGCAGGAGCAATCAACCCTGGTGTGAGGAGTCTGGGGGGTTGAATGAGAGGTCTGCACCAGGCACACAAGCTCCTAGAAACCCAGCCACTGCAGCTACTGCCTTTGTCACTGCAGAGGCCAAGGGTCATATACAAAAAGCTATGACAAGGTGCTCCAGGGAGGGGCTGGCAGGTAAGAGGTGAGGGACCTAGAGAGGAGGGAGGAGGGGGCGGGCGCCCAGGCACCCCTCCATTGACACATGGACACCACGGAGCCCCTCACCAGAACCCCAGAGCCTCGCTGGGGGTGGGGGGTGTTGACTGTTGACTGGCTGCAATGGCGCTGGGCCCTGGGCTCCCCTGGCCTCCTCCGATGTGCTTTAATCAAAAGAACGATCTGTTTGCCTCTGAATCAGACCCAGATCCCTTTTCCCAGCAATGTTCTCTGGCCTCCAGGGATCCGGGCGGCCCATCCCGCTTCCCCCTCCCCTCTTCCCCAGCAGTTCCAGGACGCAGAGGAGAGGTGGTGAGGGGGGCCAGTAAGCTCCCCCTACCCGAGTCCTCCTGAACGCCGGAGCAAGGCGGAGAAGGGGTCAGTGGCTGGCCTAGGGGCAAATCCAACGACCTGAGCGGCCGCCGGCCCGGCCCACCTGCGGAGGGACGAAGGGGGTCCAGACCCAGGGGCAGCCCAGGACAGCAAGTCAAGGAGATCCGCTCCCCGGGGCGGACGCCCCTGCGGAAGGCCCTAGCCCATCATGTAGTCACCGATTGCGTCCTCCGGGGCCAGGCTGGCGAGGTGGGCAGTGTCCCCCGGATTACCAGCGCAGACATCGAGGCTGGTGGGGGGGAGTGACCACCTGGTCCCAGGGTCTGGGCCGCGGTCGCCCACCCAGGGGCCGGGGGGGCGGGGCCACTCGGGGGCACCGAGTGGGGGGGAGGGGGCCGGGGAACAAAGGGAGGGGGCGGGGAGGCGCGGCCGGGCAGGTGGGGGCGGCCCCTCCCCCGAGCCTCACCTTTTATGGTCAGGCGCGCGGGCGCCGGGCCGGGGGCGGGCGCGGGGAGCGGGGGGCGGGCGCGGGGAGGCCCGAGGCCGCTCCGTCCCGCCCCGCCCCGGCGTCCGGCCGCGGCCGCGGGAGCTCGGGCGCAGGTAAGGGGTGCTGCGGGCCCGGGCGCGGGGGGGGGTCCCGTCCTTGCGCCCCCGGCGGGCGGCACCCCGGTGGCGGATCTGGACGAACGCCCCGTATCCCCGGCCGGACCCCAACCTCGGGGGACCCCAGAGTGGCCGCTGTATGTCCGTCCGTCCGTCCGTCTGTCTCAGCCCTCGGGTCCCGGTCCCGGGGTGGAGGTCGGAGGCTCGGTGCGGGCACCAGCCGGGTCCCGCACAAAGGCGCCGTTCCCCGCCAGGCCAGGGAGGGCGGGAGGGTCCGGCCCCAGGTGCGCACCGGGCCGGGGCGAGCGCGGTCCGGGCTCCGCGCCCTCGGCGCCTGCCACGGGCGGGGACGGCGGCGCTGCCCGCTGCCCTGGGCGCAGCGAGGCCGGGGCCGGCTCGGTGCCCCGCGCGCAGCCTCTCCCCGCGGGGACCGGAGCGCTGCCCGCCGCAGGACCCCGAGCGGGCGCGCCGGGGGCGGACCCCGCCGGCGAAGTTTATTCCGGACCCGAACTTAGGCTCCGGAGCGGAGCCCGAGGGGTGAGGGGGAGCGGGAGGCGGGAGGGGCCGGGGTCCCCCGCAGCCCCGTCCCACGCCCCGGCGCCCCCGCCAGCCGGCCCGGGCGCGCTGGAGCTCTGCCTCCTTCCTTCCTCTTGACAGGAAATGACTTTCCTTCCCTTTGTTCCCACTTTCTCCGCTCACCGACGCTCTCGCTGCTCGCGTCCGGGGGAGGGGGTGGGGTCCCCGGCAGGCGGGGGGAGGGGGGAGGCCGCCCCACGTGGACCCTCCCCACGGAGCTCCTCGCCCGGGTGCTAGGGGGGACGGGGACAGAGGAAGGCGCAAGGCCGCCTTTCCCGGATGGGCTTGACAGGGCTTTGAACCGCCCCCCCCCCCAGCCGCTTCCCCTGGGGCCCGGGGTCCCCTCAGTGACCCTGGGGAGGGAGGGAGGGAGAAGGAGGGACGTGCCAGCTGCAGACATCTGGCCCGGCCTCTGGATGTTTCTGGGAAAGCAGGCAGATGTAACTCCCGGAAGAGTGGGGTAGGGGTCAGGGTGGGGAGGGGCGCCCCTGGAATATGCCCATCACCAGGAAAGGGCCTGGGTTGCACCATGCTGGGATGAGAACAGACCTTGGAGTTGGGGAAGCCTGTGGTGGCCTTGGGACCCAAAGCAAGCCAACTTAGGCTTGCCACCATGATGCTCTGGTAGAATGCCAAGCCATGCATGGCCTTGGAAATACACTTGAGGCATAAAAGACCTCATCTCAGATGATTAGAGGATCATGGGAATTGTGAGGCATGGGGTGTGTGTGTGTGTGTGTGTGTGTGTGTGTGTGTGTGTGTGTGTGTGTGTGTGTGTGTACACACCCAGGGCTGGTGTTCTATTTGAGCCACACTTCCAGTCCAACATGGTAAGCTTTTTGTTGTTGTTGTTTTGGGTCATGGGACTTGAACTCTGGCCTTGGACCCTTTCCCTATGCTCTTCAGCTCAAGGCCAGCACTCTACTGCTTGAGCCACAGCTAGGATTACAGGTGTGAGCCACCAGTGCCCAGCTCCATTTAGTTTTTTGAGGAACCTCCTTACGTTTTCCGTAGTGACTGCACTAGTTTACACCCCCACCCACAGAATGGAGGCCTTTTGCACTCCCACTCCACCCCCAGCCCTTGTCTAGCATTTGTTTTCTTCGCCTTTTTATTTGTGCCAGTCCTGGAGCTTGAACTTAGCATCACATTGAAGTGGCCCAGATAGGAAGAAGTGCCCTAGGCCCCATTGTTGGGTGCCTAGTAAAGTTACTTGGTAGGGTGTGGCCAGTTTACCCCAACCTGCTCCCCTCAGCCTCAGGTGCCCTGTGGCTGCTGTCTGCGAAAGCACTTTAAGGTGCTGCCTGTGCTTTGATGTGGCTTGCTGTGAGCCACCTTTGGGCACCCAGAATGCAGACACCAAAAGCAGACCAGGTTATGGGATGGGGGGAACACACAGCACCCTGTGGTGGCAGACAGCTCTCTGGGGTGAGACCCTGAAGTGGGAGGCTCCCTGGAGTTGAGGATTGAGCTGGACTTAGAGGCCTAGCTGAAGTTAATTCTGCCTGTGCAGGCCAGAAAGGAAGAGCAGATGGGGGGACTACTGAAAGGGGGGTGACATGGCAGGGGGATGTTGCTCAGGGGAGAACAATTGCCCAGCTTCCCCAGAACCCAAAAGAAGTTGAAGCTGCAGGATCTGCGATTTTCATCCTGAGACTAGGAATCTTGGAGCGCGCGCGCGCGCTCGCGCGTGCGTGCGTGCGTGCGTGTGTGTGTGTGTGTGTTTGCATGTGTGCTAGTACTGGTACTTGAACTCAGGGCCAGGATGGTGTCCCTTAGCTTTTTTGCTTAAGACTAGTTCTTCCACTTGAGCCACAGCTCCACTTCAGACTTCTTTTCTTTTATTTATTTATTTTTTTTTTACCAGTCATGAAGCGCACCTTGAACTCAGGGCCTGGGCACTGTCCCTGAGCCTTTATTGTTGGCTTTGAACTTCAGTCCTCAGATTCCATCCTCCTAAGTAGCTAGGGTTACAAGAGTGAGTCACTGGCACCTGGCTGTTGGAAGACTTTTTTTTTTTTTTTTTTGTCGGTCGTGGGGCTTTAACTCTGGGCCTGGGCGCTGTCCCTCAGCTCTTCAGCTCAAGGCAAGCGCTCTACCACTTGAGCTACAGCGCCACTTCCGGTTTTCTGGTGGTTTATTGGAGATAGGAGTCTCACGGTCTCTCCTGCCCGGGCTGGCTTTGAACCGCGATCCTCAGATCTCAGCCTCCTGTGTAGCTAGGATTACAGGCGTGAGCCACCAGCGCCCGGCTGTTGGAAGACTTTTGAGTAGAGGAGAAAATCAGATTCTGCTCTAGAAAGATGAGGGGTTGGAGGCAGGATTAGAAATGATCTAGCTACCTTCTGCCTACAAGGCCTAGGCCCTGAACCAGGGCCATGGTGGGTTTGGAGATGGGGCAAAGAGAGATTCTGACATAGAAGGCAGACAAAAGGAATGTTGGCTTGTAAGTTGGGTAGAGAGAAGACTAAGCAGAATCAAGTGGCCACAAGATCACAAGCTCTGGGTTCACATGTCAGCTTTTGCTGTGTGACCCTGGACAAATGATTTGACCACTCTTGAGTCTCAGAGATAGTCCCTAGGCAGATTTCCAAGTTAAGCATCAGGGACACAGAGTGGTGCAGATTCAGAGCAGGTTTTCCTATTTGTTTTTACCTGCCCTGCTTCCTGGATGGAGCTTAGGCCCTCTGATCTGAAATTGCTGCTCTTGTTCTCTTTCCTTCTACAGCTGAGCTTCTAGTCACAGGTGTGGAAGGGGACTGGTGCAGGGACAAGTGTCAGCTGTGCTGTAGCTGGGTGCCAGAGCACCGTCCTTTGGAGGGAGGGTCTGTCCTTTGCTCCCTAAGTGTGCAGGCTTTGGGGAAGGAGAGTCAGGGAAGATTTTGTGCACCTGCCTGTCTCCTTCCCAACCTTTTTTCTTGGTTTTCTTCTTTTCTTCTCCTCTTTTCTTTTTCTTTCTCTTTTTTTTTTTTTTTTTTTTTTGCCGGTCGTGGTGCCTGAACTCAAGGTCTGGGTGCTGTCCTTCAGCTCTTCAGCTCAAGGCAAGCACTCTACCATTTGAGCCACAGCACCACTTCTGGCTTTTTTCTGCTTATGTGGTGCTAAGGAATTGAACCCAGGGTCTCATGCATGCCAGGCAGGCGCTCTACCACTGATCCACCTTCCCAGCCCTTCTTTTTCTTTTTCTAGTCAGTTGTGGGGCTTGAACTCCGGGCCTGGGCACTCCCCCAGGCCTCTTTGGCTCAAGGCTAGCATTCTACCACTTTGAGCAACAGCTCCACTTCCATTTTTTTGGTGGCTAATTGGAGATAAGAATCTCTTTCAGGAGCCAGCTGCCGGTGGCTCACTCCTGTATTCCTAGCTACTCAGAAGGCTGACATCTGAGGATCAAGGTTCAAAGCCAGCCCAAGCAGGAAAGTCCAAGATACTCTTATCTCCAATTAACCACCAGAAAACCGGAAGTGATGCTGTAGTTCAAGTATAGAGCGCTTGCCTTGAGCTGAAGAGCTGAGGGACAGGGCCCAGGCCCAGAGTTTGAGCACCATGACTGACAAAAAAAAGTTATGGGAAGAGGGAGGCTCTGAGCCCTTCTGGAGTCTGAATCCTTTTCTGCCCCTAGCAGGAGCCACGGCCATGGCCTCCAAATCTGAGAAGAGGGTCGCCTCCTCTGTTTTCATCACCCTGGCACCCCCACGCCGGGACACGACTGTGACAGGGGAAGTGAGGCAGGTGGCTCGGGAGACCCGAGGCCGGCCCTGGGAGGCCCCTGCTCCTGGGAAGGCTCCTGGGGGTGGCCTGGCCGGGAGGCCCAGCCCCTGGGCTCCCACCAGCAAGGCTGCAGCCTGTGACCCAACTGGGCCTTCTCAACTCTCCAATGGAGGTAAGAGGGTGACTGCAAGGGAGGCAGCCAGAAGGTGGGGAGGGAAGGCAGGCTTGGTCTTTTCTTTTTTTCCTCTCTGCTTCCCTCCCTTCCTTTCCTCACTCATCAGTTCATTCATTCATTCATTCACTGATTTACTCATTGACTTACTTGATTGTTCATTCATCTATCCAGTCATTTATTCATCAGGTTCCTACTATGTGCTAAGCAGAGCATGGGTGATGAGCTTCCTGAGTAGTTGGTATTACCCGTGTGAGCCACCAGTGCCCAGCTGATAGTCATGGGGCTTGAACTCTAGGCCTGGGCACTGTCTCTGAGCTCTTCAGCTCAAGTCGAACACTTTACCACTTGAGCCGCAGCACTACTTCTAGTTTTCTGGTAGTTAATTGGAGATGAGTCTCTTGGACTTTCCTGCCTGAGTTGGCTTTGAACCTTGATCCTCAGCTCTCAGCCTCCTGAGTAGCTAGGATTACAGGAGTAAGTCCACGTAAATTTTATTTTTTCATTTATTATCTTACTATTTTATTGATTGAGTGATTGCCAGTCCTGGGCTTGAACTTAGGGCCTGGGCACTGTCCCTGAGCTTCTTTTGCTCAAAGCTAGCACTCTACCACTTGAGCCACAACGCCACTTCTGGCTTCTGTCTGTGTGGTGCTAAGGAATCAAACCCCGGGCTTCATGCATGCTAGGCAAGCACTCTACACTAAGTCACAATCCCAGCCCTATTATTATTATTTTGTATATGTATATGCTAGTCCTAGAGCTTAGATTCAGGGCCTGGGTGCTGTCCCTGAGCTCTTTTCTTTTCTTTTCTTTTCTTTTCTTTTTCAGTTGTGGGGCTTGAGCTCAGGACCCTAGGTAGCTTTGTGCTCAACGCTGGCACTCTACCACTTGAGCCACAGCTCCACTTCCAATTTTTGAGTGGCTAATTGGAGATAAGAGTCTCACAGGAACTTTCCTGCTTGGGCTTCAAGCCTCTATTCTCAGATCTTAGCCTCTTAAGTAGGTAGGATTATAGGCTTGAGCCATTGGTACCTGGATTTTTTTTTTTTAATCAGTACTAGAGCTCTACCAGTTGAGTCACAACTCCACTTTTGGCTTTTTGTTATAGTTGTTGTTGTTTAATTGGAGATAAGATTCTCACAAATTCTGGTCACCGGTGGCTCACACCTGTAATCCTAGCTACTCAGGAGGCTGAGACTGTTTATCTCCAAAAAACCACTCAGAAAGCCGGAAGTGTTGCTGTGGCTCAAGTGGTAGAGCGCTAGCCTTGAGCTGAAGAGCTGAGGGATAGCACCCAGGCCCAGAGTTCAAGCCCCACGACCGACCCCCCAAAAAAATCTTGGGCTGGGAAGGTGGCTCAGTGGTAGAGCGCTTGCCTTGTATGCATGAGGCCCTGGGTTCGATTCCTCAGCACCACATAAGCAAAAAGAAAAAAGCCGGAAGTGGCGCTGTGGCTCAAGTGGTAGAGCGCTAGCCTTGAGCTGAAGAGCTGAGGGACAGTGCCCAGACCCAGAGTTCAGGCCCTACCACTGGACCCAAAAAAGAAAACTCCTGCAGAACTTTCCTGCTGGGCTGGATTCAGATCTCAACCTCTCGAGTAGCTAGGATTACAGGTATGAGTCATTGGCACTCAGCTATTTAGTTGGTTGTGGGGCTTGAACTCAGGGCCTGAGTGCTGTCTCTGAGCTACTTTGCTCAAGGCTAATGCTCTACCACTTTGAGCCTCAGCGCACTTCTAGTTCTAGTTTTCTAGTGGTTAATAGGAGATGAGTTTCATGGACTTTCTTGCCTGGACTGGCTTTGAACTGCAATTCTCAGATCTCAGCCTCCTGAGTAGCTAGAGTTACAGGTGTGAGCCATCAGCACCAGCCCAGCTATTTGTTTTAGAGATAGAGTCTCGCTGTGTTTTGCAGTCCCCTCAAGCTCCTGGCTCAAGCAGGCTCCTCCTGCTTCAGCCTCTTGAGTAGCTGAAAACTACTGTCATGGACCAAGCTTTTGCTTTTTTTTCTCCTAGTGCTAGGATAGAACCTGGGGCCTTACTGTGTTCCTGATCTCCATGCACCCTACCTAGTACACCCTTGGATGGTGATGGCTAGGGATGTGGTTCACTGGTTATGTTCTGACTTAGTTTGCACAAGGCTCTGGGTTTGATCCCCCAGCACCACACACACAAAAATTGACCCATAATAATTGTACACATTTCTGGGTACAATGTGTGCTGCGTGTAATTAGCAGGTTGGGGCAAATGGCACACCTGTGCCTCAAAACCTGGTCATATTTCTGTGTTAGGGACATTCAGAGTCCTCTAGGTGAGCTATTTTGAAATATGTGACTAATTATTGTCAACTGTTACTACCCTCTTGTGCCATAAAAGCATGTATGTGTGGAGAACACATACAACCCCAGCATCCAGGGGCTGGTGCAGGAGAATGGGAAGTTGGAGGCCAAGCCATTCACCTGTGGCTCACACCTTAATCCTAGCCACTTGGGAGGTCCACAGTTTGAGGCTAGTGTAGATAGAAAAGCCCTTGAGACTCCATCTCCAAAGTAATCAGCAAAAATCTGGACTGGAGGTACGATTCAAGTGGCAAAGAACAATTCCAAGCAAATATGAGACCCTGAGTTCAAACCCGGTACCAGCAAGAAGGAAGGAAAGTTGGTTCAAGACCAGCCTGTGTTACTTAATGAGGCTTTGTCTTTAAAAGAAAAAAAAAAAAAAGCTTTCTGTGGCCAGGCACCAGTAGCTCATGCTTATAATCCTAGCTACTCAGGAGGCTGAGATCTGAGGATTGCAGTTAGAAGACAGCCCAGGCAAGAAAGTCCATGGGACTCTAATCTCCACTTTAACCACCAGAAAACCAGAAGTAGTAGCCTTGAGTAAAAAAGCTTGGGAACAGGGCCCAGGCCTTGAGTTCAAGCCCCAGGAACGGACAAAAACAACAACAACAATAAAAAAAAACTTCCTGTGTCCAGCTCTGCCCCATTTTGTTGACACTGGATATTTATTGAGGTAGAGAGTTACTGTTTCCAGTCCAGAGATCTCAGGTGAGACTTTAGGCTAGAACTGTGGCCCTCAGCCAGCATTGCAAATTACCTGAAATCCAGCTTCTCAGGGCTGGCCCCAGGCCTGGTAAATCAGAAACTGGGTGGAGCTGAGCTCTGGGGGTTGGAACAAGGGCCCCTGCTGATTTTTTGTTGTTGTAGCTCATGGGGCCTGAACTCTGGGCCTGGGCGCTGTCCCTCAGCTCTTCAGCTCAAGGCTAGTGCTCTACCTCTTGAGTCACAGCACCACTTCCGGTTTTCAGGTGGTTAATCGGAGATAAGAGTCTCAGGACAGGGGCTGGGAAGGTGGCTCAGTGGTAGAGCGCTTGCCTTGCATGCCTGAGGCCCTGGGTTTGATTCTTCAGCACAACATAAGCAAAAAGAAAAAAAGCCAGAAGTGGCACTGTGGCTCAAGTGGTAGAGCACTAGCCTTGAGCTGAAGAGCTGAGGTACAGCGCCTAGGCCCAGAGTTCAGGCCCCACGACCAGACCCCCACCCCCAAAAAAAAAAAAGAGTCTCAGGACATTCCTGCCTAGGCTGGGTTTGAACCTCAATCCTCAGCTCTCAGCCTCCTGAGTAGCTAGGATTACAGTAGCGTGAGCCACTGGAGCCAGGCTCCTTTGTTTTTTGTTTTTTGTTTTTGTTTTTGCCTGGCGTGTCCCTGAGCTACTTTTTGCTCTAGGCTAGCACTCTACCACTTGAGCCACAGCGCCACTTCCAGCTTTTTTTTCTGCTTATGTGGTGCTGAGGAATCAAACCCAGGGCCTCATGCATGCAAGGCAAGCGCTCTACCACTGAGCCACCTTCCCAGACCTAGTCAGCCTTCTTAGTGGCTAGGATTACAGGTGTGAGAGCCACTGGTGGTGTCTGGCTTTAGTGCTTTTCTTTCTTTCTTTGTCACTGAACTGTAGTCTAGAATACCTTCCTAGCCTGTGCAGTCCTTTCAGCCCTTGGGTGAGGCCAGAGACATTGCCTTGCAGTTGAGAAGTGGAAACCCAGAAAGGTGCCCCAGGAACTTAGCTGGGAATGGGGTTACCACCCAGTCTTTGGGCTTTTTTTTTCCATGGATGTGTTGGGCAGGCTTTCACTGGGGCCTGATTTCCCTTGTACCCCTATGACAGTAGGTAGAGTCCCTGTGTCCCTTTCTGTCTGGGCCACGGTGCTCACCCTGTACCACAGTGGACACAAGAGGTTTCAGGCTGTCCAGCTCATGTCCATCTTCCTCCTGTGCATGGAAGGGGAGGGGGGATCCCAGGAGAGGAAGTTGCATGGGAGCCCAGAAGTCTGTGGTGACAGACCAGCACTGGGGATCCAGGGCCCTGCCCTGCCTTGCTCACTCAGCCTCAGCTCCTGGGAGTGGTTGTGGAGCTGAGCTGATAATGCAGTCATTTTGTGCATGTGCGTGTATGTGTGGGCATGCATGCATGCATGCGTGTGTGCATTTAGGAAACCTTCACGTGCACACAGGCGTGGAGAGTAGAGCCAGAACCCCCGAGTGGGGACATTAGGTCCACCGCTTGTCAGTGTTCAGCCACACTTGCTTTGTCTGTGCCTTGTCTCCTTTGATTTTTAGACAGGGTTCTCACTTTCTCAGGCTGGCCTGGAAGTCACTAAATGGCCCTGGCTGGCCTCAAACTCATGGTTCTCCTGCCTCAGTCTCCCTTCAGGCATGTGCTACCATGCTTCTCCCCATCTCCTCCCTCCCCTCCTGGTCCTGGATGGGCATTGTCCTTGAGCTTTTCACTCAAGGCTGGCACTCTACCACTGGAGTAAACATTTAGCTCCATTTCCAGCTTCTTGCTGATTAACTGGAGGTTAAGAGTTTTGTGGACTTCCCTGCCTAGGCTGGTTTCACACTTTGATCCTCAGATCTCAGCCTCCTGAGTAGCTAGGTTACAGGTGTGTGCCATCTTGTCCAGCCCAGAGGACATCTGGTGATATCCATGCAGCCAGCCAGAAAATGCAGCTTTAATCCACTGCCTTAGGGGCTAGCCGTGCCTGTGTCCCCCTCTCTACACACAGGTTCTCCAGCAGGTGGGCCTGGCTCCCAGCGGGGGCCGGCTGATGTGGAGGCTGACCAGGAGGCAACAACTGCCGGCTGAGTCACTCACTTCAGACACCTCATCTCCTGCCATTCTCCCTACAGCCACTAGGGGGAAGTAGTACTTTCCAACTGAGAGATGCTGGCTCTGTGTGGGGGACCCTCAGGAGTTCATATCAGAGCCAGATAAGACCAGAGGTGTGGGGCCCTCAAACCTGAGCTCTAACCACTGCTTATGAGCCTTCTGTGTAGTGAGATTCCTCTCTGCCTCTGCAGAGACTCTGCAACACTCTCTTTCCGTTACAGGGTGCTCACTGCCCCCTCCCACCCTGGATGGTGAGGAGTCACTGGCAGACCTCGACCTCCTCCCTCCTCCGCCTCCACCCCCTCCAGCGTTCCTGCCCCCTGACGACGAGCCCCCTGCCCCAGCGGGGGCCTCACTCATTTCAGACTTGGAGCAGCTGCACCTGCCCCCACCCCCGCCTCCGCCACAGGTACTGCCAGCCTCCCCAACTCCTGGACCCTGTGTCAGGGGTCAATTCTTGAAGACAGTCCCTCCTCAGAGCTCTGCCAGGCTGGGCTTAGTGGTAAAAGCCTGTAATCACAGCTGTTCTGGAGAGGTGGAGGTACGAGGAATCTTGATCCTAGATTAGATCCTAGGGGAGAAAAGTGAAGGCCCTCTCTGAAAAATAACTAAAGCAAAAAGGGTCGGGCATGGCTCAGGGGCAAGAGTTCCTGACTAGAGCACCAAGTCTTGAGTCCCAACTCCCAGTACTGGAAAAAAAACAAAAAACCTCTTCGGTGTCGCTAGGCACACTGGTAAAAATTGTTTGAGTTCCTCAAGGTCCCTGGAAAGGGCTGGTCCCCTTTTGTCCCTCAGGCACTCTCCTCACCCCAAGGAAGACCTGGTCCAGTGTGCCGCTAGAACCAGGTCTTAATCCTCTGCCCCAGGCCAAGGGCTGCATTGTCTACCTCAGCCCCAGGAGCTAAACTGCCAATCCAGGAGGCAGAGCTTTGGCTGATAGGGCAGGGCAAAGGGGGAGGGTGGGCTCTGCTGCCATGGTAACCACCCAGCTGAGTGCTCACTGGGCATCTACCTCCTGTCTGTAGGGTGGGTTCCCCACAAGCAGGGAGGTCCTCACAGGGTCCCATCTGTGTGACTCCTCCATGTCCCCACAGGCTCCGTCAAAGGGTCCATCGGTCCAGCCTCAGCCTAGCCACCTCAAGCCCTCGGAGGAGGAGCTGCCACCACCCCCAGAAGACCCCGTCAGCCCTCCAGAGAGAGAGGCATCGACAGGTAAGGGTGCAGGACTAGCCTGGGCCCCAGGGGCTGGCCTGGGCTTCCCGTGGGAGCCGACCCCTGTGCCTTCCCCAGCTTACCTCGTGGGTGATCTGTAAAACTGTACGTCAGTTTATTGCCTTGACCTGCTTTTCTTTTTTCTTTTTTCTTTTTTTAATGATAGTCGATTTAAACAACCATATAGTTGCTATAGAAGCAAAATGAATTTGTGTATGCCAGTACTGGGGTTTGAACCCACTGCCTCAAGCTCTTACTTCTCATTTTTGCTCAAGGCTGGCATGCTACCATTTGAACCACAGCTCTGCTTCCAGCTTTTTGGTGGTAAATTGGAGATTAGAGTCTCATGGACTTTCTTGCCTGGACTGGTTTCAAACCACAGTTCTCAGATATTAGCTTCCTGGGATTACAGGCCTGAGCCACCAGTGTCTGGCTGAGAATCTGATCTTTATGTGGTCAAATATTTCAGTCTTTTTCAGGCTACTGGATTTTGCGACATAGGCCTCCTCCAAAATTGTCAATAATTTCCTAGTTTTTTCCAATATTTTTTTTGTTTTTTGTTGTTGTTGTTTTTGGAAACAGTTTAGTTATGTAGCCCGGGCTGACCTTGAAGTCAAAATCCTCCTGCCTCGGGCTGGGAAGGTAGCTCAGTGGTAGAGTGCTTGCCTTGTAATGCATGAGGCCCTGGGTTCGATTCCTCAGCACCACATAGGAAAAAAGCCAGAAGTGGCGCTGTGGCTCAAGTGGTAGAGTGCTAGCCTTGAGCTGAAGAGCTGAGGGACAGTGCCCAGGCCCAGAGTTCAGGCCCCACAACCGGACCCAAAAAAAAAAAAATCCTCCTGCCTCAGTCTCCCTAGCACTGGTATTACAGGTGTGCCCTACTGCATCTGGTATATTCCTCTATGCTCGTAGTATTATGTCTTGATCAATTCTTACAGTTTTATGTCCCATTTAGATCTTGAGGAATTGAAAATGCTACCTTTTGAAATTGACAAATCATCCCAAGACTGCATCTTCTTTTTTTTTTTCTTTTTTTGGGGGGGTCCAGTTGTGGGGCCTGAACTCTGGGCCTGGGCGCTGTCCCTCAGCATTTCAGCTCAAGGCTAGCGCTCTACCACTTGAGCCACAGCGCCACTTCTGGCTTTTTTTCTTTTTGCTTATGTGGTGCTGAGGAATCGGACCCAGGGCCTCAAGCATACAAGGCAAGCACTCTACCACTGAGCCACATTCCCAGCCTGCATCTTCTTCTTTTGATCTGACTTTTTGCTGGGTTTGCTCTGGACTAGCTGGGATTACAGGTTTGAGTCACCGTATCTGGCCTAATTTAGTCACATTCCTTCCCAGTGCCCATCATGACCCCTTGTTTGTGAGGTTAGGAAACTCCTGGAATTGGAGGCTGAGCTCTAAATATATTCTGGGTGGTGATGGTGTACAGTCCTCTTGGGCTGAGCTGCTGATGTCTGTGTCTCCTCTACCCTAGATGTCTGCGGCTTCTGCCACAAGCCTGTGTCCCCTCGAGAGCTGGCCGTGGAGGCCATGAAGAGGCAGTACCACGCCCAGTGCTTCACCTGCCGCACCTGCCGCTGCCAGCTGGCCGGACAGAGCTTCTACCAGAAGGAGGGGCGGCCTCTCTGCGAAGCCTGCCACCAGGTACTCCCCCATGGCCAGGTCCCGGGTGCCAGGCATTTGAGACGGGCGCGTGGGAGATGGTACGTTATTTCCTTCCTCACAGGGCTCCCCCACGGTTGACCCAGAATGCCGCAGATGGGGAAGTGCAGGTTAGCCGGGGATTCACTTCCTGTGGCTGCCGTAAGGTGGTCAGCCTTCCAGCACTAACAGGAAGAAAAGAAGGGTTGTTTAAGCTCACTGTTCCAGGGGTGGGAGCCATTGGCACAGTTCTCGGCTCTCTGCCTCTACGGAGGGAGGATTTCAGGTATGAGCCACCTCACCTGGATTTAGCTCTGAGATAATTTTTTTTTTTTTTGCCAGTCCTGGGTCTTGAACTCAGGGCCTGGGCACTGTCCCTGAGTTTCTTTTGCTCAAGGCTGGCACTCTACCACTTGAGCCACAGCGCCGCTTCTGGCTTTTTTCTGTGTATATGGTACTGAGGAATCAAACCCAGGGCTTCATGCATGCTAGGCAAGCGCTCTACCACAGAGCCACCTTCCAGCCCTCTTGGCTTGGAGATTTAAAGGAAGTTTCTGCGGAGCCCTAACCTCCAACAGATGGCAGTAAGAATCCAGTAGCTGCCTCAAGGTTCCTGCTCTGGGCCAAGACAGGGCCCGTCATGGCTGGGGTGTGCTTGGCTGTGTGTCAGCTCTGAGGCAAGGGCCCTCTGTCCCAGGACACTCTGGAGAAGTGCGGCAAGTGTGGCGAGGTGGTCCGTGACCACGTCATCAGGGCCCTGAGCCAGGTCTTCCACCCCCGCTGCTTCATCTGCGTTACCTGCGCCCGGTGCATCGGGGACGAGAGCTTCGCCCTGGACAGCCAGAACCAGGTGTACTGCCTGGACGACTTCTACAGGTAGAAGGGGCACGGACAGGGGAGGGGAGGGGGTG
The DNA here is from genome assembly GCF_024711535.1 of Dipodomys merriami. Taxonomy (NCBI): domain Eukaryota; kingdom Metazoa; phylum Chordata; class Mammalia; order Rodentia; family Heteromyidae; genus Dipodomys; species Dipodomys merriami. The sequence goes on along the minus strand of NW_027206195.1, from coordinate 402,849 downwards.
ACAGGGCAGAAACCAGGGCCAAGCTCCAAAAACCCAGAGTGCCCTGCAACCTGTGGACTCTAGAAGCATTTCCTGCTCTGCTCACCTGCTGGTAGTGAATGACTGAGCTCCTGCGCCATGTCAGATGCTCAGAATTCTGCAGTCAGATGGATGTGCTGAAAAGACTACTGCTGGACACAGGTGCTCATGCCTGTAATGCAAGCTACTCAGGAGACTGGGTCAAAGCCAGCCTATGCAGGAAAGTCCATGAGATTCAATAGCTCCAGTTAACCAGCCAAAAGCCAGAAATGGAAGTATGGCTCAAGGGGTAAAGCACTAATCTTGAACACAAAAGCTCAGAGACAATGCCCAGGCCAAGTTTAAGACCAGTACTGACACAAACATACACACACACAACACACAACACAACACACACACAGACAGCTGTAATCCTAGGTCCTCAGTAGGCTGAGATCTGAGGATGCAGGTTTGAAGCCAGCCTATGCAGAAAAGTCTGTGAGATTCTCATCTTCAGTTAACCAGCAAAAAGCCAGAAATGGAGTTATGGCTCAAGTGGTAAAGCAATGGCCTTGAGCAAAAAAAAAAAAAAAAAAAAAAAAGCTAAGGGACAGTACCCAGGCCCTGAGTTCAAGTCCCAGTACTGGTACCAAAAGAAAAAAGTGAGAGTCCCAGCCTAGCAGCCCTTCAGTTCCAGCCCTCCCCCTCCCCCTCCCCCCACGTCACTTCTGCCTCCAGCACCCTGCAGCAGGGCTGCTCACTCAGGTCCCCCCTCTGTCCTACCAGGGAGTCAGATGTGCGGCACAGGGGCAGGCAGGTCACACAGTGGCCCAGAATAGCGCTGGGAGGTGACTCCAGCCACCTCAGTCCTGCCAGCTTGTTTCTGCACTCGTCATTGTGAATGCCTCCCAAGCGAGTGTGGGTTTTGTTTTTCTCTCTAGGAAATTCGCCCCCATGTGCAGCATCTGTGAAAATCCCATCATCCCTCGGGACGGGAAGGACTCCTTCAAAATTGAGTGCATGGGAAAAAATTTCCACGAGAACTGCTACAGGTGTGAGGTGAGTAGCATCGGGGACATCCCGCAGTGGCTGCCCGGTCTGCCAGGCTGGCACCGCAGTCCCGGCTAGGACAAAAAGGGTGAAAGCAAGGCTGGTGCTGCTGGTGCTCACACCTACAATCCTTGCTGCTCGGGAGACCGAGATCTGAGGACCACAGTTCGAAAACAAGCCAGGATAAGAAAGTTCATGACACTTTGTAGTAAATAAGCAAAAAGCTGGAAGTAGAGCTGTGGCTCAAATGATAGAGTGCCAGCCTTAAATGAAAAAGCTCAAGGATGGTGCCCAGGTCCTGAGTTCAAGCCCCAGAACTGGTGTGTACACACACACACACACACACACACACACACACACACACACACACACACACACACACACACACACACACACACACACACACACACACACACACACACACACACACACACACACACACACACACACACACACACACACACACACACACACACACTCTCTCTCTCTCTGAAAGTAGTTACAAACTGGGCGCCAGTGGCTCACGCCTGTAATCCTAGCTACTCAAGAGGCTGAGATCTGAGGATCACAGTTCAAAGCAGCCCAGGCATGAAAGGCCGTGAGACTCTTATCTCCAATAAACCACTAGAAAACCAGAAGTGGCGCTGTGGCTTAGGCAATAGAGTGCTCGCCTTGAGCTGAAGAGCACAAGGACAGCACCCAGGTCCAGAGTTCAAGCCTTGAGACAGACAAAACAAAAACAAAAACAAAAGTAGTTACAGAGCTAGCCCATCAGTCAGAATTTTGTGTTCATATGAAAACCAAATGCATTCCTGCATGAAGGGAATGTATTGGTTCTTGGTGACAGTGTTCAGGATAGTAAATAGTATCAAGGCTGTCTTTCCATCTTCTGGTCCTGCCTTTTTCCTCCCTTTTTGCTAGTACCTGGTTTGAACTCAGGGCCTCATGCTTGCTCAGCTGGTATTCAGCCACTTGCGCCAGGCCTCCAACTGGGTGTCTTGCTAGTTAGACGTTTACTTTCTTGGAGTTTCTGGGCAGGCTGACTTCAAAACTTGAACATCCTCAAATCTCGGCCTCCTGAGTAGGATTACGGGAGTGAGCCACTGGCACGCAACTACCTGTCTGGCTTTGCCTTTTCTGTTTCTTGCTTCATTTTCTCTGCCTATGGGCTAGCATTCTCTGGGCAAGGGCTTGGGTTTAAACACCCCTGAAGACAGCCAGGCTCCCCTAGCTATTCAGGAGGCTGAAACCTGAGCATCAAAGTTTAAAATAAGCCCATAAAGACAAATCTACAAAACGCATATCTCCAATTAGCCAGCAAAAAACTAGGAGCTCAGTTACTACAGTATCAATTGAGCAAGCATAAAGTCCCAAGTTAAAAAAAAAAAAAAAAGAAAAGAAAGGTTTAAAAAAAAAAAAGCTTTAGGGGCTGGGAAGGTGGCTCAGTGGTAGAGCGCTTTGCCTTGCATGCATGAGGCCCTGGGTTCGATTCCTCAGCACCACATAAGCAAAAAGAAAAAAGCCGGAAGTGGCGCTGTGGCTCAAGTGGTAGAGTGCTAGCCTTGAGCTGAAGAGCTGAGGGACAGCACCCAGGCCCAGAGTTCAGGCCCCACTACCGGACCCAAAAAAAAAAAAGCTTTAAAAAAAAAACTGCTCTGAGCTGGGTGCCAGTAGCTCACACATATCCTAGCTACTCAGGAGGCTGAGATCTGAGGATCAAGGGTCAAAGCCAACCTGGGCAGGAAAGTCCATGAGATTCTGATCTCCAGTTAACCACCAGAAAACCGGAAGTGGTGCTGTGGTTCAAATGGTAGAGCACTAGCCTTGAGCTGAAGAGCTGAGGGACAGTGCCCAGGCTCAGAGTTCAAGCCCCATGACCGATCACAAAAAGAAAATAAAAGCCAGTCTGTGGATACCTGGACACTCCAAATCTGAGCACAGAGCCTTGATTTCCCCATGGCCTGCACCCCAAAAGCAGTGTAGCAAGCCCTGCCTGGGAGTGCCAAGAATCCCTCCTCCCCTTCTTCCCCTGCCAGCCCCTTAGCACTGAGGCTTCTCTGGTGCCTGGAGAAAGGGGAGGTTTTCATGGGTGTCCCTAACTGAGGAGTCTCAGGGCAGGTCTCACAGCTTACCAAGGAATAATTCTGAGTATGTGTTTGCTCATCTTGAAACAGGTGTATGGGACCAGAAGGGAGTTTCTGGGGCATGGGGGGTGGGAGCAGGCTGGGAGAAGAGATAGGCAGCTGCCCACCTGGCTGTTTGAGATCAAAGTCCAGCTGCTGCTGCTTCTTGGAAGACCAGTGACCAAAGTTACTGCCAGTATCCCTGCTGTTGCCCTACGAAGTCCAGTGTGATTAGCAATCTTGTGAGCCTAGCTGGGGAAGCAAATACCCAACACCCCTCATCCCCCACTCCTGCTTGTCCTGTGTGACCTTGACCAGCAGAGGCTGCAGGGCAAGGCAGGACTTGCACTCTGGTGCTTACACTTCAGAAGGTGGGGCTTGCAACCTGGTTCAGGAAATACTGCTGCTGCCGCCACCTCCTCCTCCTCCTTCTCCCCCTCCCCCTCCTCCTCCCCCCCCTCCTCCTCCTTTCCCTCTTCCTCCCCTCCTCCTCCTCTTCTTCCTCTTCTTCTTCCTTTTTTTCCTGTCAGTTGTGGGCCTTGAACTCTGGGCCTGAGTGGCTGTCCCTCAGCTCCTCAGCTCAAGGCTAAAGCTGTACCAATTGAGTTACAGCATCACTTCCAGTTTTCTGGTGGTTTATTGGAGATGAGTCTCACAGTCTTTCCTGCCCTGGCTGGCTTTGAGCCGTGAACCTCAGAGCTCAGCCTCCTGAGTAGCTAGGATTACAGGCGTGAGCCACCAATGTCCAGCTTTTTTTTTTTTTTTTTTAGGTGGTACTAGAGCTTGACCTTGGGGCCTGGGCACTGGCCTTTAGTTTTTTTTGTTGTTGTTTTTGGGGGTATTTTTGCTTGTCTGTTTTTTGGGGGCTTTTTTTTTATTTTTTGGCTGGTCCTGGGGCTTGAACTCTGGCTTGGGCGCTGTCCTTAGGTGCTTCTTTGTGCTCAAGGCTAGCACTCTACCATTTGAGCCACAGCACCACTTCTGGATTTTTCTGAGTAGTTTATAGGAAATGAGAGTCTCATGAACTTTCCTGCCCAGGCTTTCTTCAGACCACAATACTCAGATCTTAGCCTCCTAAGTAGCTAGAATTACAAGCCCAGCCAATTTTTCTTCTTCTTCTTCTTTGACTATACCTGAGTACAGTTTGAACTGCAGGCCTTTAACTTGTTGAGCTGGCATTCTACCACTTGAGTCATACCTCCAGCCTGGCTTTTTGCTGTTTATTTTGGAGATGGACTCTTTTAGACTTTTTTTGCTCAGGTTGGCTTTGAACTTTGATCCTCCAGATATCAGACTCCTGAATAACTACCATTACAGGTGTGAGCAGTGTCCAGTGTGGGGAGCTCTTTAGGGAGGGAAGTGATTTCCAGGCACTGCCCATGGACGGGCCTTGGCTCTCATTTTTGTTGACTTTGTGGCTCATAATATCTAATACTGAAAGAGTAGCATTTATTACATGGGTGGTACTTTTTTATTTATATAACATTCTTGCATCTATGTCATTTTGGTGTTTTTTTGTTTTCTGCTGGTGGTAGGGCTTGAACTCAGGGCTTGGGCAGTGTCCCTTAGCTTTTTCACTTAAGGCTGGTACTGTACCACTTGAGCCACACCTCCACTTCCAGATTTTTTTTTTTTTTTTTTTTTTTTTTTTTTGTCAGTCGTGGGCTTGAACTCTGGGCCTGGGCGCTGTCCCTCAGCTCTTCAGCTCAAGGCGAGCGCTCTACCACTTGAGCTACAGCGCCACTTCCGGTTTTCTGGTGATTTATTAGAGATAGGAGTCTCACGGTCTCTCCTGCCCGGGCTAGCTTTGAACCGTGATCCTCAGATCTCAGCCTCCTGAGTAGCTAGGATTACAGGCGTGAGCCACCAGCGCCCGGCCCAGATTTTTTTTGGTCATGGGGCTTGAGCTCTGGGCCTGGGCACTGTCCCTCAGCTCTTCAGCTCAAGGTGAGCACTCTACCACTTGAGCCACAGTGCCACTTCTGGTTTTCTGGTGGTTAATTGGAGATAAAGAGTCTTATGGACTTTCTTGCTCAGGCTGTCTTCGAACCGTGATCCTCAGCCTCCTGAGTAGCAAGGATTACAGGCGTGAGTTACTGATGCCTAGCTAGGTTTTTTTTTTTTTTTTTTTTTTGTCGGTCATGGGGCTTGAACTCTGGGCTTGGGCGCTATCCCTCAGCTCTTCAGCTGAGTGCTTTGAGCCACAGCGCCACTTCTGGTTTTCTGGTAGTTTATTGGAGATAAGAGTCTCACAGGCTTTCCTGCCAGGGCTGGCTTTGAACCATGATCCTCAGATCTCAGCCTCCTGAGTAGCTAGGATTACAGGTGTGAGCCACCGGCGCCCGGCTCTGAAGGTATTCATTATTCCCATTTATGTTGGGGAAACCAAGGATCGTTTTTGCCAGGCCTGTCCAGTGGCTGTCTGCCACTCCACAGCTCTTCTCAGACCTCGATGATTTAGCAGGCACTTTGTTTCTCCCTCTCTGTTCTAATTTAGAAAAAAGGTCACATGCGCCTCTTTGGAACTTCAGGTTTGTCACTTGATCCTCTCTGAATGACAAACAAGTGACCCATTGTGAATGACCCAGATACAGGACTTAGTTTCCCCCAGGGGCTAGGGTGGAGTTGCAGAGAGGAGCCACATGAGGGCGCCCTCTCCAAGTGGCCACTGAGAAACCAGGCTATGGCCCCTGGCTCCTGCTGGTTCATGACCAACACCTGTGACCTCAAAGTCATCTCTGTGGAGACAAGACTCTGATGTCACTGCAGCTCCCAAGGGTGCCAGCTGAGCCCAGAATACGGTCTCTGCGCATGAATCTTTCATTCCTACCTGAAGCATGAAGGATGAGGCATGATGGGTGAGGCTCAGATGAGATGTGCGCCAGGGGTAAATGGTGAAGTTGTGTTGGCAGTCTAGGCCCGAACCCCTCTCCTCCTCCTCCTGAAGTCCGTGCTTCATGGTTTTGCTGGTCTTACGGATATGTGACCTGGGAAATAACAAAAAATCCCCCTCCAGGGCTGGGAATGTGGCTTCGTGGTAGAGTGCTTGCCTAGCATGGATGAAGCCCTGGGTTCGATTCCTCAGTACCACATACACAGAAAAAGGCAGAAGTGGCCCTGTGGCTCAAGTGGTAGAGGGCTAGCCTTGAGCAAAAGAAGCTCAAGGAACAGTGCCCAGGCCCTGAGTTCAAGCCCCAGGACAGTGCCCAGGCCCTGAGTTCAAGCCCCAGGACTGACAGAGAGAGAGAGAGAGAGAGACCCTTCAACTCAGCCTGGCCACCAGCCTGCTGTAGAACTTGCTGTGAGGCCTGAGGAAAACCCCACCCTTCTCAGGCCTCAGTTTCCCCACCTGCCAAGTGAGGAACAGGGCTAACCAGGAGATACGTTCCACAGACATTGGTTGGGAGCCTGTGCAGTGCCACGCTGGAGTCCCAGGAGGACCTGCCTCACACCGCACATCCTAAAAAGGCTGTTGGTTACACCCTGGGACCTCAGCCTCCTGGGACCTTCACATTGCCTTTTTGAGGATCCTCGGCCTCCCCACAGCCAGGCTACCACGTCAGCCACTCACCCCTCCTATGAAGTAAAATCCTATGTTTCTGGTCTTCTCCAGGCAGACCTGGCCCAGGAGGTCCAGAATGAGAAGCTGAACTGCTGCCCTGCAGGGAAGGCTTAATGAAGTCTCTCCCCTGGGTAGGCTGTGTGCTGGCAGTGCCTAGACCCCAGGACATTTGCATGTGACATGTGCCTTTATTTCCCCAGGACTGCAGTGTTCTCCTGTCCGTAGAGCCCACTGACCAAGGCTGCTACCCGCTGAATGACCATCTCTTCTGCAAGCCGTGCCACGTGAAGCGGAGTGCGGCCAGCTGCTGCTGAGACGCCCAGCCCTGCCCTGACTTTGTTTCTCTTCCTCATCTATTCTTGCACACTTTCTTCCTGAGCCTTCCTGTGGACAGTGGGCAGTTCAGCCCAGTGTGTCTATTATGCAGGGGGACTGAGCCCCTCCCACCCTGGGGTGCTAATACCAGTCCCCCACACTTTCAGTTCCTCCTCCTTGCTTGCTAGAAGCATCGTTCATTCCTGGAGGCCTTTCAGGCCTTCTAGTAGATGGCTTTAACCCATGAGGGGAGGGGGATAGCGGAGGGGGAGGACCTTCCCCCCCCCCAAGTCTCAAGATTAGCACCTAGTATCCCTAGCACTGACATCATCCAGTACAGTGTGCTGAGATGCCTGTGGTCAGCAGGTCTGAGCAACTTGAGGGGAAACACCACCATCTTGTAAAAAGGCCAGGGGCTACCAGTGACTCACACCTGGAATCCTAGCTACTCAAGCAGCTAAGATCTGGAGGATCACAGTTTGAAGCCAGCCAAGGCAGAAAAGTCCTTGAAACAGCATCTCCAAATTAGCCAGCAAAATGTCAGACTAGAGGTATGATTCAAGTGGTAGAGCATCTGCCACAAAAGCACAAAGCACTTGAGTTCACATCCTAATATGGACCAAAAGTGAAGGAGGAAAGGCGTTTTTGTTTTGAAAATTGAAGTTTTTTTGTTTTGTTTTGTTTGGGTCTGGTTGTGGGACCTGAACTTGGCCTGGGCGCTGTCCCTCAGCTCTTCAGCTCAAGGCTAGCGCTCTACCACTTGAGCCACAGCGCCACTTCCGGCTTTTTTCTTTTTGCTTATGTGGTGCTGAGGAATCGAACCCAGGGCCTCAGGCATGCAAGGCAAAGCGCTCTACCACTGAGCCACCTTCCCAGCCCTGAAAATTGAAGATTTTAATAAGGAATATAGTCTTTGGATTTGGGAGAGACCTTTTTTCTTTTAATTTTCCTTTTCTTGGAAACATCTCCCTTTGATTATCAATGTATAAGAATGGGACCTCGTGGTGACGTGGCCACAGGCTTTGCACCCCTCCAGGGTGTGTCCTGAACACCTTGCAGATGAGGATGGGCCTGGGGGTGGGGGCAGTCCACAGATACCCACTCAGGTATCAGCTTTCCCCCCTCCCCACTCTCCCTGCCGGTGGCTGCATGGAGTGTCTGTAGACACAGACACCCTAGGTGACTCTCGACAGCTGTGACCCCAAATACCCCCTGTAACCATAGCTCCACAAGGCCATGTCTAGAAGGTTCTCCTTTCAAGGCAAACCACTTTTGCTTTGTAGTTTCTGACATCTCATAGAATAAGCACCCTGTGCATTCCTCTGTGAGCTGCCCCATCTGTGTTCCTGTGGAAGCCCAGGATTTCTGCAGCGCCCCTTCAATCCCAGACAGCCCCACTTCCTGCCCTGAGCTCGGAGTCGCTGGCTTCTGCCCTTACCGCCGCCATCCACAGCTCTGCCTGCCTGCACGCGCTTCCTGGATATCTGCCTGCCACTTTCTTTGCTCACTTTCAGTTTGGCTTCGTGCTAAACAATAGATCCAGACATGTGCTGCGTATGAGTTAGGATTTTCTTTCTTACACATAAAAATAAAGATGTCACTAAGACGTATCTGTTGTCTTGGTTTTAACCAGATGAATGCTGGCTTTTATAGGGCTTAAGTTCAAGGCCTGACCACTGACTGTGAGCTCTTCACTCAAGGCTGACACTCTACCATTTGAGCCACAGTTCCACTTCCAGCTTATTGGTGGTTAATTGGAGATAAGAGTCTCATGGAGGCTGAAAACCAATGTCCTCAGACCTCAGCCTCCTAAGTAGCTAGGATTGTGGGCATGAGCCCCAGCACCCATCTGAATGCTGGGCTTTGATTGTAGCCCTGGAAAATTGTTATCTGCTGGCTGTGACTCAAGTGTCGGAAGTACCCACCCCCTTTTCTTCCTTCATAGGGGTTCAGCTCAGCAAATCACAAGGGATGCATCCATTCCTGTACCCAGCATTGTTCCGTCATGGATGGCAGGCCTGACTCCTTCCTCCCCCTCCTCATGGGTCCGTTCAGTGCTCAGCAGCCAACAAATCCAGGTTACCAGTGCCTGCTCAGACACAGCACAGAACCATGAGGATCCCCCAAAGCCTGAGGGTCAGGAACAGCCCTGAGTTCAAGCCCCAGGACTGGCACAAAAAACAATGTAGAGCCGGATGCTGGTGGCTCAGGCCTGTAATCCTAGTCAGAAAGGCTGAGATCTGAAGATCACAGTTCAAAGCCAGCCCGAGCAGGAAAGTCTGTGAGACTTAAAAACCACCAGAAAACAGGAAGTGGAGCTGCGGCTCAAAGGGACAGAGCACGGGCCTTGAAACAGCTCGGGGACTGCCTGGACCCTGAGTTCAAGTCCTATGACTGAAAAGAGAAAAGTATTGCAATGATGATGTAATATGTTGTATCATATAAATATTAATATATATAAAGTCTGGTGTGAGGGTACAGCTCAGCAATAGAGTGCATTTGGCATGTGGAAGTCCCGTGTTCCATGCCCAGCACACCAAATATCTGTGCACACAAACAAACTAAAATAGTTGCTTGTATGGGGAAGCCAATAAATTGTGACTGCTGCAGGAGCCCTGAGGGGGTGGGCTTCCCCCTCCCTGGGGTCCTGGAGGCCAGGTCCCACTGTCAGCCAACCTTGCCAGTTCTGGCCTCAACCTTGGGACTCCCTAAAGGCAGGTCGGTGCGCAGCCACCAGGCGGCAGCATGGACCAGAGAACAGAGCCCAGGCCGTTGCCGAGGTTCTCACCCCTCTCCCATGCTCTTCCGCACACAGGTTGGCAGTGGTCATCCCGGACCTGCCTGTTCTGCTAGCCCTGGTTAACCGGCATCCCTGGACCTGCCCCACATTGGCCCCTGTTGAAACAAGGCTGAGAAAACAAACTGCATAACTGGAGAAGGAGCGCTGCGGCTGTGAATGGTCGCCTCACCTGCCCCGACTCCCACCTGGGAGGGGCTCATCTGACAGCCCTGAGCTGCTGGGGTGCAAGACTAAACCCTAGTGTTTGGAGGCGCCATGTACCAACTCTCTACCTTGCCACTAATACAAATGGTAGAGAGAGGGGTGAATGAGGAACAGAAGGGAATGGTGAGGGGAGGAGGCTGGGCTGATGGGGACAGATTAACCAGCCTAGAAAGCCTGGACCCTGACATTCTCAACTCAACAGGCAGCTACGGCTGGATCCCGTGGCTCTTGCCTATAATCCTATTCAGTAGGCTGAGATCTGAGGTCTAAGAGACTCATTTCCAATCAGCAGAAAGCCACAGGTGTGGTGCAAATGGTACAGTGCCAGCCTTGCTTGAAAAAGCCAAGAGTGCAAAGCTTTGAGTTCCAGCCTCAGTCCCAGCACAGAAGCTGGGGGGTGGGGGCTTGCTTATCTTCAAGGCGAGCATCTGCCCCACGCTGTACAGCAGAGAGGAGCAAAGCGTATCCAGAGAAATCTTTTTTTTTTCTTTTTTTTTGGGGGGGGTCCAGTCGTGGGGCCTGAACTCTGGGCCTGGGCGCTGTCCCTCAGCTCTTCAGCTCAAGGCTAGCGCTCTACCACTTGAGCCACAGCGCTACTTCCGGCTTTTTTCTTTTTGCTTATGTGGTGCTGAGGAATCGAACCCAGGGCCTCATGCATGCAAGGCAAGTGCTCTACCACTGAGCCACCTTCCCAGCCCCTCCAGAGAAATCTTGAGGTCTCCTTCACAGACACATTTAAGAAACATCTGTGTTCTAGAAGGTTCTAAAGCCCACCAAATGGTAACTAGGACTTTTTATGGATGCAAAATGGAGGCCAAAATGCCAAGCATTTCTCCTCTTCCAGTTAGTAATTCATATCCCTAAGAAAGGACCCAGTGCTGGATGCTTGTGGCTCACCCTGTATTCCTAGTTACTCAGGAGGCTGAGATCTGAAGATCTTGGTTCAAAGCCAGCTGGGCAGAAGAGTCCACAAGACCCTTATGTCCAAATAACCTGTGAAAACCTGGAAGTGGATCTGTGGCTCAAGTGATAGAGCACTAGCTTTGAATGAAAGAGCCAAGCAAGAGCACAAGGCCGAGTTCAAGCCCCAGTACTGGCAGAAAAGAAAGAAAGAGAAGAAGAGGGACTGGGTTCTGTCTGAGCTTTTGTGTGCAAGGCTAGCGCCTACTACCTTGAGCAATAGCACCACTTCCAGTTTTCTGGTGGTTAACTGGAGATGAGTTTCATGGACCTTCTTGCCTAGGCTGCCTTCAAACTTGATCTTCCTATCTGTCTCCTGAATAGCTAGGATTACGGGCATGAGCAACTGGTGCTAGGCCCCAGTGCTTTAAAAAAAAAAAAAAAAGAATTAATTATTTAATTAATTTTTCTCGGTCCTGGGGCCTGAACTCTGGGCCTGGGCGCTGTCCCTGAGCTCCTCAACACAAGGCGAGCGCTCTACCACTTGAGCCACAGCACCGCTTCTGGTTTTTTGGTGGTTAATGAGAGATAAGAGTCTCATTGGTGTCTGGGAAGGTGGCTCAGTGGTAGAGCGCTTGCCTTGGCCCTGGGTTCGATTCCTCAGCACCACATAAGCAGAAAAAGCCAGAAGTGGGGCTGATGCTCAAGTGGTAGAGCACTAGCCTTGAGCTGAAGAGCTGAGGGACAGCGCCCAGGCCCAGAGTTCAGGCCTCATAACTGACAAAAAAAAAAAAAAAAAAAAAGTCTCACAGACTTTCCTGCCAGGCTGGCTTTGAACCATGATCTTCAGATCTCAGCCTCCTGAGTAGCTAGTATTTCAGGCATGAGCCAATGGCACCCAGCTCCCAGTGCTCTTTAGCAAAGGCTGTTTAGTTTCTAAGGACCCAGTACAGTGTAACACAGATAAGCAAATATGATGGGTGTGTGTGTGTGTGTGTTTCTTTTTGATGTGTTCAGCTCTTCCTCTTTAAAATGCTGAGTTTAGACCACAGGCCTAGCTGTCATTTCCCCAATTCCTCTAGAAGGGGCCAGGCATCCGGTGAGTGACTCAGGCTTTCTTTGAGGGAGGGTAAAGATTAGGTGGAGCTGTAGAGTGACCCCCCTCAGCATCTAAGCCTTTTGCAAACAACCCTCTCACAAACCTCCCAGAAAGCTAGGAGGTAACCACCCTACACACCCTCTGGGTTGTTGAATTCTAGCCTTTCCCTTCTTTGAGCTATTTTACAGCTCTGTAAATTATAGGCGGATGAAAATCCCTTCCTTCCCTTCCGGTCCAGTGGAGGTTTCCCTCCCCCTGCCCCTGCAGTGGAAAAACCAGTTTTGCTCTAATTTGCATACTCATTTCAATATCCTGACCTCTAAGATACAAGCCTTGTGGCCAGCATTGCACTTCCCTCCCTTGACAGTTAAGAGCTGTGGTTAAAGCCAGGTGCTGGTGGCTCAAGCCAGTGAGCCTACCTACTCAGGAGGTTGAGATGTGAGGATCAAAGTTCAAAGCCGGGCAGTAAAGTTCCCAGGGGATTCTCCAATTAATCACTCAAAAACTGTAAGTGGAGCTGTGGTTCAAAGTGGTAGAGTTGAGCAAAAGAGCTCAAGGACAGCACTAGGCCCTGAGTTTAAGCCCCATGACTGACAAAAAAAAAAAAAAAGGAAGAAAGAAAGAAAAAAGAGAGAGAAGTGGTTAATACCCGAGGCTTGTTCTTTAGGTCCAAGCACCAGTCATGATTTTAACTCTTGGAAAATATCTTTTTCTTTTTTCCCTGAGGTACTGGGGGTGGGACCCAGTCTTGGATACAACTCTCAAGCAAGCGCCCAAGCCCTGAGCCACATCCCCAGCATGGAAAACTCTCTCAACCCTTCCTTTGTCAGTTGTTTAGGGGACAGCTTTTTGGGCCTGGGGAAGCAGTGGGGCCCCCTAGCTGGTTAGGCAGCTGTCAGGAGGAAGGGCAGGAGGCAGTCTGTGAAGGAGTGGGCAGAGGGAGGGAAGGCAGAGAGGGAGGGAGGGCTCACTAGGCCTGGGACTAGATTAAGGCAAAGTTCACGATCTGGTTGAGCAGCTAACTAGCTACTTGACCTTGAGGCCACCTCTTAAAACTGTGAAGGACAGAGAAAACTGACTTCCTGGCATGGTTGTGTTTGGCGATCAGGTCCTGTTCCTGCTGGTCAAGTAAGGCTGGGCAGCCTGCCCGGAGGAGGCTGCTTAAGGATGATAAAGTGGACAGCAGGAATAGCAGCAGCCTCAGGCCACAAATTAGACCTCCCTGAGCGCTACCGACGGCCTTCAATTAAAGGCTTTGCAAAGGCCCCTGGAGACTCCATTAGTAGATTCTAGTTGGAAGTTTAGCTAAATCTTAGAGCTTTATCTTTGCCTTCACCTCCTCCAGGGGCTGTCCTGTAGCCCCCCAGGACCTTCCTGGTAACACCAAAGGAGAAGAAGCTGCTGTCACTGGATGCGAGTGAGGGTAAGTGAAGTTTCCCTTTTTAAAGTAGGGACTCGGGGCTGGGAAGGTGGCTCAGTGGTAGAGCGCTTTGCCTTGCATGCCTGAGGCCCTGGGTTTGATTCCTCAGCACCACATAAGCAAAAAAGAAAAAAGCTGGAAGTGGCGCTGTGGCTCAAGTGGTAGAACGCTAGCCTTGAGCTGAAGAGCTGAGGGACAGCGCCCAGGCCCCCAGGCCCCACGACCGGACCCCAAAAAAAAAAAAAAAGTAGGGACTCTGTCCACGGCTGGTGGTTCATGGCCTGTAATCCTAGCTACTCAGGAGGCTGAGATCTGAGGATTGTGGTTCAAAGCCAGCTCAAAAGCAGAAGAGCAGGAAAGTCTGTGCAACTCTGATTCAAAGTGGTAGAGCACTAGCCTTGAGCAAAAGAGCTCAGGGATAGCACCCATGCCCTATGACCAGGAAAGAAGAGGAGGAGGAGGAGGAAGACGAAGAGGAGGTAGAGGCAGAGGAGGCTGGGACTGTGGCTTAGTGGTAGAGTGCTTGCCTAACTTGCATGATTCCTCAGTCCACATAAACAGAAAAGGCCGGAAGTGGCACTGTGGCTCAGGCAATAGAAAGCTTTGAGCAAAAGATCAGGGACAGTGCCTAGGCCCTGAGTTCAAGCCCCAGGATTGAAAAAAAAAAAAATCTCTTGGATTTGTTAGCTAGCTCAGGCTGGCTTCAAATCACAACCCTCAGATCTCAACCTCTGGAGTAGCCAGGATTACAGGTGTGAGCTTCACCGTCTCTTATTATCTTCCCACACGCATTGAAGACACAGGTGGGTGGACACCTGCAAACTCCTGCAGCAGGAGGAAGGCGAAGAACAAGCTGGGCAGGTGAATTGGGGTCAGTGTTATAAACAGGCAGACCAGGGGCCTATGGTCCTATTGTGGCAAGCAGGGTGGACTGCCTGCGGGGGGAGAGCGTGAACTGGCCCAGATGGCCTCAGTGTGTCATGAAGGTAGGAGGCTCTTACTTCCTTCTTCCTCTGGGCTTTGATCCCAGTTCCCCGAGGGAGGAGAAGCCTGGATTCCTGGGGGAGAAGGCCCCCAGGTCCTCCACCTGGTCTGCCCTCCTAGAGGCCCAGACCTGGTCCCCGCTGTCAGCACTGCTCCCCTACACCCTCTTTCTGAGCCTTGGTAAGTTTCCATGTTGGCTGCTCCATCTGAGTCAGGCTTGACCTGTCACCCAGGACCCAGGTCACAGGAAGCTGGGAGTTTCCCTCAGTCAGGGCTGAGTTCAGGCACTACGCTTCACCGCCCCACGCACTCCCTCCAGGGGACCATCAGATGTGGCAGTCAAAAAAAAGAAAAAAAAAAAAAAAAAAAGACCACAGGGTGGGTCTCCCTGGAATCTCAGTGACTGGGGAACTTCCAGGGCTGACTACTGGAGAAAATAACCCCAGGGCAGCCACTGATTGAGATGTTACTGCCAGCCTGGGGCTCATACTGCCAGAACCAGACCCCCCCCCTCCTCCCCCGGCCCCACCCCATGCCCGTGTGCGAGGAGAGCCAGGGGGACAGCACCTGGCCTCCCGCAGGGCCCCTCAGGCCTCACGCCCTGAATGTAAAGGGAGCAAGCAGGTGAGGTGGCCCTTTCCTCTCAGCTAAGCCTCCTGCCAGCAGGGGGCGACGTGGAGCCGACAGAGGGCGGGGGGGGGGGGGGGGGGGGTGCGGTCTTCAGGTGATGTAAACAGGTGGTGGATGGATACTAACCCGGGAGAGGGTGGAGGTGGTGGAAACTGACCTTGGGATGTGAGTTGAGCAGGAAGTGCCAGGTTCCGTGGGGGAAAGGGTGAAATCTGCCAGCTTTCTGGAGTTGGGAAACCAGAGGGGAGGAAAGGTGAAGGGAGGGGTGGGTCCTGGAAATCCGGGGAATCTGGGGAGGTGCAGTTACTTGTCGTGAGGTGTGTGGGGCTGTTCTCAGGGTGTGAGCTATTTGCTTTACACCCTGAGAATTGCCGCACAGGCCTGCACAGGCCAGCCTTGGGTAAATATTTATGGAATGAACGAGGGCTGTGTGTGTGTGCTGGTTGGGGTCACTTAAAAGCTTTGTATGTGCCAATCTTGGGGTTTAAACTCTGGGCCTATGTGCTGTTACTGAGCTTGCTGTGTTTTTGTTTTTTGTCAGTCATGGGACTTGAACTCTGGGCCTGGGTGCTGTCCCTCAGCTCTTCAGCTCAAGGCTAGTGCTCTACCACTTGAGCCACAGCGCCACTTCTGGCTTTTTCTGCTTATGTGGTGCTGAGGAATTGAACCCAGGTCCTCATGCATGTGAGGCAAGCACTCTACCATTGAGCCACCTTCCCAGCCCTGGTTTTTGTTTGTTTTATTGTCTGGTTGTGGGGCTTAAACTCAGGACCTGAGAACTATCCCTGAGCTCCTTTGCTCAGGGCTAGCACTCTATCACTTTGAGCAGCAGCTCCACTTCTGGTTTTCTAGTGGTTAATTGGAGATAAGAGCTCCTGTTCCTGCTAGTTTTGAACCACCATCCTCATAGCTCAGCCTCCTGAGTAGCTAGGATTACAGGTGTGAGCCACCAGCACTTGGCTCCTGGAGCTTGTTTTCCCTCTACTAGTGCTATACCACTTTGAGCCACAGCACCATTTCTGGTTTTTGTGTAATTAATTAGAGATAAGAGTGTCAAGGGTTTTCCTATCTGGGTTGGCTTTGAACCGTCTTGAACTTCAGATCTCAGCCTTCTTTTTTTTAATTTTTTTTGGTGGGTTGTGGGGCTTGAACTCTGTGTTTGGGCACTGTCCCTCAGCTCTTCAGCTCAAGGCAAGTGCTCTACCGCTTGAACCACAGCACCACTTCTGGTTTTCTAGTGGTTTACTGGAAATAAGTGTCTCACGGAGGGGCTGGGAAGGTGGCTCAGAGGTAGAGCGCTTCCCTTGCATGCATGAGGCCCTGGGTTTGATTCCTCAGCACCACATAAGCAAAAAAAAAAAAAAGCCAGAAGTGGTGCTGTGGCTCAAGTGGTAGAGCGCTAGCCTTGAGCTGAAGAGCTGAGGGACAGCGCCCAAGCCCAGAGTTCAGGTCCCATGACCAGACCCAAAAAAAAAGAGTCTCATGGAGTTTCCTGCCCAGGCTGGCTTTGAACCGTGATCCTCAGATCTCAGCTTCCTGTGTAGCTAGGATTGCAGGCATGAGCCACCGGCACCCAGCTCAGCCTTCTAAGCTTCTAAGTAGCTAGAATTACAGGGGTTAAAATAGATTAATGGTACAAGTGCATGGTCAGACACATGCCAAGCAAGAAATAAATCCTATCTCAAAATAGTGCAGAACAGGACTAGAAATGTGGCTCACTGGTAGAACACCTACCTAGCAAATTGCAAGGTCCTAAATTCAAACCCATATTCAACTCCAAGAATAATTATTTTAACCAAAAAGTCACATAGAAAAATGTTAATAATGGGGCTGGGAAGGTGGCTCAGTGGTAGAGGGATTTATTGTGACTACATTTATCACTGGCACCCAAGTCCCTGTAATGATTAAGATCAGGACATCACTGAAGGTGCAGACACTTGTAGGACCCTTGTGTTAAGCATTTATTTAAAATGAAACCTTCTGGACTGGAAATGTGGCTTAGAGATAGAGCGCTTGCCTAGCATGCAGGAAGCCCTGGGTTCAATTCCTCAGCACCACATACACAGAAAAAGCCAGAAGTGGCGCCATGGCTCAAGTGGTAGAGTGCTAGCCTTGAGCACAGAGAGGCTCAAGGACAGTGCACAGGTCCTGAGTTCAAGCCCCAAGACTGGCAAAAATAAATACATAAGTGAAATGAAACATTCCGTCTCTCTTTGTATTTCAGTGCCAGCTCACAATGCACAGGGACAGAGCTTTTACATTCTTCAATGCTATTCCCACTGTAAAACAATGAAACAGGACACAGAGGAAAAAAAAAAAGGTAATTTTATTTTCTTTTTCCTATTGTTTTAACCAAGTAATCATTGAGATAATAATCCACATATCACAAAAGGTATTTTTCACCAGTAGTTTTTCCTGTGTACAGAGTTACTTAGCCATCACCACTCTGTAAACCAGAGAAGTCCCTACTCAGCCTCCCAGCCACTAACAGCCACGAGTTGACTTTTTGTTTTTATGGATTCGCTTTCCTATCTGTGTGTGTGTCTGTGTGTGCGTGCATAAGTATGCTCACTCTTAGGGCTTTTAACCTGGCTTAGTTTTTTCCACTTAAAGCTGGCACTCTACCACTTGTACCACACTTCTACTTCCTGCATTTTGCTGGTTATTTGAGTTTGCCTGTCCTGGGGTAGGCTCAAACCGTGATCCTTACATCTCAGCCTCCTGAGTAGTTAGAATTACAGGCATGAGCCACTTGGCTCAGCTGACTTGCTTATTCTTGGCATTTCACATATAGAAAGAGGTATGAATGCAATCTTTGATGACTGGCTTCTTTCATGAGTGTTATGATTGCAAGATTTGTATGTGTGGTGTCAGTCTCTCATTCCTTTTCCTATGAAATACATCCATTGTGCCATTACACTGTGCTGTGCCTGTCTACTAGCTGATAGACACAGGTTATTCCCACATTTGGGCTGTAATGAACAATGTTGCTATGCTCACTCGTATGCAGGTTTTTGTGAAGACAAATGTTTTCTTTCTTTTTTTTTTGATCGGTCATGGAGCCTAAACTCTGGACCTGGGCGCTGTCCCTCAGCTCTTCAGCTCAAGGCTAGCACTTTACCACTTGAGCCACAGTGCCACTTCTGGCTTTTTTTGCTTATGTGGTACTGAGGAATCAAACCCAGGACCTCATGCATGTGAGGCAAGCACTCTACCACTGAGCCACCTTCCTAGCTCAAATGTTTTCATTTCTCTTGGGTATATACCACAATGTAGAATTTTCTGGGCCATCTGGTAACTTCTATCATGTGTATATTGTCCAAATTATTTACAATAAACACATAATATTTCTACAGGCCTTGTATGGAATGCATTCTACTATCCCCTTATTCCTCCTAGTTCTTTTATTATCATGATGATTTGTGGTACTGGGGTTTGCACTTAGGGCCTTCTGCTCTCTAGGAAAGTGCTCTACCACTTGAACAACCGTACCAGCCAGTCCCTTTTTGCCTTGGTTACTTTTGTTTTTGTTTGCTGGGGTTGGAACTCAGAGATGATCACCATGGCCCTCAATATATTCCCAGCCCTGGCTTGGTTATGTTTGAGTTATGCCTAGGTCAGCCTGAGGTTTAATCCTACTTGTAGCTAGGATTACAGGTATGACCACCAGTACTGGGCAGTGAATGGATATTAAAGACCTCATTTATGTGAGATCAAGTGTGTGCATAAAACAGGACTCTGGGGGCTGGGAAGGTGGCTCAGTGGAAGAGTGTTTGCCTTGCATGCATGAGGCTCTGGGTTCGATTCTTCCTCAGCACCACAGAAGCAGAAAAAGCCAGAAGTGGCGCCATGGCTCAAGTGGTAGAGCACTAGCCTTGAGCTGAAGAGCTGAGGGACAGCACCCAGGCCCAGAGTTCAGGCCCCACAACTGACAAAACAGGACTCTGTGATGGGACTTCTGAGTGCACCCTCACGCTGGGTTCTCAGGTTACCGGTGTGAATGGTGGCTTGAATCCCACTCTTTGCCAGATAACTTCAGGCACATTGCTGTGCCTCTGAAGGCCTCTGTTTCCCCATTAGTAATCTGGGGAGGGGCAGACAGTATATCTCCAGTTTTCTTTGCATTCAAGGAGAAAATGACTTTTTTCCCCCCTGGCGGTTCTGGGGATCAAACTCGGGCCTTGAGGTCCACTTGCTAGGCAAGTACTATCCTGCAGAGCGTCCTCTCTCAGCCGTCTGCTTTGCTGCCAGTGGCTCATGCCTGTAATCCTAGCTGCTCAGGAGGCTGAGATCTGAGGATTGAGGTTCAAAGCCAGCCGAGGCAGGAAAGTCCGTGAAACTCTTATTTCCAATAAACCACCAGAATACTGGAAGTGGCGCTGTAGCTCAAGTGGTAGAGCACTAGCCTTGAGCTGAAGAGTTGAGGGACAGTGCTCAGGCCCAGAGTTCAGGCCCCACGACTGACAAAAAAAAAAAAAAGTATATGACCAAGTCAAGCCGGATGCTGGTGGCTCACGCCTGTAATCCTAGTTACTCAGGAGGCTGAGATCTGAGGATTGTGGTTCAAAGCCAGCCCAAGCAGGAAAGTCCGTGAAACTCTTTTGTTTTGTTTTGTTTTGGGTCCAGTTGTGGGGCCTGAACTCTGGGCCTGGGCGCAGTCCCTCAGCTCTTCAGCTCAAGGCTAGCGTTCTACCACCTGAGCCACACAGCGTCACTTCCTGCTCTTTTCTTTTTGCTTATGTGGTGCTGAGGAATCGAACCCAGGGCCTCATGCATGCAAAGCAAGTGCTCTGCCACTGAGCCACCTTCCCAGCCCAGTCTGTGAAACTCTTATCTACCATAAACCACCAGAAAACTAGAAGTGGCGCTGTGGCTCAAGTAGTAGAGCACTAGCCTTGAGCTGAAGAGCTCAGGCACAGCACTCAGGCCCAGAGTTCCCCACAACTGACTCCCCCCCCCACCCAAAAAAACAAAAAAAAAAGAAGTATCTGACCAGCCCTGACATCCTGACATTGGAAAACCTGCACCCATACATACTTGTTTAACCTGATTTTTTTTTCCTCCATAAGGCTAACTTCAGTCTTGGCACAAAAGCGTTAACTCTACTGGAAGTTTCTTTTTAGAGGGATGACGTTTTTGTGTATTTGCCAGTTCTGGGGCTTGAATTCAGGGCCTGGGTGCTGCCTTGTGCTCAAGGCTAGCACTCTACGACTTGAACTTCAGCTTCATTTGTCTCGTGTGTTTGTGTGTGTGTGTGTGTGTGTGTGTGTGTGTGTAATTGGAGGTAAGGGTTTCACAGACCTTCCTGCCCCAGCTGGCTTTGAACCATGATCCTCAGATCTCAGCCTCCTGAGTAATCAGGATTACAGGCGTAAGCCACCAGTGCCTGGCTCTAGAGGGATGACTGTTTACCTTAGTAAAACTATACAAAATGCTAGGCTATTTTTTTGCCAGTCCTGGAGCTTGAACTCAGGGCCTGGGTACTGTTGCTGAGCTTCTTTTGCTCCAGGCTAGCACTCTACCACTTGAGCCACAGTACCACTTCCAGCTTTTTCTGTGTATGTGGCACTGAGGAATTGAACTCAGGGCTTCCTGCATGCTAGGCAAGCACTCTACCTCTAAGCCACATTCCCAACCCCCCACTCCCCACCCTTGTAACCTCCCACCCCCTAGGCTTTTTTTAGGCAGATTTTTCACTGTGTAGCCCAAGCTGGCCTCAAACTTGTGCTCCTGTTTCTGCTTCTTCCCTGAGTGCTGAGACTATAGGTATAAGCCACCATACTTGATTAGCATTGGACTCTTTAGATTCAGAAGACTTGAGTTTTAGTGCTGGCTTGAACACTCTAAGGACTTAGTTTTCTTCTTTAGGAAAATACTGTCTAAACCATAATGCTCTAGGGCCTGGCACAGGTGGCTCACATCTGTAATCCTGTAATCCTAGCTACTCAGGAGGCTAAAACCTTGAGAATCACAGTTCAAAGCCAGCCCATATAAACATGGAGGTAGGGTGATTGAACTCAGGGCCTGGGTACTATCTCTGGGTTCCTTTTGCTCAAGGCTAGCACTCTACCACTTCTTTGAGCTTTTTATTTTTATTTTTTTTGGTCGTGGGGCTTGAACTCTGGGGTTGGGCACTGTCCTTCAGCTCATCAGCTCAAGGCTAGCGCTCTACCGCTTGAACTACAGCACCACTTCCGGTTTTCCGTGGTTTATTGGAGATAAGAATTTCACGGACTTTGCTGCCCAGGCTGGCTTTGAACCGTGATCCTCAGATCTCAGCCTCCTGAGTTGCTAGGATTACAGCCATGAGCCACTGGTACCCAGAGGGCTTTTTTTTTTTTTTTTTTTTTTTAATGGGTACTGAGGAATGGAACCCAGGGCTTCATGCATGCTGGTGTGGTCAAGTACTCTACCACTAAGCCACATTCCCAGCCCATATGTGAGATTCTTAACTCCAATTAACTACCAAAAGCCAGAAGTGGGGCTCTGGCTCAAAATGGTAGAGCATCAGGGTTGAGCAAAAAGCTAAAGGGCAGTGTCCAAACCTTGAGTTCAATGGGGCTGGGAAGTTGGTTCAGTGGTAGAGTGCTTGCCTTGCATGCATGAGACCCTGGGTTTGATTCCTCAGAACCACATACGCAGAAAAAGCCAGAAGTGGTGCTATGGCTCAAGTGGTAAAGCGCTAGCTTTAAGCTAAAGAGCTGAGGGACAGTGCCCAGGACCAGAGTTCAAGCCCCACGACTGGCAAAAAAAACAAAAACCAAAACCTTGAGTTCAAGTGTCAGTATTGGCACAAAAAAAAAAGCCCCCCCAAAACCTTCTAGTGGTATCTAAGGGCAGAGAGAAGAACACAATGTGTTGTCCCTAGATTGTATCACTCCATCCCACTATGTCAGGAAAAGAAGTTCTGAGGAGCTTAAGTATTGGGGTATTAGGAAGGACTTTGACACCAGCTGAGGGTGTCATCTGTGGGTGGCAGCTTGTGTAATCAACCCAAAGTCTTTCTCTTAGGCATTTCCTGTGGGAGGTGTAGGTTTTGTAATTCACTTGTCTAAATAACAATGGGAAAAGGTTGGGTCACAACGTGTACATTCACCCTCCATAGAAGACCGGAGATTTTCTATTCTGTTTCTTCTGGGAGTCCTCCCTTTTCTGCTTCTCTTTCTAAGGACTGACTCAGCATGAGAGGGTAATGTATGAATTCCACAGCTCTGCACTGAGCATCTTAGAATCTTGCACTAAGCCAGACTTCTTTGTGTGTGTGCTGGTCCTGGGGGTTGAACTTGAGCTTTTTTTTTTTTTTTTTTTTGCCAGTCCTGGGGCTTGAACTCAGGCTCTGAGCATTGTCCCTGAGCTTCTTTTTGCTTTTGGTGGCACTCTACCACTTAGCCACAGTGTCACTTCCAGTTTTTCTCTGGTTATGTGGTTCTGAGGAATTGAACCCAGGGCTTCATGCATGCTAGGCAAGCACGCTACCACTAACCCACATTCCCAGCCCTCTTTGAGCTTTTGTGCTCCAGGCTGGTGCTCTACCACTTGAGCCACAACTCTACTTCTAGGTTTTTGGTAATTAATTGGAGTCTCACAGATTTGTCTGCTCGGGCTGGCTTCAAACTGTGATCCTCAGATGTCAGCCTCCTAAGTAGCTAGGTAAAGAGAACCCAGAACTGAAGGTCCCCCCAGAAAACAAAGCAGAAATTCTGAGTTGCCATAGAGGGACTGAGAGGTTGAGGGAGAGGTGTGGACTGGTTCACGGGAAACTGGTCCATGTCTTCAGTTCCCTGTGGCAGAGTGCCTCCGGAAGGGTGTGATGCCTCAGAGAGAGAAGAATGCACAACTTGAACTTGTGTAAGACACAGGCCAAAACCAGGGATGGTGCTGTAGCTAGGACTTCTGAGACCAACTGGAGACCAGCAAGGGCTGGTCAGGGTGACATTTTTTTTTGTTGGTTTTATGCTGGTACTGGAGCTTGAACTCAGTCCCTTAGCTTTCTCACTCAAGGCTGGTACTAGCTGGGCACTGGTGGCTCATGCCTGTAATCCTAGCTACTCAGGAGGTTGATATCTGAGGATCACAGTTCCAAGCCAGTCCAGGCAGGAAAGTTCATGAGACTATCTCTAATTAACGACCAGAAAACTGGAAGTGGCACTGTGGCTCAAAGTGATACTTGAGCAAAAAGAGCTCAGGGACAGTGCCCAGGCCTTGAGTTCAACCCTCCCCGCCCCCTCCACCCACGCCCACACCGTCCCCCCTTTCCTCCCCCCCCCCATCACCTCCCAGGATACATAAAAGAAAATGAGCACAGGGAAGGAAAATAAATAAGGGACAAAGGTAGGGTAATGGGAGCAGAGGAGGGGAAAGCATCAGTCAGGCCTAAGGAAGCAGTGTGAGAAATGAGATCGGCTGTTTATGGGCTTCTCATATGCAGATTTGTTGTTGTTGCTGTAGGGCTTGAACTTGGACCCTAGGTGCTGTCCCTGAGCTCTTTTGGTTCAAGGCTTGCTCTCTACCACTTGAGCCACAGTGCCCCTTCTCTCATGGGCTTTCCTGCTTGGGCTGGCTTTGAACCATGATCCTCAGCTTTCAGCCTCCTGAGTAGCTAGGATCATACCTTGCTGATGTTATCAAGGCAGGATTTCCTGTACACCCCTCTCTCTGCCTTTCTCCCACTATCCAATTCTAAGGCATTGATGCTGGTGGCTGCATCAGAAACCTGGCAGGAAACCTGGCAGGAGGGCAGCACTTGTTAGGGTTCTCTGGAATTCAACCTCCTGTTCATGACCCAGAATAGCATATACTGTCCTGGGGCTGGAGGGGTGGCTCAGTTGGTAGAGTGCTAGCAAAAGTGTCAGGTACTGAGTTGAAATCCTAGTCTCTGACCTAAAAAGAACATACTGTCTTATCCTAACAGCAGTGTATGGGTGTGTGTGGGGAGAGAGAATGGCTCCGAAAAGACCTGAGTTGCTTTTGATGTTTATATATACATTCATAGTGTAAATCTCAGAGGCTTTCTTTCTTGCCCAAAGTGAAGCACACACATCTGCACACATTCATCCATACACATAGCTAGTGTGGAAGGAAAAAGGCCAAATCAGGGGCAAAAGCAAGTAGGCATTCAGCTGTGCCCACACTGTTTCCTAACTAGCAAAGGGACATGGAGAGAGGGGAAATTAGTTCTCAGATCCCAAGGGATAGTGTTAAAGAGGTGAGTGGAGCTGAGTTCCTTAACCCAGATTTGTCCTTGAACTGAGCAGGATGAATAGGTTACAGCTTCCATTCTAGGATCTCCAGTCATAAAACAGGGCTAGTAGGGCTTACAGCCTAGTTTCTATGAGGTATTTATGAAATATAATTAATGTTTGTCAAAGGCTTTGAAATCCTTCGGATGAAATACTACCCTCAGCAAGAGGCAAGATGGACTGGTGTTTGAGGGAAGGGGAGCTATGCTTTGTGGGCATCACCCATGGTTGCTGCTGTTTGCTGAGGATGAGATCACATGGCTTTCTGCAAGCTGTAGAACTGGGCCACGGGACAGACATCCACTCAGATTCTCACGTCAGCTGGCACAGAGATATTTCACTGAGGATGCATAAATCCCCAGGGGCAAAATGATTAGCTCCATCATACACAAGCATACACAGGGGGAAAAAAAATCTAGTGGTTGCTAATTAGAAAAACACATTTTGTACTTCCGGTTTTACAAGGAAAGGGACTGAATTTGCATTACTTGGCACAGCACACATATCCTTGCCCTCCCTAAAGTTGGCATCTGAGATTTTTCTGGGAACTGGGTTTCCTCCCTCCTCCCTAATTAATCCTAAAAGGCCTGGTGCTAGGTAACAGCGGGAATGAGGCTGAAAACCTAATTAAGCATCTCTAGATTGCAACACTTCACAACACATATGGGAACCTCAATGAGTTCCTAATGTCCAATTCCTAAATTTAATCCTAAATTGTTCCGCTGAATCCTCTTAGATGACCTTGGCTAATTATGTAATGTGTTGGTCTCTAGTGATAATGAAAAAAATGTGAAAATGGTGCTAAGAGCCGATTCCTTTCTTGAAGATATGTCTCAGGACCAAACACAGGGCTTCTCTGAGGAATACAACCTCAGCAGAGTGCCATGCACTGGTGGCTTATGCCTATGATCCTAGCTACTCAGAAGGCTGAGATCTGAGGATCACAGTCTGAAGCCAGTACTGACAGGAAAGGCCATGACACTCTGTCTCCAATGAATCACCAAAAATCCAGAAGTAGAGCTGAAGCTCAATTGGTAGAGTGCCAGCGTTCTGCAAAAAAGCTAAGAAACAGCCCTCAGGCACTGAGTTCAAATCCCAGAACTTGCACAAAACAAAAGTTGCTTCTTTGAAAATGAGGGAGGAAGCTGGGCGCTGGTGGCTCACACCTGTAATCCTAGCTACTCAGGAGGCTGAGATCTGAGGATCGCAGTTCAAAGCCAGCCTGGACAGGAAAGACTGAGAGACTCCTATCTCCAATAAACCACTAGAAAACCAAAAGTGGAGCTGTAGCTCAAGTGGTAGAGTGCTAGCCTTGAGCTGAAGAGCTGAGGGACAGCACCCAGGCCCAGAGTTCAAGCCCCATGACCGACAGAAAAAAAAAAAAAAAGAAAAAAAAGAAAATGAGGGAGGATTATAATGGTTAAAAAGGGGGGAAAAATCCAGAGTAATATTTGTATGTTTTCAATTTCCTCAATATAATGGATACCACACTTTTTCACTCTTTGAAAAGAGACATAAAACTTTTTAAATTTTTAAATATTTTTCTTGGATCTCTCAAGGAGGTAGAACTTTCTTGAGACATTCTCCACCTACCAGCAGCAGATTCATCCGAATCAGAAATGTATTTTTTTTCCTTAGCAAGGCAAAATTTTATTTTTGTGCAGAAGTGTGCACCATTGGCAAGCAAGCACACCCAGAAAAGCATTTCAAGTCAGCTTGGGTGGCTCATGCCTGTAATCCTAGCTACTTAGGAGGCTCATATCTGAGGATCATGGTTCAAAAAGCTAGCCTGGGCAAGAAAGTCATGAGACTCTTTTTTTTTTTTTTTGGGTCCAGATGTGGGCCTGGGCGCTGTCCCTCAGCTCTTCAGCTCAAGTCTAGTGCTCTACCACTTGAGCCACAGCGCCACTTCTGGCTTTTTTCTTTTTGCTTATGTGGTGCTGAGGAATTGAGCCCAGGGCCTCAGGTATGCAAGACAAGCACTCTACCACTGAGCCACCTTCCTAGCCCGGAGACTCTTTTTTTTTTTTTTGTACATTTTTATTTATTTATTTATTTATTTTTTGGGGGGTCCGGTCGTGTGGCCTGAACTCTGGGCCTGGGCACTGTCCCTCAGCTCTTCAGCTCAAGGCTAGTGCTCTACCACTTGAGCCATAGCGCCACTTCCAGCTTTTTTCTTCTTGCTTATGTGGTGCTAAGGAATCGAACCCAGTGCCTTGAGCATGCAAGGCAAGCTTTCTACCACTGAGCCAACTTCCCAGCCCCGGCCCGGAGACTCTTATCTCCAATTAAGCACTAGAAAATTGGAAGTGGAGCTGTGGCTCAAGTGGTAGAATGCTAGCCATAAGCTAAAGAGCTGAGGGACAGTGCCCAGGCCCAGAGTTCAAGCCCCATGAGTAGCCAAAAAAAAAAAAAAAAAAAAAAACAACCAAAAAACAAAAAGAGTCTTGGCTGGAAATGTAGCTTAGTTTACCTAGCATGTATGAAGTCCTGGGTTCTATTCTTCAGCACCATATAAACAGAAAAAGCCAGAAGTGGCCCTGTGGCTCAAATGGTAGAATGCTAGTCTTGAGCAAAAAGAAGCTCAGAGACAGTACCCAGGCCCTGAGTTCAATCCCCAGGATTGCCCCTTGCCCCCCACCTCCAAAAAAAGTTATCTCATGGACTTTTTTTGCCCAGAATGGCTTTAAACCTTGATCTTAGATCTCAGCCTCCTGAGTAGCTAGGATTACAGGTGTGAGCCTCCATGGCCCAGTGCTCACAGATTTTTTTTAAACTGAAGGTACTTTTTTTTTTGTTTTTTGTTTTTTTTTGTCAGTCGTGGGGCTTGACCTCTGGGCCTGGGCACTGTCCCTCAGCTCTTCAGCTCAATGCTAGTGCTCTACCACTTGAGCCACAGTGCCACTTCTGAGTGGTTTTCTGAGTCGTTTATTGGAGATAGGAGTCTCACGACTTTCCTGTCCTGGCTGGCTTTGAAATGTGATTCTCAGATCTCAGCCTCCTAAGTAACTAGGATTACAGGCCTGAGCTACTGGGCGCCCAGCTATGTACTTGTTTTTCAATATCACAAAGTCTCTGGCATCTTCTCCAATCTCCAATGCTGAACTTTCCTGAAGCTAATTTATTGAAAATGTTTTTAGTTCCCTGGAATCAAGCTTTTTCCCCACCAAGAGCTATTGTGGTCAAGGTCACTGACAACTCTCAACTCCCAGGCAATGACTTAATCTCTCAGCAGCATTCTACATGGGGTCATTGCTTGGCTTTCTTTTTTTTTCTTTTTTGACTCTGAACACCATCCTGGCTGGCCTTTCCTCTTACCAAACCTGTTGCTCCTTCTTGGCTCTTTCGCAAATTCCAGTCTCCTTATGACTTAGTATGACATGCCCCAGGGCTTCCTCAATTCTCTTTCCTTCAATCTCTACTTGGGTGATTCCCATCCCGTTTCTAGGCTTTTTATGTTACCTGTTGGTTGACACATCCCCCAAACACACTCACAGGTACAAAGTCTTGCACAGTACAAGATTGTTAGGTCAAATGAAGGACAATATAAAAGAAGGTACTGGGCGGGACGCCAGTGGCTCACGCCTGTAATCCTAGTTACTCAGGAGGCTGAGATCTGAGGATCAAAGTTCAAAGCCAGACTGGGCAAGAATGTCTGTGAGACTCTTTTTTTTTTTTTTTTTTTTTGTCGGTCGTGGGGCTTGAACTCTGGGCCTGGGCGCTGTCCCTCAGCTCTTCAGCTCAAGGCGAGCGCTCTACCACTTGAGCTACAGCGCCACTTCCAGTTTTCTGGTGGTTTATTGGAGATAGGAGTCTCACGGTCTCTCCTGCCCGGGCTGGCTTTGAACCGCGATCCTCAGATCTCAGCCTCCTGAGTAGCTAGGATTACAGGCGTGAGCCACCAGCGCCCGGCTTGTCTGTGAGACTCTTATCTCCAATAAACCACCAGAAAACTGGAAGTGGTGCTGTAGCTCAAGTGGTAGAGTGCTAGCTGAGGGACAGCGCTCAGGCCCAGAGTTCAGGCCCATGACAGACGGAAAAAAAAAAAAAAGAAGGCACTGTTGATCTCATCTATGGACACTGTGGCCCAGAGTACAGCCTCACAACCGACTATTATCTCCAATAAACCACTAGAAAACTAGAAGTGGTGCTGTGGCTCAAGTGGTAGAGTGCTCGCCTTGAGCTGAAAAGCTGAGGGACAGCAAAGAGTTCAAGCCCCACGACCGACAAAAAAAAAAAAAAAAAAAGAGGGTGAACCCAGTGATTCCAATCTAGAGTCCCTTGTAATCAAAGGAATCTGGATAAAAGTTTTGTAGGGGAATATTAGGACTTAGATCTTCAGTTTGGGCATGTGCTATTGGGATGTTTATGAGATATTCAGATGGGGACAGTTGGAGTACACTCCAAAGTTAGTTCTTTTTTTTTTTTGGGGTCCGGTCATGGGGCCTGAACTCGGCATGGGCGCTGTCCCTCAGCTCTTCAGCTCAAGGCTAGTGCTCTACCACTTGAGCCACAGCGTCACTTCCGGCTTTTTTCTTTTTGCTTAGGTGGTGCTGAGGAATGGAACCCAGGGCCTCTGGCATGCAAGGCATGCGCTCTACCACTGAGCCACCTTCCCAGCCCCTTCAAAGTTAGTTCTAAACATAAATATGTGTGTGTGTGAGAGATGTTAACAGAAAGTTAAAAATCAAAGCTGGCTGCCAGTGGTTCAAGTCTGTAATCCTAGCTACTGAGGAGGCTGAGATCTGAGAATCACAGTTAGAAGCCAGCACAAGCAGGAAAGCCCATGAGTGTCATCTTCAGTTAATCAGCAAAAAGCCAGAAGTGAAATGTACTTTTACCTGACTTAACTTTAACCCCTCTGCACATCATCTTTAACAATTAAAAAAGCCAGAGCTGGGAAAGTGGCTCAGTGGTAGAGTGCTTGCCTTGCATGCATGAGGCCCTGGGTTCGATTCCTCAGCACCACATAAGCAGAAAAAGCTGGAAGTGGCGCTGTGGCTCAAGTGGTAGAGCACTATCCTTGAGCTGAAGAGCTGAGGGACAGCGCCTAGGCCCAGAGTTCAGGCCCCATGACCGGCAAAAAAAAAAAAAAAAAAACAATTTAAAAAGCCAGAATTGGGCTGTGGGGATGTGGTAGAGGGGTGTGGCTTAGTGGTAGAGTGCCTGCCTAGCATGCATGAAGCCCTGGGTTAGATTCCTCACTACCACAGAAACAGAAAAAGCCAGAAGTGGCTCTGTGGCTTAAGTGGTAGAGTGCTAGTGCCCAGGCCCTGAGTTCAAGCCCCAAGACTGGCAAAAACAACAAAAAACCTTCATGAGAACATAGTTGTGTCATTCAATCATGCATTCGAAGCAGCAGATTAGCATTCTAAGCAGCAGAAGTAGGATTAGCACATGGTTGATACTCAAAAATAGCTAAATAAATGCCTTAAAATCCTGTTAAAAGTCTTTGATGGCTTATGCAATGAAGCTACATAAACCATGATAGTATAATGATAAATGCTCAGGTTGTGTGTCATCTACCTGGTTGTCAGATGGAATTCTACTGTAGGGGGAGGACCATTTGGACTAAGAACAAACAAACACTGGGTGTCTTAGGAATATCTTTCTTATATAGATGTGTTCCACAAAGCTGCTGGCTGAGAGTATTTTTTCCTTGAACTTCAATGCTTCTGAGCATGGAAGCATTTTACAAGCAACTAAGCTGAATGGTTTGCCTCAAGAGGAAAATTCATTACAGCATGTCAGAGTGCAAACTACTGCCAAAAATATTCTGAAGGACTTCCCATATTACTAAGGTCTGGAAAAGACCTCAACTGCCCCTACCAAGAAGTTACTATTATTGCTATTGTTTTAAATTCCCTCTGAAACCAGAATTTGGCAAGGAAAACTGTCCTTTCCTAAAACAATGAATAGAGAAACCTAGGGTTTCTATTGTTCAAAAGAGAAATACACAAAATCTCACTGAATGCCCCCAAATAAATCTGAAGACATGAACCAAAAGGGGCCCAAGCACATGTGATTTCTATTCTGTATGATCTTTAGAAACTGGGTAACACTAAAGGTTTTGGTTAACACCTACCCTCTTTTAGGAAACACAAATTAATTCTGACACCTCCGTTTTAGAACAAGAAAGAAATCTAAAGGAACAATGAATTGGCTGTTCTGGAATTCACTAGTCCTGTCTGGCTGGACAAACTCAAATGAGATTTAGGACTACATATACAAAGGCCTTTTCACTCCTGATGCAGATCATGAGATTGTGGAGATTCAAAGTCTATTTATTTGAACATGGCTCTCTGAACAAAGTTCACCTGTTCAACAATGTTTGGGCTTTTAGGCTTAGGAAGCTGGAAAATGTTTTGAAGCCAATATTAGGATAGGAGGAGGAGGTTATCCCTGGATTTTTGTTCGCCTATTTGCTTTGCAAATATAAGCAACTGGTCATAAGGGAGGTAGGTGTCAATAGCGCAAAAACCTACTCAAGGAAAATACAAATTGGCACCACTTTTGTGCCCCCCCCAAAAAGGGTGGGCTGGGTGCCAGTGGCTTACCCCTGTAATCCTAGCTACTCAGGAGGCTGAGATCTGAGGATCACGGTTCAAAGCCAGCCCGGGCAGGAAAGTCTGTGAGACTTATCTCCAATAAACCACTAGAAAACAGGAAGTGGCACTGTGGCTCAAGTAGTAGAGCGCTAGCCTTGAGCTGAAGAGTGCAGGGACAGTGCCCAGGCCCAGAGTTCAAGCCCCACAACCGACAAAAAGAAAAAAAAAAAAAAGGCGGGGGAGGTATTTTTTTGTTAAGTGTAATGGTTAGTGTCATGACATAGTTTTTCTTTCTTTCTTTTTTTTTTTTTAAACCTGTCCTAGGCTTGAACTCAGGGTCTGAGTGTTGTCCCTGAGCTTCTGTGCTGAAGGCTAGCATTCTACCACTTGAACCACAGCACCACTTTTGGCTTTTTCTGAATAGTTTATTGAAGATAAAGTATCTCACAGACTTTTCTACCCAGGCTGGCTTTGAACCTAGATTCACAAATCTCAGCTAGATTACAGGGGGAACCCACTGGTGTCCAGCTATCCTGTTTTTTTTTTGGTCAGTTGTGGGGCTTGAACTCAAGAGCTTCGGTGTTGTCCCAAGCCTCTTTTGTGGTCAAGACTAGTGTTCTACCACTTAAGCCACAGTGCCACTTCTGATTTTTTTTTGGGGGGGGGGTCTGGTTGTGGGGCCTGAACTCTGGGCCTGGGCACTGTCCCTCAGCTCTTCAGCTCAAGGCTAGCGCTCTACCACTTGAGCCACAGCGCCACTTCCAGCTTTTTTGCTTATGTGGTGCTGAGGAATCGAACCCAGGGCCTCATGCATGCAAGGCAAGCACTCTACCACTGAGCCACCTTCCTAGCCCCCGGTTCTGATTTTTGAGTGGTTAATCAGAGTAAGAGTCTCATGGGGACTTTTTTGCCTGGGATGGCTTTGAACCATGATCCTCAGATTTCTGCCTCCTGAGTAGCTAAGATTATAGGTGTGAGCCACCAGTGCCTGGCTACATATTTTATTTAAAAAAACAAAACAAAACAAAACTAGGGCTGGGACGGTGGCTCAGTGGTAGAGAGCTTGCCTTGCAATGCATGAGGCCCGGGGTTCGATTCCTCAGCACCACATAAGCAGAAAAAGCCAGAAGTGGCCCTGTGACTCAAGTGGTAGAGCGCTTGCCTTGAGCTGAAGAGCTGAGGGACAGTGCCCAGGCCCAGAGTTCAGTCCCCACAACTGGTGAAAAAAAAAACAAAAAAAAAACAAAACTAGAATTAAACAGACCTATCTAGTCTGTACAAAGAAAATTTATCAACCTCTGAATTTCAAGTCCCAAACTTAGAACATATTCTTCCAGTTATTAAGATAATTTCCCTTTTCAATTGTTTTTAAACTTTATATGTACAGGCAAAAAAGAAATCCGCATTAAAAATACAAGAAATTACTGCGCAAGGAAGTACAGATGATCATTTCAAAAGGCTTATTGAATCTTAAGAACACAGTATAAAAATGTAAAGCACCAAGCAGTGTCCTACTCACAATGGAACTAAAAATAAAATCTGGGATAGAAAATGCTCTTCGCAGCATAGTCTTTCATTTGGCAGCAATCAATCCCGTCGGTTACCTCTCCAACAGTTTTTGACCTTTTCGTCTAATTGTGAGCTTTACCCTCCCATTACTGAAACAGCTAACGAATCCCTGTAATTATACAGGGAGTAAAATTCTCCCAAAAGCCTACTATGGATGACACACCAATAGACTTGAGCCAGGAAGGGCTGGGCTGGCTCCTTCACGAGCACGGCCTGTTGTGAAAGAAGAAACAAAACAACAACAACAAAAAAAACCCTAAACCAAAAAACAAAAAACAAAAAACAAAAAAAACCTTGCACAAAAGGCATGGAGATAAATTTAGCAACATTACTCTCGAATTTCCTGGCTTTGTTGATTCGAGGTCAACATGCTACCATTAAAAAAACACCGAGACTCACATTTAAATATTTCCCCTGAAACCGGAAAAAAAAATAGCTCTTTCAAGATGTGAAATGATGTTGCAAGGCATATTTCATTGTATCCGGTGTTAAACACTTATAAAGGATTTTTTAGAAAGGAATTAAAATGGGAACTGCTGTCAGCAGACAGTCAGGAGAGATCCCAATCTATTGTTCAAGCTTATGGGTCCGATGTAATGGGCTACAAACCTTATCTGAAACTATTTGCGCAGTGCGTGCCGAGAGCCAGCCAATGAACGGCCAGCTCAGCTCACCAGACACTCCACCTTGTGTGTGTGTGTGTGTGTTTAAAGAAACCAACCACCCAGCTACAAGAGATTTCAGCACCTTTGTTAGGTCAAGCACCGTCTCTACCCAGATGATTATCTTCCACCGGGGATGGGGCGAGACGCCCCGATTTCCGAGGATTTGCAACTGAGTCCCGCACGCGCCCGGGTTCACACGCCGCAGGGTGCGCGCTCGCGCACGCGCACGCAGTGGCGGGGGTGGGGACGGGCCCGGAGGCCCGGGCGGAGAACAAAGGGGCCGCGCCTGGCCCCGCCCCCGGGCTCCGCGTGAAATGGCGGCCGCCGCGCCACAAAATGGCAGCCGGCCCGGCCCCCGGCGCGTGGGGGCGTGGGAGACGCGGGGCGCCCGGGGTCCCTCCCCGCGTCGCCACCGTGGCGCCCCGCTCCTTCCCACGCCCCGAAGCTGCCCTCTCCCAGGGGCGGGCGGAAGGGGCGGCAGCCCTTCTCCGGATCCCACAGCGGCAGACGCGGCAGGTGTGGGGGACGTTAACGCGGGTCCCCAGGGCGGGCGGCCCGGGCTCTCCCGCCGCCCGCTGCGGCCCCCGCGCCCTCCTCCTTGGCGCGAGGGTCCCGAGGAACCCGGCCATGGCTTTGATGGTTGGAGGCCGGGCGGTGTGTGTTGGATTTTTCGTTTTCTTCTCTCCGAACCGCTCCGCTTCCCTGCGATTCCCATCCCCCAAGCTTCCCTTTGGTCTCCTCCTTTCCAGAAACTTCTCAGGGAAACTCAGCAAAAAAGCCGCAGGCTCAGCCTTCGCCGCGTTCCTCCTGACGCATGCGCAGTGAGGCGGGCGGAGGAGCGAGGCGCGCGCAGGGTAGGAGGTAAAGAGTGTGAGAGTGGTGCGGGCGCGCGTGTCCTCCTGCGGGGGCAGTTCGCTCTCACAATGAAGGGAACAGGTTTTCCCCTCCCCCCTCCCCCCCCAGCGGTCCGTCACTGCGCAGGCGCACTGAGGCAATTTCCCTAATCTTTGAGAGAAAGGGGGAGGGGCGGCCCGTGGCGCCTGGGCGGGGGCTCCGCGCGCCTGCGCACTGAGTCCTCCTGACCGCGCCGTTTTTGTGTGTGTTTTTGTTTTGTTTTGTTTCTCGGCGCTCGGCTCGGGTGGCGTCTTCGATTTCTAATGTGTCTGAGCAGCCAGTTTCTCCTGGACTCCTCGTTTACTTTACTCCCGCTGGCGGAAACCGCGGGGGGGGGGTGTCGAGCTTTCCCTTTGTGCCCTCGGGGCTGAGCCGGGATGGAGTCTTGGCTGGCGCCCCTCCCACTCCGGCCCGCGCCATGTTTGCGCGCCTCGGGATTGGCTTCGGCGTCTGGAGAGTGGTGGGACCTCCTCTAGGCTCGCGCAGCAGCCCCCGAGGCCGGGGAGGGGCCGGGCTGGCTCACACCTGGCACTGCCGAGAGTTCTCGTTCACCCAGCCGGGACTAGGGTGGCTTCGATGGGTGCCAGGCCGCGCCCGCCCCAGACAGTGGTCACCGCAGTGACCTGACCGCGTGGGGGGAGTTACGGTCAGGGCTGGCGGGGGAGGGGGTGTCTTGGAGGTAATTATTTTTGTATTATCTCGGGGCTTCAGTTCAACGTGCCTGGTTAAGTGCACAGTGCTTCTCCATTCACACACACACACTTATAAAGCATACGCCGACCCTGTGGTCCTGTAATCTGACCCAGAGTTTGAAATCCGAGGTTTCTCGCCTCCCCGAACCCCCTCCCATCACGCGCACACCGCCCCCCACAATAATTGCCTCGGTGGGCGATGGGTCGGTCCTCGTGGGAGCGACGGCTGTAAGAGGGCTGCGAGTGGGTGAAACCGGCACCCCGGCCGCCGCAGTCCGGGCTCCGAGGTTGCTGGCTGTGCTTGGGCCCCGCAGCCCCTGGGGCCGGGCGAACTGGCCGGCAGGTGCGTGTGCGCCTTGACCGCGGCCGCCGGGCGAGGTCAGCGGCTCGGGGCGGGGCCGCCCTGGGGCCCCGCGGAGGGAGGGAGCTCAGTGTCTCCCCGGTGGGAACGGCGGGGTGGTGCCCAGGCTCTACCCGAACTCTAGTTAAATCTGTCCAGAAGCTGTGGATTTCCACTGTTAAGTCACAGAATTCTGCTACTTAGGCTGTGATTTGAGGCTTGGAAAAGGCCAGGCCCAGTGTTCCTCCGATGGAAGACTCGGGTGTAGATTCGGTCTTGATATACAGCAGGGTTACTAGGTTCTTCCGATCGCTTCCCACAGTGAGGCGAACACCATGAGAAAGGAAAAGAGCTTTATAGTTTAAAATAGACATATCGGGCTGGCTCAGTGGTATAGTGCTTGCCTTGCATGCATGAGGCCCTGGGTTCGATTCCTCAGCACCACATAAGCAAAAAGAAAAGAGCCGGAAGTAGCACTGTGGCTTAAGTGGTAGAGCGCTAGCCTTGAGCTGAAGAGCTGAGGGAGAGCACCCAGGCCCAGAGTTCATACAAAGGGCAAAAAATATTCTGGTTTAAAGCGTGTGTGTGTGTGTGTGTGTGTGTGTGTGTGTGTGTGTGTCCACACACAATATTCTGGTTTAAAGCGTGTGTGTGTGTGTGTGTGTGTGTGTGTGTGTGTGTGTGCACACACGCATGCGCACCACTATTGAGGCCTGAACTCAAGGGTCTGAGCACTCACTACTGTCCATTAGCTTTTTCTTTTTTTCTGCTGGTCCTGGGACTTGACCTCAGGGCCTGGGCACTGTCCCTGAGCTTCTCTGTGCTTAAGGGTAGTGCTTTACTATTTGAGCCATAGCACCACTTCCTGCTTTTTCTGAATTTACTGGAGGAAAGAGTTTCATGGACTTTCCTGCCCAGGCTGGCTTTGAACTGTGATCCTCAGATCTCAGTCTTCTTAGTAGCTAGGATTACAGGCTGAGCCACTGGCCCTAGCCTTCAGGTGAGTTTTAGTTTTATTTATTTTTAAAAAATTTCATTGGGGCTGGGAAAGTGGCTCAGTGGTAGAGCGCTTGCCTTGCATGCCTGAGGCCCTGGGTTCGATTCCTCAGCACCACATAAGCAGAAAAAGCTGGAAGTGGTGCTGTGGCTCAAGTGGTAGAGCGCTAGCCTTGAGCTGAAGAGCTGAGGGACAGCTCCCAGGCCCAGAATTCAGGCCCCATGACCGGACCAAAAAAAAAAAAAAAAAACCAAGAAACAAAAAACAAAAAAAATTTTCATTGTTGGGGCTGGAAAGGTGGCTCAGTGGTAGAGTGCTTGCCTTGCATGAATGAGGCACTGGGTTCAATTCCTCAGCACCACATAAGCAGAAAAAGCTGGAAGTGGCACTGTAGCTCAAGTGGTAGAGCACTAGCCTTGAGCTGAAGAGCTGAGGTACAGTGCCCAGGCCCAGAGTTTAGGCCCCACGACTGACCAAAAAAAAAGAAAAAGAAAAAAAATTTCATTGTTGTTATAAAGGTGATATACAGAGTAGTTACGGTTACATAAGTCAGAGAGACTACATTTCTTTTTTTTTTTTTAATTTTCTTTTCTTTTTTTTTTTTTTTTTTTGTTGATTGTGGGGCTTGAATTTAGGGCCTGGGTGTTGTCCTGAGCTCCTTTGCTCAAGGCTAGCCTTCTACCACTTAGGCTATAATGCTACTTCCAAGAGTATATTTATTTTTGGACAAAGTCACCCTTTCCCTCACTGTCTCCCAGTCCTCCCACCCCATGCCCACTCACAAGTTGTACAGTTCATTTTCAACAGTGTCTAGTGAGTACCACTACTGTTATTTGTTCACTCTTGTACCTCCATTTCTGTGCCCCCACCTTACCCTCTCAAAGACAGATGAATGAACAAACAAGACAAAAAGAAAACAAAAGAGCAACAGAGGAAAAAAAAAACCTCTTTTCTATTTCCTGGAGTTAATTTCAATAAATATTATTTTATGTGATCAGTTGCACATAAACATTGTGCTTTTGTGTTCTCCTAAGTATATCCTCCTTTGGTCTCACTGTGTTTGAATGCCTAGAGTCCTGTGTAATTTATTATGTCCCAGTGTATTTTTAGATCTATCTTTCCCACATGAGAGAAAACATTTGCCATTTGTTTATTTAGTGCCAGTCCTGGGGCTTGAACTTAGGGCCTTGGTGCTGAGCCTGAGCTTTTGTGCTCAAGGCTAGTTAGTGCTTCACCACTTTAGGCACAGTTTTACTTGATGCTTTTTTGGGTAGTTAATTGAAGATCAGAGTCTCAAGGAGTTTCCTGCTGGGGCTGGCTTCAAACTACAATCCTCAGATCTCAGTCTCTCCAGTAGCTAGGATTACAGGCATGAACCATGGGTGAATTTTTCAAAAAGTAAAGGTCATGTGCTTGGGTGAGTGTTTAACCTGTGGGTATAAGGAAAATATGCCACCTTTCTTTCAATCCAACTACTCTTTTAGCCGTTTACATTGACATCTTTAGCTATGACTCTTTATTGATTCTGACTTTTTAATTAGAAAAAGTATTTCAAGCCAGATGCCAGTGGCTCACACCTGTAATCCTAGCTATTGAGAAAGCTGAGATCTGAGGATCACAGTTCAAAGTTGGCCTAGTCAGAAAAGTCCAAGTCTTATCTCCAGTTAACCAGCAAAAAAGCTAGAACTACTGATGTGGCTCAAGTGGAGAGCACCAGCTACAAGTAGCAAAAGCCAAACAAGGGTGGGTGCCCCTGAATTCAGACCTCAGTACACACACACAGATAACACACATAATCACAAAATATTTAAAATATTTCAAATTACTCTTCAAAGAAAGTTTCCCAGCTGGGAGCTGGTGGCTCATGCCTGTAATCCTAGCTACTCAGGAGGCTGAGATTTGAAGATCATGGTTTGAAGCCAGCCTAGGCAGGGAAATCTGTGAGACTCATCTCTGATTAACCACTTGAAAACTAGAAGTGGTGCTGTAGCTCAAATGGTAAAGTGCTAGCCTTGCGCAAAAGAGCTCAGGGACAATGCCCAGCTCCCAGTTCAAGGCCCATTACTCCCCCACCCCCCGCCCCCAAATAAAATTTCTATTTCCTGCCATATTTTCCAAATACCAACCAGATGGATCCCAGGACATTTGTATTATATAAC
Organism: Dipodomys merriami; assembly: GCF_024711535.1. NCBI lineage: Eukaryota > Metazoa > Chordata > Mammalia > Rodentia > Heteromyidae > Dipodomys > Dipodomys merriami. The sequence continues at coordinate 364,662 of NW_027206195.1, read as the reverse complement.
ATTAAAAAAAATATTCTGTTTAGGGGCTGGGAATGTGGTAGAGTGCTTGCCTAGCATGCTTGAGGCCCTGGGTTCAATTTCTTTTTTTTTTTTTTTTTTTTAAAGAATTATCGTGATTTTGTTTTTATTCTTTTTTATTTTTATTATTATTTTTTTTTTTGGTCGGCCGTGGGGCTTGAACTCTGGGCCTGGGCGCTGTCTCTCAGTTCTTCAGCTCAAGGCGAGCGCTCTACCACTTGAGCTACAGCGCCACTTCCCCTGGGTTCAATTTCTCAGTACTACATAAACAATAAGTAAAAGAAATGAGAAAACAATATAAAATCTGTCTATATGTTTTCTAGCAAAATATTGAAATTGAATGTGTGTGTGTGTGTGTGTGTGTGTGTGTGTGTGTGTGTGTGTGCGCGCGCACGTACTGGGTCTTAAACTCAGGGACTAGGTGTTATGTCTTTTTTTTTTTTGTCGGTCGTGGGGCTTGAACTCTGGGCCTGGGTGCTGTCCCTCAGCTCTTCAGCTCAAGGCGAGCGCTCTACCACTTGAGCTACAGCACCACTTCCGGTTTTTCTGGTGGTTTATTTGAGATAGGAGTCTCACGGTCTTTCCTGCCCGGGCTGGCTTTGAACCGCGATCCTCAGATCTCAGCCTCCTAAGTAGCTAGGATTACAGGCGTGAGCCACCAGCGCCCCGCTTAGGTGTTATGTCTTAACTTATGTCTTAACCAGCTCAAGGCTGGTACTCGACCACTTGAGCCACAGTTCCACTTCAGTCTTTTTTTTTTTTTTTTTGAATTTGGTTAGTCATGGGGCTTGAATACAAGTCTTGGGCATTGTCCCTGAGCTCTTTTGCTCAAGGCTAGAGCTCTACCATTTTGAGCCAGAGCACCACTTGTGGTTTTCTTATGGTTAATTGAAGGTAAGAGTCATGGACTTTCCTTCCCTGGGCTGTCTTTGAACCTCAGTCCTCAGATCACAGCCTCCTGAGTAGCTAGGATTACAGACTGTGTCAGCATTTTGACTGCTGGGATTACAGGAGTTTAGTATCACAACATCTGGCAAAACTTAACTTTTTAAAGACTTAAGGGGAAGGAGGGACTGGAGTGAGGGAACAGAAGACACTGTACTCATTACCTGACTCATGTAATCCCTCTATACATCAACTTTATAAATAATAAATTAAGTTAAAAAAATAAGTTCACTTCAGCAGTTTTTCTCTGGGTTAAGAATGACAGAAGCCTGGTGATGGTGGCTCACAACTGTAATCCCAGCTACTCAGGAGGCTGAGATCTGAGGGCAGGAAAGTCCATGAGATTCATCTCAATTAACCACCAGAAAACTGGAAGTGGTGCTGTGGCTTAAGTGGTAGGGCACTAGCCTTGAGCTGAAAAACTGAGGGACAGTGCCCAGACCCAGAGTTCAAGCCCCATGACCAAAAAAAGAAAAGAATGGCAGAAACTTAGGAAACTGACTTCCTTTAAAAAAATCAGCAATTCTATTTTAATTTATGGAAAACTAAAAATAATATAGAATAAATTACTTAGCTTTCCTGGAGACCTAAATAGTAAAGAAGATGCTTATGAAGTACTAGCTTCCTGAAAGATCACTATTATCCTTTCAACCTTTTGCTGTTCAAGTAACATATGTATAGACAATTTTCCCAGCATGAATTTTCTTTTCTTTTTCTTTTTTTTTTTTTTTTCTTTTTTTTTTGGGTCTGGTCCTGGGGCCTGAACTCTGGGCCTGAGTGCTGTCCCTCAGCTCTTCAGCTCAAGGCTAGTGCTCTACCACTTGAACCACTTCCGGCTTTTTTCTTTTTGCTTATGTGGTGCTGGAGGAATTGAACCCAGGGCCTCAGGCATGCAAGGCAAACACTCTACCACTGAGCCAACTTCCCAGCCCCCCAGCACGTACTTTCAATATTGAATGTAGTAGTAGACTGTTCATTCTCACTATTGGCCCTCAGAGATAATAATACAGTGGCATTTGTCTTATCTTCTATGACTGTTACTGTTATTATTATTAGACAGAATTTCATTATATAGGCCCAACTGGCCTGGCATTTGCTATGCAGGGTAAGTTGGCCTCAAACTTGAAATCCTCCTGATTCAGCTAGGATTACAGGTGTCCATCACCATATTTAGTTGTTATTTTCTTTTTTTCCTTCATTTAAAAAAATTGCTATTATAGGGGCTGGGAAGGTGGCTCAGTGGTAGAGCTCTTGCCTTGCATGCCTGAGGCCCTGGGTTCAATCCCTCAGCACCACATAAGCAAAAAGAAAAAACCCGAAGTGGCGCTGTGACTCAAGTGGTAGAGCACTAGCCTTGAGCTGAAGAGCTGAAGGACAGTGCCCAGGCCCAGAGTTCAGGCCCCACGACCGGACCCCCCTCCAAAAAAAAAAAAAAGAAAAAAATTGCTATTATAAAGATCATATAAAGAATGGTTTTGCCAGGTGCCAGTGGTTCATGCCTGTAATCGTAGGTACTCAGGAGGCTGAGATCTGAGAATCATGGTTCAAAGCCAGCCCCGGCAGGAAAGTCCATAAGACTCTTATCTCCAATAAACCACTAGAAAACTGGAAGTGGTACTGTAGCTCAGGTGGTAGAGTACCTGCCTTAAGCTGAAGAGCTGTGTGTGTGTGTGTGTGTGTGTGTGTGTGTGTGTGCACTGGTACTGGGGATTGAACTGAGACTATCCATGCTTGCCTTTTTCTTTCTTACTTTCTTTTTTTTTTTTTTTTTTTTTTTGCCGGTCGTGGGCCTGGGCGCGCGCTGTCCCTCACCTCTTCAGCTCAAGGCTAGTGCTCTACCACTTGAGCCACAGCATCACTTCCAGCTTTTTCTGCTTTTGTGGTGCTGAGGAATCGAACCCAGGGCCTCATAAATGCAAGGCAAGCACTCTACCACTGAGTCACCTTCCCAGCCCCCATGCTTGCCTTTTTCTAGGTGGTCTGCCACTTGAGACACACCTCAGACTCAGGGTTTTTACAGGTTAATTGCAAATGATACTCTTGGATTTGTCTGCCCCAAATAGCTTCAAACGTCAGTCCTCAGATTTCAGCTTTCTGAGTATCTATGATTATAGGGATGAGCCACCGAGGTCAATTTAATTAATATATTTGTATATGCCTTTTTGAAAAAATGTTTATATTTTGTGTATGCTTTCTCATGAAACAGCTGAATTTTAATACCCTTGAACCCAATTTGTAACTGAATTCTTGTAATGTATCTGGTAAATGTTTGTATAAATGGCAATATGAATTTATCTGCTCTAGTGACTAGGTTCACATTCAAAGCATGGATTTAAGGCTCAGATGCTTTCCCCATCTGAGCTTCCATTACGCATGACTGAACTCTTTGAGCATGTCTAGCATGCTAAATACAGCAGCTCCTCACAGTGTGAAAATAAGACTTGATTAAAAGCAAATCTATTTTAGTTCCTTTTGCAAATGGCTCTACTTTAATGTCACCTTCCTGAATTCCCTTTAATATTCAAATGAGGGAATTCTTTTTACCACACATTATAGATAAATCACAACCTCACTTTTCTGTTGCTGCTGTTTTTGAGGTACTGGGGATGAAATCCAAGGCCTTTCACACTAGGAAGCTCTCTGTCGCTGAGCTACAACCCCAGCCCCCACACTTTTTGTTCTTCAATGAGCATCAATTATTAATTGTTAAGATTATAAAAACAAACTCATCAGAGAATAACAGAGTAGGTTGCCTTTCTTCTCTTCCTTTGTTTTTCCTTTCTATTGAAAACATACAGGCATACATACAGGCTTATGCAGAAATTCTGCCCTTGTAAATATTGTAACAAGATTCTAAATGGAGTAAAGCTTTTCCAGTGTTTCTTGATGCATCGCCAACAAAAATGAAAAACTCTCACAAATCAAACACTTGTTGTGGAACTGTGCAAAGGGCATGAACTTATCAGAGTTGTTACCAAGAGCTTTTGCAATAGAAAAGGTCAGGAAAAAAAAAAAAAAGAATTGAGCAAATATCTACTCTGCTTTTTTTCCATAGAGAAACAGCACCAACGTAACATAGCCCTTATGATAATCTAGGAAAAGTACATTCAAAAAAAATTAGTAGGGGCTGGGAAGGTGGGTCAGTGGTAGAGTGCTTGCCTTGCATGCATGAGGCCCTGAGTTTGATTCCTCAGCACCACATAAGCAAAAAGAAAAAAGCCGGAAGTGGCACTGTGGTTCAAGTGGTAGAGCACTAGCCTTGAGCTGAAGAGCTGAGGGACAGCGCATAGGCCCACAGTTCAGGCCCCACGACCGGACCAAAAAAAAAAAAAAAAATTAGAAGCCCGGCGCCCGATGGCTATGCCTTTAATCCTAGCTACTCAGGAGGCTGAGATCTGAGGATTGCGGTTCAAAGTCAGCCCGAGCAGGAAAGTCTGTGAGACTCCTATCTCCAATAAACCACTTGAAAACCGGAAGTGGCACTGTAGCTCAACCGGTAGAGCACTCACCTTGAGCTGAGGAGCTGAGGGACAGTGCCTAAGCCCAGAGTTTAAGCCCCATGACCAAACAACAACAACAAAAAATTACGCTGTAGGGTGTGTATGGTGGTACAAGCAAGTAATCACAATATTTGGGAGGCTGAAGTAAGAATTATTTTTTCCAGATGCCCACCAGTGTTTGATGCCTGTAATCCTAGCTACAGCTAGGCTTCTTAGCCACTTTCAGCTTTTTAGTTACTTGGAGATAAAACTTTTACAGACTTTCCTGCCCAGGCTGGTTCTGAACCTTCATCCTCAGATTTTTGCCTTTTGGGTAGCTAGGATTATAGGTGTGAGCCACCAGTGCCCAGTCTTTTCTGGTTTTCATAGTGATACTTTCCCAGAGTTTTAACTTCTTTCTTTTTAGGCAGATTTTTTACTTGGTAACCCAGCTGGCCTCAAATGTTGGATTCTTCTGCATTAGACTCCTAATTGCTGCAATTATAGATATACACTGACATACTCAGCACCTATCTGGTTTTCAGTGAATAATGTACAATGTATTTTAAAGTGTTCCCTAAATTGTGGGCATTTGTAGTGAAATTGTTTCACAGGAAACACATGTCATTTCAGCATTTTCTAACTGCAGCCACAACATAGTAGTCTATAGTTCATGATGATACACACATTGTATCCTATGGTTTACCATAGCAGTTTGACAGAGAAATGGCCAAATGTAAATAGTCAAATTCCCTTCTTCCCTCCCTCCCTTTTTTGAAGGTGCTAGGACTTTAACTGAGGGTCTGAGCTACATCCCAATTTCCAATCCTACATCTTAATGTAGGTTAGTTTTCTTTCAGTTTTGCTAAGGAATCAATTCTAAATTAATTAATCAATTTATTTTCTGCCAGTCCTGGGGCTTGAACTCAGGGCCAAGCACTGTCCCTGAACTTTTATGCTCAAGGCTAGTGGTCTACTACTTGAGCCACAGCTCCACTTCCAGTTTTTAGGTAGTTAATTGTTGTTTTTGTTTTTTTGGTCCATCATGGGGCTTGAACTCTGGGCTTGGGCCCTGTCCCTGTGCTCTTCAGCTCAAGGTGAGCACTCTACCACTTGAGCTATAGCGCCACTTCCTAGGTGGTTAATTGGAGATAAGAGTCTCATGGACTTTTCTGCAGGAGGTTTGAACCAAAATTCTCAGATCTCAGCCTCCTGAGTAGCTAGGATTACAGGTATGAGCCTGTATATAATTTTTAAGATTCAAAGTTTCTAATCACTTAATGATTATTTTGCATGGAGACAAAAATCTCTTTGGAGGCATATACCATAAGTGAATTCAATTGTGAATGAGTTTCAGTATTGTTGTTTACAAATACTAATAGTACTTTCTTTTTTTCCTGTTTCCAATATTTGTTTTTCTGATTTTTGTCTCTGTCTCTTAGCTTCTGGATGAAAGAATGGCATGTGTTTAAATTCAAGCATGTTTTCAGTCTTTAAAATATTTTTCCTTCCTGTTTCTGCTTCTTATGAAGTTAAAACTTCAAACAATTTAAAAACATGTTCAACCAGGCATGGTGGCTCACACTTGTGCTTACATGTTCTCAGGAGTTGGAAATCCTGGAGGATTGAGGTTTGAGGCCAGGGGGTTATAACTGGGAATGGTGGTGCATACCTGTTATCCCAGTAATGCAGGAAGGAAGTCATAGGTAGGAGAATGGAGTTTTGAGACAAATCTCTGCAAAAGCAAAAACTTGACTCATTACTTGAAATTAACTGGGTTTGGGGCATGACTCAAGTGGTAGAGTGCCTGACTGCCAAGTGCAAGGCCCTGAGTTCAAACTGCAGTACAAAAATAACAACAAGAACAACAAAAATCCACCACCAGCAATGTTTTCTAGTAGAAATTATTGTAGCTTGGCTAGATGTGGTATTGTTAAGGCCTGTAATCCTGATGGGAGGGTTTGGAGGCAAGTCTGGACACTCAAAAAAAAAAAAGTGTAGTTTTATCTTTTTTTTTTTTTTTTGGCCAGTCTGGGCTTGAATTTAGGGCCTGGGTATTGTCCCTGAGCCTCTTTGTGCTCAAGGCTAGCACGCTACAGCCTGAGCCATAGTGCCACATCATGCTTTTTCTGAATAGTTTATTGTAGGTAAAGAGTCTCATGGACTTTTCTGCCCGGGCTGACTTTGAACCGTCATCCTCAGATCTCAGCCTCCTGAATGGCTAGGATTACAGGTGTAAGACACAGGTGTGAGCCTGGTGCTGGCTTGTAGTTTGTTTTTAAGGGCACTGTGAGACCAGATATTTATGTGTTCTGTACCTCTATACCTTAAGTATTTCTTTATTATTTATGTGTATGAAAAGTGTTAAGAAATGGGGGTGATGGTGCACTCCCAGCATTTGGGAGGCTGAGGCAGGTGAATCAAGACCACATTTCAAAAAACAAAAAACACAAACCCACAACAACAACCAAACAAAAACTGAATTGCTGACCGTCCTCATTAACTTGGTTCTTCTCCATTCTGTAGTTGCCTTAACTGTGAATTTTCTTCAAAGTCAAGGCGACAGGTTACTGCAAGCTGGTCATTATAGTAAAGTACAACTGAAGCTTTGTAAATTCCTAGACCTGGGGGGGGGGGGCGGCGGAGGAACAATCCACTCCTGTTAAAAACATAAGACACTAAATTACCCCGTGATTGGCGCAGCAGCCGCCTAACTGTCTCAGTTCAGTTCTGTTCCTTTTATACCGTAAGGATGAGCAAGGATATCTTGGCAAGACGTTTCACAAGGTCCTATATTAGAAAGTTGCTTAATGTTACAAGCCAATGATTCTTGGGAGGGATGGGTTTCCGAGGCGGTGGCTGCCGGGCTGGGCGGTGAGCCGGCAGCCTCGTCCTGACCACTTTCCCAAGCAGGCGGGGAAATCCAAGCGCCCGGAAACTGCCAGGCACTGGCTGCAGGGCGAGCAGGCGCAGGGGTTCCGCCTGGTCGGAGCCGCTTTAACCCACAAACGTGTCGGAACCAGCCCGGTTTTCTTTGTTCTTCCCCAGGCCTGAGCCTTGGGACGCATACCCGGCGGGGCTGCAGGCCGCCCCAGCGTCACGCGGCGCGTGTACGGGAGGACTGAACAACGCGGGAGGGCGGGCAGGCAGGCGGGGGCCTCCCGCAGGGCTGCGCGCCTGCGCACTGCGGCCGGGCGCGCGCGCTCCGCTTCCCGGCTCCGCGTTCCTCCTCCCCCGCCCGGCCCCGCGCGCCTGCGCGCCGCGGCTGGGAGGAACTCGGCGTCCCGGCCGCGAAGGGCGGTCGGACGCGCGCGCGCTCGCGAAGAGGGGGCGGCGGCCAGGCGGCGAGAGGCGGGCCGCGCGCGCCGGTGGGAAGCGTCCGGCCGCCACAGCGCCAGCTCCGTCGTAGTCGCGGCCGCCCGGGTCCCGCTCGCCCCTCCTCCCGCTCCCCCCGCCCGCCGCCGCCCGCGCGCATGCGCCGCCGGAGCGCGAGGGTCGGCTTCGGGTGTGTGGTGGCGGCAGAGCGGAGCTGCGAGGCCCGAGAGTCAGAACCTGGGGGAGAGGGATGGTCTCTGCACGGGGGGGAGCCGGAGGAGCCGCCGCCGCTGCCGACGCCACCGCCGCAGCCGCCACCGCCGCCGCCCCGGCGCCCGCCTCCCGGCGCTGACGGCCGAGTACGAAGCCGGCGAGGGGGAGTCAGCCACCGCGGCCGCCGGCGCGCCGCCCAGCATGGTGCGGGAAACCAGGCACCTCTGGGTGGGCAACTTACCGGAGAACGTGCGGGAGGAGAAGATCATCGAACATTTCAAACGGTGAGTGACACGCGGCCCGGGGCCGCGCTCGCTCCGCGGGCGCCGCTGCCGCTCCGGCCCGTTGCCGGCCCCTCCCCGTGCGCGGAACTGGCGCGGCGATCCCGGCCGCCGACACCCTCGGGCGGTGCGGCCCCGCCAGGCTGTCCGGACCGTCGTCCCCTTGGCCCGCGTCGCGGCGTCGGGCCTCGGCGGAACCGGCCACCGACCGCCGCCTCCCAGCCTCGGAGGGAGGAGGCCGGCGCCAGCGTCCGCGGAGGAGCGGTGGGCGCCGCGCTCTCGCCGAGCTCGCCCGCGGGGTCGCGTCCTTGTTGTCCGCCGCTCCTTGGTCCGGAGCGGCCGGGCGGGGACCCGAGCACGCCGGACAGCCCGGCTCGACGCCGGGAGCCCCGATCCGCACCACTCCCGCGCCGGAGATGTCAGCCCTGGAGAGCGAGAGTCGTGCGGACGCCGAGGTCCCGGTGGGTAACACAGGGCAGGCGGTCCGGCCCCTGGCTCTGAGCCCGCTCACGGGGCACCCGAGGCAGAAGGCCCTGACCGAGTGGCGGACGCTCCGTCGGGTTTGGGGGTGGGGGACTCGTAGGGACGCACCGGGCCGGGAGTGGGGAGCTCTCGCCCTGCGTCCTCCCCGCACCCCACCCGGGAGCCTGGGGAGGCGGGGGGCTAGCGGAGCGCGGGACCGGTGGACGCGGTGGCCTTTGGAGACTGTGGGCTCCCGGAACACTGGAAAGTGCAAACCTTCCCGGGCGGCCGCTGGCGCCCGCCCCGGGTCCTGGGGCGAGCGGAACGGGCGCAAACGTCGCCCTGGCCACGGGTTACTTTTTTGGTCGTGGCTCGCGCTCGCCGAGCGAGCGGAGGAGGCCTCTGCGCACAGCCCCGCTCCCGGGGCCGGTGTGTCCACACGGGCACGCCAAGAAGGAACGCAGCCGTGCGCTTCTGCCGAGGCTCAAGAAAGATTCCACGTCGGGCTCGCTCTTCAGTTCCCCTCTCTGTCCGGAGAGCGGAGGAAATGATGGAACGTGCTCATTAGTGAGTCAACCAGGGAGGAAAACAGCGGCCTGGCTGAGGACGTGGAGCGCGGAGGCCGCCGGGCGCCTCCGTCCCCCGGGTGGAGAACCATTGCTTCTGTTGGCCGTCGCTGTTACCGAGACCCGGTCTTCGCCACGGAGCGCTCGTGTGCGCGTGCCCGCCCGCGTGTGAACAGGAGCCCGCACCGTGAGGCCATGCCTGACCGGCAGGCCGCCCGCAGGCCCGGGGGAGGGTGGGAGGTCCGCTGCTCCGGGCTCGCCTCGGAGCCGAAGGGGCACCGGGGGACGCCGGGGAGACCGCGGCGAGCCGATGGGAACTTTCCGTCTCGGTGGTGCTCCACCCCTTCCTCCTCCTCCCCTTCCTCCTCCCCCTTCCACCTCGTCAGTGTCTCGGCGGAAAAAAAAAAAACTCAACAAAAAACACTGGGCTGCGGACGGTGGGAGCGGGAAGCCGCGGGATGTGCGCGCATTCTTCTGCTCGGGGGTGGGCCCGGCCGTCGGTCCGCACCGACGTGCTCGCACGTGCACTGCCGCAACGGGGTTAGGTGGCCGGACGTGTCACTTCGCCGTACGCAGGTTCGCGGGGCTCGGCCTGCCTCTGGCGGCAGCCTGACCCCCTGGCGCGACCAGGGCAGGGGTGAGGACACCGAGCCAGCCCGTTCCGAGCGGAGGGTTGCTGCGGTCCGGCTCGTGTGAATGACTCTAAAATGGCGGCCGGGACCCACTTTATGTGGGAATCGGCGGGGCGGCGCTCGGAATGCGCGGAGGGCGGGCGGGCGGCCGGCCGGCGAGCCGCATCCCGCGGGGAGCCCGAGGATCGCGGGGGCCTAGCTGGCACCTTGCTCTCCACTGCATTTAAAGGCAGACCTTACGTATCGCAGAACAAAAGCTACTCATAAAAGCTACTCATAAAAACAGGTTATTTTAAAACTCAGCAGACGTGTGTCCCTGCAACTCCTTTATCTTAAGAGTGATTTTTTTCTCTTTTAAACGAATATACTTTTATTTGAGTAGGTAGTGCATTTTTAGTGGGTTCAAAGAGCATAGAAAGGTTTACAACCAATAATCTCCCCATCACCCCTGATTCTGTTATCTCTCCCTTTCCCCACAAATAAGCTACTGTAGGTTTCCGCTTTCCTGCCTGTCTTCCCCTATAATAGAAATGTTGTTGCTGGTCCAACTTGGCGCTAAATGGACCAGCCTTTTATCCCCATTGTGGAATTTGCTTTACCAAAAAAAAAAGTGAGTCTGCTACTGGGAGGAAAATCGAATTGAGTAATTTAAGTGAAAGGGATGTGAGGTAGTTGTATCAGAATGATGGCTCTGCAAAGAAAAATTAATGGTATTCACCTCTGGTGTCTTGTAGAAATCACAATGAGAAAAATCATACAATACTTAGGTTAAAACTGAAGCTTAAGTGCCTCCTTCTGCCCTTTTCCCTAGCTAATTACAACATTAACTAATAACTGTTTTACAGGATTAAGAGGTGTACACTGGGAATACATTATATAAAACGTTTTCAAGATGAATGTTCTCTTAACAATGATTAGGCTTTTGCAGTATTTGGATTAAAAAGAAGGGGGGGGGCAAACTAGACAGCTGACATTTTAAAGGGGGGGGGGAAGTCAGAGTCAATTTTTTGTCCAGTTTATATTTTGATCAGTGTCTTTGTTTGACAATACATTGAGAAGATGCTGATTTGGCTTTTCCCCCTCAGTGCCAAAGGAAGACCAGAGCCTTAGAATATAATCAGAGTATTAAAAAAATTGGCTATGCCTTTTTACATAATAAAAAAATCTATTGTGTTCATTCTCTCCACAGCTTTCTAAATGCTGAAATAAAAAAAAATTAAAGGAAGACTTTCTGAATCGATTTTTAGTTAACAAAGATTCATTACGGGAGCACAATAAAGAAAGTCCTTTCCTTTGTATGTTAGCTGGATTGAAGGGGGAAGGAAGGAGTTACACAATTGGTTGTTGTCTTTCAGTTGTAAAAGAGAGGTGTGTGCAAAGGCGACACTTTGAATTAGAATGAGCAAATGAATGGAACCCTTTAAAGATTCAAAAATTCTTTTTATGTCTAAATTTCAGATTTTTCTCCCCACCCTCTTTTATGGACCAATCCAATAATATCCAGAGGATGATAGATTGCCCCTCATCAAAATTATTTTCAAAGAATAAAACCCACTTAAAAATGTATTTTGTTCATTTTAGTTGTTTTATCATAATGATTCTCTTGAGTTTAAAGACCTGGGATATACATTAGCATATATTCCAGAATCTTTGTCACATAATACAAAGAAGTTTCCTTGTTCCTTACAGTCAGTAGTTATTTATACCCATCATTAGAATATCATTAGAGACCAGACAGTTTCTATGAAACTGTTTTTAGTTTTGAATATGATTTTGAATATCAGTTCTCAGGCAGGATAGGCTTTTGAATATTTTAAAAAGTTACAAAAATTAGCAAAAATTACACAAAAATTCATTTATCTTGAGCTATATTAACATTAACACAGAATGCTTGAAATGCATTTTTGTCTTCTGAGTGGAATTCCTGTGGCAGACTGAGGGAAAATATACCAGTCATTGCAAAGAATGGTGGCATTTGACACGTAGAAGGTGCTTTTTCCCATTTACCTTTGTTGTAGGTTCTTGTTTGGTTGGGATTGTCTGGAATGCTTATAAGGAGAAGAGACTTGATCTATTGGATGTGTGCGTGCATGCGTGCCTGCGCTGGTCACTAGGGCTTTTCTGGCTAATTGTCTCAGACTTTTCTGCCCAGGCTGGGTTTGAACTGTGATCCTCAGATCTCAGCTTCCTAAGTAGCTAAGTGTGAGCTACCAGCATTCATCCGTACATCCATCCATCCATTTTATTCATTCATTCATTCATTCATTCATTCATTCATTCATTCATTCATTCATTCATTTTGGGTCTGGTCGTGGGGCCTGAACTCTGGGCCTGGGCGCTGTCCCTCAGCTCTTCAGCTCAAGGCTAGCGCTCTACCACTTGAACCACAGCACCACTTCTGGCTTTTTTCTTTTTGCTTATGTGGTGCTGAGGAATCGAACCCAGGGCCTCCTCATGCATGCAAGGCAAGCGCTCTACCACTGAGCCAACTTCCCAGCCCCCATCCATCCATTTTAAATCTACCTAGATGGTGGTAATGTGAGTGAAAGTTATTCTGTATGGGCTTCCAAGTCTCTCATTCCCCTTAGTTTGAAATCTGTAAATTAAAGAGAGTATTTAATTTGGACACAAATGTCTTTTGATATTATTTCTCTCTCCTTATCTGTTTCCTTCTCCTATATCCATCTTTTCCTCATTCTCTTCCTTTCTCCCTTCTCCCTTGAAAAAAAAACAAAGAAAAAAAAACTGAAACCTTGGCTTGTAATTTCCAATCTTTTAAAAAAAAAATCTTCCTTACCTATAAAAGGCTAATTTATTATTCACTTAGTAGCTATTTATGTTTTGAATGAAATTAGCATACTCTTACTATAGAAGCCAAATGTAAATGATTAAAAACCATGCAATTTTGGAGTGCTGTATAGCTGGTGACTAGTGTGGGAGTGTAGTGAAAAGATATCCAGATCCATAAAGTACCCTACTTCGGGGTGTTCATACTACAGTGTCCTTGTCTCAGTCAAGTTGGAACGTGCCAGTGTCTAAAATCACAGTGGAATGATTATAATATCCTTACTTAAATGTAGCGATTTTTGTTTCACATTTAATTACTTGTGATTTTATGTCCAGTATAGAGATGAATTTTATGTTTTACATTTTTTTGAGACAAAATCTTACCTGAAGCCCAGGCTGGCTTCAAACTTGCCATCCTGCTACCTCAGTCTCCATAGTGATAGGATTACAGGTGTGCATTGCCATATCTAGCTCATAGATTTTCACATTTCTAGATAGTATAGTGAGCTAAGTGCTGGCTTACTTTGTAATCTGATTTACTCAGAAGGCTGAGATCTGAAGATTGACATTTGAAGCCAGCCTAGGTGATAGCTCCAAATAATCAAAAAGCTAGATTGGAGTCATGACTCATGTGTAAAGCACCAATTATGAGAGGAAAAAGCTAAGTTAAAGAATGAGGTACCAGTACAAACACAAAGATAAATAAAAGTGAATGTCATAGACGCTTGATGCTTTTATTTAATGCATAAATAAAAGGCATGCTGCGCAACTGTGGCTCATGACAATAATCCTAACTACTCAGGAGGCTAAGATCGGTGGGTTGTGGTTCAAAGCCAGTCCAGGCTGGAAAGTTTATGAGACTTTTATCTCCAATTAACTACAAAAAAGAAAGCTGGAAGTGGAGATGTGGCTCAAGTGGTAGAGGACTAGCTTCTAGCAAAATAACTCAGCACCCAGGCCCAGAGTTTAAGCCCCTGTACCTGCACAACAACAGGCATATAACTCTACTAATTTGTATGTATAATAAATTTTTTTCCTTTTTTTTTTTTTTTTGGGTTCGGTCATGGGGCCTGAACTCTGGGCCTGGGCGCTGTCCCTCAGCTCTTCAGCTCAAGGCTAGCGCTCTACCACTTGAGCCACAGTGCCACTTCTGGCTTTTTTCTTTTTGCTTATATGGTGCTGAGGAATCGAACCCAGGGCCTCAGGCATGCAAGGCAAGCCACCTTCCCACCCCTAATTTTTTTTTTGTCAGTCGTGGGGCTTGACCTCTGGGCCTGGGTGCTGTTCCTACACTCTTCAGCTCAAGGCGAGCGCTCTACCACTTGAGCAACAGCACCACTTCTGGTTTTCAAGTGGTTTATTGGAGATAAGAGTCTCACGGACTTTCCTGCCCTGGCTGGCTTTGAACTGCGATCCTTAGATCTCAGCTTCCTGAGTAGCTAGGATTACAGGCATGAGCTACCAGCACCCAGCTTAATTCATTCCTTCCTTCCTTCCTTCCTTCCTTCCTTCCTTCCTTCCTTCCTTCCTTCCTTCCTTCCTTCCTTCTTTCCTTCTTTCCTTCCTTCGTCATGGGGCCTGAACTCAGGGCCTGGGTACTGTCCCTCAGCTCAAGGCTAGCACTCTACCATTTGAGCCACAGTGCCACTTCCGGCTTTTTCTGCTTATGTGGTGCTGAGGAATCAAACCCAGGGCCTCATGCATGCAAGGCAAGCACTCTACCAGTGAGCTACCTTCCCAGCCCCATGTATACTAATTTCTGTGTACTCCCTCTCTCCCTCTCCTTCTTTCCCTCCCCTCCCTCCCCCTCTGTCCCTCTGTCTTGTTTGTTTCCATCTCAGCCATCCTGAGTAGTTAGGTTTACAGATGTGAGCCATTGGCAATTAGCTCATTAAGTTTTCTGTTACCAGTCCTGGGGCTTGAACTCTGGGCCTGGGCACTGTCCCTGAGCTCCTTTTGTTCAAGGCTAGCACTCTACACCTTGAGCCACAATGCTACTTCTAGCCTTTTCTGTTTATGTGGTACTGAGGAATTGAACCCAGGACTTCATGCATACTAGGCAAGCACTCTATCACTAAGCCACAATCCCAGCTCCACCTCTGGCTTTTTCTGCGATTAATTAGAGATCAGAGTCTCATGGACTTTCCTGCCCTAGAGAGCTGGCTTCAAACTGTGATCCTCAGATCTCAGCTTCCTGAGTAGCTAGGATTACAGGTATGAGCCACTAGTGCCCAGCTTCATCACTAAGTTTTTATTTTAGGCATTACAAAGGTTATTTTGTATTTTTGTCCTTTGAAATGCCCTGCTTCTTCTAGAAAAAAATTTAGAAAAAAAATTTCTAGGTACTCAGTTTGGCTGTTTTTGCAGAGTTGAGTTCTAATCTTCCCGTTTCCATGTTTGTAAATATCTTCTCAGTGAAATCCTGACTCCCATTATTCATGATACATTTACTTCATTGCTCAGTCAATTGTGTGCCCCTTGGAACTAGTATCCCAACTGCTTTGCCTCCCACTCCTCTGCTACCTCTGGGGACATTGTCTCAATAGCTTCTGCATGGCTTCCCCTTCTTCTGTTCTTCCATGGAAACTAATGTGGGGAGGGGACCAACAAGGAAAGTAAAGGGAGGTGGGAGTGAGACTGTGTGTGTGTGTGTGTGTGTATGTATGTATGTATGTATGTATGTATGTATGTATGTATGTATGTATGTATATGTATGTGTGGTGCTAGGGATCAAACTCAACATGTTGTGCATGTCCCCAACCCATCAGATGTGGGAGTTAACTGGCTATGAGGGATTAGTTGCAAAACTTGAATGTGCTATTTTCATTAGTGAGGTGTAGTTCTGTTGTTTTGTTTCTAGAATGACTCAGGGAGGATTGTTGTCTTTAGTAGGAGAACTTATGTGCAAATGAAGTATGTGGCAATTCACACTATTGCTTATTAGTAGGTCAGTTGCAAAAGCTGGATTAAAATTGCTATTGCATTCCTATTGATAACCCAGACAATGAAGGTTGCTTGCAGGCTTTTCTGAAAAGGCGCACTGAGGAATTCACTGGGGTTTTAACATACTAATGGTTCCTGCTGTGTCCCCTTCCCCCTTTCTGGGGCATACCAGTGATTTTCAGGTTTGTTTGGCAGTTTTCTCCTGCCAGTACTGGGCTTGAACTTCTCCTGCCAGTCCTGGGCTTGAACTCAGGGCCAGACTATCATTTGAGCTACCTCCACTTCTGGCTTTTTGGTGGTTAATTGGAGTTGAGTCTCATAAACTTTATTGCCCCAGCTCCTCTTCAGATCTCAGTCTACTGAGTAGTGTACATTGGTAATTCTTAAATAAGTTTCTTATGGGGGGGGGCGGTTAATGAAACAGTATTAGAGTCTGGGTGAGATGGAGAACCTTTTCATCTATGGGTTATTGAAAATTGTAAATAAATTTCCTGAGGCTTCTGTTTTGTTCCTAGTATATATCAAGGGCTTAGAACGTCATCTTTTAAAGCCATGTAATTAATAACTGTTAAAATCACAACTGTAGTCTTTTCTCATAGCCTCATTTCCCACTTCCCACTTTGCTCTGCTCTCAAATGTAAAATCTGAAATCATTGATATACTGAAATCACATTCTTCAGGGAACTGTTTTTCTTTTTTTCCCCCAGCCCTGGGGCTTGAACTCAGAGCCTGGGCACTGTCCCTGAGCTGCTTTCACCCAAGGCTAGCACTCTACACCTTGAGCCACAATGTCACTTCTAGCCTTTTTTGTTCATGTGGTACTGAGGAATTGAACCCAGGACTTCATGCATGTTAGGCAAGCATGCTACCATTAAGCCACAATCCCAGCCCTCTTCAGGGAGCTTCTAAGGACTTTAATACTTACTTTAAATATTGTCAAATGTTGTAAGGAGAGCAAACATTATTTTAGGCAGATTTTTATTATAAATTTAGGAGATATAGTCACTTTTTTGTTGATTGTGGGGCTTGAACTCTGGGTTTGGGTGCTGTCTCTGTGCTCTTCAGTTCAAGGTGAGTGGTCTACTACTTGAGCCACAGCATCATTTCCAGTGTTCTAGTGGTTTATTGGAGATAAGAGTCTTACGGACTTTCTTCCCCGTGCTGGCTTTGAACCATGATTTCAGACTCCTGAGTAGCTAGGATTACATGCTTGAGCTACCAGTGCCGGGCTAGTCATCCTTCTTTATCCAACCAACTATGGATAGAAAGTATTTGGGAAAAATTCCATCTGCAGTGAACATATACAAGTACTTTGCTTTAAAAAATTTTTTTTTTTTTGGTTCTTGGAATCCAGGTCTGCTTGGATTCTGCTAAGCCTGTGTTCTTTTAGTAAGGTGTAACCCCAGGCTCCGACCCCAGTGCAACAGCTATATGCATTATAATAGATATTCTAAGTATTTAGAGATGGTTTAAGGTACTTGAAAAAGCTACACCGGAAGCTGAGGCAGGAAGTTTGATAGGAGGGTAGGCTAGTCTGGGAAATAGAATGAGACAGCTTTATAAAAAGGGAAGAGGGGACTGGGAAGGTGGCTCAGTGGTAGAGTGCTTACCTCCTCCCATGCATGAGGCCCTCGATTTGATTCCTCAGCACCACATAAGCAGAAAAAGCAGGAAGTGGCTCTGTGGCTCAAGTGGTAGGGCGCTAGCCTTGAGCTGAAGAGCTGAGGGACCCTGAGTTCAGCCCCCACGACCGACCAAAAAAAAAAAAAGGGAAGAGGCTGGAAATATAGTTTAGTGGAACAACACTTTTCTAGCACGTCCAAGCTCCTGGGTTTCTTGACTAGTACCACCATAAAGAAAAAGTATATGGGAAGATGTTCATGTAGTATATATATAAATACTTTGCCTGTCTATCTATAAACTTACCTACCTGTTGGTGTTTGAACAGGACCTTACACTTTCTTAGCTTGCTGCTTGGCTGGCACTCTATGTTCTGAACCACACCTTTAGTCTTACTTTTCTATTTTATATGAAAAACTTGAGTATCTGCCTTTTTTTTTTTTTTTTTCTTTTTCATTTGTGTGTTGGTCCTGGGGCTTGAACTCTGGGCCTGGGCGCTGTCCCTGAGCTCTTCAGCTCAAGGCCAGTGCTCTAGCACTTGAACCACAGTGCCACTTTCGGTTTTCTTTTCTTTCTTTCTTTTTTTTTTGTCAGCCGTGGGGCTTGACCTCAGAGCTTTTGGGCACTATCCCTCAGCTCTTCAGCTCAAGGCGAGCGCTCTACCGCTTGAGCCACAGCGCCACTTCCGGTTTTCTAGTGCTTTAATGGAGATTATGTCTCATGGACTTTCCTGCCCAAGCTGGCTTTGAATCGTGATCCTCGGATCTCAGCCTCCTGAGCAGCTAGGATTTACAGGTGTGAGCCACCGGCACCCGGCTCCACTTGGCTCCACTTCAGGTTTTCTGAGTGGTTTATTGTAGATAAGAGTTTGCCAGATTTTTCTACCTGGGCTAGCTTTGAACCATGATCCTCAGATCTCAGCCTCCTGAGTAGCTGGGATTATAGATGTGAGCCACTAGGCCCGGCCAGCTTTATATTCTTATTTAAGAAAAACTTGCATTTTATTCTTAAAAATTACAAATGGGGTGGCTGGAAAAGTGGCTCAGGGTAGAGTGCTTGCCTTGCATGCATGAGGCGCTGGGTTTGATTCCTTAGCACCACATAGTGAGCAGAAAAGCCGGAAGTGGTCCTGTGGCTCAAGTGGTATGATCCTCAGATCTCAGCTTCCTGAGTAGGATAACAGATGTTAGCCACTGCTACTTGGCTCCAGCCCAAGATTTTAAAATTACTCTATTTTAGGTTTAATAACCTATTTTTAGAGTGTAAAAATTGCTTAACAATTGCTTAAAAAATAGTCATGCTTGAGTTATCCTCCCAGTCTTCCTAAAACTTGGAGATAAAGATTCTCTAGCTTTGGGCTGGGAAGGTGGCTCAGAGGTAGAGTATTTGCCTTACAAGCATGAGGCCCTGGGTTTGATTCCTCAACACCACATAAACAGAAAAAGCCGGAAGTGGCGCTGTGCCTCAATTGGTAGAGCAGTAGCCTTGAACTGAAGAGCTTAGGGACAGTACCTAGGCCCAGAGTTCAGAACCATTGACCGACAAAAAAAAAAAAGTCTCTAGCTTTGTCTGTGTGGGCTGCTTTGAACTATAATCCTCTGATTTCAGCCTCTCCTATAGCTAAGTAATTGGCCCTCAGCCTTTTTGAGATTCATTTCAGATAAGTGTTACAGAAAGGTCAAGGAGGGGCTGCAAGGTGGCTCAGTGGTAGAGTGCTTTCCTTGAATGCATGAGGTCCTGGGTTTGATTCCTCAGCACCACATAAGCAGAAAAAGCCGGAAGTGGGGCTGAGGCTCAAGTGGTAGAGCGCTAGTCTACAGTTGAAGAGCTGAGGGACAGCGCCCAGGCCTGGAGTTCAGGCCCCACAACTGACAAAAAAAAAAAAAAGGTTAAGGATAGTTTAGTAAATATTATGTTTAGGAAGTTAATGGGGCGCCAGTGGCTCATGCCTATAATCCTATGTATAATTCTAGTGATCTCAGGATCGCAGTTTGAAGCCAGCCTGGCCAGGAAAGTCCGAGAGACTTTTTTTTTTTTTTTTCTTTTGTGGTTGGGGGCTTGAACTCTGGGCCTGAACACTGTCCATCAGTTCTTCAGCTCAAGCCTAGCCACCTACCACTTGAGCCACCACACCACTTCTGGTTTTCTGAGTGGTTTATTGGAGCTAAGAGTCTCATGGAGTTTCCTGCCTGGGCTGGCTTTGAAATGTGATCCTCAGATCTCAGTCTCCTGAGCAGCTAGGATTAAAGGCGGGAGCCACGGATGCCCAGTTTCTTCCCCCGCCCCCTCCCCCTCCCCCCCAGCTAGGCTCTACCACTGAGCCACCTTTCCAGCCCCCCCTCCCCCCCAGAGTCTTTTATCTCCAACTAACCACCAAAAAGAAGTGGAGCTGTGAGTCAAATGGTAAAAAACTAGCCTTGAAGCCTGGTGCTGGTAGCTCATGCCTGTAATCCTAACTACTTAGGAGGCTGAGATCTGAGGATAAAAAAGTCCGGAAGACTCTACCAATTAGACTCTACCAATTAACCACCAGACAAACTGTAAGTGATTTTGTGACTCAAAGTGGTAAAGTACTAGCCGTGAAGGAACAGCTTCCAGACACTGAGTTCAAGCCCCACAGCCACCAAAAAACAAAAACAAAAACGCAAAAAAACCCCAGAACTAGCCTTGAGCAAAGAAAGCCCAAGGAGAATGCCCAGGCCCTGAATTTAAGCCTGTGGACCCCCCCTCCAAAAGGAGAGTAATATAATACTGGGGTGCAAATATTTCTTCCAAAGGAAAATGGAAAACATACTTGTTAATAAGAACTATTTAAAGGGCTGGGAAGGTGGCTCAGTGGTAGAGCGCTTGCCTTGCATGCTCAAGGCCCTGGGTTCGATTCCTCAGCACCACATAAGCAAAAAGAAAAAAGCCGGAAGTGGCGCTGTGGCTCAAGTGGTAGAGCGCTAGCCTTGAGCTGAAGAGCTGAGGGACAGTGCCCAGGCCCAGAGTTCAGGCCCCACGACTGGAAAAAAAAAAAAAAAAAAAAAAAAAGAACTATTTAAAAAGTCATGTTGTAACCTTTCTCCCATATTTATATATAATATAAATTTTCTAAGAAATATTTTAAAAACATTTTGGAAAACAATTGATATGCAATAATAATATGTAGTAATAATGTTGACTTTATTTTTTTCCAGCTATGGCCGTGTGGAAAGTGTCAAAATTCTCCCCAAGAGGGGCTCTGAAGGAGGAGTGGCCGCCTTTGTGGATTTTGTGGACATTAAAAGTGCACAGAAAGCTCACAACTCAGTCAACAAAATGGGAGATAGAGACCTCCGCACGGATTACAATGAACCAGGCACTATTCCAAGTGCTGCTCGGGGATTGGATGATACAGTTTCCATAGCATCTCGTAGTAGAGAGGTTTCTGGGTTCAGAGGAGGTGGTGGAGGGCCTGCTTATGGCCCCCCACCATCACTTCATGCACGAGAAGGACGTTATGAGCGGAGACTTGATGGGTAAGTTCCAAGGTTTCTGTAGGCAGGTGTCTTGTATTTGATGTGGTGAGAACCAGAAACTCATATCTAGGGGCCCCAGATGGATTTAAAGTTTTGGGCATTCTCAATGTTTCCTATTTTGGGTTGGAAACAGAAGTGCTTTCTGTCCCAGTGGCTGGTGTCTTACGGAATCCTAGAGGATTATTTTCTTCAGTGGATTGGATTATCTACTCCTGAACTATAACATGATGGAAGATTTCCTGTGGCAGTATCATTTTTGGAGTTATTTGTCTTCTAGAATTAATTACTCCTTTTGGATATCAAGGCCTTCTGTGGATATATATATACCTTCTACCTGATGGAGCTATTTGGCTACAGGTTTCCTGGTCCTGCTATTTGGAATATTTCTGGAATATTAGAGCTGACAGATCCTTTTAGAAGTCAATACCTGCTTCTTGGTTTTCACTACATGAAGTCTACAAATTGGATTGTCGCGAAATAATCTAGCAGACCATAATGATTCAGCATTTGGATTCTACAAACAATACTTTAACATGGAAATATGTACTTGGATGAGGAAGAGCAAAGGCAGTGTTTGAGTTTTCCAATTTGGATCTACCCGAGTTCTGTGTTGGAATTATATTTCTTGGCTGAATGGGGGAAAGTTGAGACGATGGACATTCATTAATGCTGGAATATAGCTACTTTTTCCTACATGCTGGAATGTATGGGATGTCATGCTCTCAAGACTCCAATTAGCCCAGGGAAAGAGGATTACTATGTCATTCTTAAGCAAGTTGGGTCCAGAGAACTTTAGTATTGAACGCATGGTGATTATCAGTTGTGGATACAGCTGTTAAAACTGACTGGGTTGGATGGCTACAAAGGCAAACAATTGGCGAGCACTCATACTTTCTTCATCTGTTGGAATTTTAAAGGATATTTCCTTTTCTTGCCAGCTGCCTGATCAATACTTAGGGCTGGATATTTATGAATGTGGATCAATTTATAATGTCTACTATCTCAAGAAAGAAGTCTGGGGGTTTGAGAGTTACAGTTTGTTTGGGACTACTTGCTTCCAGTGGAATTATTTTGTCTGGTCACTAAGATTTTTTTTTTCTTGTGGTTCATCTAAATATCATTTTGACACCCTTGCCCATTAAGAAGGTGGATTACCCCTGTAAGAGGGGCCAAAATTGGGGAAGTTATGTTCACAATTCTCTCCCTAGATTTAATTGGGATTATAGGTCGTGTTTCCACAGTTGGAAAAGGTTGGTATGTCCTGACCTGTGTATTTAGTCCCTCTCCTAACCTAAGTCGAACTCTCTTTCCCCACTAACTCTAGAAATGTTTAGTACTAATAGATGAGTCAAAGAATAGCCATTAGATTCAGCTATACTAGCTCTTGTGCCTGCCTTCTGTACCTTCCTAATGGATAAGAATGTTGCATATTTACAGAATATTAGTAGTAGCAGTAATTCTAGAGCTTTTGCCTTTTTTTTGCTTTTGTTATACCATTAATAATGGCTTTCACTGATTAAACATTTCATAGGGTACTAAATGAATTATTTATGAAGTTTTCTCCTAAGTTTCAAAGGAAACCTTGTTAGACATTGAAGTATCCAAATTTCAGAATTATAGCAAAGAGTGAAGGAGAAAATCATTTGGGTATGATTTTTTTTTTTTTAGGGGGTAGAGGGTTAGGTCAGTTGTTTGTTACAATAGCAGTAGAAAAAAAGAAAAATAGCCTAGTAAAGTGGGATTGTGGTGTAGTAAAGTGATGGGTGAAAAGAAATGTTACAGATTTCCCATTCTTGGAGAAGACTGGGAAAATAGTATTGCATTTTACAGAATTTTTCCATATACCTTTTGTTGGAGAGATTTAAATTCTTTATCCCAATTTCTTTTTAAAAGTGTTTTTCTTTTTTAGGGGTGGTATTGAGATTTGAAGCCCAGGCTTCATGCTTGCTAGACTCGTGCTCTCCTGTCTTGAGCTGCAGCTCCAGATCTTTTTGCTCTGGTTATTTTTGAGATAGAGTCTTGCCCAAACCTGTAACCTGGAACATGAGCCTACTATTTATGCTTCCTTTCATAGCAGAGGTTACAAATTTGTACCACCATGGCCTACCTTTTCTGTTGAGGTGGAATCTTACAAACTCTTCTTGCTAGGGCTGACCTGGAGCCTTTCTTCATGCATCTGGGATGACAGGTGTGAGCCACTGGCTTGATTCCCTTAATTCTTTTCTATAGAAGATTTATACAAGATGAAGTTGAATAAAAAAAAATCCAAGTGATTTATTTGTCTTTTAAGAAATCAGCTGGGTGCTGGTATCTTACTCCTGTAATCCTAGCTACTCAGGAGACTGAGATCTGAGGATTGGGGTTCAAAGCCAGCCTGGGCAGGAAACTCCATGAGACTCTTATCTCCAATTAAAAACCAGAAAACTGGAAGTGGCGGTGTGACTCAAGTTATAGAGTATGTGCCTTGAGCTGAACAGCTACAGTGCCCAGGCCCAGAGTTCAAGCCCCATGACTGACCAAAAAAAAATAAAAAAATGCATGAACTGAATTCCAGTTCTGTGTAAAAATGGAGAACTTACAGTTTCTTATATAAATAGAATTAGTTTTTAACATTAGCACATAATTGCAAATGTTATTATAATGGAATAGTTTTTATTCTCCAAGATTGGTGGCCATTGATAGCCTAGTAAAAAAATTCTGAAGGATTGGGCATATGGCTCAGCAGTGGAGCGCTTGCCTAGCATGTGCGAGAGGGCCTGGGTTGGATCCCCAGCACTGGGAAGGTAGGATGTTGAGGGGTACTAATAAGTTAAATCATTGCTAAAAACTGTAGAGTTAATTTTTATCATATTAAGTATCTATATTAACATGTTGAATCATGACATTATAGATGGTTTAAAAATTACAAGGATAGCACAAGAAGATAACTTTTACTCTTAGGTCAATTTGCATAGAATAACACATAATAGCCAGTATTTTTTATCTCATGTGTTCTTAAGATTTTGTTTTTATTATTAAACATTATTTAGGCAATTTAAGCAGTCCAGTAATTAAGAAAAAATTAATCAAAGCAGTCTCAGCTGGGGATGCTGTGGCAGAAGTGCAAATTCAAGGCAGCTTAGGTTACAGAGCACAGCCCTGTCTCAAAACAAAACAAAGCCAGGTATTGGTGGCTCACATCTGTAATCCTAGCTGCTCAGGAGGCGGAGATCTGAGGATCAGTGTTCAAAGACAGCCCAGCCAGGAAACTCCATGAAACTCTTATCTCCAGTTAATCACCAGAAAACTGGAAGTGATTCTGTGGCTCAAGTGGTAGAGTGTTCACCTTGAACTGAAGAGCACCCAGGCTCAGAGTTCAAGCCCCATCACCACAAAATAAAACAAAAGTTACTGAAAGCTAGGCGCCCTTGGCTCACACTTTGTAACCCTAGCTTCTCAAGAGGTGGAGATCTGAGAATTGTAGTTCAAAGCCAGCCCAGCTAGGAAAGCCCATTTGAGACTGTTCTCTACAATTAACCACCAAAAGCTGGAAGTGAAGCTGTGGTTTAACTGATAGAGGCTAGTTTTGAGCTTAAAAGGTCATGAACAGTAGATGCTCCTTGAGTTAAAGCCCCAGGAGTAGTGTGTGTGTGTGTGTGCGTGTGTGTGCGTGTGCGTGTGCGTGTGCGTGCGCGTGCGTGTATGTGTGCGTGCGCGTGTGTGCGTGTGCGTGTGTGCGCGCGCGTGTGTGTGCTTGTACGTGTTTGCACACAGAAATGACTGAGGAAAAAGGAAAAAGTTGAACTTACAAATTTTTTATGGTTTTCTTTTGACATTTCTTTTATCTGTAGAATGTGCATTGCATCCAGCTTTCATGTCTTTTGTCTAAATGTAGTGTGCAAATATGGCTGAAAATATTTGCAAGTAAATACAGGTTCTATTTAGATAAGTATAAAAAACTTCTATTTTAAAAAAGATGGTATAGCTGGATATGGTTGTGCATGTCAGTATTTATAGTACTTTGGAGGCTGAGGAAGTAGGATCATGAGTTTATGGCCAGCCTGGACTTCATAGCAAGAATCTGATATGAGAGAGAGAAAGAGAGAGATTTTGTTGTGTGCATATGTGTGTGTTTGTGTGTACAAGCCAGAAAATCTGTAATAAACATCTGAGCTGCAGAACATCACTCATGAAAGCCTGATATACAAGTAAAATAATGACCACTCAGCTATGAAAATAATTTTGGGGGTGAAGTATAAAATGTTAAGCTTGTTAGTATTTGCTTACTAAGGTTAATGCTGTTTAGAAAATAACTAGGTGCAAAGACAATTCTGAAGTGAATGTTTGCATGACTTGCTTTTAGTTTTACTTGCTCTATTCTGATTAAATATTTTTTCCCCCTCCTAAATGCAGGGCTTCAGATAACAGGGAGCGTGCTTATGAACATAGTGCCTATGGACACCATGAACGGGGGACGGGAGCATTTGATCGGACAAGACATTACGATCAGGATTACTATAGAGATCCTCGAGAGCGGACTTTACAACATGGGCTCTATTATACATCTCGGAGTCGAAGTCCAAACCGTTTTGATGCTCATGACCCCCGATATGAACCTAGGGCTCGGGAGCAGTTTACACTGCCCAGTGTGGTACACAGGGATATCTACAGGGATGATTTGACCCGGGAGGTACGAGGCAGAAGGCCAGAGCGGAATTACCAGCACAGCAGGAGTCGCTCACCACATTCATCCCAGTCTAGAAATCAGTCTCCTCAGAGACTGGCTAGCCAAGCGTCTAGACCCACCAGGTCCCCTAGCGGCAGCGGCTCTAGGAGTAGATCGTCTAGTAGTGACTCAATCAGCAGCAGCAGTAGTACCAGCAGTGACAGGTAGGTTTTTTTTCCTTATGTTCTAACAGATATACATTCTCAAATTCTCAGTGATCTGTGGTAATGGTTTTTAACAGTTATTATTTTTTTTAAAGTTGTTTTTAAAAAAGTAATCTTGGGATATATATGTATATTGGATAAAAAAAAACCTGAATAGCACTCAGCCAAGTAATTTGCAAATGCTGTTTCATCTTCTGTCGGGCAAGGAACCCCTTTTTTTTTTTTTTTTTGAAAAGGGCCACTGGGATATTTATTTATGATACCATTGGATATTTATGACATCATTTTGGACCATTCGAAATTGTCAATCCTGGCATACAGGCTCTGGGCAGCTGTGGAGAAACATGTATGTCTAACACATCATATACTAAGTGATTTCACAGGCCTTAATTCAACCTTTGGGCCAGACATTCCTTATCCTTAAGATGATAAACATTAAAATTGCCAAAAAGAAGAAAATGGTGACTTCAGCTGTGTGAGACAGATCTTTTTTTGTTTTGGTTGATCGTGGGGCTTGAACTCCGGGCCTGGGTGCTGTCTCTGAGCTCTTCAGCTCAAGGCCAGCGCTCTACTACTTGAGCCACAGCACCACTTTCTGGTAGTGATAGAGTCTCATGGAGTTTCCTGCCCCGGCTGGCTTTAAACCACGGTCCTCAGCCTCCTAAGTAGCTAGGATTAGGATTATAAGCAGGAGCCACTGGTGCCTGGCTATGAGACATACTTAAACTGTTGAAGTTGTTAATTTTTTTTTTAGGTGTGTACTACCAATTTACTATTTTGGTTGAACATTGTAAAAGCTGTTTGGTTAAGTGTGTGTTGGTGAAATGTATTGTGGACACATTATCAGTGACTAAATGAATTTAGGTCATGTTTTAACAGGTATGGCAGCCAAATTTATAAATGCAAGTGGAAGATTTTCTTTAATTGCAAGTTGTGATGGCTGAGTCAACTTTTACTAGCTGGGAATTTTTTTTTTTTTTTAACAGGATTCTTCAGTTTATTAGGATTCTTTTTTAAAATTTTTATTGTGAAAATACTGTACAGAGGGGTTACAATTACATGGGCAAGGTAGTGAGTACATTTTTTATCAAGCATTGTAGCCTCCTCCTTTGTTTACCCTTCCCATCCCTTCCCAGCCTCCCCCCACCCCCCCACTCAAACCTTCCCCCCCACCCCCCCACCAAAGTTGTAAAGTTCTGGGAATTGTTTTTTAAACCCAGGAGTGTTCTAAAGATAAAAAATGAGAGAGTAATCATAAGGAAGAGACTACTTTTACTAACCTTGGGACAGTTTACTTATGTTCTTTTTTTTTTTTTGCCGGTTGTGGGTCTGAACTCTGGGCCTGGGTGCTGTCCCTCAGCTCTTCAGCTCAAGGCTAGCGCTCTACCACTTGAGCCACAGTGCCACTTGCGGCTTTTTCTGCATATGTGGTGCTGAGGAATTGAACCCAGGGCCTCATGCATGCAAGGCAAGCACTCTACTACTGAGCTACCTTCCCAGCCCTACTTACGTTCTTTGTGGCTTCATTTTCCCATCTTTTTTTTGGATCAGTGTGGGGCTTGAACTTAGAGACTGGGTGCTGTTCCTGAGCTTTTTTTTTTTTTTTTTTTGCTTAAGGCCAGCATTCTACCACTTTGAGGCACAGGGCCACTGCCAGCCTTTTCTGAGTAGTTTATTGGAGATAAGAGGCTCATGGAGCCTGTAATCCTAGCTACTCAGGAGGCTGAGATCTGAGGTTCGCTGTTCAAAGCCAGCCCGGGCAGGAACATCCATGAGACTCTTATCTCCAATAAACCACTAGAAAACCGGAAGTGATGCTGTGGCTCAGGTGGTAGAGCACTCACCTTGAACTGAAGAGCACAGGGACAGTGCCCAGGCCCAGAGTTCAAGCCCCATGACTGACAAAAAAAAAAGAGGCTCATGGATTTTCCTGCCCAAGCTGGCTTTGAACCACAATCCTCAGATCTTGGCCTATTGAGTAGCTAGGATTATAGGTGTGAGCTGCTGATGCCCTGGGAAAAGATCACGTCTTTTTTTTTTCTTTTTTCTCCTGTCAGTCCTGGGGTTTGAACTCAGGGTTTGGGCACTGTCCCTGAGCTCTTTTTGCTAAAGGTTAGTGCTCTACCACTTTGAGCCATAGCTCTGCTACTGGTTTGGGAGTAGTTAATTTAATTGGAGGTAAGAGTCTCACGGGCACTTTTCTGCCCAGGCTGGCTTCAAACCTTGATCTTTGGATCTCAGCCTCCTGAGTGGCTAGGATTACAGGTGTGAGCCACCAATACCTAGCTGACCAGCCTTATTTTATAAAATTGTTGTGAAGATTAAAATGAATCCTGAAAGTAAAGGTGCTTGTATTGATATCCAGTACATATTAAATAAATATTGCCCCTAATAATAAGTAACTATTATTCCTTACATGTTGCTTACACTCAGATGCTTATAATCTTTGGGCTTATCTATTTCCCTTTTTATTTATTTATTTATTTATTTATTTTATTTGTGAACATACTGTACAGAGGGGTTACAATTACATGGGCAGGATAATGCATACATTTCTTACCAAGCATTGCAGCCTCCTCCTTTGTTTACCCTTAACATCCCTTCCCAGCCTCCCCCCTTCTCCCCCACCCAATCCTCCCCCCCCCCACACTGACGTTGTAAAGCTCATTTTTGACATGACAACTTGTACTTCTCATTGTTGCAACAGGTCCACCTTAATCTTTAAATGACTTGTTTTTCCCCATCTCCTCCACAAGTTATACTGACATCAAATATAGTGAAAGCGGGGGTTATACTGTGGGGGAGGGACATACAAAGCAACAAAGAAATAATCTTATAAATGCGTTAGAAACACATGCATGAAAGAAAAAAAAAACATTAAAATACATATCTAAGGGTTCATTTTCCTAACATCACATTCTATTTTCCTTTACTGTTGATACTCAGTAGTCTTCAAATCCCAGATGCCCTAGTTTTAAATTTAGGTGATGGTGTTTTAAATTAACATGGTACACCTGCTTTGACCTGATTAAAAAGAACTAGATTATTTTCCTTTAAGTATTGCCTTCCTACTTTTAAGAAAATCAAATAATTATGTACTTCAATGGTTTTTTTTTTCTTTCTAAATTTTATAATTTAAAAGGAAACTTTTTTTTTCTCTCTCCACTCTTCCCTTGCTGGAAACATTTTTTTTTTTAAGCTCTTCTTGCTTAGATATAATTCAAATATTTGGGACACCCCCCCCCCCCCCCCCCCCCCCCCGTCAGTCCTGGCCTTGAACTCTCTGGGCCTGGGTGCTTGCTGTCCTTAAGCTCCTTTTGCTTAAGGATAGTACTCTGCCACTTGAGCTACAGCAATCCTCACATCTCAGCTTTCTGAGTAGCTCGGATTATAGGTGTGAGCCACCAGCTCCTGGCTAGGAATTTTTGAATACTAAAATGAGACAACTGGGCTGGAAAGGTGGCTCAGTGGTAGAGCGCTTGCCTTGCATGCCTGAGGCCCTGGGTTCGATTCCTTAGCACCACATAAGAAAAACGCCAGAAGTGGCGCTGTGGCTCAAGTGGTAGAGCACTAGCCTTGAGCTGAAGAGCTGAGGGACAGCGCCCAGGCCCAGAGTTCAGGCCCCACGACTGGACCAAAAAAAATAAAATAAAAAAAAAATAAAATGAGACAACTGACTGGGAATGTGGCTTAGTGATACAGTGCTTGCCTAGCATGCATGAATCCCTGGGATCGATTGTTTAGTACCACACAAACAGAAAAAGCCAGAAATGGTGTGGTAGAGTGCTAGTCTTGAGCAAAAGAAGCTCAGGGACAGCGCAGAGGCCCTGAGTACAAGCCCCAGGACTGGCAAAAAAACCAAAATGAGACAAGTACTGAGGCTCTGGCACCAGTTTTGCTGCTCTGTAACATGAAGACCCTTAATTTCTTGGTTTCATCTGCTATACTGTCTGGTTAAAGGATTGAACTTCATTTAAATTTTATAAACCATTATAAAATGCTGTGTGTTTCACTTTTTCCTGCATAGAACTGTCTAAAATGCTCAGATTTTAGTCATTTTACTCAAACTTTACTCATGAAGGGACTGCTACTGCATTCTATTGGATTAAAACTTATTGAAAACAATAGCTTATAATAGTAGAGTTGAAGCCAGAGAAGAATTAATGATACTAAGCCTCGAAGATTTTGTACTTTGGAGGAGTTATGAATTATAGACTCAGAAATTTAAACCCAGAGATGAACTGATGCATTTGATGGTGCTAATCCATGTTTATATAAATAAAAGCAAGTCTATGCTTCTGAACATTTTCACTTTTTGCAGTTAACTGCTAGAAAGGCAGGATATATCAAGAAAATGTAACAGAGGACTAAATCATAATAAAAAAGTTGATGAGCCGGGCCCTGGTGGCTCATGCCTGTAATCCTAGCTACTCAGGAGGCTGAGAGCTGGGGATCGCGGTTCAAAGCCAGCCCGGACAGGAGAGACCGTGAGACTCCTATCTCCAATAAACCACCAGAAAACCGGAAGTGGCGCTGTAGCTCAAGTGGTAGAGTGCTCGCCTTGAGCTGAAGAGCTGAGGGACAGCACCCAGGCCCAGAGTTCAAGCCCCACAACTGACCAAAAAAAAAAAAAAAAGCTGATGACTGCAAAGGCTTGATTTACTTTTAAGTTATGGTATGGTAGCTTGGTTTATTTATACAATGAATAGGTAACCTTGACATTTAGAAGGCCTCTGATCAGCTGACAAGTTTAATTTGCCTGTACAGTGTTTCATATTTAAGTTATCATCAATACTTAAAACTTGTAGTTGCCGGAGCCAGTGGCTCTCTCCTTTAATCCTAGTTACTCAGGAGGCTTGGATCTGAGGATCATGGTTCAAAGCCAGCCGAGGCAGCAAAGTCCATGAAACTTTTTTGTTGTTGTTGGTCATGGGGCTTGAACTCAACCTGGGCCCTGTACCTGAGCTCTTTTGCTCAAGGGTAACACACTTTGAGCGATAGCTCCACTTCCAGTTTTTGAGTATTTAATTGGAGATTAGAATCTCATGGGGACTTTTCTGCCCGAGCTGGCTCTGAACTGTGATCCTCATATCTCAGCCTCTAAGTGGTAGGATTATTGACAAGAGCACCTGTGCCCGCCACAAAACTCTTTTATCTTCAGTTAATTACAAAAGGTGAAAGTGGAACTGTGTGGCTCAAGTGGTAGAGTGTTAGCCTTGGACAAAAAAAAAGGCTCAGGAACAGTGCCTAGACCCTGAGTTTAAGCCCTAGGATTGGCACAACAAAACAAAATGAAAACAAACAAAAACCAAAACAAAACCCTGAAGTTTTATTTAAAAGGCCAAATTTGGGATCCTTGTGTGTTTCTTCTCTTTGTTTGCATTGTTGTACTGTAACTGACAAGAAGGTAAGTGTTCTAAAATATACTGACTTGGGCTTAAAGGAAGAACCATCATTCCTTTTCTTTCTCCTGAGTCTGCAGAGATTATTCTTTCTGTTTGTGTTCAGTCTCTTTTCACAAGTTAGAGTTCACTAGATTATTGGAATTTTTGGGGGGTCAACTGGGGGGCTTGAACTCGGGGTGTGGGTGCTGTCCCTGAGATTTTTCAGTCTAGGCTAGTGTTCTACCACTTTGAGCCACAGTGCCACTTGTGGTTTTCTGGTCGTTAATTGGAGATAAGAGTCTCACAGACTTTCCTGCCAGGGCTGGCTATGAACTGAAGTTTGCTTTTTATTTTATTTTTTTATTTTTTCGTTACCTGAACCTTTTTCATTAGCTCATTGATTTCCTTCTAGTTTTACTTGTGACAAGGGTTACATAATGGCACTTTTGTATCTATATATAGAATGGTGGGAGAGCAGAAAGAGAATTATTTGGACTCCTGGGGGAGATCTGAGACTCTGAGGATGTATAGGACTTGAGAAGGTTTTTATTTCAGAGGGGTAATATTGTGGGCAAAAGCAACAACATAGAAGTAGGTAGAAGAATGTTTTGAGACCAGCAGGTAATTTAGAATAGTTTATGCTAATGATTTAGGATTTTATTCTTTACACAGAGATTTAGAATGGTCATAGCTGTTGAAGTCTGTCCTTCAGAAAGGCAACTTGTAGAGTTGGTGTTCAATGATAGAATACTTTGTCAAACCTGTGAGACCCTGGGTTTGATCCAGCAAACTCTGGAGGACAACTTGGATTGCCAAGAGTGCCTATTTGAGGTGGGTGGGACACATTGTGTTGGGTAAGTTTATGCTGGCTTTTTGGCTTTTAGCACTGTCCTGAATTTGACAGACTAGTAGTATAGTTCCTTTCTCAGAGTACTTGCCCAAAATCTACTGAAAGACTTAGATAATACTTAATAAACTGAAGGATAAAGCTGAATTGGTGCACATTTGGCCATTAAATAGAGATAGAAGCCGGACGCTGGTGGCTCACGCCTGTAATCCTAGCTACTCAGGAGGCTGAGATCTGAGGATCTTGGTTCAAAGCCAGCCCCGGCAGGAGAGACCGTGAGACTCCTATCTCCAATAAACCACCAGAAAACCGGAAGTGGCGCTGTAGCTCAAGTGGTAGGGCGCTCGCCTTGAGCTGAAGAGCTGAGGGACAGCACCCAGGCCCAGAGTTCAAGCCCCATGACCGACCAAAAAAAAAAAAAAAAAAATAGAGATAGAAGCAAGGGTGCCTAAGTACCCTGGTTTTTAGAGCCTATTTCGTGTCCCTGGTTTCATTCTTTTCATCTGATGCCTCTTTTCCTCTACAGTTATATTGAATGCAGAGTGCAATACCTTGAAATGTTATATAAACTCAGAATGTTCAATTTCCTTTTGGAAGAAATAAGCTCTTTTTTGTAATTTTCAAACTTTTACCATAGCAGAATTGTAACAGTTCTAAAATCTCATTAAAGTTGCTTAAAATTAATACTAGTCTGCTGGACAAAATATATCTAGGTTTCTTTTCTGTATCCATGACTGAAGAATTAACAGCCCTTCATCCTCTTAATTGTTGCTGCTTTGATGCAGTGCTTATCAAATGAGTAAACATGGATTAATGGTAGTCTAGTTGTGAAGTCCTTATAAATGACACACCTCCCATGTCTGCACAAGTATTCACAGAATTTAAGTGGTGAGAGAGAACTGGGGCTTCATGACAAACTTTCCTATGCACTGCTTTTGTGTTGCTGTAGGTCTCTCTTAATTAGTCAATTTTCCTTTCAAAAGTATACTGTAGGCTGGGTGCTGGTGGCTCATGTCTGTAATCCTTACTACTCAAGAGGCTGTGATCTGAGGAGTGCTGTTCGAAGCCAGACTGGAAAGTCTGTGAGACTCTCATCTTTAATTAACCACAGAAAAAGCCAGAAGTGGTACTGTGGCTCAAGTAGTAGAGTAGCCTTGAGCAAAAGGAGCTCAGGAATGGCACGTAGGCCCCCGAGTTCAAGCCCAGAAAAAGCCAGAAGTGGTACTGTGGCTCAAGTAGTAGAGTAGCCTTGAGCGAAAGGAGCTCAGGAACGGCACGTAGGCCCCCGAATTCAAGCCCAGAACCGGTCAAAAAAAGAAAAGAAAAGAAAAAAGGTAATTGGGCAGGTTGGGGGATCCCTGAATTTGGAATTGTAAAACACTATATATCTTTTCTCTAACCTGTAACTAATTATGAAATTAGGAAACAAACAGTATGTGGCCATGGCTGGCCTATAATTCTATCTATTCAAGATGCTGAGTTGTTTTTTTTTTTTTGGGGGGGGGGTCTGTTGTGGGGCTTGATCTCTGGGCCTGGGTGATGTCCCTCAGCTCTTCAGCTAAAGGCTAGTGCTCTACCACTTGAGCCACAGTGCCACTTCCAGTTTTCTGGTGGTTTATTGGAGATAAGTGTTTCATGGTCATTCCTGCTCTGGCTGACTCTGAACCGTGATCCTCAGATCTCAGTCTCCTGAGTAGCTAGGATTACAGGTGTGAGCCACCAGTGCCCAGCCCTCAACTCTTCATAGCTCAAGGCTAGTGCCCTTGCACTTTGAGCCAGAGTGCCACTTCTGGTTTTCTAATGGTTGGTTGGTGATAAGAATCTTAAGGACTTTCTTGCCCTGGCTGGCTTTGAACTGTGATTCTCAGGTCTGTGCCTCCTGAGTAGCTAGGATTACATGTGTGAGCCACTAGCACCCAGCTAATTTCCTTCTTATTCTTATTTTACTTTATGCATTAGAAACATTATTCTCAAAACTGTTGCCACATCTTCACCAGATTGCTAGAAAAGGTTCCTGTCACCTTTGTAGCTGGTTAGCTACAGATTCTGTAGCCTAAAGTTTATTGAATGAGTGCTGGAAAATGATGGAAGAGTGATAGGTAGCCAAGATCATCTTGGTCTCACTCCTCTCCTCTAGCAGTTTATTTCTCTTAAATCTCCTTGTAAGCTAAAATTTACTTTAGTTTACATTTGACCATTCATTTAATAAATCTCCCCGCCCCTTGTCCTGTTTTTTGCTGGTCCTCCCGAGGTTTGAGCTCAGGGCCTGGTGCTGTCCTTGAGCCCCTAGCTCTCTACCACTTGAGCCACAATGCCACTTCCTACTTTTTCTGAGTAGTTTATTGGAGGTAAGAGTCTCATAACTTTCCTATCTGGGCTGGCTTTGAACCACAATTCTCAGATCTCAGCTTCCTGAATAGCTAAGATTACAGGTGTGAGCCACCAATGCATGGCTTAAATGCCCTTTTTGTATACCAGGCTTATGAAATAAGATTGATCAGTACAGGTTGGAGGGAGCTCCCTAAGTAGAGCCAGTTTTTTTTTTTTAATTTTTTGACATTACTATTATTTTTTGGCCAGTCCTGGGGCTTGAATTCAGGGCCTGGGCACTGTCCCTGAGCTTCTTTTGCTCAAGGCTAGCACTCTACCACTTGAGCCACAGCACCATTTCTGTCTTTTTCTATTTATATGGCACTGAGGAATTGAACCCAGGGCTTCATGCATGCTAGGCAAGCACTCTACCACTAAGCCACATTCCCAGTCTAGATATTTACATGTTTTTTTTTGGTCGGTTATGAGGCTTGAACTCAGCCTGGGCGCTGTCCCTCAGCTCTTCAGCTCAAGGCGAGCGCTCTACCACTTGAGCTACAGTGCCACTTCCAGTTTTCTAGTAGTTTATTGGAGATAGGAGTCTCACGGTCTTTCATGCCCGGGCTGGCTTTGAACCGCGATCCTCAGATCTCAGCCTCCTGAGTAGCTAGGATTACAGGCGTGAGCAACCGGCGCCTGGCTCCTCTTTGTCTTTCTTCTTCCTCCTCCTCCTTATTCCTCCTCCTCTTCTTTTATTTATTTTTTGGAAGAAGAAAGTAGTCCAGGCTGGCCTTGAACTCTCAATCTTCCTGCCTCAATCTCAGCAGGCTGAGTTTACAGGCATGTGCTTCTATATCTAGCCAGATGCTTTGCTATGTTAAGATGGAATTCATTATTGATGTATTACCATTCCATTAGAACAATCTAATTTTTGAAGCTTAGGTGGTAGCACCTGCCTATCAAGTGCAAGGCTCTGAATTGAAACTGCAGAACCACTCACCCTTGCCAAAAATAAAGGAATATTCCTTTTATTGAAACAAGTTAAAATATTTTTACTTCTGGTGGTATTATTTGCAGTGTATATACTTTAAGCCTTATAACAACCAATTTAAAAATCTTTTAGCTGAATATGGTTAAACTGTATACTTACTTATAGTAATTAGAATATTGACCGAGTTCTAGGATTTTTTGTTAGCTTGTTTTTTCTTCTTTCTCTCTCTCTCTCCCTCTCTCTCTCCCCCATTCCCCTTTCTCCCCCTCCGCCTTTCTCCCCCTTTCTCTCCCTTTCTCCTTTTCTCCCTTTCTTTCCCTGCACTCCCTGCACTCCTCAGCTCAAGGTGAGTGCTCTACCACTTGAGCTACAGCACCACTTCCGGTTTTCTAGTGGTTTATTGGAAATAAGAGTCTCAACAGACTTTCCTGCCCGGGCTGGCTTTGAACCATGATCCTCAGATCTCAGCCTCTTGAGTAGCTAGGATTATAGGCGTGAGCCTACAGCGCCTGGCTCCCTTACTCTCTCCCTTTCTTTCTCTCTTTCTTCTCCCACCCCCTTTTTTTTTGATTGGTCATGGGGCCTGAACTCTGGACCTAGGCGCTGTTCCTCAGCTCTTCAGCTCAAGGCTAGCACTCTACCACTTGAGCCACAGTGCCACTTCTGGCTTTTTCTGCTTATGTGGTGCTGAGGAATCAAACCCAGGGCCTCATGCATGCAAGGCAAGCACTCTACCACTGAGCCAACTTCCAGCCCTCCTTGAGCTCTTTTGCTCGAGGCTAGCGCCCTACCACTTTGAGCCACAGCACCACTTCCGGTTTTCTGGTGGTTAATTGGAGATAATAGTCTCATGAACTTTCCTGCCTAGGCTGACTTTGATCCTCAGATCCTCAGATCTCAGCCTCCTGGGTAGCTAGGGTTACATGTATGAGCCACCAGTGCTTAGCCAATTAATAGTTTTATTGACTGTGTAATTAGTGTTTTTTTCTAAAATAGCGCTAAATTCTTTTAAACATGATTTTAGAGGGAAAGTTGTTGGAGAAGAGATATTCTGGAGCAGCCAGAATATCTGTGATTGAAAACCAGTAGGTCTTGACTGCCCTAAAATGACTCTCCAAAATCAAGATTTGGTCTTTCCTGCATGATGCAATTTTAGAGCACAGAACAAGCTTTGGAGAATCCATTAAGAGGAAAATTTCTGATACATCAGTAGCAATCTGCAGGGGTCACCTAAGAGTTCTGTTGTGAAAATATTCCTTTTAAGTTTATTAGTTTTGTTACTACTCAACAAGCTACCCACAACCTTGTCTTTTGAGGTCATATTAGCTAGCCAAACCTTGCTTGTGCTAAATATGGAAAATGGAAAAATGTGTGCTTACTAATTGCTTTGGTGGACATAGGTCTATACTAAACAGGTTGGTTTCCTCTCTGCTTTTTCAGAATGTTGTTGAATACAGAATTTTGTAAGCTTAAAAAATTATTATTGTAGGTATGTTTGTCAGGGCCCACTTGGTGTGACTATATCTTTCAGGCTGACCCATATTTGCTCTGCTGTTAGAGAACTGAGAACTAGGTAGATGAAAATGGCAAGGAGAATCTCAGTGGGCATGTTAGTGCCCGAGTGTTGTAGAGAAGCTGAGAATTGCTTGTGATTTGAACCAGCCTAAACTGGAACCATCCAGTTTTGAGTTGGCTGCTGGCCACCTCCCAGAGGCTTCCTCATGTTTTTTTTTTTTTTTTTTTTTTTTTGCCAGGGATTGTCTGACTGTGCTCAACCTTGAGGAAGAGGGCCACTTCAGGGCTAGAGGGCTGTGGGGCTGGAGGGCAGGGCTGCCTCTGTGCCAGCTGTCTGGGTATGCTGTGGGAGGGAATGGAAGCTGCTGGGAACTGTGATTTTCACTGCTCTGTTCATCTATTAACCCTTTCTTTAACGTTAACTTTCTCTCTTCTGCCCCTTAAAAACTAAGGCTTGAAAATTTGTTTCTGCCCTGGCTCTGCTTTGCTATAGCACTGCAAGTCAAAGTATTTATTACTGAAGTTCCTAGGAACTTTGCTTTTAGTTAGGTTAGTTGTCTCTCCCCCTCCTTTCTGCTTGGGTTGTGCTATAGCTTGTTTTCTTTGTTAGGCTGAAGGAATGAAATTAGGTTGAGGGATAAAGCTATAACTTGATATTTTGTGGGTTTAGTCCTTATGTAAAATTTAATATTGCTTCAAAGATTAACATTAATACATTAATTCAAAAAATTAAAGTTCTAAAGAATGAGTCTTTTTTAAGTTAAAAAAAAAAGTTTATTGCTGGGCGCCAGTAGCTCACACCTGTAATCCTAGCTACTCAGGAGGCTGAGCTCTGAGGATCACAGTTCAAAGCCAGCCCAGGCAGGAAAGTCAGTGAGACTCTTATCTCCAATTAACCACCAGAAAACAAGAAGTGGTGCTATGGCTCAAGTGGTAGAGTGCTCACCTTCAGCTGAATTGCTAAGGGACAGTGCCCAGGCCCAGAGTTCAAGCCCCACAACCAACCAAAACAAAGTTTATTAGAAGAGAAATAGGATAATTTTAAAAATTCCAATCTAAATTGTATTATTTTACTTGGAAACAAAATATACATCATTTAAAAAAGCAGTATTATGCATAAGTGGCAAATTTTTAATACTCTGATTACTTTATAAAGTTTCTCTGAGGAATAAGGGAGTAGATGACTAAGCATGGCCTAATTTCTTATGAGAGTCACCATAACATTACCAAGACACGTTATAGCCAAGCTACAAATAAAGGAACACATTTGTTTTTGTCATGTTGGGTGTCAGGTTTGGGCTGTATAGAAAATTCATGTGTCCAAAGCTTTGCGCTCATGTTCGGGAGTGAGATTGAAACCTGTATCAGGTATTTTTACTCAATCTTGTTCTGTTACCCCTTCTGGGTTGTGTTCACTTAGAACCTTTCTATGTTAATTTCAGAAACCCCAGTACAATTTTCTTGCATAAACTTTTATGAAGTAAGGAAAATGACATTGTCATTTAAAAAGGAACACTAATGTTTTCAGAAAATTAGAACTAGCCAAGATTTTTTGTGCATAATCTTTTTTTTTTTTTTTGGGTCCGGTCGTGGGGCCTGAACTCTGGGCCTGGGCACAGTCCCTCAGCTCTTCAGCTCAAGGCTAGTGCTCTACCACTTGAGCCACAGCACCACTTCCGGCTTTTTTCTTTTTTCTTATGTGATGCTGAGGAATCGAACCCAGGGCCTCATGCATGCAAGGCAAGCACTCTACCACTGAGCCACCTTCCCAGCCCATTGTGCATAATCTTTTAAATCTGTACTTTAAAATATAAACTGAACTGGGTGCAGTGGTTCATGCCTATAATCCCAGAGTTCAAGCCCCATGATTGACCCCCCCCCAAAAAAAATTATATATAAACTGATTGGTATTACCTACAAAAAACTATTATACTTGCTTAGTAAATGATATATCAGGTAAGTTTACTTCTGACAGTAGGAAATTATTTTTCTAAAATACCTTTAATTTTTTTTTAATGGCAAACTAAACTCTCCAGATAGAAAGAATATTAAGTAAAATAGCTCTTAAAAATTATTTGGGCCTGGTCCCAGCAGGTCTACTGAATAAATCTACCCCTTACCTGAAAAAAAAAAAAATTATTTGGAGCTAATAGTGTTGGTGGCTTACACCTGTAATCCTAGCTACTCAAGAGGCTGAAATCTGAAGATAGCAGTTTGAAACCAGCCCGGGGAGAAAAGTCCTGGTGAGACACTTATCTCCAATTAACCACTCATAAGCTGGAAGTTGGGCTGGGAATGTGGCTTAGTGGTACATTGTTTGCCTAGCACGTATGAAGCCCAGGGTTCGATTCTTCAATACTACATAAACAGAAAAAGCCTGAAGTGGCTCAAGGATAGAGCCCTAGCTTTGAGCAAAAGAAGCTTAGGGAGAGTACCCAGATTCTGAGTTCAAACCCAGGACTGAAAAAACAAAACAAAAACCCAAGCCTGGAAGTGGCGCTGTGGCTCAAAGAACTATAGAGCATTAGGCTTGCGCACAAAGAGGTGCAGGGACCATGCCCTGCCCTGAGTTCAAGCCTCAGGACTGGCAAAAAAAAAGGGTAGAGTACTAGCCTTGAGCACCAAGAGACTCAAGGACAGTACCTGGGCCCTGAGTTCAAGCCCCACAACTGACCACCCCCTCCTCCAATTAATTTGCAATCCAGGCACTTGGGTTCATGCCTGCAGTCTTAGTTACTCGGGAGGCTAAGATCTGAGGACTGTGGTTCCAAGGCAGCCTAGGTATAAAAGTCTTAGTTATTTAGGAGGCTAAGGTCTGAGGACTGTGGTTCCTAGGCAGCCTGGCCACAAAAGTCTGAGATTTTTTTTTTTTTTTTTGATCGGTCGTGGGGCTTGAACTCTGGGCCTGGGCGCTGTCCCTCAGCTCTTCAGCTCAAGGCGAGCGCTCTACCACTTGAGCCACAGTGCCACTTCCGGTTTTCTGGTGGTTTATTGGAGATAGGAGTCTCATGGTCTCTCCTGCCCGGGCTGGCTTTGAACCATGATCCTCAGATCTCAGCCTCCTGAGTAGCTAGGATTACAGGTGTGAGCCACCAGCTCCCGGCTTAAGTCTGAGATTCTTATCTCCAATTAATCAGCAGAGAGACAGAAGTGGAGTTGTATAGCTTAAATGGTAGAACACTAGTCTTGAGCAAAATACTCAGGGACAGTCCAGGCCCTGAGTTCAGACCGCAGGACTGGCACACACAAAAAAACTTTTGCAAAGTAGTTTTCTCCTAAAAATCTCACTCATACTATGAATTTTTCTTTAGCATAGAAAACATGATTATAGGGGTCTGGGAAAGTGGCTCAGTTGTAAGAGTGCTTGCCTTGCATGCATAAGGCCCTGGGTTAGATTCCACAGCACCACATAAACAGAAAAAGCCATAAGTGGTGCTATAGCTCAAGTGGTATAGTGCTAGCCTTGAGCTGAAGAGCTGAGGGACAGCGATCAGGCCCAGAGTTCAAGCCTCACGACCAATTACCCTCCCCCCCCCCAAAAAAAAAGGAAAAAAGAAAACATGATTAGAAATATGTGTTAAGGGCTAGAGCCATGAGTATTTGCTTAATGCAAGACCCCTGAGTTCAAACCCTAGTACTCCTTCCCCTCCCCCCAAAAAAAATGTTTGCTGAGGGCTGGGAACGTGGCTCAGTGGTAGAGCGCTTGCCTTGCATGCATGAGGCCCTGGGTTCAATTCCACAGCACCACATAAGAAAAAAGCCGGAAGTGGCGCTGTGGCTCAAGTGGTAGAGTGCTAGCCTTGAGCTGAAGAGCTGAGAGACAGCGCCCAGGCCCAGAGTTCAGGCCCCACGACTGAACCCCCCAAAAAAACAAAAAAAATAGATCTGGTTTCCTTAATAATTGTTTTGCTTTCTGTTAATACTATTAAATTTTAAAAAAATGGCAGTGGCAAATACCCTGGAGCTAAAATTACTTTCTCCCTTTTCTCTTTTCTCCTGCCCTCCTCTCCTACCCTTCCAACTCTTTTTTATTTTTTGTGAATGTCCTAGTGCTCTACCACTTGTGCCACTTCTGGCTTTTTTTTTTTTTTTTTTTCTTTTGTGGTTGTGGGGCTTGAATTTTGTGCCTGAGCGCTGTCCCTCAGCTCTTCAATTCAAGGCTAGTGCTCTACCACTTGAGCCACAATGCCACTTCTGATTTTCTGAGTGGTTTATTGGAGATGAGTCTCACAGACTTTCCTGCCCCAGCTGGTTTTGAACCTTTATCCTCAGATCTCAGCCTCCTTAGTAGCTAGGATTACAGGCGTGAGCCACTTGTGACCGGTGACTTCCAGCTCTTTTGATGGTTAATTGGAGATCAGAGTCCCATGGGCTTTCCTGCTCATCGGCTATGAACTCTAGTCCTCAGATCTCAGCTTCCTGAGTAGCTAGGATTATGATCTGAGACTGCTGCTCTGCTTTTTACTTTTTTTTTTTTTTTTTTTTTTTTTTGCCAGTCCTGGGGCACTGTCCCTGAGCTTCTTTTGCTCAAGGCTACCACTCTACCACTTGAGCCACAACACTACTTCCAGCTTTTTCTTTTTATGTGATACTGAGGAATTGAACCCAGGGCCTCATGCATGCAAGGCAAGCACTCTACCACTGAGCCACCTTCCCAACTCCTGCTTTTTACTTTTGAGGGTGGTGTCTTTCTTGGGTCTTGAGCTCAGGGCCTTGGCACTGTTCCTGAGCCTGCCTCCTACCCCATCTCAAGGCTAGTGCTTTATCACTAGTGCCACAGCTCCACTTTTTAAAATGGTTAATTGGAGATAAGAATCTCATAGAATTTCTTGCTTGGTCTAGCTGTAACCCATGATCCTCAAATCTCAGCCTCCTGAGTAGCTAGGATTTCAAGCATGAACCACCAGCACCCGGCTAGATGCTCTTTTTTTTGAAATAGTAATTCCCCTCTACATTTCTTCCTTCCTTTCCTTTCCTCCCTTCTTGCCCCCTCTCTTTTTCTCTCTTTTCTCTCTTTCTTTTTCCTTTTCTTTTTTAATTGTAAAATACTGTGTAGGGAGGTTACAATTACATGGGCAAGATAATGAGTACATTTC
The DNA here is from genome assembly GCF_024711535.1 of Dipodomys merriami. Lineage (NCBI taxonomy): Eukaryota > Metazoa > Chordata > Mammalia > Rodentia > Heteromyidae > Dipodomys > Dipodomys merriami. Next base: position 322,889 of record NW_027206195.1, on the reverse strand, counting down.
TTATCAAGCATTGTTGCCTCCCCCTGTGTTTCCCCTTCCCATCCCTTTCCATCCCCCCCCCTTTCTCTTTCTTTCTCTTTCTCCCTTTCTTTCAATTCTTTCTTTCTTTCTTTCTTTCTTTCTTTCTTTCTTTCTTTCTTTCTTTCTTTCTCTCTCTCTCTCTCTCTCTCTCTCTCTCTCTCTCTCCCTCCCTCCCTCCCTCCTTCCTTCCGTCCTTCCTTCCTTCTGCACCCCCTTTTTGTTTTTGCTGTGTTGCAGTGGAGAAGCTCAAGCCTAGGGTATTCTAGTGTGTCAGCAGGCAGTCTACCATCCAGCTATATTCTCAGGGTCTTGGTATGTAGCTCAGGCTGACCTGATCTTTGAGATCCCTGTGGTACCGGGATTGTAGATACAGACCACCATGCTGGGTGGGGTGTGTGTGGAGGAGGAGAGAACTTTAATGTGAAAGTTATTTTAAAGTAATAGCTAATATTTTCATAAGAGTTTTAAAATGTGTCTGTTAACATACGGTGGAGTTTTTAGAAAACAAAGTTAATAGACATGGGTTATTCCTAGACATGGTATATATACATAAATATGTATGTATGTATGTGCGTATGTGTTTGTATATAAAACTAGGATAGTTGTGTGATGGTTGCAGGAGTAGGGGAAGGACAGACACCTTTTGAATGTGCTGTGTGATGGTGCTTGGAGCCATTTTGGACTGTAGCTCTGTTTTATCACAGAAAGAATGGCAGGGAAGTTGTTTGCTGTGACTAGAGTTTGCTATGGGCTAGAGTTTCTTAATGAGTAATTTTTAGGTCTTTAAAAAACAAACCTGTGCCCCAAAGGTAGATGGCTTAGGCTACCTTGTGGGTAGGTACCTTTCAAATCTCTTGATTAGAAATGGAAAATGGCAATCTTTTCTCTCATTTTAGATGGGTTATGAGATGTGATTAGCAACAAAATTAAATTGGAAAAGGACAAAAACTGCAAAGTATATTTACTTACGAGTTTGATAAAGGCTACATGAATTGTATTATGTTGGAATTCCATTTGGGTACCTGTGCTATCTTGGTTTATACTTTTTGAAGCATTTTAGTTGCTTACAGAAGAAATATACCTGATTTTTACATAGTGTGCAAGAGAAGGAGCAAGTCTCACATGTTGTAATCGACAGTAAATTTCTTTTAATCTGTCTCTAGAATCCTTGGGATGCTCTAATACACTACCATGAAAGAAGGTTTTCTTGTTTTTCATGGTTGATGGGTTTTGCTTTGAATTGAGTAGCAGGTTTTCTGAATCTTAAGGGGCTGTCAGCCATAGGCCATGGTTCTTTGGAATTTAAACAAAGTATTTTAGGACCAAGGATTGTTTTGAAAAGTGGTAATGCCTAGGAAAATAATTTTCTACTTTACCTAGTTTGAAGTTTGTGCTTACCACAGTTTTTTTTTTTTTTTTGGTCGGTCGTGGGGCTTGAACTCTGGGCCTGGGCGCTGTCCCTCAGCTCTTCAGCTCAAGGCGAGCGCTCTACCACTTGAGCTACAGCGCCACTTCCGGTTTTCTGGTGGTTTTATTGGAGATAGGAGTCTGGCGGTCTCTCCTGCCCGGGCTAGCTTTGAACCGCGATCCTCAGATCTCAGCCTCCTGAGTAGCTAGGATTACAGGCGTGAGCCACCAGCGCCCGGCCTTACCACAGTTTTTATGTCAGAATCTGACCATAGTTGATCTTACATATTCTTCTTTCCTCTTCCTCTTCCTATTCCTCTTCCTCCTCCTCTTTCTCCTCCTTTTCTTCCTTTTTCTTTTCCTTTTGTTGGTTGTGGGGCCTGCACGCTGTCCCTGAGCCTCTTTTTGACCGAGGCTAGCACTCTACCACTTGAACCACAGTGCCACTCCTGGTTTTTGAGTGGTTTGTTGGCGATAAAGAGTCTGTCTCATGGGGACTTTTCTGCCTGGGATGGCTTTGAACTGTGATCCTCAGATCTCAGCCTCTTGAGTAGCAACAATTATAGGTGTGAGCCACCAGCATCTGGCTTGTATATAATTCTTAAAGCTAGCAATGGAATTTTAGTGCCCAGTAAAAAATACCTTTTTGAAAATGTCATGTGATTCATAGTACTAGATTAACAAAGCATAGCCTTTCCATTTTTTGCAGTTATTAGAATAGTTTATTCTGAAACTACTAAATTGTGCCCTCTTTCCCTCCCTTCTTCCCCCTACCCCCTCCCACCCACCCTCCCTCATTTTTTCTATGAGTGTGGATTCTAGGGCTTGAACTCTGGCTCTTGCTTGTGGTTTTTGCTCAAGGCCACCTCTCTACACTTGAGCTACATCTCTAGCTCCTTCATCCTCCTCTTTGCTGGTAACTGAGCCTTGAACTTAGGACTTCCCACTCACTTGACTTTGTTGCTCCACTGGTGCTCTTCCACTGAATCATACTTTTTGCTGGTGAATTGGATTTGGAGTCTCACTAGACTTTCCTGCCTAGGCTAGTGTTGAACTGTAATCCTCATCTATCAGCCTCCTGAGTAGGATTACAGGCATGAGCCACTATACTCAGCAGATTTTTTTTTTGTTTTTTGGTAGTATGGGGGTTTAAACTGAGAGCCTTCTGCTTTCTAAGTTCTACCACTTGAGCCACACACCCAACCACATCAGAAATTCATTCCTTTGTTGAATAATATTCCTTATCATTATCATCACTTATTATTATTATTTTGGCCTTTACTTTATTCTTACTATTTTAGCCAGGCACAGGTGGCTCTTTACAGGTGGCTCACCTGTAATCCTGTCTATTCAGGACGATCTGAGGATACTAGTTCAAAGCCAGCCCAGGCAGGGAAAATCCATGAAATGGAGCTGTGGCTCAAGATCACTAGCTTTGAGGGGAAAAAAAGCCAATAAAGCATAGGGAACTATTTATACTTTCTGGTATCATCATGCTCACTCTCCCCCCCTCCCCCCTTAAGATTGTGGGGTCTTAAGAGCAATTTTTCTCCAAGACTGTTTTAGAATTCTATCTTTCCAGTCTCAGGTGTCCAAAGCCCCTTTCCCCCAATCTGGGTAGTTAGGTATGTGCTACCACACATAGCTTTTTGTCTTTTTTTTTTTAATCAGTCATGGGGCTTAAACTGTGGGCCTGGGCACTGTCCCTCAGCTCTTCAGCTAGCACTCTACCACTTGAGCTACAGCACTTCAGGTTTTCTGGTGTTTAATTGGAGATAGGAGTCTCACTGACTTTTCTGCCTGGGCTTTGAACTGCCATGTTCAGATCTCAGCCTCCTGCTGTAGCTGGAATTAAGGTGTGAACCACTGGCCCCCAGATTTTTGTACAGGTCTGGAGGACTTGAGCTCAAGGCCTAGGCACTGTCCCTGAGCTTTGTCCCTCAATGCCAGTATACTGCCGGTTAAGCCACACGTCTACTTCCAGCATTTTGCTAGTCAGTTCGAAATAGTCTCACAGACTTTCCTGCCTAGGGGCTTTAAACTCCAGTCTTCAGATCTCAGCCTACTGAGTAGCTAGGATTTACAGGTATGAGCCACTGGTGCCTGACAAAAGATTACTTTTTAAGAGGGTATTGTGTGGCCCACCTGGCCTGGAAGTGCCAGAGCTCTTTCTTTGAGTGCTGGGTCATAGGTGTAGGTCACCATACCCTGCCCATCTCCTTAATCATTGCTGAGGTTGAACAGCTTTTCCTTTTCTTTTTTTGTCGTTGGTCGTGGGGCTTGAACTCTGGGCCTGGGCTCTGACCCTCAGCTCTTCAGCTCAAGGCAAGCATTCTACCACTTGAACCACCGCACCACTTCAGTTTTCTGGTGGTTTACTGGAGGTAAGAGTTCACGGACTTTCCTGCCTGGGCTGGCTTTGAACCATGATCCTCAGATCTCAGCCTCCTGAATAGCTAGTATTACAGGTGTGAGCCACTGGTACACGGCGCTTTTCACTTTCTTTTTGGGCATTTATTTATCTCTAGAAATGTGTCTTTGGCTCATGTTTTATCTATGTATTTATTTGCTGGTCTTGGGGCTTGAACTCTGAGTCTGGGCACTTTTTCTTACCTTCTTTTGCACAAGGCTAATGCTTTACTGCTTGAGTCACAGTGCTACTTCCATTTTTTTCTGTGTAGTTTATTGGAGGTAAAAGTCTCCTGGACTTTACTGCCAACCCCACTCACACTCCTTGTTTTGGAATCACAATCCTCAGATCTCAGCCTTGTGAGTAGCTAGGATTACAGACGTGAGCCATCAGCACCTAGTTTGTTGTTGTTACATCATTATTTTTTAGGTAAATTTAACATGTCTCAGAAGGCCTAGGAAGGTGGCTCAGTGCTTGCCTTGTATGCATGAGGCTCTGGGTTCAATTCCTCAGCACCATATAAACAGAAAAAGCTGGAAATGAGGGCTGGGAAGGTGGCTCAGTGGTAGAGTGCTTGCCTTGCATGCCTGAGGCCCTGGGTTCGATTCCTCAGCACCACATAAAGCAGAAAAAGCTGGAAGTGGTGCTGTGGCTCAGGTGGTAGAGCACTAGCCTTGAGCTGAAGGGCTGAGGGACAGTGTCCAGGCCCAGAGTTCAGGCACCATGACTGGCAAAAAATAAAATAAAATAAAATAAAAAAAAAACTTTCAAAATGTTTTTGTCTGCTAATACTTGGAATTTGTTATACACAGGATAAAGAACACAAACATTAAAAAAAAAAAAACCCTTGTAGTTAGAAAAAAACTTAAAAAACTTGTATGTGGTTTAAAGATATAGCAGTTGGTTAGCACGTATATGGACCTGGTTTTATTTCCTTGCATCACAACAGAAGAGGGGGAACTATTTACATTTTACCTTTTATTTATTTATTTATTTTTTGGTCCAGTCGTGGGGCCTGAACTCTGGGCCTGGGCGCTGTCCCTCAGCTCTTCAGCTCAAGGCTAGCGCTCTACCACTTGAGCCAGAGCGCCACTTTCGGCTTTTTTCTTTTTTTGCCTATGTGGTGCTGAGGAATCGAACCCAGGGCCTCGAGCATGCAAGGCAAGCGCTCTACTACTGAGCCACCTTCCCAGCCCTACATTTTACCTTTTAATTCCAAATTCAAATGATGCCAGTTTGTTTTAGATCTCAGCCTCTTTAGTCTAACTCTAGAAGTTGACATCTTCCTGGTCCCACCAGTAAGCTTACTTCATTTTTGTCTTAAAGTAGTTTTACAAAGGGGTTTGAATTTACCATGTCAGTTTGAGTACAATGCATCTTTTTTTTTTTTTTCCTGTTGGCCCTGGGGCTTGAACTTGGGGCCTGACTGCTGCCACTGAGCTCTTTGTTTGTTTCCCTCCCCTCCCCTCCCCTCCCTGCCCCTCCTCTCCACGCCCCTCCCCTCCCCTCTTTTTGGTCGGTGGGAGGGGCCTGAACTCAGGGCCTGGGCACTGTCCCTCAGCTCTTCAGCTCAAGGCTAGCGCTCTAACCACTTGAGCCATAGCACCACTTCTGGCTTTTCTGAGTATTTGGTGCTGAGGAATTGAACCCAGGGCCTCATGAATGCAAGGCAAGTAATCTATCACTGAGCTGCCTTCCCAGCCACCTGAGCTCTTTTTGTTTAAAGTTAGTGCTCCACCACTTTTAGTTATAGTGCCACTTCCAGTTTTCTGGTGATTAATTGGAGATAAGTCTCATGGACTTTCCTGGTGGGGCTGGCTTCAAACCACAGTCCTCAGATCTAAGCCTCCCTGAGTAGCTAGGATTATAGGCATTAGCCATTGGCACCTGGCTTAATAATTTTTAAGTATAATTTTATTGTTATTAAGGTATACAGAAGTGATACCATTTCATTTTAGTAATTTTTATGAAATAGTTAACCTAGAATTCTAGGCACAAGAGCAAATCCAGTGGTTCCCTATGTCCAGTTTGGTCATAGCTCCAGCCATACCAAATGAAGAGCTCAGTAATGTTTGGGTAGAGGAAGTTTATCAAACTACACAGCCTTGGGAAGAAAGTACTTTAACCCATTTGCAACCATCTTCGGGGTACAGACATAAGGTCCCCCCCCCCCTTTGGTAGTACTGGTTCATGGCCTTTAACTCTGGACCTGGGTGCTTTCCTGAGGTTTTTTGCTCAAGGTTAGTGCTCTACCACTTTAGTCAGAGCTCTACTTCAAGCTTTTTCTGGTACTTAATTGGAGATAAGAGTCTCAAGGACTTACCTGTGGGACTGGCTTTAAACCGTGGTCCTCAGATCTCAGCCTCCTGAGTAGCACTAGGATTACTGGCTTGAGCCACCAGCACCTGGCCACACATAAGCTTTTGATTTACTAGAAAAAGGATTAGTGGCTGGGCATGAAAGCTATGCATTGTTATAGTCCCATTCACTGTGAGACCTGATTGATCATTACCTGTTATGGTTTTGGGAGAGGTTCCTGTATCTCATGTACCACTTTATCAGAGTAGTCTGGTCAGGATAAGCAAACCATTGTTGAGTGGTGTGATATCTGTCCCTGAGGCTCTGCTTTTTCCCTTTTGGACCATCCATCCTTATAAATACATTATTGATCATTGCTGTACTTCTGGGATTTCAAGGTGGTTTGCCATTCAAGGTGAATGGCTTATAGCACAGACATCCAAAAATGGAGGCAAAGATGCCTGTCCTTTCTCCTACTTTTAGTTAATGCCTAGGCTCAACTAAGGAGTCAGTGCTAATGAGAAAAAGCAACATAAGTATCTGTTATAACTATCCATTAATACCAAGAAAAGAAAAATTCTGTATTTGGATTACTGTGTGAAATTCACATTGACTTTCAAAAGAAGAGAAAGCAAAGCAATTCTGTTTGCCTGGGTTTCTCAACTATAGACACTGCTCACCTTTGAGACCAGAGAATTCTTTGTTGTGAGGACTGTCCTTTGTACTACAGGACATTAGACAAAATTCCTGGCTTCTCAAATACTAGATACTTACAAAATGCAGGCAACAACAGTTCTATTCCCAATGGAGTAGAGGATTTATAAATGAAATAAAATAGCCATCCAGACCCTGGTCTTTGTTAGACATTTTAATACCAGTGTGGCGCGGCCCACTCCCCCCCCCCCCCCCCCCCCATTGCTTGGTCTACCTGCTGGTCTATATTAACAGCCTAAAGCCTTTTTGTCAATCAGGTCATTACTTTTTTTTTTTTTTTTTTTGGTCGGTCTGTCGTGGGGCTTGAACTCGGGACTTGGGCACTATCCCTGCACTCTTCACCTGAAGGCGAGCACTCTACCGCTTGAGCCATAGCACCACTTCTGGTTTTGTAGTGGTTTATTGGAGATAAGAGTCTCACAGACATTTTTTTTTTTGGGTGGGGGGGTCCGGTCGTGGGGCCTGAACTCTGGGCCTGGGCACTGTCCCTCAGCTCTTCAGCTCAATGCTAGTGCTCTACCACTTGAGTCACAAGCCACTTTGGCGTTTTTCTTTTTGCTTATGTGGTGCTGAGGAATCGAACCCAGGGCCTCATGCATGCAAGGCAAGCGCTCTACCACTGAGCCACCTTCCCAGCCCTCTCACGGACTTGCTGCCCGGGCTGGCTTTGAATTGTGATCCTCAGATCTCAGCCTCCTGAGTAGCTAGGATTACAGGTGTGAGCCACCGGCGCCTGACTTAGGTCATACTTTTTTATGCCAGTCCTGGGGTTTGAATTCAGGGCCTAGGCACTGTTCCTGAGCTTTATTGCTCAAAGCTAGTGCTCTTACCACTTGACCTACTGGACTTTTTTGGAGGTTAATTGGAGATAAGAGTCTCATGGGCTTTCTTGCCCCCAGGCTGGATTTGAACTACTAGATCTCAGCCTCCTGAGTACCTAGGCGTGAGCCACGTCACCTGACTCAATCAGGTTATTGATGGGACTTAAAAAATTACTAATATCCTGCTGGGTGCTGGTGGCTCATGTCTGTAATCCTAGCTACTCAGGAGGCTGAGATCTGAGGATCGTGGTTCAAAGCCAGCCCAGGCAGGAGAGACCATGAGACTCTTATCTCCAATAAACCACCAGAAAACCAGAAGTGGCACTGTAGCTCAAGTTGTAGAGCGTTTGCCTTGAGCTGAAGAGCTGAGGGACAGTGTCCAGGCCCAGAGTTCAAGCCCCACGACAGACCAAAAAAAAAAAAAAAAAAATTACTAATATCCTATGTTCTGTTTGCTACCAAGATTTTGGGGGGAGAGTATAGTGTTACTGGAGATTGAATCAAAGTCCTTGAGTATACATTTGATTCAGTGCATACCAGCATTCTATCACTGATCTGTAGCTCCATCTCAAGAATATGTATGTATCCTTGCTTGGTGCTGGTGGCTCATGCCTGTAATCCTAGTTATTGAGGAGGCTGAGGATGGAGGTTTGAAGCCAGTTTGGGCAGGAAAGTCTGTGAGACTCTTACCTCCAACAAACTACTCAGAAAAAGCCAGAAGTGGCACTGTGGTTCAAGTAGTAGAGCCCTAGCCTTGAGCACAAAGAGGCTCAGGGACAGTGCCTTGGCCCTGAGTTCAAGCTTGAAAGGCTTCTACAGGAGGATCAGAAATTAAAGTGCAGCCTGGGCTGATAAGGGGAGGCACTGACACACACACACACACACACACACACACACACACACACACACACACACACACACACACACTCTCTCTCTCTCTCTCTCTCTCTCTCTCTCTCTCTCTCTCCACACACACACTCTCTCTCTCTCTCTCTCTCTCTCTCTCTCTCTCTCTCTCTCTCTCTCTCTCTCTCTCTCTCTCTCTCTCACGTACACACACAAATCTGGTTGCTTTCATATTTGTTAATGAAAATCTTAGTCTTAGTAGTCATAATTGTAAGTTATTATTCTTAGCCAGGCACTGGTGGCTCACGGATGTGAGCCTAGCTACTCAGGAGGCTGAGATTTGAGGGTCTGAAAATAGCATTTTGAAGCTAGCTGGCACAGGAAAGTCTTTGAGACTCTTTGTTGTTATTGTTGTTGTTGGTCATGGGGCTTGAACTCTGGACCTGGGCACTGTCCCAGAGCTCTTCAGCTCTAGGTGAGCACTCAACCACTTCCAGCGCCACTTCCAGTTTTCTGGTGGTTAATTGGAGATAAAAGTCTCACAGACTTTGCTTTCCCTGGCTGGCTTTGAACCACTATCCTCAGATCTCAGCCTCCTGAGTAGAATTACAAGTGTTAGCCACTCGTGCCTGGCCTGAGATTCTTACCAATTAATCACCAAAAAGCTAGAAGTGGAGCTGTGGCTAAGTGCTAGCTTGAGCCAAAAAGCTCAGGGACTTGGCCCCGAGTTCAAGCCCCAGGACCAGCACACACAAAAAGTTATTCTTTTTTTTTTTTTTTGTCGGTCGTGGGGCTTGAACTCTTGAGCCACAGCGCCACTTCCGGTTTTCTGGTAGTTTATTGGAGATAGGAGTCTCACGGTCTCTCCTGCCAGGGCTGGCTTTGAACCATGATCCTCAGATCTCAGCCTCCTGAGTAGCTAGGATTACAGGCGTGAGCCACCAGCACCCAGCAAGTTATTCTTCTAAGTAAATGTAAGAAATAATTTATCATTGTCCTATGAAATATATCTAGAAGTGTAACTAGATAATTTTTTTTTTTTTGTCGGCCGTGGGGCTTGAACTCTGGGCCTGGGCGCTGTCCCTCAGCTCTTCAGCTCAAGGCGAGCGCTCTACCACTTGAGCTACAGCGCCACTTCCGGTTTTCTGGTGGTTTATTGGAGATAGGAGTCTCACGGTCTCTCCTGCCCGGGCTGGCTTTGAACCGCGATCCTCAGATCTCAGCCTCCTGAGTAGCTAGGATTACAGGCGTGAGCCACCAGCGCCCGGCGTAACTAGATAATTTTTGTTTTGTTTTTTTCTGCTCTACCACTTGAGCCACAGCTCTACTTTGTATTACTCTCTCCTTGATAGGGCTTTCTGCACTTCCCAGGTTGGTCTCATGTGATCCCCATTTGTGATCCCCAGTGTCAACCTCTGTAGCAGCTGGGACTACAGGCAGACCAACTCCATGTGGCATAGAGTTTCTTTAAATTATGTTTCTTATAAAGTCCTTATCATTTAAAACCAACTCTTACTGGACATAGGTGGCTTAATGCCTGTATTCTTAGCTTCTTAGAAGCCTGAGATCTGAGGATCAGTTTAAAGAGCCTGGGCAGGAAAGTCCTTGAGACTTTTTTTTTTTTTTTTTGGGTCCGGTTGTAGGGCCTGAACTCTGGGCCTGGGCGCTGTCCCTTAGCTCTTGAGCTCAAGGTTAGTGCTCTACCACTTGAGCCACAGCACTACTTCCGGCTTTTTTCTTTTTTCTTATGTGGTGCTGAGGAATCGAACCCAGGGCCTCATGCATGCAAGGCAAGTGCTCTACCACTGAGCCACCTTCCCAGCCCCGTTGAGACTTTTAAAAAAATTTTTATTTATTTTTTATTGTGAAAATACTGTACAGAGGGGTTACAATTACATGGGCAAGATAGTGAGTACATTTCTTATTAAGCATTGTAGCCTCCTCCTTTGTTTCCCCTTCCCATCCCTTCCCAGCCTCTAACACCCCCCCCCCCCAGACTTTTTTTTTTATTTCGTTGGTCATAAGCTTGAACTCAGGGCCTGAGTACTAGCCTTGAGTTCTGTTCAAGGCTAATGCTCTGCCCCTTGGAGCCACAGTGCCACTTACAGTTTTCAGGTGGTCTCATGGACTCAGATCTCAGCTTCCTAATAAGCGAGGATTAGGATTACAGGAGTGAGCTACTGGCACCCGGCTCTTGTGGCTTTGCTCATGCTAGTCAGGCAGTCTTCTACTAAGCTACATTCTTCAGTCCCAAGAAAGTTACCTTTTGGGGTTTGTACTCAGGTCCTTGTATTGGTACTTGCTAGTTAGGCCTGTCTACTACTGGAGCTGTCTATGACTGTCTACTATTGACTCAAGGTTTTTTATTTGCCTTACATTCATAGCTACTTAGCTCTTACTCCAAGTCTGTGTGTATGTGTGAGTGTATGCCTGCGTGCAGGTTCTGGGGCTTGTACCTAGGGCTGGGCGGTGCCCCTGAGCTTGAATCACTGCTCCACTTCTAGCTTTTTGGTGGTTAATTGGAGATAACAGTCTCATAGACTTTGATGCCTAGACTGGGTTTTGAATTATCTCAGCTTCCTTAGTAGCTGTGAGCTGCTGGAACCTAACTTTTTTTTTTTTTGGTCGGTCATGGGCCTTGAACTCTGGACCTGAGCGCTGTCCCTTAGCTCTTCAGCTTCAGCTCAAGACTAGCGCTTTACCACTTGAGCTACAGCACCACTTCTGGTTTTCTGGTGTTTTGGTTTTTTTTTTTTTTTTTTTTTTTTTTTGGGGGTCCGGTCATGGGGCCTGAACTCTGGGCCTGGGCGCTGTCCCTCAGCTCTTCAGCTCAAGGCTAGCACTCTGCCACTTGAGCAACAGCGCCACTTCTGGCTTTTTTCTTTTTGCTTATATGTGGTGCTGAGGAATCGAACCCAGGGCCTCAGGCATGCAAGGCAAGTGCTCTACCACTGAGCCACCTTCCTAGCCCCTTTTCTGGTGGTTTATTAGAGATAAGAGTTTCAAGGACTTTCCTGCCCAGGCTGGCTTTGAACTGTGATCCTCAGATCTCAGCCTCCTGAGTAGCTAGGACTACACATGTGAGCCACTGGCAACTGGCTGGAACCTGACTTTTATCTCAAGTCTTTGTTTCCTTTGTTGGGTTGAGGATATAGCTAGAGCACTTGCCTAGCCTGCCTGAGGTTCTGGGTTAGATCCTCAGCACCAGAAAACAAAAGCAAAACAAAGTCAGCTTTAATTGTAGTTTAATTCCTTCCTTTTGGTTCTCTCTAACATAGCTTTATTTCCCTACATTTCAAAATGTAGAAAGTGAGTTTTTGTTGTTGTTGTTGTTGGTTGTGGTACTTGAACTGGGCCTGGGGGCGCTGTCCCTCAGCTCTTCAGTTCTAGGTGAGCACTCTACCACTTAATCCACAGCACCACTTCCAGTTTTCTGAGTGGTTTATTGGAGATAAGAGTCTCACAGAGTTTCCTGCCCAGGCTGGCCTTGAACCATGAACTAGGATTACAAGCAGAAAGTGAACTTTTTGGCAGTAACCTCGTAAAGTTTGCATCTTTAACATACGAGGGCTAAATTAATATGGGGGTAAATTCCTAGTTTTCTAAAAATAGCTTTAGTTTTATGTAAGAAAGAAACCACAGTATTTGTCTTTAATTTTTGAAAGAAAAACAAATAGCATCAGAGTTCTGTCCACTAAGACATGACTGATTTATCTGGATGTTTTAGTGGTTGTCTTGGATATGAAATTTGTAGTCTTAGTACAAATGACAAAAACTACCATGGGCCATTTCCTCTAGCTCATGTGGGTAAGATAGATTATTCCTGAGAGTTACTTGCTTGAGACAAGAGCTTGCCATCCTAGGGAGGAAAGTATGAAGCAACATTTCATAAAGATAGCAGTACCTGCTGTTAATCTGCTTGAAAATACTGTAAATAAACTAAAAATTGTAATAGTCTTGTACAGCCAGTACTAAGCAGAGAATTTTGTGTTTCTCACAGTTCTTAGATATATTAGACAAGATAAAAATGTATCCCTCTCAAGTTGGACTCTGGTGGCTCATGCCTGTAATCCTAGCTCCTCAGGAGGCTGAGGATCATGGTTTGAAGCCTTGGCAGGAAAGTCCCTAAGATTATTATTTTTAATTAACTACCAAAAACCTGGAAGTGGAGCTGTGGCTCAAGTGGTAGAGTGTTAGCCTTGAACAACAACAAAAACAAGCCTGAGTTCAAGCCCTAGGATCGGCGCGCACATACACACACACACAAACACACACACTCCCTCTTTTAATTTGGTTTTGTAGATAACCATTTATTCCCCCCCCCCTTTTTTTTTTTTGGTCAGTTGTGGGGCCTGAACTGTGGCCTGGGTGCTGTCCTTCAGTTCTTCAGCTCAAGGCTAGCGCTCTACCACTTGAGCCACCGTCTCAGCTTTTTTTTTTTAAAAACAGGCATAAGTCACACAGTGCACAGCTCTCAAGTCAATTATGTACTTTTTCATTAGAGCTTCAAACACTTAGAAACAAAATTACCTGAAAAATTATTTTGGGTATTTTATTTCCTAAAAATTAATTTACCAATGAGGTAGTCATCGTCGTCGTTGTGGTCGCTCTCCTCCTCCTCCTCCTCCTTTTCCTCTTCCTCTTCCTCCTTCTCTTCTTTCTCTTTCTTTCTCTTTCTCTTTCTCTTTCTCTTTTTCTTTTTCTCTTCCTCGCTGAACATCCTTAATGTGAGGGGGGTCAAGCATAAAATCCTAGCTACTTAGAAGGCTGGGATCAGGGAACAGTACGTAGTTTGAGGCTAGCCTGGCCATAAAAATAAAGCAAAAAGGGGTGAGGTGTGACTTATGTGGTAGAGTACTTGCTTAGCAAGCATAAGGCCCTGAGTTCAAACTTCATGCTGACAAAAAATAATTAGAAAAATCCAAAATTAGAAATGTTCAAAACATATGAAACTTTCTGAGCTTCAACATCACACTACTCTTATACTACTATAAAACTTTCATATGTAAAATTCATAAAAATACTGTACACAGTTACATGAATGTTAAGATACATATGAAATGTAAATGAATTTAAATGTTCAGACTGAAGTCCCATTCCAGAGATATCACATGAAAATCCTAGTGTTTCTGCTCGTAAGCATTTCAAATAAAGGGCCATTCAGGCTGGAGTAAGAACAGTGTCAATAATATTTTGAGTGCTTGGTGTATTCAAAACCCTATGGTAGTTGGGTGCCAGTGGCTTACATCTGTAATCTAGCTACTAAAGAGGCTGAGATCTGAGGACTACGGTTTAAACCCAGCCTGAGAGCAGGAAAGTCCTTGAGACTTTCCCCCCCTTCCCCCAGTCCTGGGGCTTGAACTCAGGGCCTGAGCACTGTCCCTGAGCCTCTTTTGATCAAGGCTAGCACTCTACCACTTGAGCAACCGCACCAATTCCAGCTTTTCCTGTTTATATGGGACTGAGGAATCGAACCCAGGGATTGATGCATGTTAGGCAAGCATTCTACCACTAAGCCACATTCCCAGTTCTCCCTGAGACTCTTATCTCCAATAAGCCACCAGAAAACTGGAAGTGGCACTGTGGCTCAAGTGGTAGAGCACTCGCCTTGAGCTGAAGACCTGAGGGACAGCCCCCAGGCTCAGAGTTCAAACCCCACAACTATATTTAGCCCTGTGGGATCAATACTGTTTTTATTATTTCTGTTTTACATCTGGGGCTGAGCCAAGATTTAAAACTAGATCTCTGGGGCTGGAGAGTTGGCTCAATGGTAGAGTGATTGCCTCGCATGCATGAGGCCCTGAGTTTGATTCCTCAATACCACATAAGCAGAAAAAAGCCTAAGTGGCCTGTGGCTCAAGTAAGTGGTAGGGCCCTAGCCTTGAGCTAAAGAGATGAGGGACAGTGTCCAGGCCCAGAGTTCAGCCCCCCCCCCTGACAAAAATAAATAAACAAAAAAAACCCAGACCTCTGGATCTAGGTTTATAGCCATTGTTTTCTATTATTATCCTGTGAATTACATTCACTAATTTTCTCTCCATGTCTTTCTGTTGTATATCTCTTACATGTGTGCACACATATGTACACATACACATGTATACATTGAGATAGGATCCTGCCATGTAGCCCAAACTGGACTTGTTGGTCTTGAATATGTGCGTTCTCTTGCTGTTCAAGACCAGACCTCAGCTCTCACTGGGTCTTACTTCATTTGGAGAAAAAGTAGTCACTTTACTCATGGAAAACAATATTTGAGCCAGATGCCTCTGGCTCATGTCAGTAATCCTAGCTACTCAGGAGTCTGAGATCTGAGGATCACAGTTTAAAGCCAATCTCAGCAGAAAAGTCCATGAGATTCTTATCTCTAATGAAATACTCAGAAAAAGCAAGAAATGGCACTGTGGCTAGAGCACAAGTCTTGAGTACAAAGAGGCTCAGAGACAGTGCCCAGGCCCTGAATTCAAGCTCCAGGACCAGCCAAAAAACAAAACAAAAAACAATACTTGTCTTTTGGATGACATATGTTGTTGAGGAGAGAGAGAGAGAGAGAGCGAGAACGAGAGCGAGCGCACTCTGATTTCAGCATTTTTTTTCACTTACAGCTATGTTCTATTACTTCAGCATTCTCAGGCCAGTGTTTACTGTTGTACCACCTCTGAAGATTGAAAATGATAGGTGGAGTCAATGAAATCTCAGTCTTAAAGTTGTCTGTTAATTGCTGCTATTACTAACTTTAAGAAGTTTTCTATGTTACTCATTTTACTGTTCATTTTTGTACTCAAATTTGTGGGGTTTTGTTTTTGCCCATGTGTAGCAGTGATTCCAGCAGCAGTTCAAGTGATGACTCTCCAGCCCGATCCGTTCAGTCGGCAGCAGTCCCTGCACCCACTTCCCAGTTGCTTTCATCTCTCGAAAAAGATGAACCTCGTAAAAGTTTTGGGATCAAAGTTCAGAATCTGCCAGTACGCTCTACAGGTAAAATTTTATGTGACTTACACTCTTTTAGCTGCTATTGAGGAATGAGATAGACTTGTGTACACTATACAGTAAAAACAAGCATTCCTTTTGTGTCTTGTTAACATTTAAGATTGTTTAAGTGATGGGCTGGGAATGTGGAATAGTGGAAAGTGCTTGTCTAGCATGTATGAAACCCTGGGTTCAATTCCTCAGTACCACATAAACAGAAAAAGCCAGAAGTGGTGCTGTGGCTCAAGTGGTAGAATGCTAGAACAAAAGAAGTTTAGGGACAAGCCAGGTGCCCATGGCTTACGCCTGTAATCCTAGCTACTCAGGAGGCTGAGATTGAGGATGATTCAAAGCCAGCCTGGGCAGGAAAGTCTGTGAGACTCTTATCTCTAATAAATCACTTGAAAATCGAAAGTGGCCCTGTAGCTCAAGTGGTAGAGTGCTCGCCTTGAGCTGAAGAGCCCAGGAACAACGCCCAAACCCAGAGTTCAAGCCACACAAACCACCCAAAAAAAAAAAAAAAGCTTAGCGACAGTGCCCAGTCCCTGACCTGAGTTCAAGCCCCAGGACTGGCAAAAAAGGGAAAAAACAAGTGATTATTATAAATGTAGTTTAATTTCTAGTTCGTTATCCTTGGACTATGTATGGAAATTGCATGGTAAATGGAATTTTGTGCATAATGTGTACATATACATACTTCCATATACCTACATATTAGATATGTAAACATGTTATTTACAAGTGTGTGGTATGATAGATGACATATAAAGAAAGCATGGATTGCTGGTGGCTGATGGCTCACACCTGTAATTTAGTCACTTTGGAAGCTATCAGCCCAGAAGTAATGTTTTAACAAAACTTAGAACAAATATCAAGGGAGAGTTGGGTGCTGATGGCTCTTGCTAATTCAAGCTATTCATTCAGGAGGCTGAGATCTGAGGATGGTGGTTTGAAGGTAGCCCAGGCAGGAAAGTTTGTGAGACTCTTATCTTTAATAAACTACTCTGAAAAAGCCAGAAGTAGTGCTGTGGCTCAACTGGTAGAACACGAGGCTTGACCAAAAAGGAGCTCAGGGACAGTGTTCAGGCCCAGAGTTCAAGCTCCAGGAATGCCAGAAACCAAACACCAGGCCAGAGATTTAGTTGCATATTTATTGAGTTGTATTACACTGGAAAAACTAACTTGTCTTTGGAAATTTAGATACAAGCCTTAAAGATGGCCTTTTCCATGAATTTAAGAAGTTTGGCAAGGTGACTTCAGTACAGATACATGGAACTTCAGAAGAGAGGTATGGACTGGTATTCTTTCGGCAGCAAGAGGACCAAGAAAAAGCACTAACTGCATCAAAAGGAAAGCTTTTCTTTGGAATGCAGATTGAAGTAACCGCATGGATAGGGCCAGGTAAGAGACAAGTTGAATTCCAATTACAATTTTTGTCTGCTTATGAGAGTATAGCGTTTTTATCCTGAGTATAGACACTTTGCTAGCTCTACTCATTGACATAATTCTATATCTTTGTTTTTAAAGAGTAGTATATTTATTGTTCACTTTAAAACATTATTGCGTTGGATGGGAAGGGTAGTAATTTTTCTGTTTCTATAATAGAAAAATGCTGATCTTTGTGAGTCTAAAGGTGGTACTTTAGAGGCTGGGAAGGTGGCTTAGTGGTTGAGTGCTTGCCTCCCATGCATGAGGCCCTGGGTTCCATTCCTCAGCACCACATAAGCAGAAAAAGCGGGAAGTGGTACTGTCTTTCTAGTGGTAGAGCGCTAGCCTTGAGTTGAAGAGCTGAGGGACAGCGCCCAGGCCCAGAATCCAGGCTCCATGACCACCACCACCAACAAAAAGGTGATACTTAAGACCATTTTTGGAAGCAGCTTCCTAGAAGGGTTGAATTTGTTTTATTTAGAATGACAGTAGAATCACCTTGAGTTAGGAAGCAGGTTACAGGCTAATCTGTTGTGAGGGATTCATTAGATAATTTTATTTCCATTATTACCAGCACAGATTGGATCCATTATTCTAGGTGATAGACCAGAAATATATTTCCAATACAGTTGGATCTATTAATGTAGGTGACACCGATATTTCTAGATGATCTTAAAATATGAGTAACAGAAGCTGGATTAAGTCTTACAGATAGTGCCCATTGAGTATTTTAAGGAATATTTTACTAGCTTGAAGCTGTAAGACTTAATATAAGAAGTCTCAGACTTCTTGTTTAAAAATGGACTCTGACCCTATATGAGCTAATGAAGTCAAAATTCAAAACATCCATTTGAGAGTATCTGATTTAAAGTGACATGTAAGTAAATTAATACAGATATTAAAATTCTGAAGTTACCTTGTGAATCTGATACAACACTTTTTCTTTTTTCTTTTCTTTATTTTTCTTTTTCTTTCTTTCTTTTTTTTTTTTTTTTTTTCTTTTTGGTGCCGGTCCTGGGACTTGAACTTGGGGCCTGTTAGTTGTCTCTGAGCTCTTTTGAACTCAAGGCTACCCACAGGTACACTTCTGGCTTCAAACTCAGGCAGAATAGTTCATGAGACTCCTTCTTGCTTGATTATCACCACAGGTGTGATTTAAAAAAAACAAAACAAAAAACAAAACCATACCTACCTGGACAGAAATTGATACCCTTATCTCAAAAATGACCAGTAGAGCTGGGTACTGGTGGCTCATGCTTGTATTTCTAGCAACTCAGGAGGCTGAGATCTGTGAATCCCTGGTTCAAAGCCAACTGGGGCAGGAAAAGTCTGTGAGACTCTTATCGTCAGTTAACCAGTAAAAAGTCGGAAGTAGAACTGTGGCTTGAATGATAAGAGTGCTAGCCTTGGCATGAGAGTTGCTCAGGAATAGCACTCAGGTACAGAACCAGCACGCACACATAAAATAATTGGTAGAAAAAAGGGCTGGAGGCATGACTCAGTGGTTGAATTACTCCCTACTAAGTATGAGGCCCTGAGTTCAAACTCCAGTATTGCAAAATAAATAAATCAGTCAAAAATCAATAAAACTAAATGGGTAAGTATCATTTTCAGGCTGGGGTGTGGTTTAAATAGATACAGTGTTTCTCTAGGAAATGAAAGGCCTTGAGTTCAAGTTTAACACATTGAAATGTTATTCAATTTCAAGTTTATTTTCTTTAAAAAATTTTTAATTAGCATATATTAGTTATACAAGGGGGCTTTCATTATGACATACATACCTACAATCAATATGGAACCTGAGTATTGAACTCAGGGCCTCATGCTTGCTAGGCAAGTATGTTACCATTTGAGCCACCCTCAGACCCTTAAGTCCATTTTCTATGTTGAAATCTAAGCAAATTCAATTCAACCTTACTTTTTGTAGTAGGTTTCTTCAGCCTTTGTTTTCCTATTTCTCAGTTAATAAGGAAGCCATTGTGCTAATGGTGTTTACAGTTTTTCAGTTTGTGGGAGTGTTTGTTTAATCCCATTCTTTCTGAGCTCATGTTTTTGTTTTTTGGTCCGGTCGTGGGGCCTGAACTCTGGGCCTGGGCGCTGTCCCTCAGCTCTTCAGCTCAAGGCTAGCACTCTACCACTTGAGCCACAATGCCACTTCTGCTTTTTTCTTCTTATGTGGTGCTAAGGAATCGAACCCAGGGCCTCAAGCATGCAAGGCAAGCGCTCTACCACTGAGCCACCTTCCCAGCCCCTCACTTACTCTCTGAATCCAAGTTAGTGTGCTTGTGTGCTCTCTCTCACTTGTTCTCTCTCCCTCCGCCCCTCCCTCTCTTTCTCTCTCCCGCTCCCTCTCTCCTCTTCTATCTTCTATCTACTCTAGACAAGGTCTTGCAGTGTAGCCTAGGCTGACCTTTTGGCCTTGGGTACTGGGATTATAGTTGTGTGTACCATCACACCTGGTATGAGTTTGTAAGCAGATTTTACATATACGTAAGTATACCTTGCAGTTTCCTTCTCTGTTTACTCTTCCCCATGCCACTTGCAGAAACAGAAAGTGAAAATGAATTTCGCCCTTTGGATGAAAGGATAGATGAGTTTCACCCCAAAGCAACAAGGACTTTGTTCATTGGCAACCTTGAGAAGACCACCACGTACCATGACCTTCGCAACATCTTCCAGCGCTTTGGAGAAATTGTGGTATGTTGCTCTGATAACACAATTCTAGGTCTTTTTCATGAAATATAAAGCATAGGAAAGACATTTATTGCTGTAATAAATATTTTTCTCATTTGCTTTTTTTTGGTGCCAGTCCTGAAACTGACCCTGGGCTTTCCACACTCTGCTTGAGTGAAAAATGCCAAGGACTGGCGCTCAGGCCTTGAGTTCAAGCCTTAGGATGTACATATGTGTGTACATGTACACATATACACACACGAACACATGCATGCTACTGCTTGGGTAGTGTCCCTGAGCTGCTGCTGCTGCTGCTTTGTTGTTGTCTGGTGAGGAAGCTGTCGCTGAGCTCTTTTGCTCAAGGCTAGTGTCCTACCACTGCTCACGCTTGCAGTTTTTGAGTGTTTACTTGGAGATAAGAGTCTCATGGATTTTTTTTTTTTTTTTCCCTGCCTGGGCTGGCTTTGAACTGTGATTCTCAGCTCTCAGCCTCTTGAGTAGCTAGGATTATAGGTTCATGAGCCATCTGTGCCCGGCTAAGATTTCATGTTTTAACCCATGTTTTAAAAACATTTCTTATTTCTTTATTGGTAACATTTTTCTCAGTATGTCTTAAAAGGTCTTAATTCCTAAAGGGATTTTTTTTTTTTTTGCCTGTTCAGGAGCTTGTACTCAGTGCCTTGACACTATCCCTGAGTTTGTACTCAGGGCTGGGCGTTATCCCTGTTTGCCCAAGACTAGCACTGTACCACTTGAGCCACAGCTTCAGGCTAGTACTCTTCCATCACTGACTTCTAGCTTTTTTAGTAGATTATTGGAGATAAGATTCTCACAGACTTTCCCATCTGGGGTGATTTGAACCATGATCCTTAGATCTCAGCTTCCTGAGTAGCTAGCATTATAGGAGTGAGCCAGTGGCACTCAGCTCCTAATAAAGGTTTCTGAAGGGAATTATTAGGATTTTTACTAATTGACTATGACTAATTTTCTTTTCCTTCCTTCCTTCCTTCCTTCCTTCCTTCCTTCCTTCCTTCCTTCCTTCCTTCCTTCCTTCCTTCCTTCCTTCCTTCCTTCCTTCCTTCCTTGCTTTCCTCCTCCTCCTCCTCCTCCTCCTCCTTCCTTTTTTTTTTTTTTTTTTGTCGGTCGTGGGGCTTGAACTCTGGGCCTGGGCACTGTCCCTGCACTCTTCAGCTCCAGGCGAGCACTCTACCACTTGAGCCACAGCACCGCTTCTGGTTTTCTAGTGGTTTATTGGAGATAAGAGTCTCATGGACTTTTCTGCCCGGGCTGGCTTTGAACCATGATCCTCATATCTCAGCCTCCTGAGTAGCTAGGATTACAGGTGTGAGCCACTGGTGCCTGGCTTGACTCTCTTTCTTAATTACCATAAATTCTCTAATTCTGGTATCATAGATTTAAGCTTGTAATTTTGAGTTGTAGTGCAGTTGCTCTTCTGCAGAAAGCTTTAGGTGGGATGGGTTTCATGGTTTGTGAACTAAGTGGTTATGGGGAACATAACTCTTTGGAGAAATAGGTACTCTGTATAGACGAGTTATTCTGGTTTTTTTCTTGTTAGCTTATTACTAAGTGATATTGATGCACTTTTTTTTTTAAAGGATATTGATATTAAGAAAGTAAATGGAGTACCTCAGTATGCATTCTTGCAATACTGTGATATCGCCAGTGTTTGCAAAGCTATTAAGAAGATGGATGGAGAATACCTTGGAAATAATCGCCTCAAGGTAAATGTATTTTTATGGTGCTATTAAGATTTGCTTTGTTTTTAAGATCTGGAGATTTTGTGCCTTATCTGAATTTTTAAGGGTTAATAGTTTTAGATAACCACAAAGGAGATGCACTTCCTTGCATTTCATACCATCAGACTAGTGCGACTGATACATACTTAGGCAGGCAGGTGGCACTCTTGTTTCGTTTTAGTCAGGTTGTTCTCACTTAAGATGTTGATTTGGGGAGTTTAGGGTGTGGCTCAGTAAAATATGTGAGGCTCTGGGTACACACACACAGAGCTCAGTAGTACTGTGCACATTGGTAATTGATAAGATAGTTGAATAGTAATTGTAAGTCTACTAATAGATTTCTCTTTTTATATTCAGCTGGGTTTTGGAAAGAGCATGCCTACAAACTGTGTATGGCTAGATGGGCTTTCTTCAAATGTGTCAGATCAGTATTTAACACGACATTTCTGCCGATATGGGCCTGTGGTGAAGGTAGGTGGGGGGGGGGCTGTCATGTGGTCCTTATTTGCTCTGACTCCCTTGGTGTTCTTTCCTTTCAGTCACAGTTTCTAGTGCTGCCTTTTTCCTTCCATTTAGTAACTTGTGTCATATTTTGTCCATTCAGGCATTTGTGTCTGAGACTGGATTTAGAAAAGTATTTTGAAGGGCTGGAAGTACTCCTCTTTGATAGTGTTTGCCTAGCATGCACAAAACCTTGAGTTCAGTCCACGGCACTGTAGAAAGGAAACCGGAGGCGGGAAAGGAGGAAACTGTTTTGAACTAGCTGAGACTTTTGAAATTTATGAAACTGTTCCAAAGTTAAATAAAATGTTTTTTAGAGTTGTGTCCCCTATGTCTCCTCCCCCCCCCCCCCCCCCCCCCAACTAGGTGGTGTCATTTGAGCTTTTTTGCTCTACCACTTGAGCTTCAGCTCCACAGCTGGTGTTGTTTTGGTAGTTAATTGGAGATAATGAGTCTTATGGACCCAATTGCCTAAGCTGACTTGGAATGGCAATCCTCATATCTCAGCCTTCTGAGTAACTAGGATTACAGGCATGAGTCACTCGCACCCATCTACATACTTACCTTCCCTCCCTCTCTCCCTCTCTCCCTCTCTCCCTCTCTCCCTCTCCCTCTCCCTCTCTCCCTCTCCCTCTCTCCCTCTCCCTCTCTCTCTCTCTCTCTCTCTCTCTCTCTCTCTCTCTCTCTCTCCCCCCTCTTCCTTCCTTCCTTCCTTCCTTCCTTCCTTCCTTCCTTCCTTCCTTCCTTCCTTCCTTCCTTCCTTCCTTCCTTCCTTCCTTTTTTTCTTTTTTCTTTTTCTGTCAGTTGTGGGGCCTGAACTCTGCGCTTGGGCGCTGTCCCTCAGCTCTTCAGCTCAAAGCGAGCGCTCTACCACTTGGGCCATTTCTGGTAGTAGTTTATTGGAGATAAGAGTCTCACAGACTTTCCTGCCCAGGCTGGCTTTGAACCACAATCCTCAGATCTCAGCCTCTTGAGTAGCTAGGATTACAGGTGTGAGCCACTGGCACATGGCTTTTTTTTTTTTTTTTTTTTTTTTTAAGTGAAAAGTAGAAAATAGTCCAGTGGTAATGGCATGTCTATAATCCTAGCTACTGAGGACACTGAGGTCTGAAGATCCCTGTTCTAAGTCAGTCTGGGCATACAGATCTGTGTGTCTCTTACCTCTTATCTCCAGTTATAACCAGCAATACAAATGGAGGCTCAAGTTAAATGTGTCTTAAGTGGTAGAGAACAGCCTTGGGAGAAAAAGCTAAACAAGAATGCAAAGGTCTTGAGTCAATCCTCCCAGTGTAAGCACATACAAGGAAGAAAAGAAAAGCAATTTACTTAAAGTATAATAGTCAATATGGAAATCAAAGTAAAATATAGGAAAAAATAAAGGTATAACATAGCTCAAGTCACGATATTCATGATTTGATGTGGTCACATTTTATTGTGTGTTTCATCAGGAAAAGCCTGGAAATGTGTTGGGCAAAATGTACATAATGAATTTTCTTGGCAGCATTCTTGGGACTTAGTGTATCATTGGGGCTGACACTAAGCCCAGTGGATGAGGATCTTTACTGGTTTTTGTTTTTTTACAGGTGGTATTTGACCGCTTAAAAGGCATGGCCCTGGTTCTCTACAATGAGATTGAGTATGCACAAGCAGCTGTAAAAGAGACCAAGGGGAGGAAAATCGGTGGGAATAAGATTAAGGTGTGCAGAATGATTTTAAGTAAATGCAAACAAAATTATCTTCAAACCTCACTCCATTAATAACTGGAATTTGTAGGCTGTCAGTGAAGAATGATTTATAGAACATGACTTACATGTCCTTGGTTTTAGGAGGATATTGAGGTTTTTGTGTTTGGCAATAGGCACAGGTACTTTTCATAATGTTCTCTAGTTCAAACAAGCATCTTCTCCCTCCCTTGGATACCTGACTTAGTGCAAGCCCACCTATAGGTTCTATCTCTGAGTATCTGCACACCTAGGGTATGGCGTCAGTGGTCAGCTTCTCTAAGGACCTGTCTTCCTCTTTACGTCTCAAGAGTGGGAAGACATTATAAGCACTATATGCTTAGTTTGTTTTGCTTACATGATAGTTAAGGTTGGAGGGAATCCATACTCTTTTTTTTTTTTGGTCCGGTCGTGGGGCCTGAACTCTGGGCCTGGGTGATGTCCCTCAGCTCTTCCGCTCAAGGCTAGCACTCTACCACTTGAGCAACAGCGTCACTTCTGGTTTTTTCTTTTTGCTTATGTGGTACTGAGGAATCGAACCCAGGGCCTCATGCATGCAAGGCAAGTGCTCTACCACTGAGCCACCTTCCCAGCCCCATGGAATCAATACTCTTAATAATTGATAGTTAGATTGAAATAAAATGGTAAAGATACTGTTAGATAAATAGGTACCATATGCTTTAGTGACTGAGGTCTGCCTGTTTGAATAAAGTTTAAACGTTCTCCCTTTTTCTCTTGGAATTGTTCTCTCAATTTTGTATATATGTATTTGTCAGTCATGGGCCTTGAACTCTGGGCCTGAGCGCTGTCCCTCAGCTCTTCAGCTCAAGGCTAGCGCTCTACCACTTGAGCTACAGCTCCACTTCCAGTTTTCTGGTGGTTTATTGGAGATAAAAGTTTCACAGACTTTTCCTTTTCCTGCCTGGACTGGCTTTGAGCAGAGATCCTCAGATCTCAGCTTCCTGAGTAGCTAGGATTACAGGTGTGAGCCACCAGTGCCCGGCTTCATTTTTTTTTTTTTTTTTGTTGGTCGCGGGGCTTGAACTCTGGGCTTGGGCTCTGTCCCTGCGCTCTTCAGCTCAAGGTGAGCGCTCTACCTCTTGAGCTACAGCGCCACTTCTCCCGGCTTCAATTTTGTGATAATAAAGATCACTTGACTTAATGGATGCAGTTATTTAATTGCCTATCAAGAATCCTGACATTTGGGGCTGCGAAGTTGGCTCAGTGGTAGAGCGCTTGCCTTGCATGCCTGAGGCCCTGGGTTCGATTCCTCAGCACCACATAAGCAAAAAGAAAAAAAGCCGGAAGTGGCGCTGTGGCTCAAGTGGTAGAGCACTAATCTTGAGCTGAAGAGCTGAGAGACAGCGCCCAGGCCCAGAGTTCAGGCCCCACGACCGGACCCAAAAAAAAAAAAAAAGAATCCTGACATTTGTTTCCGTTTTCCATTTTACTTTTTATTTTCTTTCTTTTTGTGCCCATTCTGGGGCATGAATTCAGGGTGATGTCCCTGAGGTTTTTTTTTTTGTTTGTTTGTTTGTTTGTTTTGTTTTGTTTTTTTTCCCTCAAGGCTAGCACTCTGCTGCTTGAGTGACAGCTTCGTTTCTGGCTTTTTGCTGGTTGATTGGAGATAACAGTCTTAGAGACTTTCCTGCCCAGCTGGCTTTGAACCTCTACCTTCAGATTTCAGTCTCCTTAATAGCTAGGATTACAGGTGTGAGTTACTAGTGTTCAATATTTTTTTAAAGTAGTACTGGGGTTTGAACTCAAGACCTGGAGCTTGCAAGGCTGGTTCTCTACCACCTGAGCCATGCCTGTACCCTTCTGTTTTTTGTTATTTATTTTTATTACTACTAATTTCTTTTTGAGAAAAGATTAAAAAAAATTAAAAAGGCCAGTGCTAGTGGCTCATGCCTATAATCCTAGCTACTCAGAAGTCTAAGATCTGAAGGTCTGCAGTTTGAAGCCAGCCCATCAGGAAAGTCTGTGAGACTCTTAACTTCCAATAAACTACTAATTGAGCTGTGGCTGAAGTGGTAGAGCACTAACCTTGAGCAGAAAAGCTCAGGAACAATACCCAAGCCCTGAGTTCAAACCAAAGACCAGCACCAAAAAAAAAAATTTAATTAAAATAAAAAGCCAACTCTGGCCTTGAACTTATTATTCTCCTGTTCCAGCCTCCAGAAAGCTGATGTTACTTGACCTTTCCAGTCTTTGGATGGTGCTCTTAAATTACATTTGTCAGGATTTCTGTACAATTTGAAACATTTCAAGTTAACAAAATTTAGTTTCTGTTAGTGTTTCATTTGAAGTAAATTGCTGTTTTCTGAGTTCAACAGGGATATAATGTGAAAAATTTTCAAGTTTGATAATACTTTTTCATAATTAAAATCTGAAATTTAGGTTACCTATTTCTTTCTTTCTTTTTTTTTTTTTGAGGTTGATTTTGCGAATCGGGAAAGTCAGCTGGCATTTTATCACTGCATGGAGAAGTCAGGCCAAGATATCAGAGACTTTTATGAAATGTTAACAGAAAGAAGGTATTGTTACTTCATTGTGTATTAATTGTTTCCAGTACTGGGAATCAACCCAGTGTCTTGTGCATGCTAGACTAGCACTGTACCTATAAGCTACATCCCCAGCCTAAGAAGATAATAAATTTTAAACACAGGTATAATTTTGTGAATGCAGTTTTCATGTGGCTTACAAGGGTGTTAGGATACTGTTTTGATTTCTCATTGAATTCTCCTATAACTTGAAAGTGTTACTGTTTTGTCAGAGTTAGGTTCCATTAATTTCCAGGACAATTCAGTGGTTCTTTTATTTATCCCTGTCCATTGGCCTTTAGCTCCTAAAGCGAGGAGGGTAAAATTTGTTAGGGCAGTGTCACTATACAGGGGCTTAAACTCAAGTCTGTCTGGAGTTCTACCACACATCTACTTCTGGCCTTTTGCCAGAATTGGGGATAAGGAGTGTTGTGGAATTTTCTGTCCTGACTAGTTTTGAATTGTGATCACACATCTCACCCTCCTGAGTAGCTATGATTACAGGTATGAACCACTGGCACTCAACTTTCTATTTCAATTGTTGAGATTTAATTTCCAAAATTCTTTATAAAAATGGACTAGCCAAACTTCAGTGCTCAGAGCTACATGGGGTTAGGAGCGGAGAGCTGGTACAGTTTAACAAGTGATTAATTGACACCAGAGTTTAAAACATAGAACTCTCTGATCTCAAACATCTAACGTTAGGTATAATCTCTTTTTGGCAGAGAGGAACGAAGGGGATCCTATGACTATAACCAAGATCGGACGTATTACGAGAGTGTTCGGACTCCAGGTACATATCCTGAGGACTCCCGGAGGGACTACCCAGCCCGAGGAAGAGAATTTTATTCAGAGTGGGAAACATACCAAGGAGACTACTATGAGTCCCGCTACTACGATGATCCTCGAGAATACAGGGATTACAGAAGCGATCCCTATGAACAGGACATTCGGGAATATAGTTACAGGCAAAGAGAACGAGAGAGAGAGCGTGAAAGATTTGACTCTGAGCGGGACAGAGACCATGAGAGAAGGCCCATTGAGCGAAGTCAGAGTCCTGTGCACTTGCGACATCCACAGAGTCCTGGAGTATCTCCCTCGCAGTCAGAGAGGTTGCCGAGTGACTCAGAGAGGAGGCTGTATAGCCGGTCCTCAGAGCGGAGTGGCAGCTGCAGCTCACTCTCCCCCCCACGGTACGATAAACTGGACAAGTCTCGTTTGGAGCGCTATACAAAAAATGAAAAGACAGATAAAGAGCGAATTTTCGATGCTGAGAGAATGGAAAGAGAGAGGCGCTTAACACGGAAGGAGAAAGTGGAAAAGGACAAACCTGACAAACAGAGACGAAAAGGAAAACTTCATTCCCCTAGTTCTCAGTCTTCAGAAACTGACCAGGAGAATGAGCGCGAACAGAGCCCTGAGAAGTCAAGGAGTTCTAGTAAACTGAGCAGAGAGAAAACTGACAAAGAAGGAGTGGGGAAAAACCGCCTGGAGCTAATGCCTTGTGTGGTTTTGACTCGAGTAAAAGAGAAAGAAGGGAAGGTCATTGACCACACTCCACTGGAAAAGCTGAAAGCCAGGCTTGATACCGACTCCGCCAAGTCTTCTGTTCTGGAACAGAAAGTTCAGGCCTCCCAGACAGAGCCTGCAAAATCTGACTCTAAAGCAGAACCTGCTAGAGGAAAAGTGGTGAGGGAAAAGGTGCTTAGCCACATGGAGGTAGCAGATAAGGAAGGCAGGCCTAAGCCCAGGAAGCCTCTCAGGCCAGAGCAGACCCCTGAGGGTCTGAGTGCTGTGGACCTGGAGAAGCTGGAAGCCAGGAAAAGGCGATTTGCAGATTCCAGTTTGAAAGCAGAAAGGCAAAAACCAGAAGTCAAGAAAAGCAGTCCTGACATGGAAGATGCTCGTGTACTTTTAAAAAAGCAAGCTGACTTGTCATCGAGAGATGTCATCCTGCTGCGGGAGGGGGAGTCTGAAAGGAAGCCTGGGCGAAAAGAAATTCTTAAAAGAGAATCTAAAAAAATCAAACTGGACAGACTTAACACCGCTCCCAGCCCTAAAGACTGTCAGGAGCTTGCTAGTGTCTCTGTTGGGTCTGGCTCAAGGCCCAGCTCAGACCTGCAAGCAAGACTGGGAGAACCAGGGGGTGAATCTGTGGAAAATCAAGAATCTCAGTCAAAAAAAGCCACCCCCTCCAAACCACAGCTCAAACAGCTGCAGCTCTCAGATGATCAGGGACCGGAGAGAGAGGATGGCAGGAAAAACTGTTGCAGTCTTCGTGAAGAAACATCTGAACGCAAACCAGGCCAAGAGAAACCACATGTGGTAAATACTGAAGAAAAAATTGGCATTGACATTGATCACACACAGAGTTACCGCAAACAAATGGAGCAGAGTCGTAGAAAACAGCAGATGGAAATGGAAATGGCCAAGTCTGAAAAGTTCGGCAGTCCTAAAAAAGACATTGACGAATATGAAAAGCGTAGCCTTGTTCACGAGGTGGGCAAACCCCCTCAGGATGTCACCGATGACTCACCCCCCAGCAAAAAGAAAAGGATGGATCATGTTGATTTTGATATATGCACCAAAAGAGAGAGGAATTACAGAAGTTCACGCCAAGTCAGTGAGGATTCTGAAAGGACTGGCTGTTCTCCCAGCCTCCGCCATAGTTCCTTCCATGAAGATGATGACCCCCTCGGCTCTCCTAGGCCTACAGCAGTAAAAGGGTCTCCTAAAGCAGATGAAAAAGGTCTCCCCTATTCTAATGTAACAGTGAGAGAAGAGTCCTTAAAATTTAATCCTTATGACTCTAGCCGGAGAGAACAGATGGCAGACATGGCCAGAATAAAGCTGTCTGTCTTGAATTCTGAAGATGAGTTAAATCGTTGGGACTCTCAAATGAAACAAGAAGCCAGCAGATTTGATGTGAGTTTTCCAAACAGCATCATTAAGAGAGATAGCCTACGGAAGAGATGTGTGCGTGATCTGGAGCCTGGGGAGGTGCCTTCTGATTCGGACGAAGATGGCGAGCACAAATCCCACTCGCCCCGCGCTGCTGCAGTGTATGAGAATTCCCGGCTGTCTTTTTTATTGAGAGACAGAGAAGACAAACCACGTGATCGGGAAGAAAGACTTTCTGGTTCTTTAGAAAGGAACAAGTTTTATTCTTTTGCACTGGATAAGACAATCACGCC
Source organism: Dipodomys merriami (assembly GCF_024711535.1). Taxonomy (NCBI): domain Eukaryota; kingdom Metazoa; phylum Chordata; class Mammalia; order Rodentia; family Heteromyidae; genus Dipodomys; species Dipodomys merriami. The sequence goes on along the minus strand of NW_027206195.1, from coordinate 293,589 downwards.
AGACACTAAAGCTTTGCTTGAACGAGCGAAATCTCTCTCTTCATCCCGAGAAGAAAATTGGTCTTTTCTGGACTGGGATTCCCGATTTGCTAATTTTCGAAACAACAAAGATAAAGAAAAGGTTGACTCTGCTCCAAGGCCTATTCCATCTTGGTACATGAAAAAGAAAAAGATCAGGACTGACTCAGAAGGGAAAATGGATGATAAAAAAGATGATCATAAGGAGGAGGAGCAGGAAAGACAGGAACTGTTTGCCTCTCGTTTTTTACACAGCTCCATCTTTGAACAGGACTCCAAGCGGCTGCAGCATCTAGAGAGGAAGGATGAAGACTCTGACCTCCCTCCTGGGAGGTCCTATGGGAGGCAGGTATCTGACGGACCACACACCACAAGCGAGTCAGTTCAGGAGCCGGTCGTTCTCTTCCACAGCAAATTCATGGAGCTCACAAGAATGCAACAGAAAGAAAAAGAGAAAGACCAAAAACCCAAAGAGGTTGAGAAGCAGGACAATACAGAGAACCATCCCAAGACCCCAGAATCTGCTGTGGAGAACAAAGAGTCGGAGCTGAAAACCCTACTCCCAGCCAGGCTTCCCAGTGTCCCAGCTGTAACTGCAGAAACAGCATCATCCATGCCCGAGAAGACCAGTGAGCGGGTAGCCGAGGCATCTCCAGTGCCTCTGGAAGAGAAGCCTGTGGAGCCAGCTGCTGTTCCCGAAGAGATAAAACCAGGAGCTGAGCTGGCACCTGTTTCTGGGGAACAGCTCGAACAAGTAGATGTGCCCCCACGAGCAGACAGTGGCCACGAGGCTCCCGTGGCACCTCTCACTGTGGAAGATACCTCACCTATGGACCCCCCGCCAAGTATGGACGCCAAGCCTCCCACTCCAGGGCCCTCACTTTCCCAGGTGGAAAGCAATATGGATCCAGAGCCTGAGAGTCCCCAACTGCCTTCCAAACCGAGCCAGAAGACTGAGGACGCTGAAGAGCCGAAAGCAGAAAGGCTAGACATAGCTTCGAGCATTGACCCTGGAATCAATCAGAAGGCTGAAGTTGCTCCTGAGGCTCAGCCTCAAGCTTCTGAGGATGCAGAGATTGATCCTCCCATTGCTGCAAAAGATAAGAAGCCAAACAAAAGTAAGCGCTCCAAGACGCCAGTTCAGGCAACTGCAGCAAGCATCGTGGAGAAGCCAGTCACGAGGAAGAGTGAGAGGATTGACCGGGAAAAGCTAAAACGGTCCAGTTCTCCGCGGGGAGAAGCACAGAAGCTTCTAGAACTGAAGATGGAGGCAGAGAAGATTACAAGGACTGCTTCTAAACACTCTTCTGGGGACACGGAGCACCCTGAACCAAGTCTTCCAGTCAGCCGAACGAGGCGTCGGAATGTCAGGAGTGTTTATGCAACTATGAGTGACCACGAAAGCCGCTCTCCAGCCAAAGAGCCCACAGAGCAGCTGAGAGTGACCAGGAAGAGATTAGAGAGAGAGCTTCAGGAGGCTGCGGTAGTTCCCGCCACCCCTCGGAGAGGACGGCCTCCAAAAACACGCCGGCGAGCCGAAGAGGATGATGAAGCTGAGACTAAAGAGCCTGCAGAAACACCCAGACCAGCTGAGGGGTGGAGGTCCCCGCGGGCTCAGAAAGCAGCTGGTGGCCATCAAGGGAAAAGGGGGAGAAATGAGCCTAAAGTTGAAGCAGAGCGAGCAGAGGCTGCTGCTGAGGCGCGGCACCAGGTAAACGTGAAAGAGGGCAACACCAGATCCAAGGGGGATAAAGAGGAAGCAGGAAGTGACCCGAAACGAGACAGAAAGGAAATGGTCACCAACAAACATGTGCCTGACTTTGAAGCCATGGAAAAAAGGCCAGTCCCAGAAAAAAACTCCAAATCAAAGAGAGGAAGATCTCGAAACGCACGCGGTGCGGTGGACAGAGCTGCGCATCTGAGAAGTGTGGCAGTGGCCGCCAGTCCCAGTGTGGCCCTTGCAGGGGGGCCAGGGCAGGCAGTGGACAGGGAAGCTGGGATTGTGGCAGTCTCCCCAGAGAAAAGCGAGAGTCCCCAAAAGGAGAGTCGTTCCTCATCCCAGTTGAAAACCACTCCAGTGGATCCCGACAGGGAATCGGGGAGAGAGGATCTGTCTGCCCCCCGGCTGTCTGCAGAGGTGGCTCAGTTGGCCAAGCAGATGGAGCTGGAACGGATGGAGTTGGAGCGGGCTGTGGAGAATATCGCAAAGCTTGCTGACACGGCCCCCCGTGGTACTTATAAGGCAGCAGCTGTGGGAGCTGTGGGTCCTACTACGGAGGACAGGGACAAACCCGCCCCTCAGGCCAGTGAAACAGAACTGGCTGCGGCCATTGGTTCCATCATCAGTGACATCAGTGACTCCCCTGCCCCGCCCCCTTTCCCTGCGGACTCTCAGACAGATCTGCAGTCCCCAGGGGAAGCCACAGAGCCTGAGACCCACCAGGCCGTGTCTGGAATCGTAGAGGCTGCTTTGGAGTCTTCTAGACCTGCAGTCAGTGCCCCTGTCCCCTCAGCAGGTGCCAAGGAGGCTGGGGGAGATGGCAGTGACACCTCTCGCCTGCCCCGGCAGGCCAGAGGGTCCAGAGAAGGAGCAGTCGCTCTTGTCCGCAAAGACAAAGGGCGCCAAAAGACTACAAGGTCCCGCCGTAGACGAAATACAAACAAGAAGGCCAGCGCTGCAGCCGAGCCTCCCAGCGCTGCAGCCGACCCCCCTGCCACCGTAGAGACAGAGACTGACCAGGCTCAGGGCGAGAGCCCCACTGTGAATGAGGAGACCACGATCCAACCCCCAGACTCACCGCAGGAAGACACACAGGCTGAAAAGCCCCAAACTACCCCTCCTCAGGCCTGTGCTTCTGACCCGACCAAGACTCCACCCACAGAGGGTTTGCCTGAAGACAGCAATACTGAAGAGAAGACGCCCCCCAAAGTACCCACATCCCCGGCCCTCCCCTCCCTGTCCCAGCCAGCGCTGGCTGATGACGAGGCCCAGGCCAGGTTCAAGGTACATTCAATCATTGAAAGTGACCCTGTGACCCCACCCAGTGATTCGAGCCTACCCCTGCCCATACTTCCTTCTGTGACTGTAGCTAAGCTTGCTGCCCCTGTCCCCTCCGGGGCTGTCCCACACCAGAGCCCCCCAACAAAGCTAACAGAGTGGATCACCAGGCAGGAGGAGCCGCGGCCTCAGTCCACCCCGTCTCCAGCTCTTCCCCCAGACACAAAGGCCTCTGATGTGGATACCAGCTCCAGTACGCTGAGGAAGATCCTTATGGACCCTAAATACGTGTCTGCCACAGGCATCACGTCCACCAGCGTCACCACAGCTATCCCGGAGCCTGTGAGCGCCGCCCCTGCGCTGCACACGGCACTGCCCCCTCCAGTGGAAGCGAAGAAGCCTCCCGTAGAAGAAAGCCCCGTGGTTCCAGCCACGCAAGCCGCCGACACGCAGGCCTTGCAGCTCCCCGTGACCTCGGACAAGGAGAAGGTGGCTCCAGTCATCGCCCCCAAAATCACATCTGTGATTAGCCGGATGCCTGTCAGCATTGATTTGGAGAACTCACAGAAGATAACTTTGGCAAAACCAGCACCTCAGACCCTGACAGGCCTGGTGAGTGCCCTGACGGGCCTGGTCAATGTCTCCCTGGTCCCTGTGAACGCCCTCAAGGGCCCTGTGAAGGGCTCGGTGGCCACGCTGAAGGGGCTGGTGAGCACCCCTGCGGGGCCCGTGAATGTCCTCAAGGGGCCCGTGAACGTCCTCACCGGGCCTGTGAACGTCCTCACCACGCCGGTGAATGCCACGGTGGGCACGGTGAACACTGCCGCGGGGGCAGCGACAGTCACAGCCGCCACGGTTGCCTCCGGGGGCGTGACTGCCGCAACGGGCACGACCACTGTGACCACCGTGACGACCATGACAGGCGCCGCCGCCGCCGCCGCCGCCGCCCCAGTGGCGAAAAGCAAGCAGAGGTCAGGCAGCAGCGAGAACAACCGCTTCCACCCCGGGGCCATGTCTGTGATCGATGACCGGCCCGCAGACACGGGCTCCGGGCCGGGGCTGCGTGTGAACACTTCGGAAGGGGTTGTGTTGCTCAGTTACTCCGGGCAGAAGACTGAGGGCCCACAGAGAATCAGCGCCAAGATCAGCCAGATCCCTGCAGCCAGTGCCGTGGATATCGAATTCCAGCAGTCCGTGTCCAAGTCCCAGGCGAAGGCCGATTGTGTCACACCTTCGCAGCCCACGCCCAAAGGCCCTCAGGCCCCTTCTGGCTTTGCCAACGTGGCCACCCATTCCACCCTGGTGTTGACGGCGCAGACCTACAACGCGTCCCCTGTCATTTCATCCGTGAAGGCCGACCGTCCGACCCTGGAGAAGCCCGAGCCCATTCACCTCTCTGTGTCCACGCCCGTTACCCAGGGTGGCACAGTGAAGGTTCTCACGCAGGGCATCAACACGTCCCCGGTGCTGGTGCACAACCAGCTGGTCCTCACCCCAAGCATAGTCACCGCCAACAAGAAGCTCGCTGACCCCGTCACTCTCAAGATAGAGACCAAGGTCCTTCAGCCAGCTAACCTGGGCTCCACACTCGCCCCCCACCATCCCCCAGCTCTGCCCAGCAAGCTCCCGACGGAAGTGAACCATGTCACCTCAGGACCTAGCACCCCGGCAGAGCGGGCGGTCTCCCACTTGGCAGCCACCAAGCCAGAGGCCCACTCTCCTCGACCCAGCGGGCCCACGCCGTCCTTCCCGAGGGCAGGCCACCCCAGCAGCACCGCGTCCACCGCGCTCTCCACCAACGCCACGGTCATGCTGGCTGCAGGAATCCCCGTGCCTCAGTTTATCTCCAGTATCCACCCTGAGCAGTCCGTCATCATGCCACCCCACAGTATCACCCAGACTGTGTCCCTTGGCCACTTGTCCCAGGGCGAGGTGAGAATGAACACACCCACATTGCCTAGCATCACCTACAGCATCCGCCCAGAGACCCTTCACCCTCCTCGGGCCCCCCTGCAGCCCCAGCAGATAGAGGTCAGGGCCCCGCCCCGGGCTGGCACACCCCAGCCGGCCCCTGCCAGCGTTCCCGCCCTGACCTCCCAACACCCGCCTGAGGAGGAGGTGCACTACCTCCCCGTCGCCCGAGCCGCAGCCCCCGTGCAGTCCGAGGTGCTGGTCATGCAGTCTGAGTACCGCCTGCACCCATACACCGTGCCCCGCGACGTGAGGATCATGGTGCACCCACATGTGACTGCGGTCAGCGAGCAGCCCAGGGCCACCGAGGGTGTGGTGAAGGTGCCCCCTGCCAGCAAGGCCCCCCAGCAGCCAGCCAAGGAAGCTGCCAAGACATCAGATGCCAAAGCAGCCCCGGCCCCCACCTCAGCTCCTCATGGCGAGGCCCGCATCCTCACCGTCACCCCCAGCAACCAGCTCCAGGGGCTGCCTCTCACCCCACCGGTGGTTGTGACCCATGGGGTGCAGATCGTGCACTCCAGCGGAGAGCTCTTCCAAGAATACCGGTATGGCGACATCCGCACCTACCACGCTCCAGCCCAGCTCTCTCACACCCAGTTTCCCGTGGCCTCCTCCATCGGCCTGCCCTCCCGGACCAAGACTCCGGCCCAGGTGAGCAAGGCAGTCTCAACTTTCTCTGTGCGTGCACTCGGGCATCCCCCATGGCATTGAGGTGGAGATAACAGGAAGTCAAGATGGTGGGCGAGGTGCGGGCGAGCCACACAGGCCCTCCAAAGGGGCTTCCTATCCGCAGTGGTGGTCGCGTGTGAGAGGGTCAGATCGTGACAGAGCGAGCTTTGGCTGTGGGGAGGAGCTTCGTGGGAGTGCCTGGCCCAGTGGATCCTGCCTGTGGAGTCAAGAGGGAGGTAGTAGGCAAGCAGCTGGCCAGAAGCCACGCTGCTGGCTCATGCTCGCTCCCTCCCGGGCACACAGAGGAGCCTTTTCCCGGGTCCCGGGGGGGGGGGGGGTTCTTGGTTGGGTTGGTGGCAGGGCTTGGTGGCTGACACTGACTGTCCCTCTCTGCCTTCCCACCTCTAGGGACCCCCGGAAGGTGAGCCCTTGCAATCCATACCTTCCGCACAGCCTGCCTCACCCATGTCATCAGCACAGCCTGTCCCGCCTCTGCCCTCCTGCCAGCCCGCGCCACTCAGCCAGCCTGGCCAGCCACCCAGCAGCAAGAAGCCGCAGGTCTCCCAGGAGGCAAAGGGGACCCAGACTGGAGGAGCAGAGCAGCCTCGCCTCCCGGCTGTCCCTGCAAGCAGGCCTTCAGAGCCCCATGCTCAGCTTCAGCGGGCACAGGCAGAAACAGGCCCGGCGTCTCACCCTTCCCCTGTGTCTGTCACCATGAAGCCTGACCTCCCGGCCCTGCCCCCTCAGGCTGCCCCAAAGCAGCCGTTGTTTATCCCCACAACTTCAGGCCCCAGCACCCCACCAGGACTGGCTCTGCCGCACACTGAAACCCAACCAGCCCCTAACCAAGATTCTTCTCCGCACCTGACTTCCCAGAGACCTGTGGACATGGTCCAGCTTCTGAAGGTAAGTGTGGCCGCCGCTGCCCTGCCACCCTTAGTTTGCAGCCTGGGTCCGGCGCTGTCCAGTGTGGCCACCGGCTCACTTGTGCACTCTTTTCCCTTGAGCAGAAGTATCCCATTGTGTGGCAGGGCTTGCTGGCCCTCAAGAACGACACAGCTGCTGTGCAGCTCCACTTTGTCTCTGGCAACAACGTCCTGGCCCATCGCTCGCTGCCCCTCTCCGAAGGAGGCCCCCCGCTGAGGATTGCCCAGAGGATGCGGCTGGAGGCATCACAGCTAGAAGGGGTTGCTCGAAGGATGACAGTAAGGCGCCGGGCCCCAGGGAAACACTGCTCCCCCCCCCCCCCCCCCCCCACTGCCACCCTGTCTCCTGACATTCTCCAAGTGGATAGTAACAGACATGTCTCTACCGTGGGGGTGGGGGTGCGGGTGGGATACGTGGAGACGCCAAGCAAGGCCATTTGCTTTGAGCAATTAGGTGAGCTTATGACACCATATCCTAGATGAAGGGTGCGGCGGACTTGACACTGGGTTGGACATGTGCTCCTGTTTGGCTAGGAGACCCCTGACCACTGGCCTCTGTCCCAGGTGGAGACAGATTACTGTCTACTGCTAGCACTGCCCTGTGGTCGTGACCAAGAGGACGTGGTGAGCCAGACAGAGTCCCTCAAGGCTGCCTTCATCACCTACCTGCAAGCCAAGCAGGCAGCAGGGATCATCAACGTTCCCAACCCTGGCTCCAATCAGGTTGGTCCTCTGGGCCTGTGGCCCCTCACCCCAGGTGTGTGTTCAGAGGGAGGGGTGGTCTTGGCCTGCCAGGCTAAGCTCTCAGGAGGCGAGGGAGGGGCCTGTGCCTGAGAGAAGCCAGCGAACTGACAGGACTGTCCTGAGCTTGCTGCGGAAGTGATAGCTGGACCAGGTGCCTGGGAGTAAGATGGCAGGCACTGGCTGGGTTCCGCCTGTGGGGGTGATCCAGGGTGGGCAGCTGGTCTGGCTTGCCCTGGTGCTCTGCCTCTCTAGGACTTGTCAGAACCACCTGGAGTTGGGGAGGGTGATGTGAAGGCCAGGAGTCCCACTCCTTTCTCCTTCTCCAGCCTGCTTACGTGCTGCAGATCTTCCCACCATGTGAGTTCTCTGAGAGTCACCTGTCCCGCCTGGCTCCTGACCTCCTTGCCAGCATCTCCAACATCTCCCCCCACCTGATGATTGTCATCGCTTCCGTGTGAGGCATCGAGTGGTCATCACCCGAGGTATCTTCCCGAGGCCCTGCTGCAGAAATTGCACCCAACACCGGACAGGACAGCCCAGCAGGCGAGGGGAAGCTGCTGATGGGGACAGACTGCTGCCCGACGCCAGCTTCCTGCACTCGCCCACCACTCAGCTCCAAGGGACAGACCTCTGGGCGGAGGTGCTGCTACTTTGTATGTTTACACGACACTTTCACCCAGGACAGACCACCGATGGATGGACAGACTTGCAGACTCCTAGGGGCTGGGTTTCTGTCTCCTCTTTTGGGAGAAAAGGAACAGAGCAATGGAACGAATTTTTTTTTTTTTTTTTGTTTTTTGTTTTTTGTTTTGGGCTTTTTGGGTTTTTTTTGGTTTTTTTTTTTAAGAAACAAGAGAACTGCCTTTGCACTAAATTAGTGACTTGGATTTTTTTGCACAGTGAAGATAGGCTGTGACACTGGACACTTGGTGTACATGAACACACATCACGGACTTTTAATGCTGGAACCTTGGGGGTCAAGGAACATTTCATTGGGATTTTTTTGCCCCACCTCCTCCCCTCCCTGCTCATTGGATGTGTTACCTTTCCTAATTCTCCTGCCGCCACCACCTTTGACTCACGAGGATGTACAGTTTACAATCAAACGAGCAAACAGAAGGATTTCCTTTCTTGGTGGGACATGCAGAACTTGGGGTGTGTATATATAAATATATAATATATATAAATATATATAATACTGACTTAAAAATCAATTTCCCCGACATACATTTTTTTTAATCTGTGCCAAAAATGTGTTTTCAAAGAAAATCTTATTTTCATACTCAGACTTTGTACCGTCACTCATTGTCTCAGTGCGCTTCGCCGCAGCCCGGGTCTTCCTGCCACGTGGAAGTGTCTGTCACCCAGCATCTGTACAGGACCGGCCAGTCCCTCCTCCTGCGACCCGGACCGCCCCCAGACCTCCTAACACTATTAATTTATGAAACTGTTTTCCTCAGCGCAGTTTTGTTTTGTGTGTCCATTGGATTACAAACTTTATTAAAAAATACAAAACACCTCAAGTGTGAATGAGTGTGATCCTGGCCGGAGTGGGAACAGCAGGGTCCCTGGCTTAAAATAGAAACATAGCCCTCACCCAGCTTTGCTTTTTGTGTGTGTGTGTGTGTGTGTGTGTGTCAGTCGTGGGGCTTGAACTCTGGGCCTGGACGCTGTCCCTCAGCTCTGCCACTTGAGTTACAGTGCCACTTCTGGTTTTCTGGTGGTTTATTAGAGATAGGAATCTCACAGTCTTTCCTGCCCGGGCTGGCTTTGAACCGTGATCCTCAGATCTCAGCCTCCTGAGTAGCTAGGATTACAGGCGTGAGCCACTGGCACCCGGCTTCAGCTTTGCTTTCTTTGCCCTGCCCCAAGTCTGTAAACAGGGGCCTCCTCCCCAAAGAGCATTTTACCAATACACGAGGATTTTGTCATGAGTGCTGAACTCAGGAAATATTTTTCATTGTAGCAGCGTGGGTACCGGTGACATTTCTGTCCTTGCTGGTCCCCAGGCAATGTGGAAGGCACTTCAGGCAGGTCTCGATACAGAAACACATGCACATACCCAGCAAACTCGGAGCCTAAGGGTTCCCTTCCTTTGTCTGCTAGTAGGGTGCCAGTGGTTCCCATGTAGACAGGAGGGTGGAGGGGGCTCGCTCTAGGTTCCCTTGCAGTTCAGTTGTGAAACCAGGATTCAGGAACATCTTCACTACGCTTAGCGGGGCAAAAACAGGCCTGCACACTTTTACCTGTGAAAGAAGGGTCCCAGCTGCTAGGACAAGCTGTGGGGAGGAGGTAGAGGCAGGAACTCCAGGCTTGGAGGGAAGGGGGGGGGTCGGGGAACAGCCTTGCTTACTATGAACCCACCAAAAACTCCACTTTGCTCCTTTGGTCCCTCCAGGGACAGCCTGGTGATGGGTTCAGAACCCACCAGGGCAAATAAATGCTTCTAAAAGACTACTGGCAGCACCTGAGCTGGCGGCTCATGTCTGTAATCTCATCTACTTAAGAGGCTGACAGGTGAAGGCAGTGGTTCTAAGCCAGGCTGGGTAGAAAAGTCTTGTGAGACTCTTGTCCAATTAACCACTGAAAAGCTCTTGGGGTAGAGCATTAGCCTTGAATGAAAAAGCTAAGGGAGCTTGTGAGGCCCTGAGTTCAAGTCCCATTTTGGGCACATGTATGTACACTTGCACGCGCACACACACGGCATTGGCTTGGCCTCTGCTCCAGCAGGGTGGCTGGTGAACTAAGCACAAAGCTGCAACACTGCTCCGGGTGGCGTGTTGGGGTTGGGCCTGGCATAAACCCAGAAGTGGCCAAAGAGGGTAAAGCCACTGAGACCTTGGGGCTGGGTTCTTGGGGCAGCCAGCAGGGAGGGGTGCAGGTTACAACACTGCTCTGAGGAGAGCACAGGCTTGGGGTACTGGGACTAGGTTCTTCCCACACCCCAACCTGGGCCACATTTGGATTCCAGGGCCCCAGTCCCATTCTGCAGGAGGAACAGACAGCAGGGCTTCCCTAGATCGGCACCAGGGTGGTGCAGCCCTTCCGTGGCTCCAGCAGGCAACCCTCCCACCCCCCACAGGACCTAAAAGCAGCATTAGAAAATAATCAAATTTATTCTCTAGGGAAGGGGGGAGGGGCACCCATCTCAGTTCGAGGGGGCCATCCATCCTTAAATAAACTCAGGAGAAGGGCTACCGGCTCACTCAGCAGGTGGTGGGCATTCAGAAGCTGCAGGTGGGGTCTCTGCCAGTGCGGGCTGGCCCTCGGCCCCATCCCGAGGGCGGAAGACCAGGTCCCCAGCCTGCAACACCTGCCCGGCCGGCCAGGTGCTGCCTGGCCCGTACTGCTGGTAGAAGTCCGCATCGGTCTGGAACATGACCAGTGCCTGGGCCGTGTGGATCCGAACATGCTGAGCCAGGCTGTTGGCATCCAGAAATTTGTCCCCACAGGAGTCACAGGCATAGAGGATGTGGGTGTTGGGGTCTGTGGAGGCGAGGCTGCAGTAAGTGTGGGAAAGGCTCTGGGTCCACCAGCGTCCGCTCCCCGGGTGCCCTCCTCACCTTCCTCCTGCACTTGCTTCACCGCCTTGCTGATCTCCGCTTTAAGAACTTCCGTCTCGTCAGCCGTCACCGCGGCCCCCACTGGCACCACTGAGGGCAGAGTCAGCAGGGCCTGAGGCAGCAGCCACAGGCAGGCACGCCCACCCGCCCACCGCTGCACCTGCGGTCCGCCGCCCCGGCCCCCTCCTGCCAGCAGCCCGCACCTGTGAGCTGAGTGACCGCGGTTGCGGCCAGTGCCTCCGTGGCCAGCGTGACCATGTCATCCACAGTGACCACGCTGACCTCGCCACCCTCTTCTGGCTCCAGGATTTTGATGCCCGCCTTGCCCTGGTGCACCGTCTTCACGTGGGAGCGCAGGTTGTCCACGCGGTTGAACCCTCGGCCGCACTTGTCACAGAGGTAAGGCTTCTCTCCTGCCTCGGGGAGGGGCATTGGGGGGGCTGTGGGAGGCCTCTAACCTGCACAGCCCCAGCGCCCCAGCTTTCCCGCAAGACACCAGGGCAGCCAGATGCTCCTGAAGCTCAGAGGCCCTGGCTGGTCTGAATCCAACTGCTCCCAAGGGTCCTGTGATGAAGGGCCAGCACCTAATGCTCACCAGTGTGGATGATGATGTGCTTGGACAGGTCTCCCACGTTCACAAAGGCCTTGCTGCACACGCTGCATTTGTGCGGGCGGATGTTGTCATGATGCCGGATGTGATTGGCCAACTGGCTGGACTGGACAAATCTGCAAGACAAGGGTTCACGCTGGTTGGCCTAGTGGGGAGCAGGGCCTGGGCCCCTGGCGCCAGGGTTAGGGGAGCAGGGTAGGGAGCACCTCTTGCCGCAGCGCTCGCAGACGTAGGGCTTCTCCCCTGTGTGCTGACGCACGTGGGCAATGAGAGAGCTGGCCTGGGTGAAGGCTTTGCCACAGATGACGCACTGGCACGGCTTCTCTCCTGGGGAGGAGCAGGGGAGTGCGTTGGCACCCGCCTCTGCCCCTCTTGCTCGCTCCCCCCCTTGTCTCTGGCCACCCACCCGTGTGGATCCGGACATGCCGCTGCAGCGCGCCGGGGTCTGCGAACTGCCGCTGGCAGTGGATGCACACATACGGCTTCTCCCCACTGTGGATCCGCAGGTGCCGCTTGAGGTTCCCTGTGGCCAGGCGAGAATGAGGGTGTGGTGGGGGCGAGGGCGTGGCAAGGGTGGTGAGAAGTCGGTGAGGGCTGGCTGGGGGAGAGGGAGGGCGTGGTGGGGGAGAATGAGTGTCTGTACAGGTGTGTAGAGGGAAGGATGTGGTGGGGGCGGGGCGTGGAGAGAACGATGAGCAGACCAGAGCGAGGTAAGGTGAGGGTGGAGGCGTGGGGCTCGCGCGGGTAGGGCGAGGGGTAGGAGCGGGCCCTACCTGAGGTGGTGAACTGCTTCCCGCACTCCCGGCACTTGAGGGGCCCGTCAGCGATGTGGATCTTCAGGTGTGCCTTAAGGTTCCCCACCTGCGCCAGGTAGGGGCTCAGAAGGCCCCACGGAGCGTGGCCTAGGACTCCCGGCCCCTCCCACCGATGATGCCAATCGGGAATGGGGCCGGGCGCCACCTCTGCCCAGGACCACCCGCGGCCCTCCCCGCTCGCTGCCGAGGCCTGGCCTGCAGGCCTCGGGGAGGCACGGACGCGCGCACCCCGCACCTGGTTGAACTTCTTGTCGCAGTGCGGGCACTTGTGCTCCTTGTCCGTGTCGTGCGTTTCCAGGTGGCGCATCTTGGACGTGGGGTCGGAGAAGGAGCGGCCGCAGTAGTCGCACTGGTACGGCTTCTCCCCGCTGTGCACCAGCTGGTGGCGCTTGAGGTTGCCGGACGTGGTGAAGAGCTTGCCGCAGTCGCCGCAGCGGTAGCGGGCCTCGCCCGAGTGCCGCTTCTTGTGCAGGTTCAGCAGGCTGATGAGCCGGTAGCTCTTGCCGCACTCCTCGCAGCCGTAGGGCTTCAGGGGGCTGCGGGGACGAGGGCGGCAGGGGCTTGCGGGTGCGCGGCGGCAGGGGGGCCCGGGGCGGGGCCGGCGCCGGCCTACCTGTGCGTCTTCTCGTGCGCCTTGCAGGCGGCGGGGTCCGAGAAGGCCTTGCTGCACTCGCGGCACGAGAAGGGCTTCTCGCCGGTGTGGATGCGGATGTGCCGCTTGAAGTTGCCGGTGTGCGTGAACTCCTTCCCGCAGTCCTGCGGGGCGAGGGCGCGTGAGGGGTGGCGGGGCCCCGGGGGAGGGGGCGCCGCCCACCCCGGCCCGCACCTCGCACTTGTGGATGACGGAGCCGTAGGCCTTGGACTCCGTGCGGTCCCCGTAGGTGCCCGAGCGCAGGCTCCGGGGCTCGGCGCCCAGCTCCTGCCCCGAGTCCGTGCCCGCCGAGCCCTCGGTGTCCTCCGGGCCCTCGCCGTTCTCCAGCGGCGGCCGCGCTCCCTGCAGCTGCACCGCGCCGGGCGCGGGCCCCTCCTCCGCGCGCTCTTCCCCTTTGCTGGCCGGCTCCACCTCCATTTCTACAAGACAGGGGCACAGCACCCCTGGGGCCGGCCCGGCCTGCGGCTCCTCTCCCAGCAGGGAGACCAGGGACACCCCTGCTTGGGGCCGGCCGGGGCTGGGCACAGGACTCCCTCGGTGGGTGCACAGCACGGGGCTGTGCAGGAACCCGGCCCCGGGGTTTAACCTCGACACTGAATTCAAGACTGACGCCTACTGAGGCCGGGGGCAGCGCTGCGTGGGCCGGTGGAGGGGGGGGGGCTGGCCAGGAAGGGGGCACCTTGCTCGGAGCTCTCCGACAAGGCGGCCTCAGCTTCTGCGGCCGCCATGCTGCTCGTGGGGCCGGGCTTGAGCTCCACAGGACGGGGTCCCCGGGGGACATCAGCCTTCTCCGTCTGCTCCGCACCTGGAGGGGCACCAGACGCTGCATGGACCCGGTGTCCAGCTAGTGCACACCGCACAACAAATGCTGGCTCTGTCGGTGGCTGTGAATTGCTAAGTGGAGGGGCCCATGCCACCTCCTGCCCTGCGGGCCCTCCTTCCCAGGCCTGACCTCCTGGCACAACTCACCGCTGGCTGCACTCTTGGCCTGGCCACCCCGCTCCTCTTTGGGCTCCCTGCCTAGGCCTGTGGGCACACTGCTCCTCGCTTGGTCCAGCCTGCTCAGTGCAGCAGCTGCAGCTTTCTCCTCTTTGGCTCTCTTATCTGCTCCTGGAGATGGAACAGGACAGACCTGCCATTGCCCATCACGCCCACTGCCTGGGGGGGATGGGATATATGTGTGGGGTGGCCCAGAACCTGCTAGCTCTTCTGGGTCCTCCTGGGCCTACAGCTAAGAAGTGGTTTGTTTTGTTTCCATGCCCACTGTAGCTGGCCCTGGGAATTCAGCCATGGCAGCTCATGCTTCTGTGGGGCTGAAGAGCAGCCGGGGACAGAGACAGACTCACAGGGGCCACAGGGGCACTGACAGGGGTCAGGGCCTGGAAGGGAGGCCATGGTCCTCTGAAGGGGCACTGGTGTAGCCACACAGGCATCTGAGGGCATTCCTCAGATGTCAAGGGGAGGAAGGAAGCTCGGGGAAGACAGTCTGGGAGGGTTTAGGAGTGAGTCCTGCCACGTGCTCTGGCAGTGACTCAGGCATGGCTCCCATCTTCTGCTGCCCGGAGTTGGAAAAGGGGCAGGGCCAAGGACTCTTCCAAATTGTGACTGTGGCATTCTTCACTATCACCCCAAGGCAAAGACAGGGCAGGAAACTAAGACCCAGGGAGGTGACCTGGAGGCATCAAAAGCCAGGTTTCAGACTGAGCTCAGCTCAAGTGGTAGAGGGCCTGCCAGGCTAGCAAGCACAAGACCCTGAGTTCAAACCCCAGCACTGCAAAAATATGCAAATAAGGGGCTGGGAAGGTGGCTCAGTGGTAAAGCGCTTGCCTTGCATGCCTGAGGCCCTGGGTTCGATTCCTCAGCACCACATAACCAAAAGAAAAAAACCGGAAGTGGCGCTGTGGCTCAAGTGGTAGAGCGCTAGCCTTGAGCTGAAGAGCTGAGGGACAGCGCCCAGACCCAGAGTTCAGGCCCCACGACCCGACCCCCCCCAAAAAAAATGCAAATAACTAGGAAGCTAGGTTCCTGGGCCACCTCTCAGGAACAGCCTGCCAGTAATTTTACCTTCCATGGCTGAAGACTCTGCATTTTCCCCAGGGCTGCTGGCTGGCTCGGCGAGTGACTTGAGTGCATGGCAGGCTGTGATGATGTCCTGCATCTGGAGGAAGCTGGCCACGGCCAGCACATCATCCACATTTTCTGGGCTCAGGCTCAGCTTGGCTGTGTACATGAACTCCAGAACCTGACCCAAGCCTGCTGAGGACAGCATGGCTGTCACAGACCCACCTCAGGGGCCCTCCGCTCAATGGCAGGGTCAAAGGGTTCTAGAAAGCTGAGCGGCAGGCTTCCACCAGTGTTGCTAACTCCCCCCAGCCATACCACCTGTCCCCCCTTCCCACCTTAGCAACCCAACACTGCACTTCACTGGACAATGCTCCAACCCACCACCAGCTTCCTCAAACTCTGCCACCACCTCTAGTTGACCTTCTCACAGTGTTTCTCATCATTCTAGGTTGGAGCCCCGATCCAGGACCAGAGTTGCCAGGTCAGCCCCAGCCCAGGCTGCCCTGTCATAGCCACCTATCACCACTCCTGGTTAGCCCGCAATAGTGGCTCCAGGGCTGCTAACTGGGCCAGCCCATTCTGTCTTCCTGATGAGACTTGTGCCCTGTTAGCTGTGGCCTAGAGCTTACCATGAGCCCAGCTGCCAGTTCTCCTCTTACCACTCCATTCCCAGTTAAACCAAAAGATGGCAGGAACTTGGTACCCACAGGCTCAGAGCCTGAGGCTTGTGTGCGAGGCCTGGGACACCTGTAGGCCTGCAGATGCTGCCCCCGGAGGGCCTTGCACATCCCAGGCCGGCCACAGCTTCTGGCCTCCACAATTTTTCCCTGGCCCCGACGGGGTACCTGCCGCGTTACTGATGTCTAGGTGTACCACGTCCTTCTGGTCCACGAAGAGCATCTTGAAGTACTCGCTGCAGGCTGCCAGCACTGCTTTGTGGGCCTTAAAGTCAACACCATCCACCACGAAGGTGCAGTCACACAGAAGCCCCAGCTGCCGCTGCTGGTTCAGCTGCTCCAGGACATACTGGCTGTGCTGAGGGAAGTCCATGGCTGTAAGAGCCACAGCGCCTCTATGAGCATGGGACAGGCACCTGCTGACCCATCTGCTAACCCCAGTCCCCAGGTGACACACACAGGGGAAGGGGGGAAGAATGAAACAAAGGAGGGGCATTTCCACCAACGGAGGGCAGAGAACTACCAATAGCTGCAGCAAGCCAACATGAAACAATGGCTCTTAGAATCCTTGGGTTACTGAACAGAGGAAGTTCCCCAAATCAAAAAGTACTGAGGAAGCTAGGTGCCAGTGTCTCACACCTGTACTCCTAGCCACTCAGGAGGCTGAGATCTGAGGATCATGGTTTGAAGGCAATCTGGGCAGGAAAATCTCTAAGACTCATCGCCAGTTAATTACCATAAAGCTGGAAATAGAACTGTGACTTAAGTGGTAAAACATTAGCTTTGAGCAAAAAACTCAGGGACAGTGTCCAGGCCCTGAGTTCAAGCCTCAGGATGAGTACACACGTACACATACACGTACACGTACACACACACATGCACACACATACATACTGAGGGACCAACATAACAATAGCCACTATTGTATCTTGCCAGGTACTGTGATGTTAAAGAATCAAAAGAGCAAAGAGACAAACACCATATAATCTTTTTTTTGGGGGGTCAGTCATGGGGCTTGAACTCTGGGCATGGGTGCTGTCTCTGACCTCTTCAAGGCTAGCACTCTACACTTGAGCCACAGAGCCACTTCTGGTTTTTCTGGTGGTTAATTGCAGATAAGAGTCTCACGGACTTTCCTGGCTGGGCTGGCTTAGAACTGTGATCCTCAGATCTCAGCCTTCTGAGTAGCTAGGATTACAGGCATAAGCCACTGGTGCCCAACTTTACCATATAATCTTAACCATAAAGGGCAAATGTAACACTGGATACACTTAGCTTTCAGATGACCTATTTTGCTTGTTTTTCTCATTCTTTCATGGACAAGTGACAGATCTGTTCAGGAAGGTGTCAATGTGGCTCTTGGATCACCAGATCATTCTGAACAGTCCCTGACCCATGGCTCCCATGGCCCGTGCAAATTCCTGTGTCCAAAGAAAGCAAGACCATGCGATAAGGATTTTTTTTTTTTTTTTTGTCAGTCATGGGGCTTGAACTCTGGGCCTGGGTGCTGTCCCTGAGCTCTTCAGCTCAAGGCAAGTGCTCTACCACTAGAGCCACAGCACCACTTCCGGTTTTCTGGTGGTGTATTGGAAATAAGAGTCTCATGGAGTTTCCTGCCCAGGCTGGCTTTGAACCGCAATCCTCAGATCTCAGCCTCCTGAGCAGCTAGGATTACAGGCGTGAGCCCCCTCCCCTCCCCCGGCTGAGATAAGGATCTTTCTCTCAGGGGCTCAGGGAATGACATAAAGCTGGGGAATGTTCTGTCTCCAGAAACTTCTGATCTGGTGAATCTGCCAGGAGGCACAGCAACTCCAATCCTGATCCCAAGAGCTACTGGCCTGGCAGTTTCTCTGCCAAGCTCCTCACCTAAGGCCTGGACATCCCAAACTGTTGAGCATGCTCAGAAGAGTCCCCATGCTGAATTAGGAGCTATAGAGACCATGACCATAAGTATCTAGAGCAGCAGTCCTGCCCACACAGCACCTCTGCAGTCTGTCTCAAGCTAGGCAGGAAACAAGTTCCTTTCCTTCTAGAAAGAATCAACTCTGGAATGTTTCAAAATAAAAGCCAGTACCCACTGCCTGAGAACACACCACCAAGCAGAGGGGCAGCTATGGCACCTGAACCAGGGTCTGTGCAGTAGTGGGGCTTCTCTACCAGTGGCTCCTGGCCAGGTGTGAACCTCTCCTCTGCAGACAGCTCTGCCACAGCTGCCCTGGGCTGCTCCTGGACAGGGGAGAGGGACACTGTAGGATGTTCTGTCACAGGTGGCTGCAGCCCAGGCTGCTCCAGCTCCATCAGCTGGCCAGGATGAGTTACTGGCCTGTGCCCAAAGCCACTGTGAGTGTATGGCTGGCTAGGGTGAGCGGGTGGGAGTCAGGCCCTCATGTCAGCACAGGCCAGCTCTGCAGGATGTCCAGGCCTTCTCCTTGTGGTGGACTTTTCAAAAGTGGAGGTCGGCACCAGTAATTTTAGCACTTGGAAAGTAGAAGAAGGAGAGCTTGAAACCTCTGTCTAACCACCCCCTCCCAAGATGGGAACCACCAAGACACCCAGCCCTGTTGGCACGGTCCTCTGTGCCCAGTAGCTGTTCCATCTTATTTAGTTATTGCAGTGCTAGAGATTAAATCCAGGGCCTCATGAATGCTAGCTAAGCATTCAATCATTGAGCTATCTCCTCAGCTCTACTACTTGTAAAAATCAAGTTCTCTCCATTAGATAAACTCAGCCCCTTCTGACACTCTACATTCTGATAATTATCCTCTAGTGGATAGTGCCCACCCTGCCTTGGGAGCCTCCACCTCCTACGCAATCCTGCCGACTCAGAGCTGGAAGAAACGTTTTCAGTTGTCTGCAGCTTTTATAAAAAGAAGGTTCCCTCCCTCCCTCCCTTCTTTCTTTCTTGTTTGGTATTTTTTAGACGGGTCTTGCTATTTAGGGCCAAGTGACTTCAAACTCAAGATGATCCTGCCCTCACTTCCTCAGGGTTGGAATTGTTAGTGTGTACAACCACACCTGGTTCCAGAGGCTCATGAAGATCATTGAGAGTAAAATAAGAGCTTCCCTTTTGAAAGGCAAAACTGGAACACGAGGTACATAAGCATAGCCGAGCATTTTCCACTTCCCCCAGGCTGAAGTTAGTGTGTTGCCCTGTCTTCCTACCAGTGTAGTAAGCGCACTGTCAGGAGGAAGTACTTCTAAGTCTCCCTTGCAGGTATTATAAACCCAAGAATCAATTCTGTGTGTTTGGGGGAGAGGGCAGGTGGGTGGTAATACTAGTACTAGGGCTTGTGCTCTTGCTTGGCTTTTCTTTCCCACTCAAGGCTGGCACTCCACTCGAGCCACACTGCCACTTCCGTCTTTTTGGTGGTTCATCAGAGATAAAGAGACTCTTGGGTTTATCTGCTCAAGATGGCTTTAAACCATGGCCCTCAGATCTCAGCCTTCTGAGTAGCTAGGACTATAGGCATGAGCCACCAGTGCCCAGCAGGACTCTATTCTTGAGTAGTTACAGATCAAGAGGTAGGGATCTTGGTGGGTTTTTTTTGCCAGTCATGGGGCCTGAACTCTGGGCCTGGGCGCTGTCCCTCAGCTCTTCAACTCAAGGCTAGCACTCTACCACTTGAGCCACAGTACCACATCGGGCCTTTTCTGCTTATGTGGTGCTGAGGAATCGAACCCAGGGCCTCATGCATGCAAGGCAAGCACTCTACCACTGAATTCACCTTCCCAGCCCCAGATCTTGGTCTTTTTGAGTATGACTAACTTGATGTCAAAATATTCCCTTGATCCTTATAAAATGATAGCTTTACTTGTGATTTTTTTTTTTGGGGGGGGTCCAGTTGTGGGGCGTGAACTCTGGGCCTGGGCACTGTCCCTCAACTCTTCAGCTCAAGGCTAGTGCTCTACCACTTGAGCCACAGCACCACTTCCAGCTTTTTTTTCTTTTTGCTTATGTGGTGCTGAGGAATCGAACCCAGGGCCTCATGCATGCAAGGCAAGCACTCTACCACTGAGCCACCTTCCCAGCCCTTTACTTGTGATATTTAATTGAGCAAATAATAGACAAAAGTCACTCAGAAATGAATTTCTGTTCTATTAATCACACCATCTGTATATGCTATATATGCTATATTTGAATGTCTGTGCATTCCACAACTCATGTGGAAATTTAATTGCCAATGTAACAATATGAAGAGACAGGACCTTGCTGGGTATGAGGTACATGCCTGTTATCCCAGTACTCAGGAACCTAAGTCAGGAGGATCACAAGTTCAAGGCTAGCTTGGACTACATAGGAAGACATTGCCCCAAAAAGTGGTGGGGGTGGGAGAGGGGAAGAGGTGGGAACCTGCAAAGGATTAGCTCTTGCACATAGCAGGATGGGAGAGGGCTCCTGAAAGAAAGATAGAGTTCAGTACCCCATGCTGTCTTGCTCTTCTGATTTCTGTCATACAGGGACATGACATAAAGTCCCTCACTGGATGCCAACACTTTGATGTTGAATCTACCAGCCTCCAGAATTATGAGGAATTATTTTTCTTTATAAATTACCCACTTTATGGTATTCTGTTATAGCAACACACACACACAAAAACAGGCCGAACCCCCCCCCCAAACCTCAGAACAATATGCATTTGAGAAATGATTCCATGCACATATGTGGGAAATTTCCCAGGTACAGAGAAGAACAGCAGGGTGACACAGCTACACAAGTTATTGTACTGCCCTCTGTAGTTCCACAGCCCATAAATTATCAAGTACAAAGACCAGCGATTTCACAAGCAGCTAATGAGTGCCTCCATGTGTGTGTCTGAGGTACTGCATCGGAGCTGGGAGCTGGGGAAAGACAGGTCTTAAATCAATATAATAAATGTTGTCAGGTATTAAGTACTGTGGAAGCAGAGGTGAGGCTATTTAATAATCAAAGAAAGGAATATGCGGAGAACTTCTCTGAGGAGGTTGCCTTAAGCAAGACCTGAATGAAGTGCCAGAGTGAGCCATGACACTATTAAGCCCAGGGACCATTATGGACACAAAAAGAGCCTGCCCTTGGCAGTCTAACCTTGGCCGAGGGGTGGGTATGTTGGAGAGGGATAGGTAGGCAGGCAGGCAGGAAGAGGAGCTGAAGCTGGTTATAGCAGAGGCTGAGCTTTCTCAGGGCCTGAGTGACACTGTTTTGGCGTTTCTTCTGAATGCCTTGGCTCTGAGAGTTGAGAATGGAACAGAGAACTTTCAAAGGGCCCTTGCAGTGTAAGAGAGACTGCCAAGGACAAGAGCAGACAGCAAACGGGCCACTGCAGAGGGGATTAAGGGGTACAGTGGCCACACCTTGGTGGCAAATGCAGCGCTCAGATTAGGGAGATGGTTTGGCTGGTCAAGAAGCCAAGGACCCTGCTCAAAGTTCTGGCCTGAGAAGCTGGCCTGGGGGTGGCGCTGCACCCCAGAGGAGGAGTAATGGGGGAGGGGGGACTATGTGGGGATCTTTCAGGGAACAAGGAGCTCTGTTCAGGGCAGCTAAGGCTGAGATGGTGATTAAGGGTATGGATAACTGGACGAAGAAAAGAGAGTCCACAGTGGACAGAAAGTGCTGCTCCAATACTGGCAGAGTGGAACTAGAACCTTCTCTATCACAAGTTTGAGATCATACCATTAACAAAAGGGGAAGTGAGCCAGAGGCTCCAGATTGAGTTCCTGAGGCAGCGTAGTGGTGGCTCAAAGCCTGAGGAGGGAAGTGGGAGAAGGATCTCGTGTTAGGGGAGAGAGATAACTGAGGGGCAAGTGCCACCCAGAAGGACATAGGCACCTGCCATGTCTAAACACATGTGAGCATGTTAGGGGAGGGGTGGAAGGAAGAAAAAGGAAAAAATACTCAAGCAAAGGCAGGAAGGACAGTGAAACAGGAAGGCGTGGGCTGTGGAGGAGTGCACAGTGCAGGCTGGGGACCGGTGAAGCCAGGTGAGAGCAGCTGCAGTGTGGAGGAAGACTGAGGAAAATAGCTAGGGGTCAAAGGTGGAGACCAAGTTAACAAGCATGCTGGGAAGTCTCACGGCAAATAGACCCTTGGGACATGAAAAGTGGAACAATGCCACCCTGCTGGCACTGGGAGGGTTTAGCTGGTATCCACAATCCAATGTACCTTGTCGTTATTGTTTATACATTTCAAGACAAAGTCTCACAATGTCAGCTGGATTCAAATCTGTACTGCTCTTGCCTTGGCTGCCTGAGAACTGGGATCACATTATGTGCTACTACTACCCCTAGATCCCATCACACTTTTCTGGGTCCCTGAGCAACTTGATCAAGGACCCTGCTATGAAATACCATAACATTCTTGAAGGTTTTGAGTGTGTCTTCGAGGGTGTTCAGAGTCTCCTAGCATACACTGGCTGTGCAGGACCACAGTGCAGCTGAGGCACAGAGCTGACTCACTTTGGGAGCAGACACCCACATCTTTGGGGCATAAGAAAGTCATAATGGGACTTCCCCCAAGAGGATGAGGGCAGAGAGGATGGGCACAATTCTCAATGATTTCCTGTTCATTACTTGTAAATATTCTCCATTAAAAAATTAAAACAGAGCCGGGCGCTGGTGGCTCACGCCTGTAATCCTAGCTACTCAGGAGGCTGAGATCTGAGGATCGCGGTTCAAAGCCAGCCCGGGCAGGAGAGACCGTGAGACTCCTATCTCCAATAAACCACCAGAAAACTGGAAGTGGCGCTGTAGCTCAAGTGGTAGAGTGCTCGCCTTGAGCTGAAGAGCTGAGGGACAGCGCCCAGGCCCAGAGTTCAAGCCCCACGACCGACAAAAAAAAAAAAAAATTAAAACAGAGGAACCAAAGAGAGGGAGGGAGGGGAGAAGGAGGGAGAAAGGGAAGGAAGGAGGGAGAGAAAGAGAACCAACAGAGTCAGAGATCCAAATCCTTATTTCTATTCATATCTATCTGCCATAAAACCTTTAACACATTTTCAAAAGACCTAGTGAGTAAAAATTTCTTAACAGGAAAAGGTTTTCCTGAGAGAAAACAATGGTAATCTGGTCAGAGAATGTGTCATGCAAGGAAAGTCTATGAGCAGAAATCCCTTACAAGGACTTCCCCAGAGTAACAGGTAGTACTCTCCTGGTAGGCACAGAAATGCTGGAGTCCACTGCCCTCCACAGATAACTCTGGGACCAGCCATAGCCTCCAGGCCCAGAACCCAGCAGAGCTAACTGAGGATCAAGGACAGGGGTGCGCAGATCTCTGACCTGGTAGGTTTCTCCAGCATAAAGCTGCCATAAACCTGTGCATGTAACCCTTTGTTAGCTATAATATGTCTGGAGAAAAGGGAGAAAAGGGGCCCTGCCACCCAACCTCATCCAACTGATCCTCTGAACAGAGATGCACAGCTGGGCACCAGTGGCTTATGCCTGTAGTCCTAGCTAATTAGGAGGCTGACATCTAAAGATGGAGATTTGAAGTTAGCCAGAGCAATAAAGTCTGCAAGACTCTTATCTCCTTCCAATTAACCAGCAAAAAGCCAGAAGTGCAGCTACAGCTCAAGTGGTAGAATGTTAACCTTGAGCAAAAAAGCTCAGGGACAGCACCCAGGCCCTAAGTTCAAGCCCCAAGACTGGCACACACATGCACGCACATAAACATAAACACATACATACACAACCCCACATAGGTAAAGATGTAAAAAAAAAAAAAAAAACCTCACCAACAACCTAGCATCCCATCAGATGGTTTCAACCAGCTAGAAAAGTCAGGAAAAGACCAGTGCTCACTCCACTTCTGGTAATACAGTTCAAAGCCTGGGTGCTTAACAATGCCAGGTGCCTTGGCCTCCTTTCTACAAAGGAGCAGAAAGGCTTCACTGAGAAAGAGACAGGTGTTACACTCCCACAAAGCTAGTGACAGGGCATGCAATCCCAAAGCAGAACTAGTTGTTCCAAGTCTCTCCTGAAGACTGAGAATCCAGGCTGAAGGCCAGTGGCTCACACCTGTTACCCCAGAGGCCAAGACAGATCTAGCACTGCACGGAGGAGGGAGAAAGCTTCCCTGAGAGCTGTAACCATGAGCTGGCCCCCAGATGCACTCTGGCCCAGATCAATTGATTACCTTCAGGCAGATGCAATGTGACCCAGAAGGAAAGCATGAGTGACAAGAAGGAATGAGGAGTGAGGGAAGTAAGGAAACCCAAACACACATGGAGCCAATGATGCTTTGGAAAACTTCTCAAAGAACTAAAATACACATCTGCAGATTCAAAGCAAAGGAGGGAGTGAAGATTTAAAGGATGTAACCCAAGCCTGCGAGCCTAGTGCTCAGGAGGATAAGGGTGAGTTCCAGACCAGCCTGGGCTCAACAGTGAGACCCTGTCTCAAAAACATTGAATGTTTCACAGTCTTTCACTGTTGGATTGTATGGTGTAAAGACAATCATTAAAACTGCCCTTTTGGGACTAGGAGTATGGCTTAGTGGTAGAGTGCTTGCCTAGCACGCATAAAGTCCTATGTTTGATTCCTCAGTACTACATAAACAGAAAAAGCCCCGAAGTGGCCCTGTGGCTCAAGTAGCCTTGAGCAAAAGAAGCTCAGGGAAAGTGCCCAAGACTGAAAAAAAAATTCAGAGCAATTCTAATAAACATCTCAACAGTACTTATGGCATTTTATAAGTATGCTCTAAAAAGGAGACAGGTGGGCTGGGGGTAGAACTCAAGTGACAGAACGCTTGCCTAGCATGTGAGGGGCCATGTATTTGATACCCAGTATTGCAATTAATTAAGTGATCAATCAATTGATAAAATGAACATGAATGAACAAAAAGGGAGGCAAAGCCTTACCAGACAAGAGCTATTAGGAAAACTGTATTAATGAAGTCACCATGGCACTGACACAAAGACACAAATAGGCTCACAGCTGTAAACCCTTGATACTGATGGTTGCTGGTTAGGTGACAGATCAGATCCATGTGAAGAGATATTGGTGGGATTTTTTGTTGGTTGTTTTGATCATTGGTACAAACCATTTTTTAAAAATATTTGGCCAGCCCTGGGGCTTGAACTTGGGGCCTGGGTGCTATCCCCTCTCTGTGCTCAAGGCTGGCGCTCTACCCCTTACTTGAGTCACAGCACCACTACTGGCTTTTTCTGAGTAGTTTACTGGAGATAAGAGTCACATATATGTGACTCTTATCTCCAATAGAGTCAAGAGTCACATGCCCCAGCTGGCTTAGAACTGAACCTTGATCCTCAGATCTCAGCCTCCTGAGTAGCTGGGATTATAGGTGTAAACCACCAGCACCTGGCTTTTTTTTAAAAAAGAAAAAAAGAAATCAGTCCTTTATCTTACACCATACATAAAATAATTATGAATGGATTAAAAGATTTGAGGTAAAAGATAAAATAAGAAAATGTTCACAAGACAATATACATATACATATAGGGAAGAAGTTCTGAACTTCTTTTGCTCAAGACTAGCACTCTACTCTTTGAGCCACAGCACCACTTCCAGCTTTTTTCTGTTTATATGGTGCTGAGGAACCAAACCCAGGGCTTCATGTATGCTAGGCAAGCAATCTACCACTGAGACACCTTCCCAGCTCTGGGAAGAAGTTCTTAAGGTGCCACCTATAAAATAAAAATAATTGATAAATTAAATTAAAATTTAGATTTCCTGGGGCTGGGAATGTGGCCTAAAGTGGTGCTGTGGCTCAAGTGATAGAGTGCTAGCCTTGAGCAAAAGAAGCTCAGAGACAGCGCCCAGGCCGAGTCCAAGCCCCATGACAGGCACAAAAAAATTTAGAATTCCTGGAGGGTGGGGGAGGAGGGTACAGAAATTGACCGAAAAAGTGCAACACCAGTGCTCATTGGACAGTGATGAAAGTGAACTATATAACTCATGGGTGGAGGAACTGGGAGAGAGTGAGGGAAGGGAAGACATTATATAAAAGGAAATATACTCATAACCTGACTCATAACCTGACTCATATAACTGTAATCCCTCTGTATATCATCTTTAAAATAACAATACACTTTTTAAAAAAACGATAATTTCTTTTAAAGCCTAAAACCCTAAAGGAAAATAGACCAAAAGTTGGAAATAAATAGTTGCCATATATTCTGTACAAAAGTCAGTCTCCAAAATAAAAAACCAACAAAAGCCTAGTGTCAGTGGCTCACACCTGTAACCCTAGCTACTCAGAATGCTGAGATCTGAGCATTGTGATTTAAAGCCAGCCCGGGCAGGAAAGTCCAGGAGACTTTTATCCTCATTCAACCACCTAAACGCCAGAAGTAGAGCTGTAACTCAAGTGGTAGAGTGATAGCCTTGACGAAAAAAAGAAAAGCTCAAGGTCAGGGCCCAGGCCCTGAGTTCAAGCCCCACAAAAAACAAAAATGAGTTAAAACAACAACAACAACAACAACCAAGATAAGCTACTCTCATCAATGCAGTAAAAATTTTAATAACTTTTCAGTATGTGACATAGACAGAATTGTTTGTTGGCTGATGTATAATCTCTTGAAACAATGTGCATTTGGTCAGATACCCTGTGACTCAGTTCACCCCAGGTATGTACCCTGAAACCACATATGCACCCCAGTATGGCAGCACAGTCTGTAAACAATCCAAATGGCCACCAAGATGATAGGGACATTTCCATCAGTGAAAATGAAGCAGATGTGGACTAGCTCAAGAACAAAAGCAAAAAAATCGAAGTCACTACAGAACACAGTATTACATTTATATTAAGTTCAAAAACTACAGCCAGAGCTGGACACAGGTGGCTTAGGCCTTATAATCTCAGTTACTCCGAAAGCTGAGATACGAGGATCACTGTTGAAAGCCAGCCCAGACAGGAAGATCCATGAGACTTATCTCCAATTAACCAGCAAAAAGCTGGAAGTGGAGGTGTGGCTCAAGTGGTAAAGCATCAGCCTTGATTAAGGAGAAACATCAAGGCCTCTAGTTCAAACAACAGTTCAAACACACACACACAAAGTGTACAAAGTAAAAGACACATAGTTTAGCAACACAGCTGTAGCAAAACTACTCCAAGGAAAGAAAGAGAAGGACAGGTGAAGGAAAGCTCATGATGTCAGGGTGATGGATGGCCTGCAGGTCAGGGTAGCATTTTTATAAGCTGGGTGGTGGGGAGATGGGGGGCATGTCTGCTTGTTCTTCCTTCTGAAGATTATTCTGCATGGAAACTGGAGAGCAAGGGCAGCTTATGGAGCAACAGGGGACTGGAAAGGCCTACTGCAGTGTCCTCTCTGCTCTCTGCCTTCTGAGCTAGTGAGACCCAGCTCCCCCCAGGCTGGGCAGTAAGCCTGGAGCAGAGCCTTCACCTAGGACAGAACAATGACCCTTACTGACAGTTCTAGCACAGGAAGTAGACTCTAACCCCAGACCTTTCAGGACTAGAAGCTGGCATATGCCCAATGTGACCATGAGCCCCCCAGGATAGCTTTTTGGCCTGTCTCCCTGTCTGCTGGATTCCCACGGCTGGGCCTCTGTCCCTGTTGTGATCTGGATGGAAAAAGAGATTCCCAACTCTCACCTTGCACTTTGCTGCTTCCTTACTAAGCTTGAGAACCACGTTTGTCTCCCATGCAGAACAAGAGTAAGCCCTGGTTTTTCCCATGTCAAGACCGACAGGATCGAGGTCAGCTTTAATGGCCCTGGGATGGTTAAGCTTGCTACAGACACTCACTGGGATCGTGCCAAGCACATGCTGACATGCCACACACACACAAGCCCCGTATGCTCAGATCACTACATACCAACAGTTTTACTCTTGGGTTGATCGCTACAATTTTCAGAACAATGTGTCTGTGTCAAAACACACCTAGACCTTTAGGTTTTAAGGGTTGGAGCTCCCTGCTGTGAGGAACAACACCCAACACCAGGTCACCTTGACACACAAAGTTTGAGGAAAAAAAGAAAAGGTCAGGGTCAGTGCCCAAGCCCTGAGTTCAAGCCCCAAGACTGGCACAAAAAACAAAAACAAAAACACAAAAAAACCCGAATATGAGTTACTCTCATCAGTACAGTGAAAATTTAACAACTGTTTTCAGTATGTGACACAGACAGAACTGTTTGTTGGTTGAAGTATAAACTGAAGATTCTCTAACTGTTTGGAACGGGCCACCTGGTCTTTTCCAAGCGCCCAGAACTACTGCAGCATCAGCTGGTCAGGCTCCCAGGTGGCTTCACACTCTTAGCCTTGATGGTGTTTCTGCATGGCATGTGGTTATCTATGTGGCTAGGAGCACCTTGTTCCTGGGACCCAATCTTTTTTTTTTTTTTTGTCGGTCGTGGGGCTTGAACTCTGGGCCTAGGCGCTGTCCCTCAGCTCTTCAGCTCAAGGCGAGCGCTCTACCACTTGAGCTACAGCACCACTTCCGGTTTTTTTCTGGTGGCTTATTGGAGATAGGAGTTTCACGGTCTTTCCTGCCCAAGCTGGCTTTGAACCGAGATCCTCAGATCTCAGCCTCCTGAGTAGCTAGGATTACAGGCGTGAGCCACCAGCGCCTGGCTTCTGGGACCCAATCTTATGCAGGACTGTGCTCCTGACAAAGCCTCGTGTGACACACAGCAGACACAGTCCACACTGCATGTATGAACAAGCCTGAGCCCTCTAATCCAAGCATTGTAAACCTGCTAAAAGCCACAGCAGCCTGACATGCAGAGATAGAAGCCTGGCCGTGAGAAGCGGGTGACACTGAGTGAGTGAATCTGTATGTCCATCCGTCCATCCATATTCCCTCCCTCCCTTACCAGTTCAGTGGACTTCCCGTCAGGTCCAGCCCACCTCAGTGATCCCATCTCTCAGCTGGTTTTTCTTCCAGCACTGAAGAGACATGACTCATTTTCTGGGTACATACCAGAGGCAATAACTAGCTTATGTTTGGTGACCACGCAATACAAAAATATGTCTCTTTAAACTTTCAAACCTTAAAAGGAATGAGCATGTACTCCCTACTATCTTTCCCTTTTTTGCCACATGGAATTCATACATGATGGCAGGACCTGGAACAGCCATCTTGGACCGTGAAATAGATGCCTGGGTTTGAGCAAGAGCCATGTGATTAAAGAAGTACTGTTTCCAGCTAGGCCTCATGGTAAAGTGACCTGCTTTACCAGTATTGGACTGTATACTTCTACACTGTTAGAGGAGGGTGAATAAAACTACTATTTTATTTCAGCTATAATATTTGTGACTGCTTATTGGAGCATTTTATTTAATTTATTTGCAGTTCTGGGGATCACACCGAGGGCCTTGTACAAGAGCTCTACTACTGAACCATGGCTTGTGCCTGTAATCTTGCCTACCGAGGAGACTGAGATCTGAGAATTGAGGTTCAAAGCCAGACCTGGCTGGTTCTTATCTCCAATTAACCAACAAAGAACTGGAAGTGAAACTGTGGCTCATGCAGTAGAGCACCAGACCAGAGCAAAAAAAGCTAAGTGGAGTGTCAGACCCTTAGTTCAAACCCAAGTACAGGTATATGTACATGTGTACACACACACACACGTACACATACACACACGTACACACACACGTACACACGCACGTACACACGCACGTACACACGCACGCACGTACACACACACACACACACACACACACACACACACACACACACACACACACACACACACACACACACACGAGTTCTTTCACGGAGCTATACCCCATCCTGGTTAGAGCATTTTATTTATTTTTGTCAGTTATGGGGCTTGAACTCAGGGGCCTGGGTGCTGTCCCTGAGGTTTTAAGTGCTCAAGGCTAGTGCTCTACCACTTTAAGCTACAGCTCCACTTCTGGTTATCTGGGATGAGTCTCACTAAGAATCTGATAGACTTTCTTGTCTGGGTTGGTTTTGAACTATGATCCTAAGATCTGAGCATCCTGATACCTAGGATTTTAAGCCTGAACCCCTAGCCCCCAGCTGGTTAGAGCATTTCAGATTGCACCAAACAAAGAGATGTGAGCAGGCACAGTAAGTAATCCACTGTGTGGGGAGGAGGTAGAAGTAGTACCAAGTAGTATCAACAATCTCCCAATCTAATTGTAATGAGGACATCATTAGTGATTCTCCCTCCCCCCTGACCCCTCTACCCCCAACCCCCAGTCCTGGAGCTTGAACTCAGGGCTGGGGCATTGTCCCAGAGCATCTTTTCTGCTCAAGGCTTTGTACTCTACACTTATGGCTTTTTCTGTGTATGTGGTACTGAGGAATCGAACCCAGGGCTTCATGCATGCCAGGCAAGCACTCTACCACTAAGCCACATTCCAAGCCCGTCATTAGTGATTTTAAAGAAAAAGCTAACTTGAACTTGAAAGGATTATTTGAGGCTGGGTGTGATATCCCAAGCCTATAATCCTTTCCACTCCAGAGGCATAGACAGGAGGTCGGCCCAGGCAAACTTTAGTGACACCTATCTCAAAAAGAAGCCAAGCATGGTGGTGTATGCCTGTACTTCTAGCTACTTGGGAAGTAGAGGTAGGACTATGGCTGGAGGCCAGCCTGGGCAAAGTTAGAGAGTCTCTCTGAAAAAACAAACTAAAATGCAGAAGGGCTAGGACTCAAGTGTCAGAGTGCTTTTTAACTAGTGTGACTTAGTTCAATCCTCAATACTGAAAAAGAGGGTGGAAGAAGACAAGTGAGGGGAGGAGGAGGAGAAGAAAAGGTTACTGGAATGCTACTGAGTCTAGAGGATGACAAAACTCACTTCAATGTTCCACTCTTAAGTGTTACAGACATACCTCAGACTTCCAAATCGCCCGGGCTATTCTTCTCTGACAGTTTGTCTGCAGAAACTCCAGCTTGGCTCCCTTCCTCCAGCTCATTACCTGAATCAAAGATACCCAAGTAAAAACTCTGGTGAGAACTTTGCAAGGGTCCTGCTTGCTTCCTAAGAGCTTTTTCATTCACAGGCAAATGCAGAGTATCTGGCATAGAGTCTGGCACAAAGTTAAATGCTCAATACATGCTAGACTGGATTATCATTGGCCTGCTGCATGACAACTTGCCACACAGGGGATACAAGGAGAAAAACTCAGTCTCAGTCCCAACACTGGAACTCAAGCCTGATGAAGGACAAGGCACAATGTCGATCAGCAAAAATCACAAAGCTGAACTAGCCTGGTGCTGGTGGCTCACACCCATAATCCTAGCTACTCTGGAGGCTGAGATCTGAGGATTGAGGTTCCAAACCAGCCTGGGCAGGAAAGTCTGTGAGCCTCTTATGTCCAATTAACCACCAGAAAACTGGAAGTGGAGCTGTGGCTCTAAGTGGTAGAACACTAACCTGGAGCAAAACTAGCTCAGGGACAAGCAGAGTTCAAGCCCCACAAAGAGATGACCAAAAAAAAAAGTCCCACTGACTTTCTTGCTCTGGCTTGTAGCCTCAATTCTCAGATTTCAGCTTCTTCAGTAAGTAGGATTACAGGCATGAGCCACCTGCATCCAGCTAAGCATTCTTTAGGTATCAGTCTTCTAGGGAAGAGAAGTCTCTGCATTCACCTAGAGATTGAGCGAGATCTATCTAGTTTGTGTTTCCAGAGCCTGGACAGTCCATTTAGCCCAGTGGGGACCTTTATGTCTCCTGCCCTGGGTGGTAGTGGTGGTATTGATCATTTAAGTTGGCAACAGTACACAGCCTTCTCTAGGCAGCCCTAAGTGTTGTGGGCATTTTCCACCTATGACCTCAGTTTATCCTCAACCCTCTCAGGAGGCAGATTTGTTATCATCTGCGCTGTTTTTGCGGGGGGTGGGAGGGGGAGCGGTACTGGAGTTTGAAATCTGGTTACCATGCTTGCTTGGCCGGGGCTCTACTGCTTGAGCCACACCTCCGGTCCTAAGGGTCCCGAGTCGCGAGCGAGCGAGCGGGCTAGCGTGGAGTGCTGGCTCGGAGACGGGGCAGGGAGGCGGGAAGCGGGCTCGCTCTGACCCCGGCACCGCGCCGGCCTCACTTCTTCCCCGCCGCGGCACCGAGCAGGACCCGCGGCGACAAGAGCGAGCGAATGAATGAAGCACCGCACCCGGGAGCCGCGCCGCACCTCCGGGGCCCGGGCGGCCCGCGCCCGCCCCGCGGCGCCCCCGGCGGCCCGGCCCGGCGCCCCCTCGCGGCGGCGGAGCGCCCACCCGCCGCGGCGCGCGGGGTCAGGGGGCGGTGACAGCCCGCGGCGGGGGCGGAGGGGCGGCCCGCCGAGGTGTCACCGGCCCGGGAGGCGACGCGAGCGCCCCGCGCCGCGCCGAGGGCCCGGCCCCGCCGCCCGCTCCCGGCCCGGCCGCCCCGCCGCCGCCCGGCCGGCCCGCGGCGCCCCCGGGCCCCGGTTCCGGTCCCGTTCCACCTCCCTCCCCTCCCCCACACAACCGTCCACGGCGTCCCGTCGCGCCCCATCCTCCGGCGCCTCAGTCCCGGCCCCCGCGACTCCGCCGGACCGCGGAGCTGGCCGACCCTCACCTGCCATGTCCCGAACCCGGCCGCAGAGGAAGGTGCATCAGGGCCGCGAGAAGGCCGGCGACAGCACTTCAGAGCAGACAAAGGGCGCCGCCATGTTAGAGTCGGGCGGAACCGACCTCGCCGGCTTCCCAGCTGCGACTTCCGGCGCATGCGCAGAGCTCGCGCCCGGCGTGCCACAGCAGATTGGCGCATGCGCTTGGCTATCCAAAAGTTCAACCTTCTAGGCTGGGGGCGTGGCCCAAGTGGTGGAGCGCCTACCCAGGGAGAGCGTGGTCCTGAGTTCAAACCGCAGACCCGCCAAAGAGGGGGAAAGTTCTACAATTCAGTACTTCTATTCTTAGAATTGTCCCGTTATAATCCCGCCTCGGTTTCCTGTCCCAACTAGAACAGTAACTGCTTCCACGTGTTTGTTCAATGCTTACCATGGCCTGGCCCAGCCCGAGTTCATTGCGTACTTGGTCATATTTACACCAATCGTTAAATAATCTTTACCCTAGAGTGTGTGTGTGTGCGTGTGTGCGTGTGCGTGTGCGTGTGTGTGTGCGTGTGCGTGTGTGTTGGTCCTGGGGCTTGAACTCAGGGCCTGGGCACTCTTCTATAGCTTTATTCCACTCAAGACTGGTGCTTTACCCCCTGAGCCAAACTCCACTACTGAATTTTTGGTGGTTCTGGAGATAAGAGTCTCTTGGGTTTGTCCACCTGAGCTAGCTTGGAACCAAGATCCTCAGGTCCTC
The DNA here is from genome assembly GCF_024711535.1 of Dipodomys merriami. NCBI lineage: Eukaryota > Metazoa > Chordata > Mammalia > Rodentia > Heteromyidae > Dipodomys > Dipodomys merriami. The sequence goes on along the minus strand of NW_027206195.1, from coordinate 260,687 downwards.
AGTAGCTAAAATTCCAGGTGGGAGCACCACACCTGGCTTTGAAGATCTTTTTTGGAGTCAACGATTTCACTGCATTTCTGATTCTATTATTCTTTCTCCATTCCTGGAATTCTTCTAGAAACAAGAACTTGCCTCATCAGCTAGGCTTATATGCTTACCTAGAAATTCAGTTCATTGAGGGAAAATAAGGCAAAGTTGTTTTGTTTTTTTAAAATAACTTTCTCAGTCTTCACCGTGAAAGAATGAATTTGTTGGGATAAAGTTCCCATATCAAATCACTCATTTTTTTTTTTCCAGTGCCAGTCCTGGGCCTTGAACTCAGGACCCTGGGTACTGTCCTTTAGCTTTTTTGCTCAAGGTGCTCTACCACTTGGGCTATGGGCTCCACTTCCAGCTTTTTGGTCTTTAATTGGAGATAAGAATCTCAGACTTTCCTGCCTGGGCTGGAAACCTTACTTGGAACCGCAGTCCTCTATCCTCATATCTCAGCCTCCTGAGTACCTAGGATTATAGATATGAGCTACTGGGGTCCCAGAATCCTTTCTGGCAGTTTTAAGGACATCTATTGTCTCCCTTTTCCAGCTTCTAGCAGCATTTGCTTTGTCTTGCCTCTCTGTGATAGTTTGATGTTTGGGTTTTGGTCATGATACCCTAAAGGTTAAAGCTCTTAACCTTTTGGCTTTGATTCTGAGCACAGGTTAGAAATCAGTTCAGAGCAGTCTTTTGCTATAATATTAAGAACAAGTTAGGCCTCAGAAATAAAGAATCTCTCTCTCTCTCTCTCTCTCTCTCTCTCTCTCTCTCTCTCTCTCTCTCTCTCTCTCTCTCTCTCTCTCTCTCTCTCTGAACCTTTTTCCTGCCCTTTTTTTTCTCTCTAAGGCAGGCTGTAGACGCTACAATTCTCCTCTAAAGTGAGCCATACAAATTAAGAGCATATCTTAGACTTTTCCCCTATCTTTCTGCCTTAGACATGACCATAATTTTCTTCTTTTTCTTTTGTGTGCTGGGGATGGACCCCAGGGCCCTGTGAGGTTTAGGCCAGCTGTCCATATGGAGCTACACCCCTGCTCTGACAGCAGATCAAACACTGCCCCAGGTGAGGCCCTTCCCTGAACTTGTTACTGGTATCCAGTAGGAAGGAATGCTGTCTAGACAGGCTTTGCTGGATTGTTCTGCTGACCCAGATCACACTCATATTGTACAGTCACATTTTCCCCTGGCTATCGATGCTATGTGTGAAGACTCCATAAAACCCCAAAAGGATGGCCCAGAAAGCTATGGAAAGCACATGGCACTGGCACGGGAGCTCCTCAACTCCCCGTGGGCCTCCCTGTTCCTCTCTTTACCTGTATCCATGTAACATCCTTTATACTAAACCAGAAAACTTGTCTTTCCCTGAGTACATTAGTTGAACCCAAGGAGAGGTATGGGAGCCCTAATTGATGCTGGTTGTTCAGAACTGCAGATAAAACCAATGAGCACTTTCCACTGGCATCTGGGGGTGGGGGTGGGGAGGGGCGTGCTGGGGACTGAGCCTTCCACCCATGGGTCTACAGCAACCCACAGGGAAGAATTGGAACTGAACCCAATGGTGGGTGGGGTTTGTCCAAAGTGCCACAGTGACCTGTTTTGTTGTCACAGCAATGCAGACCAGCACAGATCAAGACCACTTTTCAGAGAGGATAAAGTTTATTGCTAAGGACCCAACCAGGATAGCGCCAGAAAGAAGTTCAGATACCGAGGAAGGGGAAAACCTGGGTGTAACCCTGGGTTATACACAAAATAGGCATTAATCAAATATACAAGAAGTCAGGCAGAAGACATCAACTTGTGAAAGGCAGGCAATCCCTTTCTAATTGTGCAGAAATTATGCCATCCTGTCACTGTCCCTTCTGAATTGTTATTTAGAATGATGCCTTGTGGAGTTCCTACTATCCATTCAGATGGCCCCGCCTAGGCCACCCAACTCGCATTCCACATTCCCACCTGGCCACTTTTTGGCAACTGATGGGGGGTGGGGGGTGGGAGCCCAGGATGCTACCTTCCAGCAACTGGGTGCGGTAATGTGCCTTTGCCTAGAGAGGTCACTGTCTACTTCATTGTGACAACAGAGATGGAGAAATGGAGTTTGACTTTGGCTTTTGCCTCTGTGACAGAATCTCCAAAGCTAACTAACAATGGCAGGGTGAATCCTCACTTCTGGTCTTTCTGGCTCCCCCACCCCACCCCCATGCCCCCATACTTGGCCTTGTCTTTTTTGCTCACTATAGATACACAGCCCCTAGACATTGTTGAGATGAGGCCAGTAAGTTGTAAGCAGAAAGCCCGATGACCAGAATTATCTTTGAAATAGTCCATCTGAGCTGAGCATGGTGATGCACCCTGTTATCACAGTTACTCAGAAAACTGAGGCAGGAGCATTCAAGGCCAGCGCGGACTATTGTAGCAAGATCCTCTGGCTACAGAATAGGAGGCAGGGGAGGAAGACTAGGAATCTGAGCCTTTGCCCAGGCTTGGATTTGGCGAGGGGGAAAGTGTAGTATGGAGGCCCATCAGGAATAGAGCTCCCTGACCTCTTCCCCACTGCCTGAGAGCCCAGGACCGAATCACCCAACACTACAAGGGCAGATCTGCCTGCACACCTAGCTTCCCACCAGCAGGTGGTGTCATCTCATCAGCCAGGAGGGCACCAGGGCCAGGTATAGCCGGGGAAGAGATGCTGGAGTGGGCCAGAACCGTGAGGCCCAGCCCAGTGGGTGGCCTGTGTTCTCAGAAGCCATGTTTCATTCTAACCCACACCCCTTTCATGTGGAATAGTGGATATTTATGCCAGATGTAGCAACACTTTAGAACTTAGTGGTGAGGATTCACCACTAAGTGAAGCTTCATAGATACTTATGGGAACTGTCACCCTGACACCTTTTTATGTGTGTCAGTCCTGGGGCTTGAACTATGGGTCTGAGTGCTGTCCTTCAGCTCTTCAGCTCAACAATAGTGCTCTACCACTTGATCCACAGCGCCACTTCCGGCTTTTTCTGCTTATGTGATGCTGAGGAATCAAACCCAAGGCCTCATGCATGCATAGCAAGCACTGTACCACTGAGCTACCTTTGCAGCCCTCTCTAAGCTTGTTTTAATGCTCAAAGCTAGTGATATGCCACTTGAACCACACCTCCACTTCCAGTTTTTTGGTAGTTTATTGGAAATAAAAGCCTCACAGGCTTTCCTACCCAGGCTGGCTTTGAACCACCATTCTCAGATCTCAGCCTCCCAAGTGGCTAGGATTACAGGCATGAGCCACCAGCACCCAGCTTTGTCTAGACACCTATATGGGCCACACACCACTTCACTCCAGTCTTCGGAGTGGATATGATTTTAGTTACCGTTCTAAAGATGAGAAACTGGGGCACAGAGAGGCTAAACACTTTGCCCATGAACAAAGAAGCAGAGCCCAAAACAGACTTGGTGGTGCTATAATCCCAGTGCTAGGGAGACCGAGGTAGGAGGATTACAGTTCAAGGCCAAACTGAGCTATATTACTCCACCACAGATGAATGTATTAAGAAGATGGACTAGCCCAGTGACAGTGGCCCACACCTGTAATCCTAGCTACTCAGGTGGCTGAGATCTGAGGATTATGGTTTAAAGCCACCTGGGGCAGGAAAGTCTGTGAGATTCTTTTTTTTTTTTTTTGGTCGGTCATGGGGCTTGAACTCTGGGCCTGGGCGCTGTCCCTCAGCTCTTCAGCTCAAGGTGAGTGCTCTACCACTTGAGCTACAGTGCCACTTCCGGTTTTCTGGTGGTTTATTGGAGATAAGAGTCTCACGGTCTCTCCTGCCCGGGCTGGCTTTGAACCTCGATCCTAAGATCTCAGCCTCCTAAGCGGCTAGGATTACAGGCGTGAGCCACCAGCGCCCGGCTTCTATGAGATTCTTATCTCCAATTAACTACCAGAAAACTGGAAGTGGTGCTGTGGCTCAAGTGGTAGAGCACTAGCCTTGAGCTGAAGAGCTGAGGAACAGCGCCCAGCCCAGAGTTCAAGCTCCATGACTGACAAAAAAAAAAAGATGGACTATATTGGAATATTACACAGCCAGGAAGAAAAACAAAATGATGCCATCCGGAAAATGAGCACAATTTAGAGGACATCCTGAGCAAGACTAAGGAAGACCAAGCTGAGCTCATAAATAAAACATGTATGTTTTCACTCATGTGTAGAAGCTGGGCCAATAAAAGATACATATTCATGGACATAGACATGAATATAATTATCCATAAACACAATTACTTATATGATGAAACAGAACATGAATCAAGCTAGGAGACTACTCAGGAGAAGGAGAGAGAATGGAAAAACAAGAGAGTGAATAATGGAACACATTGCAGATGTTTATGAGAACAGTACAGAGAAACTCAGCAAAAGATGATGCTCAGTAAAGGATGAGAAGAAAAGAAACAGACTCTGTGAGTAGATGGGGAAAAGAGGTATACTCTCAAAAGGATAAAGAAGATTGCTGACAAAATAGATTGTTTCTTTTTCTCCCTCCCTCCCTCCCTCCTTCCTTTCTCCTTCCCTTCCTTCCTTCCTTCCTTCCTTCCTTCCTTCCTTCCTTCCTTCCTTCCTTCCTTCCTTCCTTCCTTCATTCCTTCCTTTTGTTTGCCAGTCCTAGGGCTTGAACTCTGGGCCTGGATGCTGTCCCTGAACTTTTTTTGCTCAAGGCTAGTGCTCTACCACTTGAACCACAGCACCATTTCTGTGATTAATTGATTGAAGATAACTGTCTTACAGACTTTCCTGCCCGTGCTGGCTTTGAACTTTAATCCCCAGATCTCAGCCTCCTGAGTACCTAGGATTACAGGTGTGAGCCACTGGTGCTCAGCTTGTTTCATTTTCATAGTTAGAAACAATCTACTTTAACTGGGTGCCTGGCTCATGCCTATAATTCTATCTACTCAGGAGGCTGAGATCTGAGGATTGAGGTTCAAAGCCAGCCCGGGCAGAAAAGTCCATGAGACTCTAATCTCCAACCACCAGTGTGGGGAACACAGGCAGCAAAGATGGCGCTGAGAGGGAGTTGAGTGGGCAGAGCCCAATTTACTGTAGAGCACATGGGCAGCAAAGATGGCGCTGAGAGGGAGTAGAGTGGGCAGAGCCCGATTTGCCTTACGTTCAGTGCGTAACCGTGAAAGCTTAGGTGCATGTTAGGGTGTGACCTTGACAGTGATTGGTTCCTCTTCCTCCCCTGCCATGCCACCCGCCCTTTTTGGCTTTAAAAAGGGCTGCTCTGTGTTAATAAACGAGTTTTCTACCTGCTGGATTTGGCTCCCCGCTGTGTCTGATTGTCTCCCAGGCTGAGGGAGGCTGGGGAACGGACAAGTGCCACACTTACCTTTTCTCAGACCCTTCTGTCTTTTGTGGGACGGACGAAGACCCAACACACCAGAAAACCCGAAGTGGAACTGTGGCTCAAAGTGCATGATGCTTTGTAATGAAGGAAAGGGTGCAGGGAGTGTGATAGAGGGGATGAGATTGATTGGAGTACAGAATAAAATGTGTGGAGATGTTAACAGTGAAATCCTCTCCTATATAACTAATATAAACCAATTAAAAAGATGATCCATTTCTGTTCTCTCTTTTGTCTGGCACTGGGGTTTGAACTCAAGAGCCGTATACTATCACTTAGTTTTTTTACCCAGGGCTGGTAGTCTACCACTTGAGCCATACCTCTGCGTCTGGCTTTTTGCTGGTTGATTGGAGATCAGAGTCTCTCAGATGCATCTGCCCAGGTTGGCTTTGATCCGCAATTCTCAGATCTCAGCCTCCTGGGTAGTTAGGATTGCAGGTGCCATTGGTACTCATCTTTTTTGGGAGGAGGGGGGCACTCATCTTAATGGAGAGGCGGGGGAGGGAGGGAGGAAGGGAGGGAGGGCCAGAGCGTGTGAGGGAGTGGAGAAAGACTCAGACAAGTCCAGACCCTGGTACTGCGGCTGCAGTAGGCCTCTGTGCCCATTTGTTGAATGAATGCATTCAGGAGACTATTCCTGAGGACCAGCCCCGAGCCACAGGTGAGGGGAGCGCCCCCCCCCCGAATGGGTGCCAGGGGTTCACGCTGTGGGAATGTGTAGGTGGGAGAGGAAGCAGGGACACGAGGATGTGACAGGTTCGCGTGGGGCCGCGCTGTGCGTGTAAGGGCCGGCGGGACATGTTGGGGAGATGTGGCAGCACAGGTGGTGGCCTCTCCCTCTGCAGCTCTGGTCAGGAGCTGAGGTTTGTGACAAGAGAGCCATTGGCACAGAGGCGGTGATCGCAGCCACTTGCAGAAGGCACAGAGGAAGGCTGGGGCTGGAGGCCCAACATTAAGGAACTGAATAAGACAAACTTCCACAGGTTGTCTCCTTGTAGCCTGTTCCTTGCCTGGTACTGCTGCTTGGTGTCTTACAGGTCTGGGTATTGTAAACTGCTGAGAGGATTGCAATGTACAGACAAGTGTGCTCTGTGGGCTTCCCAGCCACTGTGAGAGAAGCTGGTTTTGCCTCCATCCTTCTGGGCTGAGGATGGACCCCAGGGCCCTGTGCATGCTGGGAAAACACTCGAATACCATGCTGTACCTTCAGCCCAGGACAAGTAAAGTAAACTCTTTTTTTTTTTTTTTGCCAGTCCTGGGGCTTGAACTCAGGGACTGGGCACTGTCCCTGAGCTTCTTTTGCTGAAGTTTTGTTCTCTACTACTTGAGCCACAGTACCACTTCTAGCTTTTTTTTGTTTATGTGGTACTGAGGAATTAAACCTAGGGCTTCATGCATGCTAGGCAAGCACTCTACTACTGAGCCACAGTCCCAGCCCCAAGTAAAATCTTTAGTAGGAATGTAAAATAATACAGTCTCTCTGTAAAACAGCCAGGCATTTGCTCAGTTACCAGACTGGAGCTGGTACCTCACACCTGTAATCCTAGCTATGCAGGAGGCTGAGATCTGGAGGTTCATGGTTTGAAGCTAGCCCAAAGCAGAAGAGTTCACAATACTCTATTTAAAAATAATCAGCAAAAAGCCAGACTGGGCTGGGCACCAGGGGCTCACACCTGTAACTACTCAGGAGGTTGAGATCTAAGGATCTTGGTTCAAAGCAACCTGGGCAGGAATGTCTGTGACTTTTTTTTTTTTTTTGTCGGCCGTGGGGCTTGAACTCTGGGCCTGGGTGCTGTCCCTCAGCTCTTCAGCTCAAATCGAGCGCTCTACCACTTGAGCTACAGCGCCACTTCCGGTTTTCTGGTGGTTTATTGGAGATAGGAGTCTCACAGTCTCTCCTGCCCGGGCTGGCTTTGAACCGCGATCCTCAGATCTCAGCCTCCTGAGTAGCTAGGATTACAGGTGTGAGCCACCAGTGCCCGGCTGTCTGTGACTCTTATTTCCAACTAACCACCAGAAAACCGTAAGTGGCGCTGTGGTTCAAGTGGTAGAGTCCTCACCTTGAGCTGAAGAGCTTAGAGACAGCGCTCAGGTCCAGAGTTCAAGCCCCATGACTGACAAAAAGGCATGGCTCAGGTGGTAGAGTATCGGCATAGTAAGCACAAGGCTCTGAGTTCAAACTCAGTGCCACCATAGGGAAAAGGATATAACAAAACAAAACAAAACAGGCTTACCATATAACCCAGCAATCTACTCTGTGACATACAGCCACTAGCAGAAAAAACATGCTTATACAAAAATCTAGCCAAAAAAATAGTCCAAACACGATCAGCTGGTGAATGGGCCAACATTCATCCCACATAGTATATGCACGCAGTGGGAGACAACTGCTTTAAAAAGGAATGAACAGCTCATGCCTATAATCCTAGCTACTTGGAAAGCTGAGATCCAGAGAATCAAGGTTCAAGAGCAGCTTAGGAAAAAGTTTTAAAGACCCCATCTAAACCAATTTTAAAAGTGGGTGCAGTGATATATAACATGTCTGTCATGCCAGTTCCGTAGGTTGAATAAGAATAGTGAGCCAGGATGGTCCAGGGAGAATACCCAAACCCAATTGGGAAAATAACTAAAACAAAAAGGACTAGAGGTCTGACTCTGGTGATAGAGTGCCTGCCTAGTGAATGTGAGAGCCCAAGTTCAAATTCCAGTTACCACCCCCCCCAAAACAACAACAACAACAGTGAAATGCCGAGCAGGGTGGTGCATGCCTGTAATCTCAGCTGCTCAGGAGGTCGAGATAGGAGGATCATGAATTTGAGGCTAGCTAGCAAAGGCAGCAGCACAATTCTGTCTCAAAAAGGTGAGGGAGGGGAGAGCAGAGGCAAAGCTCAAGAGGCAGACCACCTGTGTAGAACGTGCTAGGTCTTAGGTCAGATCCCCAACACCACAGTTGAAAATAAATTTAAAAAATAAAGGAAGGGCCGGGCACTGGTGGCTTACCTCAGTCTGTAATTCCAGCTACTCAGGCTGAGATCTGATGACCGAGGTTTGAAACCAGCCTGGACAGAAAAGTCTGTGAGGTTTTTGTTGTTGTTGTTGTTGGTTGTGAAGCTTGAACTCAGGGCCTGGGCGCTGTTCCTGAACTCTTGCTCAAGGTTAGCTCTCGACCATTTGTGCCACAGTGCCACTTCTGGCTTTTTGGTGGTTAGTTGGAGATTAAGAGTCTCATGGACTTTCGTGCCCAGGCTGGCTTCAAATCATGATCCTCAGATCTCAGCTTCCAGACTAGCTAGGATGACAGGCGTGGGCTGTTGGTGCTGAAGGAAGCAGGCAGTTTTGGTATCAGATCAGGCAGGGAGGCAGGAAACCTGACCTGGGAGGATGACAGCATGATGCCAGGAATGAAATGATGGTGTCAACATTGATTCAGAAGCCTGTCCCGGGCTGCTGATGAGAACAGAGCAGCTGTGACTCAGAGCAGTGTCTTGCTGACCTGGCCAGCCTGGAGAAATGACCTCCAAGGTCAGGCACTCTCCCCATCCATGGAAGGTTTTGATAAGCACAGCCCCATCTCCAGAAATCAATGGCACAGCTGTTTCCCACGTGGCCACCCCATCTTTGCAGACCCCACAGAGGCTGGGGTGCTGGGACCCCTCAGCTCTCTGGCCTCTGGCGTCTGCCCACCCTCCCCCTGGAGGAGGCACTTCTGCTTTGCTTCCGCTTTGCATCCACACACCCGCTCCTGCTCGCATCCCCTGTGAGTCTTCCTTCTCTGACAGACTCGTACTTTGTGACTCTCTGGACCCCAGGACTGGATCATTCTGACCCCCACAACCAATCACACCAAGGAAGTGACCCCACCTATATAGACTCAATTGAACCTACAAGAGGAAGTGTAAATACACTGGCAGTTGGGCTCACTCAACTCTGCCCCTGTGCCATAGCTCCTGGAACCCCGTGCATGGCTAGGTTTTTTGTGGGAGGCTGGGGCTAGAGTTCCAAGGGACAGTGCGCTTAGCAGGCCCTGGGCTCGACGTCTGACACAGCAAGGTAAAGAGAGAGAGAGAAAAAAAAAGATAGAGGGCTGGGAAGGTGGCTCAGTGGTAGAGCACTTGCCTTGCATGCTCGAGGCCCGGGGTTCAATTCCTCAGCACCACATAAGCAAAAAGAAAAAAGCCGGAAGTGGTGCTGTGGCTCAAGTGGTAGAGCACTAGCCTTGAGCTGAACTGCTGAGGGACAGCGCCCAGGCCCAGAGTTCAGGGCCCACGACTGGACCTCCCCCCCCCAAAAAAAAAAAAAAGAAAAGAAAGAGAGAGGGAGAAAGAAAGGAAAGAATTGTGCAGGAAGGAACAGTAAGATGGAGCCAGGCACTGGTGGCTCACGCCTGTAATCCTAGTTACTCAGGAGGCTGAGATCTGAGGATCATGGTTCAAAGCCAGCCCAGACAGAAAAGTATCTCCAAAGAACCATCAAAAAGCCAAAAGTGGAGGTGTGACTCAAGTGGTAGAGTGTGAGCCTGGAGTCAAAAAGCTCAGGGACCCGTACCCAAGACCTAAATTCAAGCCCCAGGGCTAGTGCATGCATGCATGCGCGCACACACACACACACACACACACACACACACACACACAGCCTAAATCATGGCCTCTCTGGACATCTAGCCTTTCCCCAGGACTCAGTGTGCATCTTCTGAGAGGGGGTGGGGCCACATTTAAGCCCCACCCCAGCCATCTATCCTTGGAGGGACCAGCATCCTCCAGTCCAGATCTTAATGCAACCTCCCAGCAGTCAAGCCTCCTGCGCATTGCCAGTGCAGGACACATGGGAGCCACTGTCGGTTGTTGTGTGCCAGGTACTGCGTATGCCTCAGCTCCCCCAGCAGACAAAGCAGCTCTAGCAGGTACACCCTATTACAGATCCTTCCTGAGACACAGAGAGGTTGAGTTACTTTCACAGCAGTCAAGATCTGATGCCCAGGAGGTCTGGTTCCATTCTGTGACTGACCCTCCTCTGTTTGCATGCCAAGACTTTCAAGCAAGAAGGGAATAAGAAAGACACGGGGCAGAATGCAGAACTAGTATTTCTGTCAGCCTGGGGAACAGGCGGGAGGGGTATGGGGGACCAAGGCGGATGGGGAGGGTTGGACTAAGCGAGGGAGGTCATACCTTCATTTAAGCCCTGCCACTCACTTGCTGTGTGTCCCTGAGCCATGTCCTACCACTCCTTGGGCCTGAGGCTTTCCATCATAGCAGCAGTGTGGACTCACTCCCTGAGAGGTGGGGCTGGCTGAAGAAGTGGACAGGCCTTGATGCTGCTGGCCCGTGTGCTGCTGCCTCAACTTCTTTTTGAAGACTGGGGACTAGCAAGGTGTGGGAAGGGAGTCTGCACACCTCAGGCAGGGGGCTTTGTGCTCCCACATGGCTGGCTGCTTGGGAGGGTTTGCTGGAGAAGACTCAGACTCGGTGCTTTTCTTTGTTTTTGTTTTATGGGACAACATTCTCTCTCTCTCTCTCTCCTCTCTCTCTCTCTCTCTCTCTCTCTCTCTCTCTCTCTCTGCCAGTCCGTGCCTGGGCACTGTCCTTAGGCTTCTTTTGCTCAAGGCTAGAGCTCTACCACTTAAGCTGCAGCACCACTTCCGTTTTTTTTTCTGTGTATGTGGTACTGAGGAATGGAACCCAGGGCTTCATGCATGCTAGGCAAGCACTCTACCACTGAGCCACCTTCCCAGCCTCAAACATTCACTTGCTTGGGACTCCCCAGTGCTGGAATTACAGACATGCACTACCATATATTCCACTAGGCTGAACCTAGAACCTAAAACCTGAACCTAGAACCTAGAACCTGAGCCTAGAACCTCCAGGGTTCTCTCTCCCCTCCTGGGTGTCAGGTACCACATACCCTGACCTTTTCCACATTCAGGGCTGGCCTAGGATCCCTCCCCACTCAACATGACTTTGAGGGAGCTGGGGCAGGGGCAGGGACTGGTGCAAGAGGGAGAGGAGAGTTGGGGGGGGTCCCATGGCACCCTGGGGAAGGTGGTTTGGTCTGGGCTGACCCAGCAGAGGGCTTTATGAAGCCACCGACCAGGACTCAGATCCCAAGCTGGGTGACCTTGGGCCAATTGCTTGACCTCTCTGAACCCCTTTATCATCTTTGAAAACCACAGCACATGTTGACCTGGCAGGATGGTGGGAGAGAGCCATGTGCCTGGCTGCTACTAGAAGTTCAATGAATGGGGTTGCTATAATTACTTCTCACGAGTGGGGGTGGGCACAAGGCCTGGAGTCGGGCTTATATTTAGTCTGGAAAGGGGCGGGGCACCCTGAGACAAAGCAGGGGGGAGGGTGGCGAAGCCAATGAAACCCCAGTGGCTCCCCCCCACAGACACACCCCATTCCCCCCTCCCCCCCCCCCGCCCGGTGCACCAGGTCACCTTGGTGGAGAGGCAGCTAGAGACTCCATTACACGGGACAAACCTCAGTCCCCGGGCTGCTAGCTTGTCCCACCTCTACCTAGGGGAGGCTGCTGGGCTGAGCCCCTCCCACTGCCCCCCCATCCTGGGAATGGTTTTGCTGGGGTCTGGCTGCCAAGGTGAACCTGACCTTGGGTGAGGGGTAAGGCGGGGGGGGGCTACTCCGACTCCTCCTCCCAAGCTCAGCACACAGAATGAGTGTTGGGGCTGCAAATAGCCCAGTGGAATGAGTGAGTCACCCAGGCTGGAAATACTGCACCCCTGCCCTCCCCTCCACCTCTCTGGCCGCACCCCTCTGCGCCGTGCTTCACTGGGGGAAATGCCTGGCACTCTGATTTCAAGTGCCTGAGGCCGTGGGGGTCAGTTGGAAAGCCCTCCAACTTTCCTGAGTCAGCCAGCACTCCACCTTGCCCCTGCTCCTTCACCCTGGATCCAGCTGGCTGAGCCTGGAGCTGTGTGATTTTGAGCCAATTACTGGGCCTCTCTGGACCTTAGAGCCCCCATGCTAGCAGAAAGGCTTCAAGAAGGGATTTGAGGAGCTGGGATGAAGCTCAGTGGTGGAGCACTTGCCTAGCAAGGCTCTGGGTTCCACACCCTGTACTGCAGAACAAAAACAAAGCAAAACAAAAAAGCACAGTAGACACCACGCCTGACTACTCAGGAGGCTGAGATCTGAGGATCACATTGTGAAGCCAGCCAGGGCACGAAAGTCCTGAGACACAGCTCCAATTAAACACCAAAAAGCTAGAAGTGGAGCAGTGGCTCAAGTGGTAGAACACTAGCCTTGAGTGAAAAAGCTAAGGGCCAGCACTCTGGCCCTGAGTTCAAGCCCCAGTGGTGGCATATGCACACGTGCACACATGCGTGTGCATACACACACACAGAGGCATATGCACCTTCAACCCCCCCCCCCACACACACACAGAGGAAAGGACCAAAGCGGGCAGGGTTCTCTGGAAGATGCTGGAGCACTTGCAGCAGCAGGTGGGTTCCCAGAGCCATTGGAGGCCAAAGGACGCCCATATTACTAGGCCTCAGTTTTCACGCCAGTCTACCTTGTTCCCCAGCTCTACCCCAGGCACGAGAACGGCAGGCTGGCGTGCGCTTCAGGTCTGCAATACAGTCCTTTATTGGGGGTACAATTATAGAGCCCCGACCTCCCATGGCACCCACCTGCCCCCACCCCCAGCTCCCAGGCTCAGGAGTCGGGCCACCCTACAGCAACCAGCCCTCAGGGCACAGATGCCGGCTCAGCTATTTATCCTGAGGACCCTGGACTGTGAGCCACCCCTTCCCTGCCCTGCTTCCTCCCTATGGAGAACAAGCCAGAGTCATTGGGGGGCCGCTGGCGCCCCCCAGATTTAAGGCTGATGGGCCAGAAGGAGGCTGGGGTTGAGCTCTCCTCCCCAGCAGGGGTGGGTGACATGGGCAGGTGCATGGCCCCAGGAGGGAAGAAGGAGGGGAGCACCCAGGGTGGAGGGGGGCACTGTGACCAGCTAAGACAGGTGGGGTTCAGAACCGACCCTCAGGGCAAAGCCGGGCGTGGGGTGGCTCAGAAACTCGGTGTTCTAGTGAGGAGAAGGGAGACATTAAATCTGATTCTAGAATGTTCTGAATTTGGTTTCATCCAATGGTAATGTTGAGTATTTGAGGGGTGTGTGTGTGTATGCGTGTGTGTGGGTGTGTGTGTGTGTGTGTCCAGAGAATGTTGCAAGAAGCTGGGCTCCAACCTGGAGTTCCCCAAAGGGCTGTGCATATCTTGGTTCCACTTGGGGGGGGGGGGGTGGCGGGGATCCTGTCTGCAGAGGGGAGCAGCCCCAGGGGTACAGGCTGTGCTGGTAGAGCAGGGGCAGCCTTTCCCCTGGCCTCACTCGCAGGCACTGGCAGGTAGAGGAAGAGGAAGGCAGCAGTTTCACACCATAAAGCCCCATCTAGGGTACAGGGTACCAGGAGCCCTGCCCCAGCACAGCTGGCTGGCCCGGGCATGGAGTGGTGGGCAGCCTGCCAGCTGGTTTGGGGCTTAGAGAGTGGCAGAGGGAGAGTGCTGTGATGTCTGCCTCCTTCCTGCCTTCCTGGGCCCTCTGGTGAGGCCACCTCCCCTTTTGACCTCTCCCACTCCACTGAGCCTAGGGTCCCTGGTTCTCGGTGCCCCTTGCCCCTGGCCTGCAGAGACCCCACAGATAGGATTTGTCTGTCTGTCCTGCAGATCCTCTGCCCAGCCACATCCCCCTCCCCACCATCCTTCCCCCACCCTTCTTTGGGAACCCTCTCTGTCTCCACCCCAACCCCTCGGATCTGAATTGTCAGAGACCATATCTGGAACCTGGGGGTCATGAGGGAGCCAAGGGATCCATAGGCTGTGCTAGTTGGTGGGGGGGGGGTCAGGCCCACCTGGGGCCTGGGGGGTGTAAGGGGCTGGAGCCTGAGCTGAGATGTCCTGGGGGGACCGTCATGTAGGGGTTCAGGAGCCGTGGCTGCAGTCCAGTTGTGGAGGAGGTGGGGTGGAGGGAGGGCAGGGCAGGGGAGGCCCTCAGATTTTGATCTCTGTCCGGAAGACCTGCTGGACGTGCTCTGTGTGGGGGTGCCGCCGGGCCCGGATGGTGAGGCTCCCGTCCTCCCGCAGGGCTGAGGTCACCGAGGTGGGGTCCACGTCCTCCGGCAACTGGCACTTGTGAGCGAAGGTGTTCATGACTGTGCCATCAGCCGCCAGCTGGGGGAAGGGGTGCGGGGTCAGGGCAGGCTGCCTGGGAAACCCACAAGCCCCCATCCTGATTCCAGAGAGGGGTCCATGGCCCTGCAGAGGGGCTAGGGGTAGCCAGGGGCCAAGGCCTATGTGGGAGCTGCGGAGGCGCTGGGAGGACCTCCCGGGGTCTCGGGGTCAGGGGACTCTGTGCTGTGAAGCAGAGGCCAGGAAGCTGGGGTTGCTTGAGCAGTGGGAAGGCAGGGGTGGGGGGGTGGGGGGGGGTGGGGGGGGTGACGCCAGTTTGCCTGCCTGGATTCCCAGACTCTGCCGCCACCAGGGCCTCCTCCCCTCCCCACAGCTCAGCCAGCACATAGCGTCCAGCTGCAGTCTGGCTGGCTGAGTCACTCTAGGGTGGCGAGGCTGGCACGTGCCACCACCAGTCCCTGGTCCTGGCGCCCCTGGCAGGGTTTTTAGGGAGTGCAGGGCAGGAAGCTGGGCCCTGGGGACCCAAGAGGCTTTGGCAGATCTCCCCTAAGACACAGGTGGCTTCTCTGGTCACACAGCCACGCCTTCCTCCAGGACAGAGGGCCTCGGGGTCTCGGTGGAGGGGGTGGGAGGATGGGACTCAGACTTAGAGCTTAGGCCTAGGTAAGGGGTCCAATGGAGTGTGGGGAAAGGGGCTCTACAGGGTCTGGGCCTTTGGCTTTGGGATGAAGAGGACTGGAGGTGCGGCATGAGGGAGTGTCCCCCCAGGTGAGCACCCCCTTTCCTCCCTCCCCTACTCCTCAGTCCAACATGGCCACATCCCTCATCTTCCACTCTCATGGTTCAGTCCCCTCTTCACGTGTTCCCTCCAGCCCCTCCACCCTCAGCTACCTAAGGTCCCCTCAGTAGATGAAATCTGGAAACTTGGTGGGTAGAGAGGGGCCTATGGGGAGCCCCTGATTATCCAGGGGCCAAGGCCTTCAGTTTGACCTGGGGGACCTCGAATAGAGAAGGGACCCAGGGAAGACAGGAGGCCCAGGGCAAGGGGCTGGCTTAGGCAGGTGTCCAGGCTGGGAGTCAGGTCCCCAGGGGTGGGTGGCACCACGCTCACCTTCTCGGCCCGCACCTCAATGTGGTTATTGGAGGTGGTGACGATGATGTCCTCGGGAGAGAAGTCTCTCACGTCCACTGCAAATTCATAGGCGTCTCCCAGGGTCTTGATGTTTGCCCGGCCCCCCCAGGACGGGCTGCAGAAAGGGCACCGTGAGCCAGGCACCAGGCAGGGAATGCAGCCAGAACCCAGCTGTCTGGACCCGTGCTGGAAATGGGGTCTGGCCCCCAGGTCACCTGCCCTCAGCTGCCCTCCGGAGCCTGCTAGGGATATGCTCACTCTGCAGCAACCCCACCAGGGCCTGCAGGCTGGGGGGCGCCCTCTACCCCTCAGTCCTTGCCGGCTCTCTGGGCCTGTTTCTCGACTACCTCTGGGCGGCCCCGTGGCAGGCTATGCAACACCTCTTGCTGGCAAGTGGACAGTTGCAGCCTTTGCAGGGGGGAGGGGGGCGGCAGAGGAGTGCCCTGGAATAGAGATCCCCACCTGTGCCTCTCCCCTCCCCCCAGAGCCCCAGCACTTGCCTGGGAAGGCCAGAGGTTCCGAGTGGGGCCTTATGAAACTGCCGAAGTCCTCGGAGAACAAGCTTAAAGCCTTCTCCATGGGTGGGTCCTGGGCTGGGAGGGCTCTGGAGGCTGAAGAGGACGAGGAAGAGGAGGAAGAGGAGGAGGAATGGAAGCTTCGCTCCGCTCGGAAGGAGGAGGAGGTCCGGGTGGCTCATTCACAGGCAGTGTGGGGCCCTGGCTAGGCGGGCAGGGACTGGAGAGAAGAAATGGTGTAGGTACAGCCCGCAGGGGTAGCGTGCCGGGCCCTAGCTGCCAGCGCTTTATAAGGCCCGCCGGGCGTTGGGCTTGGGGCCAGCCTCTTGTCTCCTAGCTAAATTTAGGCCTCTTCATGGCCCAGAGGGGGCTGGAAATCTTCTCCGGAGAAGTGGCGTTGCTGATAGTCAGACACAAGGCAGGCCGAGCCGGAGGGCTGAGCTCACTCCTGGCATTCCAGCCCCAAGGACCTCCGCACACCACAGGGTCGGGGGGTGAATCTGTCGCCTGGCCACTCAGGGTCCTCTGTGAGGACTTTGATGTCTCCATGTTTCACCCACCAGCCTGGGGGCTCTCTAGGGATTCTGGGTCTCCAGGGATCTGTGCCCCCTCCTTGCTGGTGGGGTGGGGGTGGGGGCTAGGCCCAGACTCAGAAGAGGGGGCAGATAATTTGGAGATTGTCTTTAAAGATTTAGGGGGGGGGTTGTTCCCAGTCACAGTATGCTTGACCTTTAAGCTCCCAGGAGCTGCCAGCCGGCCCTGGACTTTGGTTGGGGAATTATAAAGAGACAGGCATTGTACAAGCTCTGATTTCTGGGGTACCTCTGGGCACTGGCTCCCTATATGAAGCTTTCCAGCACCCCACCTTCTGATTCCCATACAGTTCACAGGAAGGAGGTATGAAGCCCATTTTATAGACTGGAAAAGCTAACCTCACAGGAAGGGAGGGGTAGGGCACCTGTGCAAGAGTCAGAGCTGGGGGTTTGAACCCAGATGTCCGACCCAAAGCCTTTTTTTTTTTTTTTTTTTTGCTAGTCCTGGGGCTTGAACTCAGGACTGGGCACTACCCTTGAGCTGCATTTTTTGCTCAAGGCTAGCACTCTACCACTTGAGCCACAGCGCCACTTCCAGCTTTTTCTGTGGTCCTGAGGAATCGAGCCCAGGGCTTCATGCATGCTAGGCAAGCACTCTACCACTAAGCCACCTTCCCAGCCCCCTAGTTTTTTTTTTTTTTTAACTTAACAGTATTGGAGTTGAACTCAGAACCTTGATCATTCTAAACAAGTACTTTACTGCCTGAACCATGTCCTTAGCTTTTTTTTGTCTGTATTTTCTTTTGCCTGAGTATATTTAATATTTTTATTTTAAAAAGATGTACCTGGGGGAATTGGACAAAGAGAGGAGGGACACATGAAAGGAGGAGGAAGGGTGAGCAAATAGTTATTATATTTAATGTACATTATATAAAAAATTAACAATGTAACTTGTGGGTAGGGATGGGATGGGGAAGATGGTGTCTTTTATGTGTGAGTTGGTCTCACTAGCCAAATTTTCCCCAGGCTGGCCTAGAACTTATGATCCACCTGCTCTATCTCCATGCAGCTGGGATTATAATCATGTACTACCATAGTCCAATGCCCCTTTTTAATTTATTTATTTTGGGGGTGTGTGCTGGTTCTGGGGCTTGCACTCAGGGCCTGAGTGCTGTCCCTGAGCTTTGTAGCTCAGGACTAGCACCTTACCACTTAGGTTACAACTTCACTTCCAGCTTTTTGCTGGGTAATTGGAGATGAGTCTCACAGACTTTCCTGCCCAAGATGACTTTAAACCACAATCCTCAGATCTCAGCTTCCTGAGTAACTAGGATTACAGGTGTGAGCCACTATCACACAGCTCCTTTTTTACTTTTCTTTTTCTTATCTTTTTTTTTCTTTTTGTCAGTTGTGGGCCTTGAACTCTGGGCCTGGGCGCTGTTTCTCAGCTCTTCAGCTCAAGGCGAGCACTCTGCCACTGGAGCCACAGTGCCACTTCTGGTTTTCTGGTGGTTAATTGAAGATGAGTCTCACAGACATTCCTGCCGGGCTGGCTTTGAACCGAGATCCTCAGATCTCAGCCTCCTGAGTAGCTAGGATTACAGGCATAAGCTATGGGCACCCAGCCTTACTTTTATTTTTTTTAACGTACATGTAGAGACAGCTTAGCCAAGTTGACCCTAAGAAGTCCCTCTCTACCCACTCCTCTACTCATGAGAGCCATGTTGGATGTCACACTTCATCAGGGCGGGTCAGAAGATGGGGGAAGGCCCTTTGGGGAGGTAGGCTGGCTATTGGTCTGTGCTGGTGGCAATGTGGGGCGATGCCTCTCTCTTCCTGCCCTCAGAACAGCAAGCTCCCATTACTACACGGAGGCCTCTGGTTACTCCTGTCCACTCAGGGCCTGTGGAGAACCGGAAGCTCTGGCTGACAGTGCTTCCTGTGTTCTGAGATTTCTCTGTGGTGTCTCCTTTCCCTATCCAACTGGGAGTTCCCTAGAACATGGAGTCACCTTTCTCCCCATTAGACTGGGGCTCCTAAAGATGGGGCCTGTGTCTTCCTTCTTGCTTTTGCGGAGGCCAGCCTGGAGCTGCATCTCTGGGCAGAGGGCTCCCCATACGGTGTAGTGGGGGGCAGGACAAGCCATAGGGTGGCTGAGGGCTAGGGTGGTGGCTGGAGAGTGGAGTACTTGCTTGAGCCTAGGTCTGTGTCATCTGCCATGCCCCAGGGGTGTGCTGGCAGGGCTGGGGGGAGTCATCAGCACAGAGGTAAGATGGAAAGTGGTGGGGCCAGGCGTGGGGGGCATCTGGAGCCATCTGCCCACAAGGGAACCGGGAGCCAGTGGCTAAATGCAGACACGCTGTCATGGTGCTGAGGGCCTGAGTCACTGCTCCTGGATGACAGTCCCTTACCCACCCCCGCTGCCTCCCCCCCCATCCCCGAGGCGTCATCCACACAAATACTGAGTCCTCTGGCTTGGAGACCAATAGAACCCCAAAAGATCATTGAGGTCATTCCCCTGAGTGCAGCATGCCAGAAGAGTCACAAGGATTTCAGTCCAGGAAGGCATCACACATAGGGAGGCTCTCCACAAACACAGCTCCCCAAGACCTCGATTGAGGGTTTTTAAATTTTAGTTATTTATTTATTTTTGTGCCAGTACTGGACCTGGCCACCCTTCGGTCGCTTTTTTTTAAAAATCAAGGCTGCTAGGCACTCTACCACTTGAGTCACAGCTCTACTTCTGGTTTTTTTTGGTGGTTAATTGGAAATAAATGTCTCATGGACTTTCCCTTCCCGGACTGGCTTTGAACTTTGATCCTTCAGATCTCAGACTCCCCAGTAGCTAGGATTACAGGTGTGAGCTACAGGAACCTGGGATCCAGATCAGGGTCTTGGGAAGAATTGGGATCCAGTTCCCCTCAACCAGCCCTTCACCAGACCAGAAACCCACGTCAGAGCTTTTTCTGGAGCCTTGGATGAATGAGGCAGAGGCAGGGCCCTGTCCTCAGGCTCTCCTAAGGAGGAGGAAACTGCAATCCGGAGTGGGGAAGGAGTGGGCAGAGCTTCTCTGCTTTTAAACCAGTTCCTGCCTTCCCAGCCCTCCCCTGCCCTCCTCCGGCTGCCAGGTGCTTGATGCGGAAGAGGGGGAACTCAGGGCTGGGGTGGTGCACTGTGGCTTTGGGAGGAATTTGCCCTGGGCACTGGCTGGCTGGCTTGCTGTCTGTCTCCCCTCGAGCTTCCTGGTGGTCATGGGACCTGGGAGTTGTGCAGGCATTCAGGGACAGCTGTGGCCCCGGGTGGCAGTTGCCTAAACCTGAGACAAGTTTGGGATATCAACAAAGCAGCCATTACCTGTGACTGCATAGTCAACAGATCCCTGTGGTCAAAAGTAAGGGGGGGGGGGGGAGTCAGGGTCTTGCGGTCAGAGAAGCAAGCCTCAGCCCCGCCCTTCCAGAACTATACACCTGATTTGGTTCTGAACAGAGACTGCCCAAGGCCCCAGGTTTGAACACAAGCGGCTTTCAGGAAGAAAAAAAGAGATCTGTCCCAAATATCTTGCCCAAGCCTTCTGAAAGTCGAATCAAACTAACACTCTCCATTTCCTACCCAAACCGTCCCCCTTGCTAAAGCCTCAGGAGCAGGAGGATTTCCGTGGAGGGAAGTTACACTGTGTAAGACAGAGGTCAGTTTCTGCTGTGTGACCTAGGCTGAGAGACTGCACCTCTCTAACTTTTCCATTCATCATCTGCAAAATGAGGATGCTACCCCAATGCAGCTGGCAGAGGAGACAAACTAAGTGGCAGCTGTGGGGGCTCCAGGGATTGGCTGGCACACACACATGTCACCAACTCTCTGGAGGCCTGTGTTTCTATCCTCAGATCTGGGGGAGAGAAGATCTGTGACATTTACCCAGAAGCCCCCAGTCTGAGCAGCAGCCCCTGGGAAGCTGTGGTTTGAGAAGCAGTTGGCTGGGACTGAAGGGGACAGACACCAAGTTCAATCCAAGTTCCTCAGCAGGCCCTGGAGGCCTCCACCACCCCTTTCTCCCTCCCCAGCCTGGAACAAGATGCAACTTTCAAAGCAGGACCGTGGCGCTTTGAGTCAGGCAAACCATGGGTGGAATCCTGCCTCAACCCCTTTGCCTCTGAGACATGGTTTTTGTCGTTGAGACTAAGACTTGATACATTTCTGAGGCTGACCTGGAACTCCTGGGCTCAAGTGGTCCTTCTGCCCCCACCTGCAGAGTAGCTGGGCCTCCAGGCATGTGCCTCCCATGCCAGCTAGCCAAACAGATCTTGGGCCAAAAAAACAAAAACTCCTCACCACACCATGTTGCAATTTCTTTTGAACAGGACAAAGTGGATCTCCAGGAGCACTCAGAGTAACTCTGGGCAAGTCAGAGTAGAGTTCCTGCCTCGCAGGGTGCAGCCACAGCCTCACTCCCTTGTGCCCCTGAGCTTTCTCCTCTCTGTCCACCTGCTCCCCACTTCTGTGGTTTCTCAACTCCTTCGCTGGCCAGCTGAGAACTCAGAGCCCTGAGCCTCAGCCTTGGTCTGTGGGTGCCCGCCTCTCCCTCCCAGGCCTGATTCCCAGGAGCCCCCAGGAACCTGCAGTGTGGTTGGTGCTGCCTTCTGGGCAGCTCTGGGGTGTGTGTGTGTGTGTGTGTGTGTGTGTGTGTGTGTGTGTGTGTGTGTGTGTGTGTGTGTGTGTGTGTGTGTGTGTGTGTGTGTGTGTGTGTGTGTGTGTGTGTGTGTGTGTGTGTGTGTGTGTGTGTGTGTGTGTGTGTGTGTGTGTGTGTGTGTGTGTGTGTGTGTGTGTGTGTGTGTGTGTGTGTGTGTGTGTGTGTGTGCCTGCCTGCTCAGCGGTACAGGGGAGTTCTGGCTGGTTTGTCAAGGGCATTCTTAATGGTTTCCTTAACCCTACTGGAGGAGGGGGAGGCGCTGGAGGGTGGTGTGCACACCTGTCCAGGTGCTCAGGAACTGCAAACACAGGCTCTGCTGGGGCTGCAGCGGAACGGATCAACAGGTGAGGGGTAGGAGCACGGACTTGGACAGGACAAGCCAGGGCCTGGGCAGACAGGGCATGAGGAGGGAGGGGACAGGAGCTGGCACCCCATTTTCACCTTGATGGTCTCTTTCTGAGCCTGGGGATTTCCGCTCCTCTGGACCTGAGGGATAGGCATGGGGACACCAGAGCCATCTCCAGGGGTCCACAGAGAATGTGCCACTGAGGCACAGCAAAGGCTCTGAGGAGAAGCAGCTCAGTGTCCCAGAGGGTGGCAGCAGGGGCCACAGCAAGGGAGGGCTTGGTGAGGGCCCAGGGCCTCCACTGAGGTCCCTAGGGACACCTAGAAGCTTCCAGCCCACTTGGAGGACACAGCCACCCTCCTAGTGACAGAGGCTCTGTCCCCTCCTTTAACATCACATACACACACACACACACACATGCATGCACACATACATGCATACACACATACATGCATACACGTGCACATGCACTCATGGCCAGGGCCATTCCTTCTCTTCCCAAGGTGGACTGCTCCAGAGCCTGGACGCGGTGCTGGCACTGGAGCGGCCCGCCCACGGTCCAGCTGCCCGTCCTCACAGAGCCCATGGAGGAGCTGGTGGGGCTGCGTGAGGGCTCCTCGGGGAAGCCCGTGACTCTGCAGGAGCTGTGGGGCCCGTGTCCCCGCATCCGGGGACGCATCCAACGTGAGAGCTGGGGCCCTCCCCCCCCATGGAAGACTCTGGGGACACCGCGCCTGGCAGGCTCACCACCCCACCCCATCCCACCCCACCTGCCCCTTCTGCCCCTGGCTCCTTCTTTGAAACTTGAAGCTCATTGTTCACCTTGACACCAGACTGTCCCTTTCCCTGGGGGTAGAGCAGGCAGGGACCCCAGAGAGAGCCAATGTATAGGCCTCCCCCCAGCTCCCCCCGCCTGCTGCCAGGTACTGAGGCTCCCCGACCCCAGCTTCCAGGCTGGGCTGACAAACAGTGGCCAGGGCTTGCTGGGGCCCAGGGGACAGATGGCCCTGCAGGCCCTGGGAAGCCACAGCTTCTGCAGAGATGCTGAGCAGGGCTGTGGTGCTGACCCCACCCAGCCCCTGGGTGCCACCGACCATCCTTCAACAGTGACAAGAGAGGGTGTGGGGGTGATGTCAGACTCAAGCCCCTGCCCAGCTGTCCCGGCCCAGAGTCTGAGCAGGCCTCCAGGGAAGGGGCTGTCGCGGCACCCCTCCACCTGGGCTGTGCCCCCAATGCCCTGGCAGGCGGCCTGGAGTGGCTGAAGGAGAAGCTCTTCCGCGTGGATGAGGACTGGTACTTCCTGGCCATCCTCGGGGTGCTCATGGCCCTCATCAGCTATGCCATGAACTTCGCCATCGGCCGCGTGGTGCGAGGTAAGCCGGCCTGGCACACACCCGCCCTGGACCAGGGATTCCTGCTCTCTGGGATGGTCACCAGGTCACCCGATGGTCGCCAGGGCAGGAGGGGGGGACGACTCTGCTTGACCACACCTGGGGCTGGGGCTGGCTTCTCTCCTGCCTTGCATTGTGTCCCTCTCTGGGACACAGCCACATCTGCACAATGAGGGGTGAGCCTGGTGTCCCAGGAGCCCTTCCCCGTGTGAGCTCTGTGCCCCTCTTCACCCCACCCTGCCGCTTCTCTCTCCCTCCTGGATCCCAAAACCCAGGCACAAAGCTTCCCCCATCCTTCAGAGGGCTCCACCCTGAGGCCTTCCTGGAAGAGTAGGCATGGGCAGGAAGGGCTGGAGACCCTTTCTCTGTGCCCTCAGCTGCTATCCTGAGGACCTACTGTCCTATGCGGTTTTCCTCACCCAGTCACATTCAGTTCTCTACTGAGGGACAGAACTTCCTGTAGATTTTAGAACCTGTGAGGTGTCCCCATCACAGCCCACTGGGCAAGTGAGGAAACTGAGGCTCAGAGAGGTTGAGTCACTTGCCCATAGTCACTCAGGCCAGAAGTAGTCAAGTTGGGACATGGTCCTGGGACCCTCGCTTCATTCTGAGGGTCTGACACACACTGGGTGGCGTGGGGCCCCTGTGTCCTGGTGTACATGGGGGAGGGGGGAGCTGCAGAGCCTGTGGTGGCTCCTGATGCCCGGCCTTCCCCAGCTCACAAGTGGCTATATGGAGAGATCTGGGACAGCCACCTGCTGCGGTATCTCTCCTGGACTGTGTACCCAGTGGCCCTCCTGTCCTTCTCCTCTGGCTTCTCCCAAAGCATCACGCCCTTCTCTGGAGGTGAGTCTGCCATCTTGTCTCTGGCCAGCAGGTCTTCACTGCAGTGTCCTCTGGGCCTGTGGGGCTTCTGGGGGACACAGGAATCACCAGCCCCGTTTCCCAGCCAGGGATGCCTGCTTGGAGAGCGGTGTCCGTCCCCCAGGTCACAAAGGGAGAAGGGCAGATGTGGACTCCTGGGTTCCCATGGGCTCTGTCTGCTCTCCTGGGCACGGTCCCCTGCAGAGCCAGAGTCAGTGACTTATTCCAGGAAGGGGCTTGTGGTGGCCTGGTGTTGCGCACTGGCTAGATCAGCTAGCCACCAGCACAGGCCAGGAGGGGGAGAAGGGCACAGACAGTTCACATGCCCACCCTGCGCCTCAGCTTCCTCTCCTGCCAACTGAGGTCAGCAGTCTTCCCTTTGTCGGGTGCCAATGGCTCATGCCTGTAATCTTAGCTACCCAGGAGACTGTGATCTGAGGATCCCAGTTCAAAACCAGCTTGGGCAGCAAAGTCTGAGAGACTCTTATCTCCTATTAGCCAGCAAAAACATGAAATGTTGGTGCTGGAGAGTTAGCTCAGTGGAAGAGCATTTGCCTACAAGTATAAGACCTTGAGTTCGATCCTCACCTCTAAAGACAAAAACAAAAGACAAAAAATAAACAAACAAAAAACCTATCAGTGGTGAAGGGAAAGGGAGGAGGAGGGTAGAGGGCAGAAGCTGCCAGGCAGGCAGGCAGGCAGGCAGGAAGGAAGGCAGGAAAGCAGGAAGGCAGGCAGGCAGGAAGGCAGGAAGGCAGGCTGGGTCTTTGCCTAGCACACATGAAGCTCTGGGTTCAATTCCTCAGTAGTACATAAGCAGAAAAAGCTAGAAGTGGCTCTGTGTTTCAAGTGGTAGAGTGCTAGCCTTGAGCAAAAGAAGCTCAGGGACAGTGTTTAGGCCGAGTTCAAGTCCCAGGACTGGCAAAAAATAAAAATCTAAAGTTTAAACGTGAGTACTGGCACACACACACACACACACACACACACACACACACACACACACACACACACACACACACACACACACACACACACACACACACACACACACACACACACACACACACACACACGGAAAAGAAAATGAACATGAAGGAGAGAGAGGGAGCGAGAATCCCCTCCTTGTAGGGTATGAGACTCAGAGAAGATAGGATAGTTCCATTGAGAGTGTGGATGTGGGGAGACGGAGAGCGAGGAGATTTAATCTAGACTTTGACCCTCTTGTCCTGCCCATGCCACCAAGGATCTGGAATCCCGGAGCTGAAGGCCATCTTGTCAGGTGTGATCTTGGAGAACCACCTGGATATCAAGAACTTTGGAGCCAAGGTGGCTGGGCTCTCCTGCACACTGGCCACAGGCAGCACCATCTTCCTAGGCAAAATGGTAAGAGCAGGAGAGAGGCCCCTCACCCCATCCCCACCTCCTCCTCAGCCTTCCCTGTCCCCACCACAGCCAGGCCCACCTGGGGAGCTAGTGCAGCCAGGTTCCCAGTGTGAGCAGTCACGTGCCCCTGGAGATGGCTGGGAAGGGAGCGTGGGTGGAAAAGGCATACTTGCTATGCATTAGGCCTTCAGCTTCCTTCATGGAAGCACAAAGAGAAGAATGGGAGGATGATGAGGGTAGAAGGGAGGAGGAAGGATTAATAGTAGGAGGAAAAGGAGCAAGAACCCCCCTCTCCAGGGCACAGGCCACCTGCCCTGCACCCACCTCACCCCTACAGGGCTCCTTCGTGCACCTGGGTGTGATGATTGCGGCCTACCTGGGCCGGGTGCGCACCAGGACCATCGGGGAGTCTGAGGTGAGGGGCTCAGGGAGGGCCTCCATGGAGGGATGGTGGGGTTGGGGAGAGTGGCTCTGAACCCAGGTCCTGATTCCCCAGAACAAGAACAAGCAACATGAAATGCTGGTGGCAGGAGCGGCAGTGGGCTTTGCCACGGTCTTTGCAGCCCCCTTCAGTGGTGAGACCCTTCCTCCAGGCCCTGAGCCTTAGTACTGCCTATGTCCCTCCCCTGCTTCTTCCCATGGGGCTGTCAGAACCAATCAGGTGACTCCTTTATAGGTGTGGGGGGGAGGGGGTGTCTTCCAGTTCCCGCTGCTGTTCTGCAGGGTGGGCTGATGTCCAGTTGCTCATCCCCGCCCCCCACCCCATACATGGGTTTGGAAACCAGCTGTTGGTGCGGCCCTGGGCGGCCAGTTCACCGCCTGAGCTGCGTGTCCCCCCAGGCATCTTGTTCAGCATCGAGGTCATGTCCTCTCACTTTACCGTCTGGAATTATTGG
This sequence comes from Dipodomys merriami, assembly GCF_024711535.1. Lineage (NCBI taxonomy): Eukaryota > Metazoa > Chordata > Mammalia > Rodentia > Heteromyidae > Dipodomys > Dipodomys merriami. The sequence goes on along the minus strand of NW_027206195.1, from coordinate 234,398 downwards.
AGGGGCTTCTTCGCTGCCACCTGCGGGGCCTTCACCTTCCGCCTCCTGGGAGTCTTCAACAGCGAGCAGGGTGAGACTCAGCTGCCTGGGCCTGCCCACTCCTCCCTCTCCCCGTCTCCTCCTTCTCCTCTTCTTCCTCCTCCTCCTCCTTCTCTCCCTATTCCCCTTCTTCCTCTTCCTCCTCCCCCTGTCCCCTCTCTCTTTCACCCCTTCCCCCCTGCATCTCCCAGAGGACAGAAGGGGCTGAGCTGTGCCAGGCAGTGAGAGGGAGGAAGAGGGTAGAGGGCAAAGCTGGCAGGAAGGCAGGATGGCATGATGGCAGGCTGGGTTGTGGGGTTTGGGGTCGACACTGCACCTCCAGCCCTGCCTCTTCCTTTGGGACCCAGTGTGGTTGAGAAGGGCTTGACCTCTGACCCCACTGCCCTCCTCCCCCAGAGACCATCACCTCCATCTACAAGACCAGCTTCCCTGTGGATGTGCCCTTTGACCTGCCTGAGATTTTCTTCTTTGTGGCGCTGGGGTGAGCAGGGTCTCAGGCCCTGAGAGCCTGCCTGTGGTCTCTTCCCAGTCTGACTGGGTTGGGGGTGGGGTGGGGGGCTAGGGACTCAGCTGTCCATGTCCCCAGGGCCATTTGCGGTGTCCTGAGCTGTGCTTACCTCTTCTGCCAGCGAACCTTCCTGGGCTTTGTCACTACCAACCGCTTCACCTCCAAGCTGCTGGCCACCAGGTGGGTCAGGGCCATGGTGGGCCCCTCAGGAAGCCCATTACCCCTAGTCCACTGAACTCCTGTCCTCCCATGGGTCCCCAACCCCTCCCCACTTATACAGTCCCCATTCCCTCTCCAAGACCCCTGCAAGTCCCTAAGCCCTTGCCTTTCAATTGTGCACCAACTTCTTAACCTCTCTTCTTGGGGTTCCCTCTCCTCACTGAGCCCTGCTTCCTCTCCTCCTGACTCCTATGCCACAGGCCCTTGGTTTTTTCTCTCTCTCTCATTCCCTCCCTCCCTCCCTCCCTTCTCTTTTCCTCTCCTCTCTTCCCTCTCCCCTCTACTCCTCTCCCCTTCCTTCCTTCCTTCCTTCCTTCCTTCCTTCCTTCCTTCCTTCCTTCCTTCCTTCCTTCCTTCCTTCCTTCCTTCTTGTCATGGGCATTGAACTCAGAGGCCTGGTTGCTCTCCCTGAGCTCTTTTGTTTAAGGCTAGTACTATAATCTAGCACTTTGATTCACAGCATCACTTCTGATTTTCTGGTGGTTAACTGGAGATAGAATCTCATGGACTTTCCTGTGGGGGCTGGCTTTGAACCACAATCCTCAGATCTCAGCCTCCTGAGCAGCTAGGATTACAGGTGTGAGCCACCAACACCAGCTACGCCCTTGGTTTTCTCTAGCCTTTTCTGCCTGGACCAGAGAGGCAGAGCCCCTCCATGGGCTGGCATGGATCTGTCCTTGGTCTCTGTCCCAACTTTAATCAGTCCAGCTTCCTATCACCTCCAATCTCCTGGGCCCACCTCACCTGCCTTATCCCTGAGGGAAGGGGGTGTCTTCCCTGGTCTCTCCTTCCTCCTCTCCCATCCTCAGTCCCTGCCTGCCCCTTCCTGAGTAGCCCATTTCTCTCCATGTTTTGGGGGAAGGAGAGGGGCTGGCACTGGACCTCCTTTGTCCACAGCAAGCCTGTGTACGCTGCCCTGGCTGCCCTGATTCTGGCTTCCATCACCTACCCACCTGGCGTGGGTCACTTCATGGCTTCCCGGGTAAGGGCTGAGGGGTAGAAGGTCACCGTGTTTTCCCCTTTGTGGCACTGCCTCACTAACCCCCATACCATGCAACAGAGATGCTTACGCATGCTTTTCTAGAGAAGAGCACTAAGCTCAGAGAGGCCAGAGCCTGCCCAGCCCCCCCGGGGGGTGGGGAGGTGGGGAGAGGCAGAGTAGGCACTGAGGTTGGGTTGGGAGACATGGTAAGGACATACTGAAGGCCCACCGGCCCTGCCCAGCTGTCCATGGAGCAGCTCTTGGATTCGCTATTTGACAACAACTCGTGGGCATGGATGACCCAGAACTCATCCCTACCTTGGACTGCCGAGCCTGATCCCCAGAACCTGTGGTTGGAATGGTACCACCCACGGCTCACCATCTTTGGGACGCTAGCTTTCTTCCTGGTTATGAAGGTGGGTCCCCAGGTGTGGGCAGAGCCAAGGCCAGCTCTTTCTTAGGGTGACGTTCCTTTTCTGGCTTGTTACCATGCCAGAGATGGCGATGAACCAAGGCATGGACACCCTTTTCTCTTGGCCCTCCCAGCTCTTTTCTCACTCTCCCTCCCCACCCCTCCCCCTTGTGGCATCTAACTTCCTCCAGTGAGCACTGTCTCCCCACAGTTCTGGATGCTCATTCTGGCCACCACCATCCCTGTGCCTGCTGGGTATTTTCTGCCCCTGTTTGTGTATGGTGAGTCTGAGGACTGAGAGTCTGAGAGTCGGGGAGTAGGGGGGCATTGCAGGAGAGCAGTGGCACTCAGCCCTTCTCGGCCCTCCAAGGGTGGTGCTGAGCATGGCCCCAGGGACAGAGGGCTGAGGGCCAGGTCAGTCACCATGGCTGCCCCTGATGGCAGTCATTCATCTGCGGCAGGAGCTGCTATTGGGCGCCTCTTGGGGGAGGCTCTGTCTCTCGCCTTCCCTGAGGGCATCGTGGCTGGAGGTGTCATCAATCCCATCATGCCTGGGGGCTATGCTCTGGCAGGTAAGTGCCCTGGGCTAGGTTGGGTGGGCAGACCTCCTGGGGATGGGCTGTAGTGGAGAGAGGGTGCTAGCGAGGGCACAGGGGGTGTCACTGAGTGTCCAGATCCCCTCCCTTCATGCGGCCTCCCTGACCCCAGCCTCCTCACTTCTCTAGTCTCTGTCTTCTCCATCCCACATGCTCTCCTTTATCCCTCTCCTCTCCCCAAGTCCAGGTACAAGGCAGGTCCAGCAGTGGCCAACATGGGTCCTCTGCCTTGGGAAAAGCCATGCCCACCTTGCCCCTGGGAGAGTCTGACCCCTGGATTGAACGACTTTGCCCTGGCTCTGCCCCCCCCACCCCCCAGGAGCTGCGGCCTTCTCTGGAGCGGTGACCCACTCCATCTCCACGGCGCTGCTGGCCTTTGAGCTGACCGGCCAGATCTTGCACGCCCTGCCTGTGCTGATGGCGGTGCTGGTGGCCAATGCCATTGCTCAGAGCTGCCAGCCCTCCTTTTATGATGGTACCATCATTGTCAAGAAACTGCCTTACCTGCCATGGATTCGGGGGCGCAAGATCGGGTGCGCAGGCAGCTGAGGCTCGCTGACAAGGGAGAGGGTGCTCTGGGTGGGCTGAGTGGGGAGGGGCAAAATCACCACTGAGGCTGACCTTGAACCTGGGCATGAGAGTGATGAATCATGGCTGCCCTCTGGTCTCTAGTCTTCCCAGTGGCCTGATGGCTGTGTGAGGATGCTGGGATTCAAGCAGGCCTGGGTCTTGCACAAGGTCTCATAGATCAAGGTCACATGGAACACCACAGCCAGGGCTCCCCTCCCCCTCTGCTCCTGCTCTGCCATCCTTACAAGCAGAGATGGTCTGGGCCCACTGCAGTCTAAGGCCCAGGAATCAGACCTGGTCTCCAGATTCCTCCCTTGGGGGTGGGATGAGGTGGGCACTCACTCTGGAGTCTCCCAGCCTCCACCCTGGCTTGAGAGATCCTCAGGTCCTGGGCCAGCAGGGCTCCCCATGTGCCCTGCCTCACCTGGGGGCTGACACCCCTAGCCAGGACCTGATGGAGCCTCCGTCTGCCCCAGCTCGTACCCCACGACGGTGGGACACTTCATGAACTGTGCCATCACCACCCTGGCCAAGGACACCCCGCTGGAGCAGGTGGTCAAGGTGGTGACCTCCACAGATGAGGCCCAGTATCCCTTGGTGGAGAGCACAGGTGCCTGGCAGGAAGGGGTGGCTGCCTGGGAGGGGCGGGATGCCCTTGGCCTTGCTCTGAGCCTGAGTGTCAGGGCAGAGTGTTGTTTCTATACCTGGATCTGGGCTGTGCAGCTTAACAGCTGTGTGGCCCTGAATCCCTTCTCCTCTCTGAGCTTTGTGTTCTTTATGCATGAAAGGACAGATTAACCATGCCCTGGAGATAGGCTGATGCGTGCAAGTGAGAGAGGAGAGGGGGCTTGTACGACCCCCTGTGAATGGCACTTGGAGCTCTAGGAAAGGAGGCTGGCATTCCTGCGAGTGAGGAAAGGGTGGTCAGCCTCCTTAGGCCTTCCAGTGGTCACTTTCCTCAGTGTCCCTGGAGCATCCCCTAGCTGAGTGCCCTCCCCACCAATGGGTTGTGGCTCTTGTTAAAAGTCGTATCCAGGGGCTGGGAAGGTGGCTTAGTGGTAGAGTGCTTGCCTAGCATGCGTGAAGCCCTGGGTTTCTTTCCTCAGTACCACAAAAACAGAAAAGGCCAGAAGTGGCTCCAGTGGTAAAGTGTTAGCTCTGTGCAAAAGAAGATCAGGGACAGTGCCCAGGCCCTGAGTTCAAGCCCAAGGGCTAGCAAGAATTAAAACTTTTTTTTTAAAAAGTCATGTCAAGCAGGGCGTCAGTAGCTCATGCCTACAATCCTAGCTACTCAGTAGGCTGAGATCTGAGGATCACTGAAGCCAGCTCAGGCAGGAAAATCCTTGAGACTCTTCTCTTATTATCCACCAAAAAGGTGAAGTAGAGCTTTGGCTCAAGTGGTGGACACACACAAACATGTGTCACACACACACACACACACACACGCACGCACGCACGCACGCACGCACGCACGCACGCACGCACGCACGCACAGGTCACATCAGTTACATCTTGGGGAAAGGTCTAACCAGGCATCCTGTCCTGCTTTGCATGCACAGTATCAGAGTAGAGAACATGAGCCAGGGAGACATGGGCTATTGGCAGCCCACAGCCCACAGCCCACAGCCCACAGTTCTCTGGGTACTGGAGGCAAAGGGAACTCTGGAAAGGTACAGCATGACTGGATTTGGGTCCCCAGGCCTTGGGCAGGCACCTTTGGCAGTGAGAAACCTACAAGACAAATATGAGGCCACTCTCCATGGCCTACACGTAGCCTAGTGACCATATAGAACCTGTCACATGAGTTTACAAGTGGTGGAATCTTCACTCAGGCTCCATGAGCCCCAGGTTCCTGTCTACGGATTGCACATGTCCAGTCCTGCCAAAAGGCTTCATTCTAGAACAGAACTGGCTTTACCAACAAAGGGCCACGGTAAGCAAAGCATTCCCAATCAGACTGGCCAGGGGACAGGCTCTCACTATTCATCCAAGTAATAACTTGGTTTATCAGTAAGGGTGGAAGCATTTCAATGCCCGGTTGTCAAGTTGATTGGTTTCTTTGTGGTGCTGAGGATGGAACCTAGAGCCAAGGGCTTGCTCGGCAAGTACTCTTCCTCGAGCCACACTCCAGCCCAGCTCCCAAGCTTTTTCTTGTTACTGCACATAAGGATCAGTATCAAACTTGCTACTCAAACTCTTGTGATCCACCATCATTAGAGTGAGGGTTACTAAGCACTGGGCACATAGGAGGACCTTAGAATATGGTGCCCTCCTGGGTGTGCTCCTTCACTGGATGTTAAATGTTCTGTGGGAAAATAGAGAAAGCCAAGTCTTGACACCAGCCTGCATCATACAAATATCCCAGCTTCTTCCTGCCTGAAGACCTAGCACATGGGGCTTCTTCTTGGCCTGCTGTCAGCCATAACCAGCCATTCTGAATGGCTACACATTCACTTGGGCAGCTTAGTGGGTGTGGCCATGACAATTAGCCCCGCCCACTCCCACTGAGCCTCAGTTGCCTAGTCAATAGATTGGATGATCTCCACACCACTGGCTGCTTAAGGTTCCTCTGAGGCACAAGAACACCCCTAGCATCATGCTTGGCACACAGTAAGGGCTCAGTTAATGTGAATTCTCCCTCCATATTAGAGTCTCAGATCCTGGTGGGCACCGTGAGAAGGGCCCAGCTGGTGCAGGCCCTCCATGCTGAGCCAGCTTGCTGGGTGGCAGGCCAACAGGTAAGTGAGTGGGTGAGTGCCCGGGAGGGGCTGGGCCAGGGTAGGGTGGTGGGCAGGGCTGGGAGGGGAAGATAAGATGACATTCTGGGAACAGGGTCTGGAATCCCACTGTCCCTCCCCCATCCCCAGTGCTGTCTCCAGGACCTCTTGGCTGGGGGCTGTCCCATGGAGCCAGTGACCCTACAGCTGTCCCCAGAGACCTCCCTGCACCAGGTAAGGGGAGGATGGGAGAAGGCAGGCAGAAGGCCCCAGAGGAGGGGGAGGAAGCCGGTAGGTGGGTCAGGCTCCAGCTTCTCCCCTGTGCCAAGTGATCTCTGCTCCCCCCTTGGTTTTCCTCATTTACATGGGCATGGGCCTGGCAGCTCCTTCCCTGGGCACTCCTTCCCTGAATAGGAACCAGCACTCAGGTGCAGAGACACTGGTTAAAATCATCTCCTGAAGTTGGGCACTGGTGACTCATGCCTGTAATCCTAGCTGCTCAGGAGGCTGAGATCTGAGGATCATGGTTTAAAGCCAGCCCAGGCAGCATAGTCTGTAAGACTCTTATCTCCAATTAGCTACCTAAAAACTGAGATGGAACCGTGGTTCAAGCCCCACTACAGACCAAGAAATAATAATAATAAATAAGTAAAAATCAAGCATCCCATGAAGACGTAGGCAGAGGTCAATTTTAAGTTTGCCACATTCTCCCTGTGTGATCTTGAACAATGACTCAACCACCCAGGGCAGAGCTGGCACTCGATGTGGGCCAGGGACACAAGCAGTCTGGGGTCTTGGGCCTGGGCCTCTCCTCACTGCCAGGGGATGGCACCATGATGGTGGTGGGTAATGGTGGATAATGGCATCTTCTGCCCCTGGGCCTCACCCAGCTGTTGCATGGACTCTGGCCACCCCTAGTGGTCACTCTGCACATTGCAGGCCAGTTCCCTAGAATTGGGGGAGTCCAGGCTGAGAGGTGGGTTAGTGGGCCTCAGGGGGACCCTGAGCCCAGAATGTTCTCTGAACCCTCCAGACGCACCACCTGTTTGAGCTGTTGAACCTGCAGTTGCTCTATGTGACATCGCGGGGCAGAGCTGTGGGCGCCGTGACCTGGGTGGAGGTATGGGATTCTCGGGGAGGGTGAGGCAGAGGAGGTGGGGGGACTTCTCCCAACCTAAGCGTGAGAGCCTCTGAGGACTCTGATGAACCTCACAGCTGGGACCCGAGTGACCACTGGGTCTGAGGACCCCTAGGAGCCTCTGCTCTCCGGGCTCAGTGACCCCATGATGCAATGGGGAGGCACTGGCTTATCATCCACCCCAACATCCACCCTAGGGGGGCCTCCAAAGTCAGAATCCTTCCTCCCAACCCTTTTATTCTCTGTTGCAGTTAAAGAAAGCGATTTCCACCCTGACCAACCCACCAGCCCCCAAGTGAGCCGTCCTGGTCAGTGAGAGCAGGTGCGCAGCTGCCCGGGGCTGGACAGGGCCCCTGCCTCTCCCTAGATGCCACCACCCATCGTTACCTGCCCCAGTCCCTCCCCACTGTACAGGGGAGCTGGCAGCTCTTCTCTAGCCCCAAAGAAGGACCCACACCCCTGTGTCCCAGCTTGGGGACAGCAGCCATTGGCTAGAAGGACAAACCCCACCCCGGATGCAGCAAGGAGTAGGAAATGGAGACGAAATGGAGGACCTTTGACACCCAGTGCCTGGTCTCCCATTTGTGAATGAAGAGATTGGTACATGTCATTACCAAATGTGGACATCCATGTTCCCAGGCAGACGCTCCTGAGAAAAATAAAGCTGATGCCCAGAGCTGCTGCTAGTCCCTAGCCTCTCTGCAGGCTGTTCAGGGCGCAGCAGGGGCCTCTGCGCCTCAGCAGGATTTTGTGAGCTGCCCGTGCTTACCCAGGTGATCCATCCATCCCATGGCATCAGACAGCATGATGTGGGGCCCGAGGCCCCAGCTTCACCCCTGCAGAGCCCGGCCTGTGCCCGCCTGCCCCCAGCTTCACCCCTGCGGAGCCCGGCCTGTGCCCGCCTGCCCCCAGCTTCACCCCTGCGGAGCCCGGCCTGTGCCCGCCTGCCCCCAGCTTCACCCCTGCGGAGCCCGGCCTGTGCCCGCCTGCCCCCAGCTTCACCCCTGCGGAGCCCGGCCTGTGCCCGCCTGCCCCCACTGACCTGCGGCAAAGCGGGCCTCACGCAGCTCGTCCGGGAGGCAGCAATAGCGCTCGTCCTCAGCGGGGGACAGCGCCCAGTCTGACCGCTGGGCGCTCCAGCCCTTCCACTCGATGAGATGGGCCACGCGGCCCCGGGCCATGGCCGTGGGCTTCGTGATGTGGTCCTTGATGCTCTGCACCACCCCTGGTGGCACAGAGGGCCTGGGTTGGCCATCCCAGCAGAGAGCCCAGTGCAGGGCCCCCCACCCCCACCGCCTCTCACTCCCAGAGCTCAGCCCCACCCCGTGGTCTGCACCCACATTCACACATGCACCCCAGTGAATGCCCTGCACCGCTATGCCACACACGACCCAGCAGCCTGCACTGTCCATGCCCACGTCCAGCCCTGTGCCCTCCCAAGTTTATGTTCCTATTCAGAAGTCCCGCCCACCCACACGCCCAGTCTCTGCCAATGTCCTTGTGTCCATGGGGCCTTCTTCCTCAGACCAGCTGTACCCCCTTCCTTAATAACTCCGCACCCCACCCACGAAGTAAGAGCTCTGAAGGAGCCCCAGGTGTGCTCTCTCTGCTCCGTTGGGGCGAGAGCTTAGAGCAGGCCGTGAAGTGGTGTCCGTGAGGTTGTGTTCGTTTTGCATCGCTGGGAGCAAAATAATACGTGACCGAGCAACTTCCGGGAGGAATTCTTTGTTTTGCTCCTGGGTTCAGAGGCTCAGTTCATGGTCACGATGCCCAGCATTTCAGGGCTGTGGTGGGGCTGAACATCATGGCAGAGAGAAAGGTGGCAGACAGGGCAACACAGTAAGCTGAGCAGACTGGGCACCTCGTTAACCTTCAAACCTCCACCCGGGCCTCACCTCCCCAGTTTCTAGAACGTCCCAAAATAACACCACCAGCTGGGACCATGCATTGAACACACGAGCTTGGGGAAGACATTTCTACTCACACCCCAATGTTCCTCTGTCTCAACAGACCCCTGGCATCTCACAGTAAAAAAGGAAAAAAGACTAAAGTTCATATTCTTCCTTCTTCCTTCCCCTCCCTCCTCCTCCTCCTCCTCCTCCTCCTCCTCCTCCTCCTCCTCCTCCTTCTCCTCCTCCTCTGCTTCTGCTGTTTCTTTTTTTTTTTTTTTCCAGTCTTGGGGCTTGAGCACAGAGCCTGGACACTGTCCCTGGGCTTCTTTCGCTCAAGGTTAGCGCTCTACCACTCAGCCACAGTGTCACTTTCAGCTTTTTCTGTTTATGTGGTACTGAGGAATCAAACCCAGGGCTTCATGCCTGCTAGGCAAGCCCTCTACCACTAAGCCAATTTCTCAGCCCAAATTGTTCAATTTAAAGAGTTCCTGAGGTCTTAACCACGCCAATGTTTTCTTTTTTTACAAATCTAAATTCAGTCTTCTGAGAGTCAAAGCAAACCCTTACCTGTCAACCTCCCTGTGAAGCCAGAACTCAGTTGCTTATTTCTGGAGAATGGTAGCCAGAGTCCATGCATCTGTTCCAAAGGGAGCAATGACTGGAACACAGCAAGGAAGGTTGAGCACCACTGGCTCATGCCTGTAATCCTAGCTACTCAGGAGGCTGAGAACAGAGGATAACAGTTTGAAGCCAGCTCACCCAGGAGAGTCCCTGAGACTCTTATCTCCAATATACAAAAAAAAAAAAAAAAAAAAAAAAGCAGAAGCGGAGCTGTGGCTCCACCGGTAGAGTGCTAGCCTTGAGCAAAAGGAACTCAGAAACTCATGCAGGGTGCAGGTGGCTCACGCCTGTAATCCTAGCTACACAGGAGGCTGAGATCTGAGGAACACGGTTAAAAGCCAGCCTGGGCAGGAAAGTCTGTGAGACTCTTACCTACAATAAAACACTAGAAAACCTGAAGTGGCGCTGTGGCTCAAGAGGTAGAGTGCTCGCCTTGAGCTGAAAAGCGCAGGAACAGCACCCAGACCCAGAGTTCAAGCCCCACAACTGATTAAAAAAAAAAGAAAAGAAAGAAACTCAGAAACTCTGGGGCAGGGCCCAGCCCCTGAGTTCAAGCCCTATGTGTGTGCGCATGCACGCACACTCACACACACACACACGCACGCACGCACGCACGCATGCACGCACACACACACACACACACACACACACACACACACACACACACCTGCTGCTGCTGCTGCTGCTGCTGTTCGGCATTGTATACTGTCTCTCCATTTCCAGCACCTGGCACAGGTGTGGAGTGTGATGTCAGCTCTCAGGGCCTGGCGCTCCACCCTTACACACTTTTCCACTCACAGCCCACGTGGTCTCTCACCTGGGCTGCCCATACTCCTGTCTGTGGCTTTCTCACATCTCCAATGTCCTTGGGCTCTAAGTGACTTGCTGGAAGAATCCTGGGGTGTCCTTGTGTGACCAGAGGACCCTAGATTAGCTTTCTTCTCATGAGGAAGCCTTTCAAATGAATTGCCTCCTTCAGGCCTTTGAGCCTGTGATGGATAGGAAAGGAGGGGCTAGTTATCAAGATTTGGATGTATTATTTCCTATAGTCTTGAAGCCAAGTGCTTGACTTGTTGCTGCTCATTGAACTAGTGTCTCCTTATATGTTCAGGCTGATCATAAACTCACTCTGTGCATGGGTATGTGTGTACATGAACACACACATGCACAATAGCACTGGGGCTTGAACTCAGGGCCTGAGCAGCATCCCATAGCTTTTTTTTTTTTATACAAAGATAGCACTCTCCCACTTGAGTCACAGCTCCACTTTTGGATTTCTTCTGCTTAATTGGAGACAATACTCTAACAGCTGCCCCAGGTGATTTTGAACTCCCGTCCTCAGATCTCAGCCCCGAGCCACTTATAGGTATGCGCCACCAACACTTGGCTTTGTCTTCCTCATAATCATGCACATTTCTTGAAGACTTCTGTAACTCCCACCTTTACCCTGACTTTTCTGACAAATTGCACCATTTTTCTTTTCTTTTTTTTTTTGTCCGGTCATGAGGCCTGAACTCTGGGCCTGGGTGCTGTCCCTCAGCTCTTCAGCTCAAGGCTAGCGCTCTACCACTTGGGCCACAGTGCCACTTCCGGCTTTTTTCTTTTTGCTTATGTGGTACTGAAGAATCAAACCCGGGGCTTCAGGCATGGAAGGCAAGTGCTCTACCACTGAGCCACCTTCCCAGACCCAGTTACCATTTTTCAAATCCCAATACTCTGGCTTTATGTTTCCAGGGCTTACTTTAAACCAAGGTAAAAGCAGCCATCAATATCCATGCCACAGTCCAATGGTAGCTCCTTGAAACTTCCTTCAGTCCCCCATCTTCCAACTCAACCTCTTTCAAAGTCTCAGGACTTGTGTCAAGTTCTTTGTCACATCATAGCCTAAATGAATAGCCTAAGCCAATGCCAAGGAGCATCCTGGCTCCCATCTGAAATCTCAGAAGCCTTCATTGTTCCTGTTTCGAGCAGGATTCTGTCACTCAGGAAGCCCTGCCTACAGCACCATAGGCTTTCTCAAGCTTGCATTGCCAAGTTTGTCCAAAGTCCTCCCACAAACCAGTTCCAAAGGCTGAAGAACTTCTGAGTGGTAATGACTCCACTCCTGGTACCAGGTCACTGATACCTGAGAAAAACAATGGAGGGGAAGAAGGATTTGTTCTGGTTCACAGATTCAGTGGATTCAGTCCACGGTGGCTTGGCCTTGTGTTTCTATGGCTATGGTGAAGTAGAACAGTGCAGACACAAGAACGTGTGTCAGAGGAAGGTCTCTGCCCAATGGAGGGCAGGAAGCAGACAGTGAGGAAGGGGGCCTGGTCTAGGAAAAACTTTTTTTTTTCTTTTTTGCCAGTCCTGGGGCTTGAACTCAAGGCCTGGGTGTGATCCCTGAGCCTCTTTGTGCTCAAGGCTAGTGCTCTACCACTGAGCCACAGCATCACTTCCAGCTTTTTCTGAGTAGTTTATTGAAGAGAGGAGTCTCATGGACTTCGCTGCCTAGGCTGTCTTTGAACCTCGATCCTCAGATCTCAGCCTACTGAATAGCTAGGATTACAGGTGTGAACCACCAGCGCCCCGTTTAGGAATAACTTTCACAGTCTCATCCCCAGTGATTTCCTGCCTCCACCTAGGCTCTACCTCCTGAAGTTTCTGGAACCTCCAAAAAACAGAACCAACCCCAGAGGGCCAGACCTATGGCCAAAAACATCAATGTGTTTTCTAGCTGTGCTGGCTTCTTGGAGGTGGTAACCTGGAGGAGGAAGGTTGAAGGTGGGTTGGATTGAACAAGTAGAGATCAGACAAGAGACGAGGGAGTGCCCTGGTTCCATATGAGGTCAGGGTCTGTCCATGCGTGGGTTGTGCCCTGCTGTCCTTGGCATGCAGAGACCTGAGACCTGAGTGCTAGAACAGACCCCACTGATGCAGTGTTGACTTTATTGACTAGCTGGATGTTGGGAGATGAGAAGGTTAACCTCTCAGGATGTCAGCTTCTTACTCTGAAGGCCATGGCAGTGCCATTTACCTTACAGGAGGTGACCCAAGCAGAGTGTCCAGTACAGTGATCAGTGTTTGATATACTTTAAGAAAAAAAAAGCAATATATCAACTGGTAGATTCAAGCAAGGGTCCGTGAACAGGGGTAGAAATCACTACCAGGATTGGGGTCTAGCAAATCAGCTCACACAATACTTTCCCGCAGCTCCTCGCAGCCTCTCTTCCCTCCTGCCCAGCAAAACAGCGCAGGCCTGTCCTTGGGGTTCTCCCAGGTGGATGCCCTGACCCCAACATCCCCATGCACGGATGTAAAAACCTGGCATGCTGCAATACCGTGCTGGAGATTTAATATGCACTGTGCCTGCAGGCAAGGCTGGATTTATTTTAAAGGTCTTTCTTCAGCTAGGCGAAGAGGCACAGACCTGCAATACCATCACGTAGAAAAGTGAAGAGTGAGATCTTGTTTCAGAAACCAAGGCTTGTATGAATCTCGATGGTGAAGCTCTTGCCTAGCAGGTATGAAACACTGGGTTTGATCCCCAACGCTGCAAACCATAAATGCTTACTTCTACAATAATGAATTAAAATTTAGTTTGCCATAACTTTTTCTTTCTTTTTTGTCTATTGTGCAGCTTGAACTCAGTGTTTGGGCGCTGTCCCTGAGCCTCTATGTACTCAAGACTAGCACACTACCATTTGAGCCACAGTGCCACTTCTGGTTTTTGAGTGATTAATTAGAGCTAAGAGTCTCATGGGGACTTTCCTGCCTGGGTTAGCTTTGAACCTCAATCCTCAGATCTCAGGCTCCTGAGTAGCTAGGATTATAGGCATGAGCCACTGGTGCCTGGCTCCAAGAGTCCTTCTGTCCCAGCCTGCAGAGTAGCTGGGAATCTAGGTGTGTGCCACCGTGCCGATCAACCCCATGGATCTTGGACAATTTTTTTTTTAACGGCCTCATTACACTATGATGCAATTTCTTTCAAACAGGACAACGTAGCTGGGTCTCCAGGAGCACTGAGAGTAACTCTGTGAAAGGCAGAGCAGAATTCCTGCCTCGCAGGGTGCAGCCACAGCTGCCTTCACTCCCTTGTGCCCCTGCGCTTTCTCCTCTCTGTCAACCCCTTCTGTGGCCAGCTGAGAACACAGAGCCCTGAGCCTCGGCCTCAGCCTGGGCGGAGGTGGCTCAGCCCCGGGCTGTGGGTGCCCGCCACCCCCCTCTCCCAGACCTGGTCCCAGAGCAGCCAGGAACTTAAGGCTATGTCAGATGCCATGCTTTATTGGGTTCTGGGGGGAGGGTCTCCGCACCCCTTAGCAGCAGTGCCCTGCATGCTCAGGGCACAGGGAGTTCTGGTTGGTTTGTCACGGACCTTCCTACTGGTCACGGTCACCCTGTGGAGGGCGAGGTGCTGGCGGGTGCAGTGTGCACCTGTCCAGGTGCTCAGGAGCAGCGAACAAAGAGGCTCTGTTGAAGGGACAGTCGCGGCCTCAGCAGGCGAGCTGACAGGTAAGGACACTGGCTGCTTGACCGGGGTGAGATCTGCAGAGCAGGGGGGAGGGCTGGAGCTGGCACCCCACGTCCATCCTCAAGTTCCTCCTCCTCTACCTGGCCTGAGGGCACAGAATGCTGAAGGATGGGCATGGGAACAGCAGAGCCATCTCCGGGGATCCACAGAGAGTGTGCCACAGGGACACAGCGAAGGCTCTCAGGAGAAGCAGCTCAGTGTCCCAGAGGGTGGCAGCAGGGGCCACAGCAAGGGAGGGCTTGGTGAGGGCCCAGGGCCTCCACGGAGGTCCCTAGGGGACACCTAGAAGCTTCCAGCCCACTTGGAGGACACAGCCACCCTCCTAGTGACAGAGGCTCTGTCCCCTTCTTTAACATCACACACACACACACACACACACACACATGCACGCACACATACATGCATACACGTACACACGCACTCATGGCCGGGGCCATTCCTTCTCTTCCCAAGGTGGACTGCTCCAGAGCCTGGACGCGGTGCTGGCACTGGAGCAGCCCGCCCACAGTCCGGCTGCCCGTCCTCACAGAGCCCATGGAGGAGCTGGTGGGGCTGCGTGAGGGCTCCTCGGGGAAGCCCGTGACTCTGCAGGAGCTGTGGGGCCCGTGTCCCCGCATCCGGGGACGCATCCAACGTGAGAGCTGGGGCCCTCCCCCCCCATGGAAGACTCTGGGGACACCGCGCCTGGCAGGCTCACCACCCCACCCCATCCCACCCCACCTGCCCCTTCTGCCCCAGGCTCCTGGGTGCAGCAGGGAGGGGCATCTGCCTCCCCTCTGCCTGGCTAGAGGTCGGCCTCTCCCTTTTGGGAGACACAGCCCAAGGCCTGCTCCCCATGTCCACTGGCCCCCACCTGTTCCACGGGGGGCTGTGGTCAGCAGGAGCCACCGCAGGTGGCCGGGGAGCTGTGCCCCTGGCTCCTTCTTTGAAACTTGAAGCTCATTGTTCACCTTGACACCAGACTGTCCCTTTCCCTGGGGGTAGAGCAGGCAGGGACCCCAGAGAGAGCCAATGTATAGGCCTCCCCCCAGCTCCCCCCGCCTGCTGCCAGGTACTGAGGCTCCCCGACCCCAGCTTCCAGGCTGGGCTGACAAACAGTGGCCAGGGCTTGCTGGGGCCCAGGGGACAGATGGCCCTGCAGGCCCTGGGGGAGGCAGGCCCTGTGGCCACTCAGGGGCAAGAAGCCACAGCTTCTGCAGAGATGCTGAGCAGGGCTGTGGTGCTGACCCCACCCAGCCCCTGGTGCCACCGACCATCCTTCAACAGTGACAAGAGAGGGTGTGGGGGTGATGTCAGACTCAAGCCCCTGCCCAGCTGTCCCGGCCCAGAGTCTGAGCAGGCCTCCAGGGAAGGGGCTGTCGCGGCACCCCTCCACCTGGGCTGTGCCCCCAATGCCCTGGCAGGCGGCCTGGAGTGGCTGAAGGAGAAGCTCTTCCGCGTGGATGAGGACTGGTACTTCCTGGCCATCCTCGGGGTGCTCATGGCCCTCATCAGCTATGCCATGAACTTCGCCATCGGCCGCGTGGTGCGAGGTAAGCCGGCCTGGCACACACCCGCCCTGGACCAGGGATTCCTGCTCTCTGGGATGGTCACCAGGTCACCCGATGGTCGCCAGGGCAGGAGGGGGGGACGACTCTGCTTGACCACACCTGGGGCTGGCCTCTCTCCTGCCTTGCTCTGTGACCCTGGCTAGGAACTTGTCCCTCTCTGGGACACAGCCACATCTGTACAATGAGGGGTGAGACCAGGATGTGACTTAGATTTTGGGACCTGTGAAAAGGTTCCATGATAGCCCACTGGGCAGGTGAGGAAACAGGCTCAGAGAGGTTGAGTCACTTGCCCATAGTCACTCAGGCCAGAAGTAGTCAAGTTGGGACATGGTCCTGGGACCCTCGCTTCATTCTGAGGGTCTGACACACACTGGGTGGCGTGGGGCCCCTGTGTCCTGGTGTACATGGGGGAGGGGGAGCTGCAGAGCCTGTGGTGGCTCCTGATGCCCGGCCTTCCCCAGCTCACATGTGGCTATATGGAGAGATCGGGGATAGCCACCTGCTGCGGTATCTCTCCTGGACTGTGTACCCAGTGGCCCTCCTGTCCTTCTCCTCTGGCTTCTCCCAAAGCATCACGCCCTTCTCTGGAGGTGAGTCTGCCATCTTGTCTCTGGCCAGCAGGTCTTCACTGCAGTGTCCTCTGGGCCTGTGGGGCTTCTGGGGGACACAGGAATCACCAGCCCCGTTTCCCAGCCAGGGATGCCTGCTTGGAGAGCGGTGTCCGTCCCCCAGGTCACAAAGGGAGAAGGGCAGATGTGGACTTCTGGGTTCCCATGGGCTCTGTCTGCTCTCCTGGGTACGGTCCCCTGCAGAGCCAGAGTCAGTGACTTGTTCCAGGAAGGGGCTTGTGGTGGCCTGGTGTTGCGCACTGGCTTGATCAGCTAGCCACCAGCACAGGCCAGGAGGGGGAGAAGGGCACAGACAGTTCACATGCCCACCCTGTGCCTCAGCTTCCTCTCCTGCCAACTGAGGTCAGCAATCCTCCCCTCATGAGGTGTCTGAGGTTCAGGTCCCGTGGCTCAGATCTAGAATTCTAGCTATCCAGGAGACTGAGTCTGGTTCAAAGCCAGAGAGGGCAGGAAAGTCTGTGAGACTCCAATTCATTAGTAAGTCATCCAATTGGATACATGGCTCAAGTGCTACAGTGTCACTTTGAATAAAAGAAGCTGAGCAAGACCTCAACCTGAGTTCAAGCCCTAGTACCAGTGGGTGTGTGTGCATGTGCTTGCATGAGTGCACACGTGTGTGCATGCGTACGCCCACACACATACACACACACACACAGAGAGACAGAGCTATTGATTGACTGGTCCATTGTTCAGTGTTCAGTGTTAGGAGATCTAATCTAGGCCTTGACCCTCTTGCCCTGTCCATACCACCAAGGATCTGGACTCCCGGAGTTGAAGACCATCTTGTCAGGTGTGATCTTGGAAAATTACCTGGATATCAAGAACTTTGGGGCCAAGGTGGCTGGACTCTCCTGCACACTGGCCACAGGCAGCACTGTCTTCTTAGGCAAAGTGGTAAGGGTCAGAGAGAACCTCCTCACCCCACCCCATCCTCCTCCTCAGCCTTCCCTGTCCCCACCACAGCCAGCACTGCTGGGGAGCTGAGTCTTACAGAGCAGCCAGGTCTCCAGGTATGAACAAAGCCAGTTCAAGATGGCCTGGGGGGTTGGTGCACAGCAGGGTAGGAGGGTATGGGTGGGGAAGCCGTGCTGTTCTTGGTTTTCCTACCCTGGGTGCTAAGGATGAGAAGGAGAGAAATGTTATGGGGTGGTAGGAGGAGGAGGGGAGGGGGAAGAGGGAAAGGAGAAAGAAGAGCAAGAACCTAGCCTTCCCAGGCCACAGGCCACCTGCCCTGCCACTACCTCACCCCTGCAGGGACCCTTCGTGCACCTGAGTGTGATGATTGCGGCCTACCTGGGCCGGGTGCGCACCAGGACCATCGGGGAGTCTGAGGTGAGGGGCTCAGGGAGGGCCTCCATGGAGGGATGGTGGGGGGTGGGGAGAGTAGCCCTGAGCCCAGGTCCTGATTCCCCAGAACAAGAGCAAGCAACATGAAATGCTGGTGGCAGCAGCAGCAGTGGGCGTGGCCACGGTCTTTGCAGCCCCCTTCAGCGGTGAGACCCTTCCTCCAGGCCCTGAGCCTTAGTACTGCCTATGTCCCTCCCCTGCCTCTTCCCACGGTGCTGTCCAAACCAATCAGGTGACTCCTGACACACCTGTAAAGGTGTGGGGGGAGGGGGTGTCTTCCAGTTCCCACTGCTGTTCTGCAGGGTGGGCTGATGTCCAGTTGCTCATCCCCGCCCCCCACCCCATACATGGGTTTGGAAACCAGCTGTTGGTGCGGCCCTGGGCGGCCAGTTCACCTCCCGAGCTGCGTGTCCCCCCAGGCGTCCTGTTCAGCATCGAGGTCATGTCCTCTCACTTTACCGTCTGGAATTATTGGAGGGGCTTCTTCGCTGCCACCTGCGGGGCCTTCACCTTCCGCCTCCTGGCAGTCTTCAACAGCGAGCAGGGTGAGAGCTCCTCTCCCCTGTCTTCTGCTCCCCCTTCCCCCTCCCCCTGTCTGGGCTATGTCCCCTTTCGCGTTCCCCTCCCCCCTGCATCTCCCAGAGGACAGAAGGGGCTGAGCTGTGCCAGGCAGTGAGAGGGAGGAAGAGGGTAGAGGGCAAAGCTGGCAGGAAGGCAGGATGGCATGATGGCAGGCTGGGTTGTGGGGTTTGGGGTCGACACTGCACCTCCAGCCCTGCCTCTTCCTTTGGGACACAGTGTGGTTGAGAAGGGCTTGACCTCTGACCCCACTGCCCTCCTCCCCCAGAGACCATCACCTCCATCTACAAGACCAGCTTCCCTGTGGATGTGCCCTTTGACCTGCCTGAGATTTTCTTCTTTGTGGCGCTGGGGTGAGCAGGGTCTCAGGCCCTGAGAGCCTGCCTGTGGTCTCTTCCCAGCCTGACTGGGCTGGGGGTGGGGTGGGGGGCTAGGGACTCAGCTGTCCATGTCCCCAGGGCCATCTGCGGTGTCCTGAGCTGTGTTTACCTCTTCTGCCAGCGAACCTTCCTAGGCTTCATCAAGACCAACCGCTTCACCTCCAAGCTGCTGGCCACCAGGTGGGTCAGGGGCCAGCGTGGCCCCGCAGGAAGCCCCTGAGTCCCAACCTTACTAACTTCTCAACAGGCTCCAGCCAGGAGCCCCAGCCCCACCCCCTCCCACAGAACCTCCATTCCTGCTGTACATCCTCACTAGCCACTGTCCCTTCAGGGCAAAGCCAGCACCTCCTCTATTCTTGAGATTCACACCCCTCCTATCGTCTCCTCCCCTGCCCCCTGCCCTGGCTCCCCACAGCTTTCTCCTGCCTAGGTCCCAGGCAGAGTCCCTCTCCTGACCCAGTCTCAATGAGCCCAGCCCCTGATCACCTCTGAGCTCCTGGGGCCAGCTCGCTGCTCTTATCCCTGGAGGGTCTGCCCTGGTTCCTCCGTCCTTCCTCCCCCATCCTCAATCCTTGCACGGCGGCCTGGCCCTTCCTGGGTAACCCACTTTGTGGGGGGAAGGAGAGGGGCTGGCACTGGACCCCCTTTGTCCACAGCAAGCCTCTGTACGCTGCCCTGGGCGCCCTGATTCTGGCCTCCATCACCTACCCACCTGGCGTGGGCCGCTTCATGGCCTCCCGGGTAAGGGCTGGGGAATGGGAGGGTTCCCCCTTTAGGGTGTTGTCTCACTGGGTCGGGTAACTTCAAGAGGAAGCCCCTCACGCCCCTGCCCAGCTCTCCATGAGGCAGCACTTGGACACACTGTTTGACAACAACTCCTGGGCACTGATGACCCGGAACTCGTCTCCGCCCTGGCCTGCTGAGCCTGATCCTCAGAACCTGTGGTTTGAGTGGTACCACCCTCGGTTCACCATCTTTGGGACGCTGGCTTTCTTCCTGGTTATGAAGGTGGGTCCTCCCCGGGAGAGGGCAGAGCGAGGCCAGCTCTGGGTGGCAAGTGGCTGATCTTCAGAACTGGGGCATGCAGCCTCCCCTTCCACCAGGAAGACAGAGTTCCACAGTGGGGTTGGAACTCAAGGACGAGTGCTTACTCAGCTGGCACTCTACTGCTTGATCACACTGTGGGCTCTCCTCCCAGCCCACCAGATGCCATATCTGGGCTCCACCTGCTGCGGTCTTGGGTGTGCTGTTTATCCTCAGCCTTGCTTACTTCTTTAAGATGGGGTGGTATTCTTTGTACCTAAAGAGCAGGTAAAGAAAGAAGAAGGGGGGCTGGGAAGGTGGCTCAGTGGTAGAGCGCTTGCCTTGCATGCATGAGGCCTTGGGTTTGATTCCTCAGTACCACATAAGCAGAAAAACCAGCAATGGCACTTGGCTCAAGTGGCAGAGCACTAGAGTTGATCTGAGGAGCTGAGGGACAGCACCCGGACCCAGAGTTCAGGCCCCACGACTGACCAAAAAATAAAAAAAAGAAAGAAAAGAAAAGAAGGAAGGAAGGAACGAACCTGACATGCTGCCCGCAGGCATTGGACACTGTGAGAGTCATGTCCTTTAAGCCAGACACTGCCTGGGGAACAGGCCTGGGACCTCAGCCTGGGACCTCTGTCCTGTCCCTCCTTTGCTCAGGTTTTTTCCTCACTTCCTGCTCTTGTCCACCCTCTCCCTCCACAGTTCTGGATGCTCATTCTGGTCAGCACAATCCCCATGCCTGCCGGATTCTTCATGCCTGTGTTCATCATGGGTGAGCTGGAGTTGGGGGTAGCTAAGGGTCGGGGCATTGCAGGAGAGCAGTGGCACTCAGCCCTTCTCGGCCCTCCCAGGGTGGTGCTGAGCATGGCCCCAGGGACAGAGGGCTGAGGGCCAGGTCAGTCACCATGGCTGCCCCTGATGGCAGTCATTCATCTGCGGCAGGAGCTGCTATTGGGCGCCTCTTGGGGGAGGCTCTGTCTCTCGCCTTCCCTGAGGGCATCGTGGCTGGAGGTGTCATCAATCCCATCATGCCTGGGGGCTATGCTCTGGCAGGTAAGTGCCCTGGGCTAGGTTGGGTGGGCAGACCTCCTGGGGATGGGCTGTAGTGGAGAGAGGGTGCTAGCGAGGGCACAGGGGGTGTCACTGAGTGTCCAGATCCCCTCCCTTCATGCGGCCTCCCTGACCCCAGCCTCCGCACTTCTCTAGTCTCTTGTCTTCTCCATCCCACATGCTCTCCTTTATCCCTCTCCTCTCCCCAAGTCCAGGTACAAGGCAGGTCCTGCAGTGGCCAACATGGGTCCTCTGCCTTGGGAAAAGCCATGCCCACCCTGTCCCTGGGAGAGTCTGACCCCTGGATTGAACGACTTTGCCCTGGCTCTGCCCCCCCCCCCCGCCCCCCAGGAGCTGCGGCCTTCTCTGGAGCGGTGACTCACACCATCTCCACGGCGCTGCTGGCCTTTGAGCTGACCGGCCAGATCTTGCACGCCCTGCCTGTGCTGATGGCGGTGCTGATGGCTAATGCCATCTCCCAGAACTGCCAGCCCTCTTTCTATAATGGCACCATCATGATGAAGAAACTGCCTTACCTGCCATGGATTCGGGGGCGCAAGATCGGGTGAGCAGGCTGCCTGAGGCTCGCTGACAAGGGAGAGGGTTTCCGGGGGGGGGCGGTAGTGGAGCCTCAAGAATCACCACTGAGGCTGACCTTGAACCTGGGCATGGGAGGGATGAGTCATGGCTGCCCTCTGGTCTCTAGTCTTCCCAGTGGCCTGATGGCTGTGTGAGGATGCTGGGATTGAGGCAGGCCTGGGTCTTGCCCAAGGTCTCATAGATCAAGGTCACATGGAACACCACAGCCAGGGCTCCCCTCCCCCTCTGCTCCTGCTCTGCCATCCTTACAAGCAGAGATGGTCTGGGCCCACTGCAGTCTAGGGCCCAGGAATCAGACCTGGTCTCCAGATTCCTCCCTGGGGGGTGGGATGAGGTGGGCACTCACTCTGGAGTCTCCCAGCCTCCACCCTGGCTTGAGAGATCCTCAGGTCCTGGGCCAGCAGGGCTCCCCATGTGCCCTGCCTCACCTGGGGGCTGACACCCCTAGCCAGGACCTGATGGAGCCTCCGTCTGCCCCAGCTCGTACCCCACGACGGTGGGACACTTCATGAACTGTGCCATCACCACCCTGGCCAAGGACACCCCGCTGGAGCAGGTGGTCAAGGTGGTGACCTCCACAGATGAGGCCCAGTATCCCTTGGTGGAGAGCACAGGTGCCTGGCAGGAAGGGGTGGCTGCCTGGGAGGGGCGGGATGCCCTTGGCCTTGCTCTGAGCCTGAGTGTCTGGGCAGAGGTACATCTAAGATCCCCTGTGGGTCTAAATTCTAAGAACTAAACCATCACTAGCTGTCAAACCTCCACATCAGAGATTGGCAGTTAGCCTCGCCCAGTGCCACTGAGCCTCCGTTGCTAGTCTAAGTTGGATGATCTCCACATTACTGGTTCCTTAAGTTTCCTATGAGGCACAAGAACACCCCTAGCATCATGCTTGGCACACAGTAAGGGCTCAGTTAATGTGAATTCTCCCTCCATCCTAGAGTCTCAGATCCTGGTGGGCACCGTGAGAAGGGCCCAGCTGGTGCAGGCCCTCCATGCTGAGCCAGCTTGCTGGGTGGCAGGCCAACAGGTGAGTGAGTGAGTGCCCGGGAGGGGCTGGGCCAGGGTAGGGTGGTGGGCAGGGCTGGGAGGGGAAGATAAGATGACATTCTGGGAACAGGGTCTGGAATCCCACTGTCCCTCCCCCATCCCCAGTGCTGTCTCCAGGACCTCTTGGCTGGGGGCTGTCCCATGGAGCCAGTGACCCTACAGCTGTCCCCAGAGACCTCCCTGCACCAGGTAAGGGGAGGATGGGAGAAGGCAGGCAGAAGGCCCCAGAGGAGGGGGAGGAAGCCGGTAGGTGGGTCAGGCTCCAGCTTCTCCCCTGTGCCAAGTGATCTCTGCTCCCCCCTAGGGTTTCCTCATCTGCATGGGCATGGGCCTGGCAGCTCCTGCCTGGGCACCCCTCACCCATTAGGATGGTGGAAAGATGAGGGAAGTGGGCGAGTATGGGAGATAGCACTCAGGTGCAGACACTGGTTAAAAGCTGGTAACTCATGCCTGTAATCCTAGCTACTCAGGAAGCTCTGAGGATTGAGGTTTGAAGCCAGCCTGGGCAGGAAAGTCTATGAGACTCCTATCTCCAATTCACCACCTCAAAACTGGAAGTAGAACTGTGGTTCAAAGTGGTAGAGCACTAGCCTTTAGAAAAATAGCTCAGGGACAGTGCTGGGGGGGGGGGGGAGGCGGGAAACATTAACAAACAAACCAAAAAACCCAAGCTTCCCATAAAGATGTAGGCAGAGGTCAATTTTAAGTTTGCCACATTCTCCCTGTGTGATCTTGAACAAATGACTCAACCACCTAGGGCAGAGCTGGCACTCGATGTGGGCCAGGGACACAAGCAGCCTGGGGTCTTGGGCCTGGGCCTATCTCCTCACTGCCAGGGGATGGCACCATGATGGTGGTGGGTAATGGTGGATAATGGCATCTTCTGCCCCTGGGCCTCACCCAGCTGTTGCATGGACTCTGGCCACCCCTAGTGGTTACTCTGCACATTGCAGGCCAGTTCCCTAGAATTGGGGGAGTCCAGGCTGAGAGGTGGGTTAGTGGGCCTCAGGGGGACCCTGAGCCCAGAATGTTCTCTGAACCCTCCAGACGCACCACCTGTTTGAGCTGTTGAACCTGCAGTTGCTCTATGTGACATCGCGGGGCAGAGCTGTGGGCGCCGTGACCTGGGTGGAGGTATGGGATTCTCGGGGAGGGTGAGGCAGAGGAGGTGGGGGGACTTCTCCCAACCTAAGCGTGAGAGCCTCTGAGGACTCTGATGAACCTCACAGCTGGGACCCGAGTGACCACTGGGTCTGGGGACCCCTAGGAGCCTCTGCTCTCCGGGCTCAGTGACCCCATGATGCAATGGGGAGGCACTGGCTTATCATCCACCCCAACATCCACCCTAGGGGGGCCTCCAAAGTCAGAATCCTTCCTCCCAACCCTTTTATTCTCTGTTGCAGTTAAAGAAAGCGATTTCCACCCTGACCAACCCACCAGCCCCCAAGTGAGCCTGCCTGGTCAGTGAGAGCAGGTGCGCAGCTGCCCGGGGCTGGATAGGGCCCCTGCCTCTCCCTAGATGCCACCACCCATCGTTACCTGCCCCAGCCCCTCCCCACTGTACAGGGGATTTGGCAGCTCTTCTCTAACCCTTCTGTCCCATTCTGGGGCCAGTGGCTGTTGCCTAGAAAGCCAAACCCCACCCTGGATACAGCACAGAGTGGGAGTTGGAGAAGAAATGGAGGATACCCAGTGCCTGGCCCCATTTGTGAATGAAGTGACTGGTATGTGTCAGCGCCAAGTGCCAGCACCCATGTTCCCAGGCAGACGCTCCTGAGAAAAATAAAGCTGATGCCCAGAGCTGCTGTTCATCCCTAGCCTGCCTGCAGGCTGCGCCTGGTGCTGACAAGGGCAGGCAGACCTGGTCCTTCATCCGCAGCTCAGTCCTCACTCCCTGGCAGGGAGCTGTGGGGGAGAAAACGTTCTACAGGTGGGCCTTCTGATGTCTGACCTTGTCTCACATGACTCTGCGGCACAGTTCCTGCCCCCAGCACCAGTCTCCTTGGTTGTGACAAGGTTGATAGAATGGGGTTCCATGGCTGGCGGCTTTGGGGTTCCACAGACCCTGAGCGTCCTTCATGGGGTCTCTCTTGGCTTTGTGGGTTAGGGGTGGAATCCTCCCTCCCTGCCCAGTCCACACCCTCCCCAGAGTCCAGGCTGAGTTCACTCAGGGTAGATCCTCCACTTTAATGTCACCAGAGAACCTTGAAGGGAATAGTGGGGTGAAGGTTGAGGGGCTGGCTCCCCGGTGTGAGGAGCAGGGGGTCACATGGGAAGTGGGGGACAGATGGTCCCTCCAGAGAGTGAAAAGGGCCAGAGAACTGCACTCAGCGACCAGAAGTAGCCACAACACCAGCGGGACGAGTATGATTGGGGAAGGTCAGGTCTCTGGGCGCCACTCCAAATAGATCTCCCCATCTTGCTTGGTTGTCTGCCTGGGGGCCTGGCTGTCAGTTCCCTGCCCCACCTGGGGCCAGCTATGGTGTTGGCTGAGAGTCCTTGAGCTGCCGGAGGGCAGAAACCCCAGGGGGAGAAGGGCAATTATGGTTCCGCCCACAGGGGCGAAGCGCCACAGAGGCCCAGAGAGACCCACAAGCTCTGCCAGCCTCAGCCCTGTAATGACCCAATCCATGCCGTCTCTGAGGGGTCTAGTGATGCTGGTTGCTAGAGCCAAGGTGGTCCCCGTCCAGCTGGACTTCTGCCAGGAGCAGGGGAACCGGCCGGGCCCGGCTTCAGTTGTAAAACACGTCGTCCTCCTCCTCTGAGAGGGAGCCGCTGTCCATGGAGGGCAGGGAGCCCTGCAGGTGCACCCCCCCTTCGGGCGCTGGGCCCCCTGGCAGCCGCCGTCGATGTGGGGCCGGGCTGGGGGGCTGGGCGCGGGCAGCTGCCATGGGAGGCTCCTCAGGGGAGGGCCAGCTGTGAGGGGAGAGGCCGGGGGAGAAGGCCGGGAGGCTGTCGTCCTGCGAGGGGCCACTCAGCAGGCTGTCTTGAAGGTAGATGCTCTCCAGGTCTGGAAAACCAAATAAAGGGGGGAGGGGGCAGAGAAGTGGAAAACCAAATGGGGGGCCTGGGGTCCAAGTCCTGTTATACCACTGCTGAGCTGTGCGACCCCCTGGCAAGTCACTGAACCTCTCTGAGACATTTTATCCTGATGGCAGGGGGGTGGGGGAGTGAAGAGCAGGCTGTACTCTGAGAATTGGGACAAGGGACATGTGACCCCCAGTCACTGCTCCCCTCCGGTCAGAGGCACAATCAAGCGAGGTAAAGTCCTCAAGACCCTAGGGTCACCCCCAGAACCGCTGGGCTCTAGACAGGTGGCTGCTGCACCTGGTGATGAGCCCCAAGCCAGGCTGGGTTGAGTTTCTGAACCCCATAATGCCTCTACTTCCCTAGTAGAGACAACAGGACTGCTTCCTGGGGGTGTCATATAGATCAGCTTTGAAGGCAAGGAGGGGATGGGAGGAGGGGGCAGGCCGTGGAGTGGGGAGCAAGGGTCATGGGTTAGAGGGTGAAGGATGGAGTGTTCAGAGATTGAAGGAAGCCAAGGGCTGCTCTGGCATCTTCAGGGCCCCAGGACAAATCCTCAGGGCCACTGCTCGGGGCACCAGACAGGGCAATGATCCGCAGGACCCATCTCACAGAAGAAGAAACTGAGGCTGGGGCAGAGACTCAGCCCCTTTGCTTTGCCCACCCCACGCTGGTGTTCCGAGCTATACCCTGGAGCTGGAGGGCATCCGGGGGGCTGTTTTCAGGGTGCAGTTCCTCGTCGTCCAGTGAGGACCAGGCGCTCAGAGTGGCCTCTGTGATGGCAAACTGTTCAGCGACCCCTAGGGGACATGGACACTTGGCTCAGTAGGGACAGAGGCAGAGAGGCCGTCCTTCCTCAGCGGTCAAAGAGCCTACTGCATGCTCCATCCAACCCACGGCATCAGACAGCACGATGTGGGGCCCCTGAAGCCCCAGCTTCACCCCTGCGGAGCCCGGCCTGTGCCCGCCTGCCCCCAGCTTCACCCCTGCGGAGCCCGGCCTGTGCCCGCCTGCCCCCAGCTTCACCCCTGCGGAGCCCGGCCTGTGCCCGCCTGCCCCCAGCTTCACCCCTGCGGAGCCCGGCCTGTGCCCGCCTGCCCCCAGCTTCACCCCTGCGGAGCCCGGCCTGTGCCCGCCTGCCCCCACTGACCTGCGGCAAAGCGGGCCTCACGCAGCTCGTCCGGGAGGCAGCAATAGCGCTCGTCCTCAGCGGGGGACAGCGCCCAGTCTGACCGCTGGGCGCTCCAGCCCTTCCACTCGATGAGATGGGCCACGCGGCCCCGGGCCATGGCCGTGGGCTTCGTGATGTGGTCCTTGATGCTCTGCACCACCCCTGGTGGCACAGAGGGCCTGGGTTGGCCATCCCAGCAGAGAGCCCAGTGCAGGGCCCCCCACCCCCACCGCCTCTCACTCCCAGAGCTCAGCCCCACCCCGTGGTCTGCACCCACATTCACACATGCACCCCAGTGAATGCCCTGCACCGCTATGCCACACACGACCCAGCAGCCTGCACTGTCCATGCCCACGTCCGGCCCTGTGCCCTCCCAAGTTTATGTTCCTATTCAGAAGGCCCGCCCACCCACACGCCCAGTCTCCGCCAAAGTCCTGCCAGGGACATTCGTGCCCACGGGGGCGTCTTCCTCAATCAGCCACACCCCTCCCTCCCTTCCTGTCAGATGTCCTGGAAGTCACGGAGAGCCACAGCAGGACAAGGTACAGGGAGAGGCAGGGTAACCCTGCCACTTAGGAAGAGTGTCCCAATTGGAGGATAACGGATCAAGAGAGACAGAAAGAAGGGAATGCCAATGACCCCCAGCAAGAGATAAGGAAGGGCTGGACAGAGGGAAGGAAGGGGCGGGGTCTCTGGATGTGCAAAGTGCCAATGGGGTTGCAGGGAAAGTCTAGCACCTTTATCCACTAAGGCTGAGAATTCAGATCAGGCAGCCTGGGGTCCCTGAGCCATGTGGGCATGAGGCGTGGAGGAGTGGGGGTTTGGTGACAACACTGGAACACAGAAGACAGAGACAGGGAAGAGGCAGGGAGCATGGTGGGGCAGGGGAGGGCAAAGGGGAATCTTCATCTTCAAGCTGGGGGGTAGGCATCAGATTTTTCGGATTGTAAAGGGACCCTTCAAGGTGGCAGGCAGGTGTGTGTCTCAGGGAGGCAGGGAGGCCTCTGGGAACTTGGAAGTCTGAGATGGGTGGGGCAAAGCTCTGGTTAATGGCTGGTGGGCTGGGTGCTTGGATGGGACAATGGGGAGCACAGGCCCAACCCTCTTTCCCGGCCTGGGGACCCACCCCACAGCTGTCTCAGTTGTGCTATTCTCAGCTCCCACCTGCACCCTTCTCTGGAGAAATGCCCCAGCTTTGGGCACTGCCACACCAGAAATGCTCTCAGGGTGGCAGGCCCCTTAGGGGCAGCCAAGGATGAACAACAGGGCGAGGTCAAGTCCAACCATTAGTTCTGTGTGTAAGTCCTGCTGCAGTGCCTGGGTGGGTTGGGTCAGGGACGTATTCCTCATCGTGGCTGAGCCGTGTCCCTGTGTCCCTCACCCCTGCCCCACAGTCCTTATGGGGCCTGCAAAGCAGTCCCTCAATGCACAATTCCCTCCTCAGCTTCTAGGGATAATTGGGGGGGGGGGAGCGGGGTGACACAGGGGGCAGAGAGGTAGGGAGACCACACAAACAGACAGACACCCCAGACCATCTGAACACTCCAGATCCTCAGAGGTTCTTGAGAATCCAGAAACATAATCCCCAGGAGCAGGAACCCAGACATCAGTAATACCAGACCCAGTCTAGAGTCAAGCTCACACCTGTAATCTTGGCCATTCCAGAGGCTGAAATCTGAGAATCTCGGTTTGGAGCCAGCCAGGGCAGGAAAGTACATGAGACTCTTATTGCCAACTGACCACCAAAAAGCCAAGCTGTGCACTGGTGGCTCATACCTATAATCCTAGCTACTCAGGAGGCTGAGATCTGAGGATCGAGGTTCAAAGCCAGCCTGGGCAGGAAAGTCCATGAGATTCTTATCTCCAACAAACTACCAGAAAATCAGAAGTGGGGCTGTGGTAGAGCACTAGCCTTGATCAGAAAAGAGCTCAGGGACAGTGCACAGGCCCTGAGTTCAAGCCTCATGACAGGCAAAAAAAAAAAAAAATCATAAGTGGAGCTGTGACTCAGGTGGTAGAGCACTAGCCTACAAAAGCTCAGGAACAGCACCCAGGCCCTGAGTTCAAGTCCCAGAACCATCTCAAAGAAAAGAAAAAAGAAAAGAAATCAGGCTGACCATTCTCCTAATTAAGGGTCAGAGATGGAGTCGGGAAAATCCAGGAGTGAGAGAGGGACAAGTTAGCACCTACCCACAAGGGACGAGGTGGCCAGGGCTGCCACGCTGTAGTTGCTGGAGCAGGCTCTGGAGCTGGACAGGTAGCCGTTGGTGGTCTGGAAGCACCTCTGTAGGAAAGGGGGGGCAGGGTAAGCAGGAGGCCCAGCCAGCCGCCCATACCCCCCATGCATGGCCATTGCCAGCACCCGGAGCCCTTGGGTGGTGGGCAGGAACAGGGCAGGGAAAGCCAAGAGAGCCTACTCTCTCCCCAGACCCTTCCCCCAGGGCTGGCAGGACTGTGGGCCTGGGCACAGTAGAGGGAGAAGCAGTGGTGCCATCTGGACTGGCCAAAACAGGGACAGTAAGTGCACTGACCTGCCAGGGGTCCCAACAGAACTCCATCTGTTTGTCCTAAAGCAAGAGGAGAAAGGGGGTCAGGCAGGGCCGGCTCACTGTGCCAGCAATGGCGGAGTCCTGGCGGCCCTAGGGGTGGTGTGGATCAGGCCTCGGGCGCCCTGAGAGGACAGGGTCTCCCACTCATGGGTCATGTCCTGCCACCCCTGGCATGTGGGGAAGCCAGGAGGCGAACAGCAACACCGGGCACAGGGCTAAATCAGACCCCACCAATTGAGTGCTGACTTCATCTCCTACTCGGTTGTCTCAGGGTGTCAGCTTCACCCTCTGAGGGAGGTGACAGTGACATCAGCCTCACAGGAGGGTGACACATAAACTATAAACTATATGGTGCAGGCAGAATGCCCAGCAGAGTGATCGTGGGGTATATTGCTTTACAAGGTACTGTATCAAGCTGGGTGCCAGTGGCTCATGCCTAGCATCCTAGCTACTCAGGAAGCTGAGACCTGAGATTGTGGTTCAAAGCTAGCCGAGGCAGGAAAGTCTATGAGAATCTTATCTCCAATTAATGAGCACAAGGCTAGGAGTGAGCTGTGGCTCACTGGTAGAGCACTAGCTTTGAGCAAAAAGAAACCTAGGGATGGTGCCCAGGCCCTGAGTTCAAACTCTAGGCCCAGCACATACACACAAAAAAAATAAAAATAAAAAAGCAATGTATCAACTGGTGGTGGTTCAGGCCAGCACCCGTAGGAACTGTCAACGGTAGGAACTGTCCATCGAGATGGGGGGCCCTGGAAAAGCCTTCCGCATCTCCGGGAACTGAACGGCATACTCAGTCCTATCGATCCCCCTGGGGAGGGAGGTGCCTCCTGCTCAGGGCCAGGGGCCACTGGAGGAACCCAATCAGAGTGTCTGGGAAGCCCTTCAGGGAGAGATTGTGTTTTTTAACCAAGCCCAGCCTGCTCCTAGATGCCCAATCTAATGCAGACTCTCACCTGCTGAACACTAAATCCAGCACTACCCCACTCCACCTCCTCTATCTCCCTGATACATCCTGAGTGTAGCAGGAATGAGAGGAGGTTGGAATAGCTCCTGTTTCTTACGGGGAAAAGCTGGGGACAAGTCAGGACCCAGGGGACAGGCAGGAGGAGGGGTGATAAGTGAGCAGTCACCTTGCCAGCGACATGGTCTGGCGGGAAGGCTGGTGGGCAGCTGGAGGGCAGGTGGGGGCTCAGGAGCTCCGAGCCCTGGGGCACAGGGCAGTCCTTGTGGGCACTTGTGAACAGATCTGGAAACAAGAATGATGGGAGACGGTTAGAAAAGCTCAGACCTAATTGGAGCTACAAGGTAAGAAAAAAAGCAAAGTGTTCAATATGGAAAGGCAAAAATCCACTTATCCCTATTATAGATATGTTTGATTGTGTGTGTGTGTGTGTGTGTGTGTGTGTGTGTGTGTGTGTATATATATATATAATCTATATATAAATCAGAAGATCTATTGAACTGATAAAGCTGGTAAGATTGCAGGATATAAGATCAACATACAGAGAAGGGGGTGACACTATCCAGAATGAAATGTACTTATGACCTGACTTATATAACTGTAACCTCTCTGTACATTATCCTTATGAGAACAATAAAAAAAACCCAAAACATTTGGGGCTGGGAAGGTGGCTCAGTGGTAGAGTGCTTGCCTTGCATGCATAAGGCCTGGGTTTGATTCCTCAGCACCACATAAGCAGAAAAAGCTGGAAGTGTTGCTGTAACTCAAGTGGTAGAGTGCTAGCCTTGAGCTGAAGAGCTGAGGGACAGCGCTCAGGCCCAGAGCTCAGGCCCCACGACCAACAAAAAAAAAAAATAAAAATCAACATACAAAAATTATTTGTTGGGGCTGGGAAGGTGGCTCAGTGGTAGAGCGCTTGCCTTGCATGCCAGAGGCCCTGGGTTCGATTCCTCAGCACCACATAAGCAAAAAGAAAAAAGCCGGAAGTGGCGCTGTGGCTCAAGTGGTAGAGCGCTAGCCTTGAGCTGAAGAGCTGAGGGACAGAGCCCAGGCCCAGAGTTCAGGCCCCACAAACGGACAAAAAAAAAAAAAAATTATTTGCTCAATAAGGCAAGTAGTACATGCCTATAATCCCAGCTACTCAGGAAGGTAAGCAGGAAGATCATCTGAGCCTAGGAGTTGGGGATCACCAGCCTGAGAGAGAGAGAGAGAGAGAGAGAGAGAGAGAGAGAGAGAGAGAGAGAGAGAGAGAGAGAGAGAGAGATTTAAATAGGAGGAAGAAGGATTTGGGAAGTGGCAAACCCTAGTTGAGTGATCTGGTGTATGTCTAGTTATAAGGAAGTCTTGGGTCCAGTTCCCAGAATGACTAGGGAAAAAAAAAAGAAAAGAAGAAAGGAAGGAAGGAGAGAAGGGAGGGAGGAGAAGAAAGCAAAAACTCTTGCTAAGAAACCAAGAAAGCAAACCTATTCAAAATGGCTACAAAACATAATGATAGTCATAGTACTAGTAGTAATTGTAACCAAGAAAGTAACTGCTGCAATTAAAAAATACAAAATGATGAAGAAAGGCCTTGAAGAAGTCACAGAAAGTGCAAAGACATCCCATGTTCATGGATGGGCAGAACTCACCCCTGCTAGCCCAGAGGGCCAGCTCTTCCCAGCACATCTCCCACTCTCTGGCCACACTGATCACACTTCTGACAAATGCCCTGCACCCCGCTGTCTCAGGGCCTTTGCACTTGTCCTCTCCCATCTTCTAGGATTCTCTCCTCCCAGATGGCTGCAGGTCCCCCTCTTGCTCCATTCAGGTCTGTTCAAGTGCTATCATCTCCATGATCTCCCCAACAACCCTCTTGTTTAACATGCCCTGACCCTCAGCTGCATCGCTCTGCACAACACCTAGCACACTGCATATGGTGTCTGCCGCTCACTAGTCATAGGCCCAGAATGTACTAGGTACCCTTTAAGGAGGAAGGTGAGAATATTTGGACGTCTGCCATATAGGGAACCTTCCTGCCAGCCAGGCACAGTTAGAGCTCCAGAGAAATAGAACTGTCTTGGCTCTTCCTCTCTGTGGAGGAGAGGGGGTGTCTACAGGGCCGTGAGTCAGCAGAACCACCCAGAATGTGACCCTCAATGCAGCCACTCTTGCCTGGGGGGCCAAGGCAAGCACTGATCTGGATGCCAGGTAAAAGTTTCAGCCAAACTGCACTGGGTTTAGTACACAGAAGCGATCAGAAGGAGCTAAGTGCATATAAGTGCAGTAGCTCATACCCAT
Source organism: Dipodomys merriami (assembly GCF_024711535.1). Lineage (NCBI taxonomy): Eukaryota > Metazoa > Chordata > Mammalia > Rodentia > Heteromyidae > Dipodomys > Dipodomys merriami. The sequence goes on along the minus strand of NW_027206195.1, from coordinate 201,992 downwards.
AACCTTAGTGGACTTTGGAGGCTGAAACCAGGAGGATTGTGGTTTGAGGACAGAAAGTTCTCAGTACCCCAATCTCAACAGAACATGCTGGGGCACCATAGCAAACGCCTGTAATCCCACCACAGTAGAAATAAGGTCTGGGCAAAAAGCAAGATCTTATCTCAAAATCAACCAGAGCAAAAGGATTGGTAGAGGTATGACTTAACCAGTAGAGCACCAGCTGAGCAAGTGTAAGGCCCTGAGTTCAAACCCAGAAACACCAAAACAATAAAAAACAAAACAAAATTAAAAAATTTAAAAAAAAAAAAAAAAAGGTTCTGAGCCAGGTGCCAGTGGCTCACGCCTGTTATCCTGGCTACTCAGGAGGCTGAGATCTGAGGATCATGGTTCAAAGCCAGCTGGAGCAGGAAAGTCCATGAGACTCTTATCACCAGAAAACAAGAGGTGGAGCTGTAGCTCAAAGTGGTAGGGTGCTAGCCTTGCGCAAAAGGGACAGCACCCAGGCCCTGAATTCAGGCCCTGTGATGGGGAAAGGAAAGAAAAGAAAAGAAAAAGGAAGAAAAGAAAGGCAGGTAGGCGGGCTGGGGATGTGGCTTAGTGATAGAGTGTTTGCCTAGCATGCATGAAGCCCTGGGCTTGATTCCCCAGTACCACATACACAGAAAAAAGCTGGAAGTGGCACTGTGGCTCAAGTGATAGAGTGTTAGCTTTGAGTAAAAGAAGCTCAGGGACAGTGCCTAGGCTCTGAGTTCAAGCCCCGGGACCAGGGTGGGGGAGGGAGGGAGGGAGAGAGAAAGAAGGAAAGAGAGAGGGGAGAGAAGGAAGGAAGGGAGGGAAGGAGGGAAGGAGGGACAGACCAGCCTGAGCTATGGTGGGTGAGGCAGGGCTGTATGAGAGAGACCTGGAGATGAGGAAGGCAGGGTCAAGGTTAGCCTCCCCTCCCTACCAGGAACACCAGCAGATGTCAGAACAGAGAGGACCCTGTGGACCCTGAGACCTGAGCCTTGTGTGGCCTGCGCTAGTCTGGGCTTCAGTGACGCAGGCCATTGATCTCATTTACTCTGAAATGAACAGATGAAAGTGTGACCCAAGGGATAGAGCACCTGCTTTGAAAGTGTAAAGCCCTGAGCTGAAACCTCAGCACCTCCAAAGGGGTTTGAAGAAGAACTGGAGCCCACGGGAGAGCATGGCAGGTGGGGTTACCCAGTGCTTTGCAGAGCTTCTGTTAAGCTACATGCGTATCACATGAATGTGTGCGCACATGAATGGTAAGATTTTTCTACACTAGACACCAGTGACTCACATCCGTCAGCCTCACTATGCAGGAGGCTGACATCGGAGGATCATGGTTTGGAGCCAGCCCAGGCAGAAAAGTCCATGAGACTCTTATCTCCAATAAACCATCAAAAAGCCAGAAGTGGAGCTGTGGCTCAAGTGGGAGAATGCCCACCTTGAACAAAAAGCTGACCCTGGGTTCAAGCCCCAGAGAAGATTTTTCTGGGTCATAATGTTTCTGGGTCAAGATTTTTCTCTAGTTTTGGCAGTACTGGGATTTGAACACAGGGTTTTGCACTTGCTAAGTAGATCCTCCGTCACTTATGCAGCCCTTACGCTGCACAATGTATTTATTCCTATAGACCCAGCCAAAACAGTTTGAAAGGTGTGTTTGAGTGCAGTAGTGTATGTCTATAATCCCAGCCTTATGGAGGCTGAGGCAGGAGGAATGAGAGTTTCAGGCTACATGGTGAGACCCTATTCCAAAGAAAAAAGAGGCGTGTGTGTGTGTGTGTGTGTGTGTGTGTGTGTGTGTGTGTGTGTGTGTGTGTCAGTCAGACCTGGGACTTGAACTCTGGGCCTGGACACTATCACTGAGTTTTGGGTGTGTGTGTGTGTGTGTGTGTGTCAGACCTGGGACTTGAATTCTGGGCTGAGTTTTGTGTGTGTGTGTGTGTGTGTGTGTGTGTGTGTGTGTGTGTGTGTGTGTGTGTCAGTCAGACCTGGGACTTGAACTCTGGGCCTGGACACTATCACTGAGTTTTGGGTGTGTGTGTGTGTGTGTGTGTGTCAGACCTGGGACTTGAATTCTGGGCTGAGTTTTGTGTGTGTGTGTGTGTGTGTGTGTGTGTGTGTGTGTGTGTGTGTGTCAGACCTGGGACTTGAACTCTGGGCCTGGACACTATCACTGAGTTTTGGGTGTTGTTGGTGTGTGTGTGTGTGTGTGTGTGTGTGTGTGTGTGTGTGTGTGTGTATGTGTGTGTGTGTGTCAGACCTGGGACTTGAACTCTGGGCCTGGACACTATCACTGAGTTCTGGGTGTTGGGTTTTGTTGCTGTTGTTGTTCAAGGCTAGTACTTTACCAGTTGAGGCACAGCTCTACTTCTAGCTTTTTGGTGATTAACTGGAGATAAATGTATCACAGACTTTCCTGCCTGGGCTGGCTTTGAGCTTTCATCCTCAGATCTTAGCCTCCCGAGTAGCTAGGATTACAGGTGTGAGCCACAGGCAGCCCCATGCACTTCACTTTTAAAGCTTCCAGGAATTCTGTATGTTGTGCAAACCCAAGGTTGGCTTCAGGCTGGGGCTGGGAACTCTGAGAAGGGCTAACTAGTGCTCCTGGCCACCCAGGAAGCTGCCAAGCACAGAGGAGGTGGACTGGGAAGGGAGCAAAGCTGGCACTGAGGTGGCAGGTGATACCAAGGCCCCCAGGGACCCGGCTTGGGCGGGCTGTCCCCTGAGACGGGGCGGACCCCGGCCCCCTGGCTCTGGGCATCACCCCGTCTGGGGTTACTAGGTGCCTCGGCCAAAGTTGCCTGTCTCCCTCAGAGGACTTCAGCCCCTTGATGTCACAGACAGGTTGCCATGGAGACGTCAGGTAATGAACCAGCCAGGGTGAAATCACAGGCTGCGCTCAGCCCAGCTGGGACCAAGCCACGTCACCGCCACTGGCAACTGGAAAAACACAGTCTCATGGAGGGTGGAGGCTAGGGGTGAGGGGGGAGAGCTAGCTCGTGCCTTAGTGGCAGATCCCCCACCCAAGAGAGCTGTGGGGACACTCTTTTCTTTCTCAAGGGCTGAGCCCCTTTCTGGGCCTGATCCTACTCCCTCCTCCCCTGACCATAGCAGTGAGGGGGCTCCTGGTTGTTATGACAACAAGAAGAGGGCATCTTGACCCTTCAAGGAGAAAGGTACCAATCAGAGGTCCCCTGTGTTCAATCAGGGCATCCCCTCTGTGTGTCAAGGGTGCCTTTTGTCTTCCTGTGCAAGCTTCTCAATCCGATTTATAGCCGAAACTCCCTGTCGGTTCCTTCTGATGTCTAACCTAATCCTGTCTTGCTGCAAAAAGTTTCCATCTTGGTCTCTGCTTGTCCCCAAGGTGCCTCAGGCTGCTCTCACCCACCGCAGGGCCATCCAGAGCCCTGAGCTGGTCCATAGGGCTCTGGGTCCCAGCCCTAGTCACCATGGTTATCTATCCCCAGTGTGTCTCCCCAAGAGCAAGGGAGCACACCTGCGGCCATTTGGGAGCAGAGTTCCAGGCAGAGGGAGGGCAAGGAGGACCAGGTCTTCCCACTCTTCCCCAGTAGCCCAGAGAGGGCAAAGGTCTTGGAACCACACAGCACGCTGGGTCCATGGCTGCTTGTACATCCTCACTGGCAGTCCAGTCTCCCCCACACTCCCCAAGCCCTGGGGCCACGGCACGGGCCCTGGGGCACGGGGTCACTGCCACCGCTGCCCAGGCCTGGGCCACCGAGCAGCTGCGTGCCAGGCCTGCACGGGGCTTGGTCCGCACACATCACTGTTGGTCCCTGGCTGAGCCTCACTCCCCAGGCAGGGCCCCGCCTTCCCCTCCCTCTGTGTCTCTTCCTGGAGGATGGAACAGACCCATCAGCCATTGCTCTGTCCTTCCCCAGACTGAAGCTTGCCCTGGGAGCCCTAAAGAGGGAGGCCACGGCCTAAGGGGAGGTTTGGTCTCTGCCTGGTGACTCACTGCCCCAGAAGCAGCCCACAGAACTTGGCAGAGGCCTCGTCTCCAGTGGACCCAGTGTCCCCCACCCTAGGCATTCACGTCACCTGAGCCATCGCTGGGTGGGATGTCCCTTCCACACCCAGCTCCTTCAGACTCCCTCTGCCATTCTAGGGCCCAATCTCTTTGAACATACTTCTCTAACCTTACTGCCTCCAGGCAGCCTTCCCAGGTTACCCTCAACTGTGGCCCTAATGGACCAAAGGTGGCCTACAGAAGTCTGCTGTCTGTCCTAGGACTGCTTACGCTCTCTTGTCTCTCACCCTACACAGTAAGCATTATGACACCCACTTTGCAGATGGGGAAACCGAGGCCCTGAAAGTATCTGAGCTTCCAGAAGGAAATCTTAGCCTACAGTTTCTGTTCTCATGATCCTCAGTGCTTAGAGCATTAGAGATTCCCAGGGCCGGCCTGGTCTGGAGGATAAAACTGGGGCAGGAGGTGACAGGCAGAGGCCACGGTACCAAGGGCAGAGGCTGAGCAGCAAGACTTGGAGCTAGAGAAGGGGAGGACATTCAGTTCCTCTCCCTTCCACATCCATTGCCACCATCTGTGGTCCCCAGGCCAAACAAAAGCCCATTGAAAGCCAGGTACTAGTGGCTCACGCCTGTAATCCCAGCTACTCAGGAGGCTGAGATCTGAGGACTGCAGTTCAAAGCCTGCCTCAGTAAAAAAAAGTCTGTGATACTCTTATCTCCAATTAACCACCAAAAATCCAGAAGTGGAGCTGTAGCTCAATTGGTAGAGTGCTATCTTTTGAACACAAAAACTCAGGGACAGGATGTAGGACCTGAGTTCAAGTTCCAGGACCAGCCCCCGCCCCCTGCAAAAAAAAAAAAAAAAAGCCCCTTGAATTATTCCAGAAAGTTGTCCTGGAGCTCTGGCCATGCACAGAGACTGAGAGTACCTCTCTGTGTGGGAGGGACACAAGAAAGCAAAGGGCACAGGTTTCCCATCAGCCCTAAATCCCAAAGGCCTGGATTCCAGTCTGCCTCTGCATTCTCTGGCTGGTGACCTGAGATGAGGCTCTGCCCCTCTCTGAGCCCACTTCCATCCTAGAGTTGAAGCAGAACTAACTAGGTCAGGAGAGCAAAGGCTCAGCCCAGCCTGGCTCGGGGTAAGCTCCCAACAAATGACAGCTTAAAAATAGATAATGAACGCAAAATAGCTCCTGGCTATAACAGCGTTTGGTGCCTTAATCTGGTCCCAATCACATTTCCGCTGGCCTTGGTACAAGTGCCTGCTGCCTACCCCTTCCGCAGGCGGGCAGGAGGGGCTCCAAGCTCCCTTTCCAGCCAAGAAGGTCTGGACCTGTGTCCGTGTCTACATGGAAACTAATAATACGAATTACAAATGAGAATAGCTAATGAATAGCTAATGGATGCTGGTGGTATAGCAGATACTGGATGCGTTACATGAATCAGCCACTGAATTCCCTACCTGCTCCCCCTCCACACACACCATCCTATGGTGTGTGTGTGTGTGTGTGTGTGTGTGTGTGTGTGTGTGTGTGTGTGTGTGTGTGTGTGTGTGTGTGTGTGTGTGTGTGTGTGTGTGTGTGTGTGTGTGTGTGTGTGTGTGTGTGTGTGTCCTAATACAAGGCTTGAACTCAGGGCCTTGTCCTCTCACTTGGCTTTTTTGCTCAAGGCGACACTCTGCCACTTGATCCACAGATCCACTACCTACTTTCTGGCAGTTGATTGGAGATAAGCATCTCATGGACTGGCTTCAAACCCCAATCATCAGATCTCAGCCTCCCGAGTAGCTGGGATTACAGGCATGAGCCACCAGTGCAACCCTATTGGCATCTTAGAGGAGAGAACTGAGGCTCATATACAAGGTTAAGTAGTTGGTAGAGGTCATGCAGCTGGGGGAATGGTAGAGCAGAGATTTGAACCCCTGGTGGCCAGCTCCAGGCAGGCCTAGCCCTCATGGTCTCTCAGCCTACTAGGCAGAAGCAGAAGCTAACTGCTAGATGGGGTCTCCCCCCACAACACCCCGTATGGCCTGAAGTTGAGGGTCAAGGAAGTTGTGCTGGGCAGCCCTAGGTGGGTACAGGCTCCAAGTTCCATGTCACATTACTACCAGGTCAAGACTCACAGTCCCCGGCCTTCTCTTCAGACTATGACTATGGTCCTTGCCTCGCAGGGACTGTTATTAACACCTGGTGCAGATGTAGAGAGCAAGTGGGAATCAGGCAGTGGAGCTGAGGGCTCCCTTTGTGGTGTTGAAACTAGGGGACCTAGGTTATGGAGTCAGCATGCCAGGGTTGAAGTCCTGGCTTTGCTGTTACCTACCTATGTGGCCTGGGGAAAAGTCACTGAACTGCATTCTGCCTCTGTTTCCTCATTTTTGAAATGAAGACTATGATAGTATATAACCTATTAGTTTTCTATACCTAAATTTCTCAGACTAACACCTGGTAAATTATAAGCACTCAAATAGCATTAGACATAATTAGAGGAGTGGATGGCCTCTGGTAGGTGGGTCAGTCCCCTCCCCAGCTTCTGGAACATTCTTCTCTTTCTACATATTAGCTTTCCCCTCCATCCAGCTTGCCTGGGGGAATGCTGGGACTTCAGGGGCCCCATCCTCTTAGGAGAGAAACAGACCCAGCTAGATCTGGGGTGACACTAAGAAGCCCAAACTGCAGAAGGAAGAGTAGAGAGGCAATATGACCTCAAACAGCCCTGACAAGCTGGACACTGGTGGCTCACACCGGTAATCCAAGTTACTCAGGAAGCTGAGAGGTGAGGATCGCAGTTCAAAGGCTAGTCTGGGCAGGAAAGTCCATGACACTCCTACTCTCACAATTAAAAATAAAAAATCCAGAAGTGGCTCAAGTAGTAGAGCACCAGACATGGAGGGAGCACTAGGTAGGAGACAGAGGACTTGGGTCCCAGCCTTGCAGTGGGACCTGGCAGTCAGCCCTTCCTCTTTGGCCTGTCTTATGCTTGGTAGATTACAGGTCAGCGCACTTGGGAGTGGGTCCCATGGCATGGGATGGCCAGGTGAGAGGGAAGGGGAATGGTCCCTAAGGAAGCATCAAGTCCCCACAACCTGAGCTGAGCCCACCAGAGGCTGCCCAAAGCCTTTGGGTGTTTCTGACACCACAGATGCTGAGCACTGGGGCCTTCCACAGACCCTCAGCCACTCTAGACACTGCCCTGCCCTCCTGCACAGCCGCAGTCCACTCAGACAGGGTGCTGTGCTGGATTGCTCCTAGTGGACATGGCCTCTTGATGCTCTGGACACATGGTCTGCATCGTGGTTAAGATCAGCTTAGTGAAGGAGGCATCCAACTCCACACAGCCTGACCCCCTGCTCCTTGCCCTCCACCAGGACCCCACTTCTGGCACCTCCCAGAAAGACATTTCCCAAAATGCCCTTTCTTAGAGAGCAGAGCCCCCCCCCCCCAGTCTCTAGAGGACAGGGAAGGGGTGCTCCTCCCTCAGCACCCTTACAATGCTCAGCATCCCTGCCCAGGTGGGTTCATCTGTCCACACCTGAGTTAAGCTATTGGGAGTGATAGGCAGGTGGCAGATTGCCCCCCCCCACCCCCACAAGACCTTGTGGTTGATGCCAAGCCTTCAGAGCTTGAGCCTGAGCCCACACTCCCAGCCCCAGCCCCCGCCTCACAGTGGGTGAAGAGCCCAAGGTGGAAGGGCTGCCAGGAGGCAGCTCAGGAGGGAAATCAAGGTCCCCCCTGTCAGGTCCGGCCTCCTGGACGACCTGACCCCCGCCCCCCCCCAGTCGCTGCGGCTCCTTGGTACCGCCTTGGTGACAGCCAAGGGTACCGGGTCAGAGACAAAGAGAAAGGCCCTGGGATGGGGGGACAACGTTTCTGCCCCTCGCTGTCCCCTAAGGACAGGGTTGGAATGAGGAGCTGGGGGTGCGAGGGCGCCGAGGGGCGCCTTCTTCGGGACCCCTGCTTGCCGTGGCGGGGCGTGGAGGGGGAGGGAGGGGGCCGGGAAGGGGCCCGCGGGGAACCAGGAAGGCGGCGGGGCCCCTCCGCAGGGGGTGTGTGGCGGCCGGCCAGGAAGCCGGGCACCGGCCGGCGTCCCGCCGCCGCCTGCCGGGGGCGTGGAGGCGAGGCCGGTGCGGAGGCACCGCACGCTCCCGCGCCGCCCCCCGCGCCCCGCGCCCCGGCCCGGGCGGCCGGCCGCCGCGCCAGCTCCCTCCTGCCGGCCGGGGACCCCCACCGGGCCCCCCGGCCCCCCACCGCGCCCCGGGCGGCCGGCCGCCGCGCCAGCTCCCTCCCACCGGCCGGGGACCCCCACCGGGCCCCCGCCGCCCCCCGCGCCCCGGGCGGCCGGCCGCCGCGCCAGCTCCCTCCCGCCGGCCGGGGACCCCCACCGGGCCCCCGCCCCCCACGCCCCGGCCCGGGCGGGCGGCCGGCCGCCGCGCCAGCTCCCTCCCGCCGGCCGGGGACCCCCACCGAGCCCCCGCCCCCCCACCGCGCCCCGGGCGGCCGGCCGCCCCCCCAGCTCCCTCCCGCCGGCCGGGGACCCCCACCGGGCCCCCGCCGCCCCTCACCTCGGGACACGCAGGAGCCCATCACGGGGCCACGGGGCCGGGCCGCTGCGCCTCGGGTGCGTCGGGCCGCCGGGCGCTCATGTCTACGCGGGCCGAGGGGCGCGGGGCGGGAGCCGGGGGCGCTTCAGGTCCGCGCTGCTCGGCCTCGGCTCCTCCCCGGGTCGTCCTCGTTTCCGCCGCTTCCACGGCTGCGTCCAGGTCTCCCAGCTCCAGGCCGCCGAGGGGCGGTGACACCGCGGGGGCGGAGCCCTGGGCCGCGGGGGCGGGGCTCTGGGTCTCGGGGGCGGAGCCCTGGGCCTGGGGGAGGAGCCCAAGATCGTGGGGGCAGGCCCGGGATCGTGGGGGCGGGGTCTGGGCTGTGGGGGGTAGGTCTCATGACCTGGGGGCGGGGCCAGGGGATGGGGGTCAGGACCGCGGGGGCGGGGCCCATGCCCATGGCCCTAGGCATCCAGAGGCGTGTCCCAGGTAGGTCCCGCCCCCATGATCCCCATCCGGTGCACCTGTTGCCACTGCAGGGGTCTGGGGAGAGGAGGAGGGTGGAACTCTGGCCTCAGGCTCCCCAGCACCCGAAGGTCAGGAGGGTAGGGCAACTTTGGCATTTGGGGCTTAAAGCAAACTAATTTGGTGACAGGGGGGGAACTATGCAGAGAACCAGCCCCCCTTCCCCTCCATTGCTGAGGTAGATAGATGTCTGGTGGCAAAAAGTCAGCTTGGCTGGGTGAAGCCTGGGTGGCTCACACCTGTAATACCAGCTGCTGAGGAGGCAGAGAGGCAGAGATCTGAGGATCACAGCTCCAAGCCAGCCCTGACAGGAAACTGAGGTGGTGGGGTTTGGGGTTTGGGGTTGTTTTTTGTTTTTCAGTCCTGGGGCTTGAACTTGGGGCCTGAGCACCATCCCTCAGCTCTTCAGCTCAAGGTGAGCTCTCTACCACTTGAGCCACAGCACCACTTCCAGTTTTCTGGTGGTTAATTGGAGATGAGTCTCACGGACTTTTCTGCCTCAGCTGGCTTTAAACTGTGATCCTCAGATCTCAGCCTCCTAAGTAGCTAGGATTACAAGCATGAGCTAACGGCGCCCAGCATTGTTGTTGTTTTGCTGGTCGTGGAGCTTAAACTCAGCCTGGGTGCTGTCCCTCTCCTTTTGCTCAAGGCTAGCCCTCTACCACTTGAGCCACAGCGCCACTTCCAGCTTTTTCTGTGATTAATTAGAGGTAAGAGTCTCATGAGCTTTCCTGCTCCAGCTGGCTTCAACCCTCAATCGTCAGATCTCAGCTTCCTGAGTAACTAGGACTATAGGCAGGAGCCTGTGCCTAGCTTTTCTGTGAGATTTTTTTTTCCCTGTGAGATTCTTATCTCCAGTTAACCACCAAAAACTCAGAAGTGGAGCTGTGGTTCAAATGGTAGAGTGCTAGCCTTGAGCAAAAAAAGCTCAGAGTTTGCCACGCACCAGTGTGAACTTAGGATCACAGTTCAAAGCCATCCCAGGCAGGAAAGTCCAACAGGGGCTGGGAAGGTGGGTCAGTGGTAGAGTGTTTGCCTCGCATGCCTGAGGCCCTGGGTTCAATTCCTCAGCACCACATAAACAGAAAAAGCCAGAAGTGGTGCTGTGCTCAAGTGGTAAAGTGCTCGCCTTGAGCTGAAGAGCTGAGGGACAATGCCCAAACCCCAAGTTCAAGAACCACAACCAACAACAACAACAAAAAAGCTCAAGCTGAGTAGGAGTGCACACTTGCGCATGCACGCGTGCACACACACACACACACACACAGAGCTGAGGGTCAACACATACCCTCAGCTCTGAGGGTTAGTACCATTGACTACAATCTCCTCACCTGGGGGATACTTAGCTCAGGCCAGTGAGCAGAGGTCTGGAATAAGGCGCCAGCAGTCTCTCAGGCTGAGGAACTCTGGCGATGACTGAAGAAGCAGGCTGCTTTCCAGGGCTTCTCTAGGGCAGAGTATAAACTGAGGCACAAGTCTTTGTGTCTACCCTGATGGCTTCTCCCACAGGCACACTGCCCAGTCCACATTCTTGTGTTTGTACACAGTTACACACCAGCTCCTAGGCAGACAAATCAGAGACATTTATCTTTAATCAACCAACAAAAATCCAGAACTGGAGCTGTGGCTAAAGTGCTAGCGTACTAGCCTTGAGCAACAAAGCTCAAGGATGGTGTCCAGGCCCTGAGTTCAAGCCCCAGTACACACACACACACACAGAGTACTTAAGGCTAAAAATAGATACAGATGGTCTTCCAGACCATGGGTCATATGGGTCATAGATTTTTGCCTCTGTGGATTCAACCAATTGTAAATTCAAAGTATCCAAAACCAAAAAACAGTGTCTGTATTTTGATCATGTACAGGCTTTTATCTTTGTTACTTCCGACATAAATCAGAACAACTCTTTATACAGCATCTGCATTGGATTAGATAGAGATGATTTGATTGAGTTATCTGGGAGGAGGATGTGGGGTCAAATAGGCTGCTATTTTATCCAAGAGGCTGCAATGTACCCTTCAGTGGTGGAGGTCTTGGCATTATTTCCCCCCCCCAATCCTGATGAATGACAGCAGGACTGGGGACAATATAAGTTGGGTACACTATCACCTCACCTGCCCCACACCCAGCCTGAAGACTTTGAAGTGATGGACAGGTATAAACCACCTATGGCATGACAGTATGAACAAGAGTTCCCGCCCCCAAGTGAGTACTGTTCACAGCTGCTTGGAGTGCTGCCGTACCCCCCCCCCCATGCTCTGCCCTCCAATCTGGCCTTGCTGAGGACCATCCTTTTATTCCATGGATGCTGCACTGTGGCCTTGTCTGGAGAAGGAAAATGCGGTCAGCCTGTGACCAGGCTCTAGCTCTGTCCTGGGTGGCGGCCTGGGGCTACAGAGAAAGAGCTGCCCCTTTTTCTTATTCCTGTGGGGAGTGACTGAATCTGAGTCATCATGATTTGGGAGCTTGGTCCTAGCTGCCAATTCTCCTAGCTGGCAACCTGCCAGCTCTAGGACAGAGAGGAGGGGACCCCTACAGAGAGGGCAGGCAGAGGAAAAGGGAAGAGCATGACTGGGTCCCCACTATGTCCTCTTCAGCCTGAGGCATGGACGGGAGGGAGGATCAACTTCCAGATGTAGCTGGGGCTGGGGTGGGGTGGGGTGCTTTGGGCTGACCCAGCCTCTGGAGTTCATGCCGGCCAGCTCTGTGCTGATTCAGCCCCGTCCTTGTACCCAGTGATGATCAGAGAGAAGTAGAGGTTTGCCCAAGGTCACCCAGCAAGTTGATGGCAGAACAGAACAGACTAGAACTCAGGTGTGACCCCTGTGCGGTACAGGGGCAGGCGGCTCTTCCTCGGGAGGCCACGGTCACCTTCCCAGTCCTTGGAATTCTGCTGAAGCGGAGACAGTGTCCAGACAGCTCCGGGCTCTGTGGCCGTCCTCCCGGGGGCTGGCTGTCCTCTCCCAGCTCAGCTCACAGCCCATCTGCCCTGTGAGCTTCTACTGTCTGCCCTGGTGCCCTCCTGCCATGCCCGCCTATGGCAGAGGGGCGAGGGAGAGAGCCCGACTGCGCCCTTCACACCTCACCCTGCATTCTCCGGCCATGATCTTAGGGTTCCGGGCAGATTCCCCCCCTCCTCCTGCAGCTGCCCCCGTTTATTTCAATTCATCAACAGACATTGGCCGCCCCAAGTGCTGTGGGCACTGGAGCGTACAGGGATACCGCGGGGCCTGATGGGAGGAGAAGTAATGACAAGAAGCACTAGGGATGAATCGGAGCAGCGCTTGCGCTAGCAGTCCTGGGGGGGGGGGGGAGGGCTTGGGAGGGGAGGATGTCAGGATGAATGCCACCTGCATGTGTGAGCACTGCTGCTCCTGCGGAGGGCTGGCAGTTTCAAGGCTACAGTGAGTCTGAAGCTGGATGTGGAAAGTGGGGTGGGATGTTGGCAGGCAGAGCTGGCAGAGCACTCTCTTGCACAAAGGTTTGGAGGCAGGGACATTCGGAGCATAAGTGACATCCTGGGAGACAGTGAGGCTGGGCACAGAGGCTGCCCTCCCCCAGGCTACAAGAATATCTAGGAGTGCTGAGCACCCATGGCTCACATCTGTAATCCTAGCTACTCAGAAGGCTGAGATGTGAGGTTCTGAAGTTCAAATCCAGCCCAGGGAAGTCAAATCTGAGTGACTCTTATCTCCAACTAACCACCAGATAAGCTGGAAATGGAGCTGTGGATCAAGTAGTAGAGCACCAGCCTTGAGTGAAAAAGCTCTGAGACTCACTCAGGCTCTGAGTTCAAGCCCCAGTTTTGTTTTGTTTTTTTAAAGGCACAGATTAACTTTGGAATAGCATTCAGCTTGAAACTGGTGGCTTCCAGATGGTCTTGCAGGACTAATGGTCTTCCTCTTCTTTTTGTTTTTTTTTTTTGGGTCCGGTCGTGGGGCCTAAACTCTGGATCTGGGCGCTGTCCCTCAGCTCTTCAGCTCAAGGCTAGCGCTCTACCACTTGAGCCACAGCGCCACTTCTGGCTTTTTTCTTTTTGCTTATGTGGTGGTGAGGAATTGAACCCAGGGCCTCTGGCATGCAAGGCAAGCGCTCTACCACTGAGCCACCTTCCCAGCCCCTGGTCTTCCTCTTTTAACCTCAGGCAGCAAACAGTTAGACTGAGTAGGGAAGGGGAGAAGGCAGAGAGAAAGACAGGCAGCGAGGGGAGGGGGGAAGGAGAGAGCACTTAGGGAACCTGAAATTAGATGGAGGGTCCATGGATATTGGAGAGAGATCAGCCGCACCCTGGAAGGAAATACCCAGCCTGTGGAATGAAGGGGTGCTCTGAGTTCATCTGCCTGGCCCAGGACAGGTTCCCGAAAGCTGCTTCATGCCAGGATCCCTTTCTTAGGGTTCAGGGGCCAATGTTCCTACTCCTCCAGGTCTGAGTACTCTTCCCTCCCTCCCTCCCTCCCTCCCTCCCTCCCTTCCTCCCTCCCTCCCTCCCTCCCTCTCTCTCTCTCTCTCTCTCTCTTTCTCTTTCCTCTTTCTTTCTTTCTTTCTTTCTTTCTTTCTTTCTTTCTTTCTTTCTTTCTTTCTTTCTTTCTTTCTTTCTTTCTTTCTATCATGAGGCTTGAACTCAGGGCCTCAGCACTGTCTCTGAGCTCTTCATCTCAAGGCTAGCACTCTACCACTCTGAGCCACAGCACCACTTCCAGTTTTCTGGTGGTTCATTGGAGATAAGAGTCTCACGGAATTTCCTGCCCAGACTGGTTTTGAACCATGATCCTCAGATCTCAGCCTCCTGAGTAGCTAGGATTACAGGCATGAGCACAAACACCTGGCAGGTCTCAGGATTTCTGTAGGCTGGAGAGGCTCTACCAGAGCTGTGGCCTTCATGCAGATATTAGCCATTAGGGGGCAGCAGAAGACAGTGACATTCTAAACTGTTTTCTTCCTCCTTTGGCCAATTGACCCAGAAAGTACCATGTTGGCAACTTAGACCCAGCCAGGGTTCAAGGTTGTGCACATTGTGCCAGGCACAAAGTGCCCAGTCAAGAGGGAGGGGACTGAAACTTCCAGTGCTCTGGTCACTAAGTTCTAAGTTCTACCATAGGGCTGTGAACAAAACATCTTTTTCTTAGCACCAAGGGGTCCTTTCCCCTGTGAGGGTGCATCTGTCCACAGAGATGAAGTGTTTCTTTTTTTTTTGTCGGTCGTGGGGCTTGAACTCTGGGCCTGGGCGCTGTCGCTCAGCTCTTCAGCTCAAGGCGAGCGCTCTACCACTTGAGCTACAGCGCCACTTCCGGTTTTCTGGTGGTTTATTGGAGATAGGAGTCTCATGGTCTTTCTTGCCCGGGCTGGCTTTGAACCGCGATCCTCAGATCTCAGCCTCCTGAGTAGCTAGGATTACAGGCGTGAGCCACCAGCGCCCGGCTAGATGAAGTGTTTCTAACTGGCACAAAATCTCCATACTAGGCTAGCAGCAACCCTGAACTTGGATATGGGGTCCCAACTCCATTGCACAGATATGGAGACTGAGGCCTTTGGAGAAGATCTCAGGCCTCTGGAGCAGAGCTGGGACTAGAACCCACAGCCAGCCAGATGCCCTGCTCTAATCTCCCATGCTAAGTGCTACTTCTGGACACCTGGCTATGCCTGGTGTCCTGGTAGTTTGACTTGAGACCTTCTAGGGATCCTAAGAAAGTCTTAGGGGACCCTGAGGGTCATTCTCAGTTGTAGATTTGGGTAGGGGGCTTCCAGGTAGATTGAGACAAATGGCTAGCCCAAGTAGGGTAGGAAGAGATGGCGGGGCAAGTTCCCAGTCTGGTGGAGGAACAGAGGCTGCAGGGACACAGGCATTCTTTCAGGCCCCTGTCGTGAACACTGGGACAGAATGGGACCAGCCCTTTAGTTTGGGAGTGAGTTGGTGCCGAGGTATCCCCTGCACCAGGACAATGAAGCTTACAATCACACGTTCCCAGCAGGGGAGTCTTGCTGTTTGAGTTAATAACATAATATACATCACATAAGAGCAGAAACCCTGAGGTACATCACGTGGTGCCCACATGGGGGCACAGCGCTTAGAACCTTCAATCTTGACCTGTGGGTGGCTCCCAACCTGGGGACTCCTGGGGGCTAGGAACAAGCAGGACCTCTCTCTTCCTAAACAGCATCTGTAAGGGGCTCACTGCCCAAATAATGCCATATATTAGGTGCAAACAGGCCCAGCCCAGCTGTTGTGGAGTCTGCAGCTGGTGTTCACCAACTATGGCTTGCTTTTATCATCATCATCATCATCATCATCATCATCATCATTATTATTATTGTCGGTCATGGAGCTTAAACTGAGGGCCTAGGCATTACCCCTGAGCTCTTTTGCTCCAGACTGGCACTCTACCACTTTGAGCCACAATATCCCTTCTAGAAATAAGAGTCTTACAAGCCAGGCGCTGGTAGCTCATGCCTGTAATCCTAGCTACTCAGGAGGCTGAGATCTGAGGATCGCAGTTCAAAGCCAGCCTGGGTAGGAAAGTCCGTGAGACTCTTATCTCCAATAAACCACTAGAAAACCAGAAGTGGCACTGTGGCTCAAGTGGTAGAGTGCTAGCCTTGAGTTGAAGAGAGCAGGGACAACACCCAAGCCCAGAGTTCAAGCCTCACGATCGACAAAAAAAAAAAAGTCTTACAGACTTTCCTGGCCAGGTTGGCTTTGAATTGTGAGCCTCAGATCTCAGCCTCCTGAGTAGCTAGGATTTCAGGCATGAGCCACTGGCACCCAGCTCACAGCTTGCTTTTTTTTTTTTTTTTTTTTGGTCAGTTGTAGGGCTTGAACTCTGGGCCTGGGCGCTGTCCTTCAGCTCTTCAGCTCAAGGCTAGCATTCTACTACTTGAGCCACAAGGCCACTTCCAGCTTTTTCTGCTTATGTGGTGCTGAGGAATCGAACCCAAGGCCTCATCATGCGAGGCAAGCGTTCTACCCCTGAGCCACCTTCCCAGCCCACCAGCTTGCTTTTATAAATAAAGTGTTATTCAAACACATCCATGTTTATTCATTTACCTAATGTCTATGGCCATTCTGCCCTACAAGGTGGAAGTATGGCAGAAATGGTCTGACCATCAAAACGAAAGGTATTTACTCTATGTAGAACACATTTGCCAATGTTTGGCTGAGAGTCTGCAGAAGGGACAGATGTTAAATAAATAAGCTGACAAATTGTGAGGCGTGTCTGGAGGGGCACAATGCGGGGGGTGCGGTGGGGTAGGAATTAAGCCAGAGGAAAGGTGAGTTCAGTTGGCTCTGTTGGCCATTTCTTCTCACCTTCAACTTTGATGGCTGAGCATGCCAGTCAGGGCAGGAAGTGGGCAGCACAGGGGCTGGCCCTACTGAAGGTCCAGCCTGAGCCTAAACCTTCTTCCAAGGCTGAGGGTCCTGCTGCATCGACCCTTGGAGCTCATGCCCAAGTCCTCCCTCAGCTCCTCACCTGGCCTCTCAACACATCCGGGGCATTTCCTGGGGGGTAGGCAGGTGTAGGAATTATGTTCCTTTTAAAATGAGGGTAACAGGGGCCATAGTGTTTGATGAATTGGCCAAGACCTGGTTCCATGTCTCTGCAGGCAGAGATCTGGCTGCTGTGGGAAAGCCCCGAATGGTATTTAGGACACCAGCTTCTAGCCCAGGACTCATTGGGGCAAGTCTGTCCCCTCTGGGCCTCAGTGTGCTCATCTGTAGCCGAAAAGGTTGGATAAAACAGCTGGAAGAGCTGCCAGCTACAGGCTGGGGCTCGCCCATCCCTCTCCAGGCCTCGGTTTGTCTCTGTGAAATGGGGAGATGAATGCCTGGCCCTCCCACACCCCGCAGCTGCTCCCAGGCCCAGGAGATCACAGGTGGGAAAGCTTTCAGCTGAGTGGAAGAAAGGAGCTCTATAAACCTAGGGGGTTATTATGCTGCTGATCTAGGTGGGATCAGGTGCGGGCTGGCCCGCAGAGGCCTTCACGGAGTGTGGTCTGACCAGCAGGGGGCAATGTGGGAAGTCAGGTGGCGCCTGAGATTGGACTCCACTTTCCTCTGCTGAGACCGAGGCGTAGGTTCACAGTCACGAATTCAGGGGTCTTAAGAGGTGCCAGGCTAGAAATGGGGACAGGCAGAGTGGGACAGGAAGTAAAGTAGATAACGCAGAGGGAGATGGGGCTAGAGAGGGCACTCGGCAGTGGCCCAATTGTCCCACTGCTATAGGAAATTGAGAAGAGACAGTCAGCCTTAAGCTAGATCAGAAGCCTAGGCTGGAAGACTTAGGGGAAATGAAATCTGGTGGCCTCTGGTGGCTCTGCTGCCTTGGATAAATTGCCTTGCCTCTCTAGGCTTTAGTCAAATGCTATGACTAAGGGCCTTTTCTTTCCGTGCTGCCGTGAGGCCTGAGTGCTCTAGAAGAGCACTCAGAGAAAGTTCTAGAACTGGGCCTGATGTACAAACCCCTTCATGTCATGTGACTGAGAGCCCTCGGCAGAGCCATGACCAGTTCAAGCTGTAAGGCACAGCTGAGACTGGGGGAGGGGAGGGGACAGAGGGAGGTTGAGTGGCTCCTCCAGCCTCATCCTCAGCTGCTCTGGGCTTTCTCTCCGCTTCATTCTGCTCCCTGTCAAATGGGTAAACAGGGGCTGGGAAGGTGGCTCAGTGGTAGAGTGCTTGCCTCACATGCTTAAGGCCCTGGGTTCAATTCCTCAGCACCACATAAACAGAAAAGGCCGGAAGTGACACTGTGGCTCAAGTGGTAGAGCGCTAGCCTTGAGCTGAAGAGCTGAGGGACAGTGCCCAGACCCAGAGTTCAAGCCCCATAACAGACAAAAAACAAAAGCGGGGGTGGGGGTGGGGATAAAAAGTGCATGGTTCACAGAGCTCAAAAGTTCCCTGAGATGGCATGGAAGAGAACAAATATCCCTCCCACCATCTTCCACCCCAGGAGTGGCTGCCGCCGCCTCTCTCCCCACAGCTACCAGGCCTTTGATCCAGAAAAACAGTCTAAGAGGAAAACCCCCCAGAACACACAGAGCTCAGCCCTGCCCAGCTCCACCCTGCCTACTCCTTCCCTACCTGAGTGGGGGGGGGGTGGCATCCCAGGATGTGCCCCGGGGGCTGAGGGTGGGTGTCAGGATCCCAAGAAATCCCTCCAAAGTGGGTCAAACAGCAGATGCCAAAGCACCCCCTCTCCTCCAGAGGAGTCTGAGGCCTCCCAATGGGGAGGCAACCAAGGGGGGTGCGCTGGCTGGGCTTTGAGACCTGCAGGGAAGGACAGGGCTCTAGTGGGTGGGAGGCACACGGGGCGATGGAGGATGGGGCACTTCCACAGCCCTGGAGCTGCCAGGCAGGAAATGAGAGTGCTCTGGGGAAGCAGATGGGAACAGGGTGTCGGGTGGCTCACGCCTGTCATCCTAGCTACTTGGGAGGCTGAGATCTGAGGATTGTGGTTCAAAGCCAGCCTGGGCAGGAAAGTCCATGAGACACTTATCTCCACTTTTAACTACCAAAAACTGGAAGTGGAGCTGTGGCTCAAATGGTGGAATGCTAGCCTTGAGCACAAAAAGCTCAGGGACAGTGTCCCTGAGCTCAAGCTCTAAGACTGGCACAAAGAGAGACAGAGAGAGACACACCCAGACAGACAGAGACAGAGAGTTTTCAGGGTTCTGGAACTCACTGGCCAAGGGTCCTCATGTGTCCCTTTACCTTGTAAACCTCACAAACACCTAGAAATGATATTGGGGGGGTCCTTTAGAGGAGCACCAGGCTGATGGGGAAACTGACTCCCCCCAGTGCATGTGCTGGGGTTTGGAGTCCTAAGAGTCTTCAAGGCAAAGTGCTCACCCTGTTAGGAGCTGGACTTGGAGAACAGGAGGACAGAATGGGTCACCTGGGCTCAGCCTTGGATTAGCCCATGGGGGACCTGGGGTGCCAGGGACACTCCAGGGCCTGGCTGAGCAGGGGCAGGCTAGAACCTTCAAGTTCTGGGGGTCTGGATGGTGGCCATCATGTCAACACGGGACATGGAGTGGATGGCGTTGGGGTCAGTGTCTCTGCCTTTTCTTCCCCACCCTGGGGAAGACTCCCAGCCCCTGCTTAAGGAAGGACCATTTGCCCCACTGCCCCAGTGCTCTGGGAAGAGGAAGGCCCTCCTTGGGGGAACCTACTTTTCTGGGGTCACACCTGTGTGGACCTTGAATCCCGGGTTAGTCAAAGAAAGGGCAGGGGAGCCTGGGCTGCTTTTCTGTATGTCCCAGAAAATGGAGGGGGGCCAGCAGGGAGGCAGACTCCCCGGCTGGTGCGGGGCCATCAGGGATTTGGGGCTGCGCGCTGATTGTCTGTCTTCTGAATGGGCCGCTGAAGTGATTGGCTGTGCCCTGAATGGGCCGCTGAAGTGATTGGCTGTGCCCTGAATGGGCCGCTGAAGTGATTGGCTGTGCCCTGAATGGGCTGCTGAAGTAGAGCCCTCTCCTCTCCCCCCACCTCCCCTCACTCTCAGCTCCTCTCACCTTCCAGCTGCTCCCTGACTTCCTTCACCACCAGCTAGGGCCAGCAGTTCTGGGACCATTTCCCCAGCCTGGGAGCAGCTTGTGGAGCAGAAAAGAGCCACGAGGCTCTGAGACGCGTGGGCCGCGTCCGCCTTTGGCGAGGCAGTGGGCTTTGCTAGGCCCGCATCCCTGGGTGTAGACCTGGCTCAGGGAAAGTCTGCTGCTTCTGTTATCAGACAGTGGCCTTCCATGACCCTGTCTCGCCCCCTCACTTCTCAGGAGGGCAAACCAGGCCCAGAGAGGGTGTGGGACCTATCCTAGGTCACACAGCACTCCGGTCTAAAATGTTTGGGTTGGCGCCTCCCCAGGGTGGGTTCCTTTGGGGCAGGCTCCGCTGTGCTGTCTCCTGAAGGAAACCGCTTTGCTCAGCAGCCTGGGCAGCAGAGAGAAGGAACTCGTTTGGCTACGTGACGGGCAGGCCCTGGAGGCTGAGCCAGGCCCTGTGCCCGGAAAACAACCTGCTGGGGTGGGCACGGGGTGGAGGCCTCCGTGCCTGGAGGAGGAAGCAACGAGAGGAGTGGACTTCCTTAGAGCAGGCAGGAGGCTGGGCCGCAAGCCTGCCTTTGTGTCTCTAACAGGCTGGGGTTCCGGGGAGCAGCAGGCTTATGGGTGGGTGGTGAGGCCCGTGGGCACACACGGCTCCAGGGAGATCTGTATAGGATTCTGCCCACTCATCGGCTCTGATTTACGGGCATCAGGGCAGGCAACCAGATGTGGAGGCGAGCTGGACCCTCCCAGAGGAGCCTGGGGGCACAAGGCCCAAGCCAAGGGGCTGAGCCTCCTGGAGCCTTCCTGAAACAGGCAGAGCCTCTCTGGGGAGCCTCATGAAGCCACTGCCTGACCCCACAAGCTTAGAGGGTCACAGCGTGGCAAAGGAGAGTTATGGAAGGTGCCACTCAGGGGAGAGGATCAGATGAAGCCAGATTGGAGGTTGGAGGACAGAGGGAAGTGGGGAAAGCCCAGATGAGCGAGCAGGCCACATCTGGGCATCAGATAGGAAGAAGAGGGCCTGGCTGGCTGGAGACCGAGTGGAAGCTGGGCAAGACAGGAAATGGTAGCCAGGCTGCCTGGCTCTAGGCCTGGCCTTTCTTCCCAGTTGGGGGGCACAGCTCGCTGATGCTGGCTGTGGGAAATCCCATTCACCTGTTCTCTGAACAGCTGATGAAGCCAGCCAGGCGCTGTGGCTCAAGCCTGTAATCTAGCTACTCAGGAGGCTGAGATCTGAGGATCACTGTTTGAAGCCAGCATGGGCAGGAAAGTCCATGAGACTCTTATCTCCAATAAACCACTAGAAAACTGGAAGTGGCGTTGTGTCTCAAGTGGTAGAGCTCTCATCTTGAGTTGATAGAGCTGAGGGACAGCGCCCAGGCACAGAGTTCAAGCCCCACGACTGACAAAAAGAAGAAAGGAAGGAAGGAAGGAAAGAAGGAAGGCAGGAAGGAAGGAAGGGAAGGAGGGAGGGAGGGAGGGAGGGAGAGAGAGAAACAGAGAGAGAGAGAGAGAGAGAAAGAAAGAAAGAAAGAAAGAAAGAAAGAAAGAAAGAAAGAAAGAAAGAAAGAAAGAAAGAGAAAGCAAGCAAGCAAGCAAAAGTTGGAATTCTGTCAGAACCAGGAGGACCTACTGCTCCCCTCTGGAGTCCACAGTACTGCCTGCCCTCAGCTCAGGGCACCCAGCACCTGGCCGTGGATGCAGCTGAGAAAGTGGAGTTGGAGCTGGAGCCTGGACAGCAGAGGGCAGCAAGGAAGCAGGTGTCCCCTGGTCAGGTCTGGGGTACCGAGGGCATCCCTGGAAGCTGGGCATGGTGGGTGATGGGCAGAGCCTCTGCTGGGGACCAGAAAAACCAATGTTCCCACATCATTATCAGTCAGGGGAGGTCACTGGTACTATGACCCATGGCTTAAGGAAATGAAACTCAGGGTAGTGACCGGAAGAAAAGGCCTTGATGGTTTAGAAGATCTACCCAAAACACAGTGACCTTGCCTTCTGCAGCTACAAGCGGTGACCGCGCCTCACTTGCCTGGGCTGAGGGGAGGGGCAGAGGCCACAGCCCCGGTGTCTCCTAGCTTAGCTAGGCCTCCCTTGACTCTCAACCACCTTGTCCATGAAACAGGGTTTCAGGGGTGCCCGTCCCCAAGGATGGCCGGTAGGAATATGAGAGCCTGTGCAGGGGCGCATGGCACATACATCGGCTGCCAGTGGACTCTTGGTCTCACCTAATCCCTGAGAGATGGGTGTAGTGCCTATTTTGCAGAGGGGGGAAACTGAGGCTCGGAGAGGTTAAAGGAACTTGTCACAATCACCTTGGAATTCTTAGCCTGGGTTCCCTGTATTGTGGAGGACAGGGGCACAAGGCTTGAGGGAGAGGGGTACAGATCCATCTCTCCCTCCTTCTCTTCCTGCCAGAGTCAGGCCCCGAGGGGGTCCGGGCCGGACCCCAAAGAACACTCCTTCCTGATTCTAGGGCTGACCCTCTGGGTGGGTGGGGAGGAGTCTAGCTTGAGTCCTTCCTGTCCTAACCACAGCCTCTTCTGGTTCCTCTGCCTTCTGAGCTGGCTAATGGAACCCCCTCCATGATACCCCTCCCTGCCCCACTGGGAGAGAAGACAGCTTGCCCCCTCCTTACTGGTGCCTCATCCTTTCGGCCCAGGGTGCCCTAACTGTGCCAGCCTGCGCCCCACCCCACCCCCCTTAGTAGGACTGCCATGAACCTCACTGGTTCCCACCAGGGACAAGGTCACTCTCCTCCAGCCATCCCTTCTGCCCAGAGTTCTGAAGCCAGGCCGAAGCCAGCGAGCCTATCCGGGTGCACCTGGGCCAGGTGAGATGAAGCCAAGAGCCAGCTCATCACTTGGGTGTAAACAGCAGCCCAGTGGGAAGTTGGCAGCTGCCTCCCCTGCCCTTTCCCCAGCCCCCGCCCCGGAGCCCCGCCCCGGGGATAGAGGGTGTCCCAACTTGTTGGAGGAGTTTGTATCCCACACCTGTGCCCACACTGGGTGTGTGTGGGGGGGGGTGGACGGCAACCACACACATCTTTGTCCTCCAGACCCACCTCCTCCCTCCTCCCCTGGGCTGCTGGGGAGGCCCCCATCTTCCCGACCCACACCCACACACTGATGCCTTAGCCACTGGTTCCAGGCCCCACCAGCAGTCAGAGCAAGGCATTGTGGGAACCAGAGCCTGCCCTAGGGACCTCTTAGTTCTCCCTGAGGGAGCTGTGCCTTGGAAGAAAAGTAGAGCCCAAACATTTCCTGAAGGGTATGGAAAGCAGGCCTCCACCAAGCCCTGGCACTTGAAAGATGGGGACGTTGAGGCTAGAGCGCCAGTGGCAGGACGCGTGGACCCGCTCTGCCTTGTTTGCAGCTGGCACACAATGAGCTCTCATGGTAGAATGGTGGAGTGGATGAATAAGGCCCAGAGAGGGCAACTGACCTGCCCAAGGCCACACAGCCAGGAAACAGATCAACAGGAAACCAACCTGGTCAGAATGCATCCTAAACCCAGACCCATCATTACACACGTACCTATACCTATGCGTGATATCAGGGCTCTGCTCCCCCCCCACCCCAGGACACCCACGTGGAACACAATACACACCACAGCCACCTGTCCGTCCATACTACTCAGGTCCCAATACTGGACGCCGCCCTCACCCCCCCCCCCCACCTTCCTCCGGTGCCGGCCCCACACCCGCCTCTGTCACCACCCCTCCTCCACGGCTGCAGGAGGCAGGATGGCACATGTCCTCCCCACCCCCAAGCCCTCTCTGCCTCCCCGGGCCCAACAGCTACGCTGGGCTGCTGCGGAGGAGGCTGGAGAACCACAGGGCACCAACGTCCAGGGGAGCCCCAGAGTCCCAGAGGTGGGACAGGCCCGGGAGCACCAGCATCCTGCCCATGGGGCGGGCGGGGCTTTGCCTGGGCAGTGCTGGAGGCCAGCTCTGTCTGGGTTGGGCCTCTCCTGCTTCTCTACCAATAGGAAGCTTGTGAAGCCGAGGTGGCCAGGGGCTGCTGGGAGCCCGGGAGTACAGACAGCACGCGCCCAACTCCACTCAAGACTTGACACGCAGCTTCTCATCTGACCTCATGAGAATCCTTAAAGAAAGGAACTTGTGTGTCTTTGGTATGGTTCCATTTTCTAGAAGGATAAACTGAGTCCTAGAGAGTTAAGACAGTGGCCTAAGGTCTCTGGTCTTTGGTATATGGTGGGTGTTTTTGTTTTGTGTGTGTGTGTGTGTGTGTGTGTGTGTGTGTGTTCGTGCGCGCGCGCTGGTCGTAGGGCTTGAACTCAGGAGCTGTTCCCAGAACTTTTTGCTCAAGGCTAACCATTCTACTACTTGAGCCACAACTCCACTTACAACTTTTTGGTGTTTTGTTGGCAATAAGAGTCCCATGGACTTTCCAGCCTGGAGTGGCTTTGAACGTCAATCCTCAGATCTCAGCCTCCTGAGTAGCTAGGATTACAGGTGTGAACCACTGGCACCTGGCTGACCCAGAACTGGAACCCATTTATGGTATCAGAGACTTCCGATCCTCATCCTGGGCTGGGCTCTCTCCCCAGCTGTGAGGCCCCCAGAGAAGACAGCATATGTCCCTCATGGCTTTCCTGTATGAGGTGGTCCGTTCCCCCAAGTCTCCATGTTATTTCCTCTAAAATAGAGAAGCAGCCCTTGGCAGCCCACGGGGCACAAACTCACCATACAGAAGCAATGTCACACTGGGCGCTAGTGGCTCACGCCTGTAATCCTAGCTGCTCAGGAGGCTGAGATCTCAGGTTTGTGGTTCAAAGCCAGCCTGGACAGGAACATCCATGAGATGTTTATCTCCAATAAACCACTCAAAAACCGGAAGTGGTGCTGTGGCTCAAGTGGTAGAGCGCTTGCCTTGAGCTGAAGAGTGCAGGGAGAGCGCCCAGGCCCAGAGTTCAAGCCCCACGGCCGACCAAAAAAAAAAAAAAAAAAAAAAAGAAGCAATGCCACAGTTCACCAACATTCAACAAAGCCAGGGACGGTGAGAGAGCTAGCCCAGAAACAAGACCACATTGCAATCACATCTGAATGCCTACAAAAAAAAAACAAAAAAACACAACTAAATATGGATCAAGTCACATAAATGGCCAAACATCCTTTACTATGAGATGAGTGAGGGAACTTGCGCTTTTGTGTGTTTTTCCCTTCCAGATAAATTGCTAAGATCAACAGTCAAAACATCAACCCCCCCTTTACCAGGCGCGGGTGGCTACTCAGGAGAGTAGGATCTGAGGATCTCAGTTCGAAGCAATCCTGGACAGGAAAGTTTGGGAGACTCTTATCTCCAATAAACTACCAAAAGAGCCGGAAGTGGAGCTGTCGCTCAAGTGGTATAGAGCACTAGCCTTGAATGACAAAGCTTAGGGACAATGCCTGAGCCCTGAGTTCAAGCCCCACAATGGACAAAAAACAAACACCAAACAAACCCCCACCCTGTGACAGCATAGCAAAGCACCACTTCTGTGCACCACAAAAACACCTACTGTAACCCCTAATTATGTAAGGTCTTCCAAAGACCCTCATACACAATTTCTGCAGGGGTGTATTCTTTATTTCATCCAGAAGTCCAACATCCAGGTGTGCTTCTGGTGGTCTTGGGCTGAAGGACAGGATACAATTCTACAACAGAACAAGTCCGGTTTTGTTGATGACTGTAGAAACACAAGCCAGGAAAGTGTCAGCCTCCCATGATACTCAGCAGGGCCAGAGAGGAGCTTTAATCTCCTTCTGCTCCCAGGAGCTTGCTTCATGCTTCTGGCCAGTGGCTGGAGAAAGTTAACTCATTGCTGGTCCTATAGCATCCACCCCACAGCCCATGTACCTGATACCTTGCCCTCAAGGGCATCAGACACCTGTGTGGAGGCTGGAAGACAGTAACATAGAACAAAGCCAGAGCAGGGGGACTCGTCCCTATAATCCTAGCTACTCAGGAGCCTGAGATCTGAGGATCATGGTTCAAAGCCAGCCTGGGCAGGAAAGTCTTTGAGACTCTTATCTCCAACTAGTCACCAGGAAACTGGAAGTAGAGCTGTGGCTCAAAGTGATCAAGCACCAGCCTTGAGTGAAAGAGCTCAGGGACAGCACCCAGGCCCTGAGTTCAAGCCCCTTGAGTTCAGGCTCCAGTACCTGTACTCACTACACACACACACACACACACACACACACACACACACACACACACACACACACACACACACACAAATGCATAAATAAATAGTTGAAGGGAGCCAGGCACCAGTGGCTCATGCCTGTAATCCTAGCTACTCAGGAGGCTGAGATCTGAGGATTGCGGTTCAAAGCCAAGAAAGTCTGTGAGACTTTTATCTCCAATAAACCACCAGAAAACCGGAAGTGGAACAGCGCTCAGGCCCAGAGTTCAAGCTCCACGACTGACAAAAATAAAAAATAAAATAAATAATTGAAGGGACCTGTTCCCACCTGGGACTATGGCCAGATCTTTGCTATAAACTCTTCAGTAGACACAGCAGGTTTCTAACCTCCTCTTCTTGACCCTTCTCCTTTCGAATGGACACCAGCTGACCTGAGGGGGCAGGTGAGGGCCAGGGGGGAGCCCATGTGTCTCCAGTCACCAACCCCTGGCTGGGCAGGAGGAAGCAGTGTGTGTGTGTGTGTGTGTGTGTGTGTGTGTGTGTGTGTGTGTGTGTGTGTGTGTGTGTGTGTGTGTGTGTGTGTGTGTGTGTGTGTGTGTGACCATTGTTGAGAGTTCACGGTGCGGGGCTCTGTGTCCTTCGCCTTGTTCCTCCTCGCTGTCTGGGTCAGGGACCACATCCAAGCCAAACAGGATGGTTCGGATGGGAGCCGGAGGTGGCACGGGAAGGCCAGGCAGAGCCTGGGGAAGTTGAGGAAGAGTCTCAGTGGCTTCATTCATTCCCTAATCCCACACTCCCGGATGAAGGGAGGTAGCCCCCCCCCAACCCTGCCCCAGGCATGAGAGGAGGAAGGAGCAAAGCCAAGGTACTGAGGTCCAAGCCTAGGACAGACCTTTCCAGAAAGAAAGCTCTTGGCGTGGAGATCAAGGAGCAGAGAGGCCTTGGCTCCTTGCAGCCTGTCTTCGGGGGATGCTGACGCCACCTCCTCCTGCTTCTTTCATCATAGCCCACTTGTTATTGTCCCCCCCCCCCCGCCCCACTACAATGTCACCTCTACCTGCTATCTTGGAGCCTCCACTTGAACTTCGCCTCCTCCAGGAAGCCTCCAGTGGTTGCAAGGTACCAATCAACAGCTCCCTCTGCGTCTCCCTCCCGATACTGACCACCCTGTGAGGGGCAGGGGGTAGCCTCTGTCTCCTCCCAGCCAAATCCTTGTCCGACAGAGGACACACGAGCATCTATCTGATCACGAGGGACCCAAACATCGGAGGGCAAAGAACCATGGATTGGGATGGCTGATGGTGGCCAAGTTCGGTGCTGGGGTGCGGGGGAAGTGGGGATTTGAAATGGTAGAGGTGAAGAGTTAGGCGAAGGTGAGAAAATGCTGCCAGGCACCAGCGATTCACAGTGATTCCTGTGATCCTAGCGACCCAGGAACCAACCCAGGCAGTAAAAGTTTGTAAAACTCTTATTTCCAATTAACCAGCAAAAAAAGCTGGAAGTGGAGGTGTGGCTTAAGTGGTAGAGCATTCGCCTCGAGAGATAAAGTCAAGCAAGAGCACAAGGTCCTGAGTTCAAGCCCCAGTACAGCACACACACACACACACACACACACACACACACACACACACACCAATATGAGGGTCTTCTCCTCAAGTAATAGAACAGGTAATTTGACTCTTTTTTTTTTTTTTGGTTAGTTGTAGGGTTTGAACTCAGCCCTCTTTGTGCTCAAACCTAGTGCTCTACCACTTAGGCTGGAGTGCCACTTCAGATTTTCAAGTGATTATTTGGAGGTGAGAGTATTTTCTGCTCCGGTCAGCTTCAAACTGCGATCCTAGGAGTTCAGCCTCCTGAGTAGCTAGGATTATAGGCGTGAGCCACTGGTGCCTGGCAACGAATTATTTTTTGTGCCATCATGAGGCTTGAACTTAGGGCCTGGGCACTGTCCCTGAGATTGTTTTGCTCAAGACACACTCTACCACTTGCACCATCATTCCCCTTCTGGCTTTTTGCTGGTTAATTGGAGATAAGTCTTACAGACTTTCCTATCCAGCTGGCTTTTAATTGTGGATCTTCAGATCTCAGTCTCCTAAATAGCTAGGCTCACAAGCACCTGGTAATTTGAGTTCTGTGTGTATGTGTGTGTCTGTGTGTGTGTCTGTGTGTCTGTGTGTGTCTGTGTGTGTGTCTGTGTGTCTGTCTGTGTGTCTGTGTGTTGGTCCTAGGGCTTAAACTCATGGCTTGGATGCTGTCCCTGAGCTTTTTTGCTCAAGGCTAGTGCTCTGCCAGTTGAGCTACAGCTGCAGTTTTGGCTTCTTTGGTTCTTAATTGGAGATAAGAGTCTCACAGACTTTACTGCCTGGGCTAGCTTTGAAACACAATCTTCGGGGACTGGGAAGGTGGCTCAGAGGTAGAGCGCTTGCCTTGCATGCATGAAGCCCTGGGTTCGATTCCTCAGCACCACATAAGCAAAAAGAAAAAAGCCGGAAGTGGCGCTGTGGCTCAAGTGATAGAGCGCTAGCCTTGAGCTGAAGAGCTGAGGGACAGCGCCCAGGCCCAGAGTTCCGGCCCCACGACTGGACCACCCCCACTCCAAAAAAAGAAAAAAGAAACACAATCCTCACCTCTCAGCCTCCAGAGTATCTATGATTACCAGCATGAGCCACCAGGGCCCAGCTCATTTGCCTTTTTTTT
Organism: Dipodomys merriami; assembly: GCF_024711535.1. Taxonomy (NCBI): domain Eukaryota; kingdom Metazoa; phylum Chordata; class Mammalia; order Rodentia; family Heteromyidae; genus Dipodomys; species Dipodomys merriami. Next base: position 173,557 of record NW_027206195.1, on the reverse strand, counting down.
TCTTTTTTTTTGTCAGTGGTGGGGCTTGAACTCCGGGGCCTGCGCACTGTCCCTGAGTTCTTTAGCTCAAGGTGAGTGCTCTACCACTTGAGCTGCGGCACCACTTCTGGTTTTCTGCTGGTTAATTGAAGATAAGAGTCTCATGGACTTTCCTGCCCAGACTAGCTTTGAACCGCAATTCTCAGATCTCAGCCTCCTGAGTAGCTAGGATTACTTATTTTTGAAAAGTCACTTTGTGTGTGCGTGCTCATACTGGACCTTGAACTCACTTGCTTGGTTTGCTCATGGCTGGTACTTGAGCCACACCACGGCAGGTTTGAACCTTAATCCTCTGAAATCTCAGCCTCCTGAGTAGCGAGGGTTTAAAGTGCCTTATGCCTGTAACACCAGCTCTCAGGAGGCTGCAGTGGGCAGATCAGAAGTTCCAGGCCAGCCTGGGCTACATAGCAAGACCCTGGTCTCAGAAACAAAAATCAAGAAAAAGAAAAGAAAAATGAAGTACATGCTACAGTGTGAAGAAACTTGAACGTTTTAGGGTAAGCAAAAGAAGCCACACATTGTATATTTTTTCCCTTATTTGAAATGTCCAGAATAGATAAATCTTAGAGACAGAAAGTAGATTAATGATTGCCAGGGGAGGGGAGCCAGATGAGGAGTGACTAGCAGGCAGAGTTTCACTTTGGGGTGACGACATTGTTTTGGAATTAGACCACAATGGTGGTTGCACAATTTTGACCATGATAACTGAAGTATGTTATATCAGTTGTGGGATTTTTTCCTTCTTCTGTCATGGTAGGGATTGAACTCAAGGCCTCACACATACTAGGGGATTGCTTGATGTTGTAAAATTATGGTATGAGAATGATATCTGTTTTCATTGGGGGAGGCGGTACTTGGGTTGAGGATCTTGCTAGGGCAGGTGCTCTACCCTTTGAGCCACATCCTGTAAAGTTCAAGCTATGCCACCTACCACCTGAGCCGTGTCCTTTGCCACTTGAGCCGCACCTCTGCTTCCTCAGAGCCTAGTTTTCTACACCTGAGAGGTTGATCCTCCAGGTGTTCCAGGGGCCTCAGGACATTTTGCAGGGAGTAAAAGAAAAATGGCTGCCACATAGCCAGACAATGGTGGCTCACGCCTGTATTCCTCGCTCCTCGGGAGGCTGAGATCTGAAGATGGCAGTTTGAAGCTAGCTCAGGCAGGAAAGTCCGTGAGGCTCTTATTTCCAATGAACCGCCAGAAACCGGGAAGTGGAGCTGTGGCTCCAAGTGGTAGAGCACTAGCCTTGAGCTTGAGTTCAAGCTCCATGACCAAAAGGGCTCCCACAGTTGAACCACAAGCTAGACACTGTGGGGAGGACTCCCAAGCCCTTGTTTGTCTTGCTCTTTTTTGTGTGTGTGGCAGGAGAGGGGCACTGGGATTTGAACCCTAGGCTTTGTGCTAACTCAGCTGGCTTGCTGGGCTGGAGCTCTACCAGCTGAACCAGCCCAGCCTCTTGGCTGGTTAATTGAAGACAGAATCTCACAAACTTTTCTGCCCAAGCTGGCCTTGAATAGTGATCCTCTAGGTCCCGGCTTCCTGAGTAGAATTAGGACAGGCGTGAGCCATCATGAGCACGCTATCTTTTTACAGTTACAAAATTGCAGGTCCAGAGGGATGACTTTGCCCAGGGTCACACAGCTAGGGGAAGAAAAAAAAAAAGGTGAATCACAATGGGAATCCTGCCTCCTTCCTGCTGTCTAGCAGGGCCTCCCTGGCAGACCCAGACCTGGGGACAGGGATAGGACTCTGGGGTCTGGGATGGGATGGTGCGGTGAGGGGAGGGCTGAGGAGGCCTGCTGCCTGGTAAAGGGGCCCCGGGCTGTGGGGATGGCCCTTCCTGGCTGGGTTCTAGAGTCTGCTGAGAACAGTGCTGCCTTCCAAGTTCTCTTCTCCAGGCCAGGCCCATGAGTTTCCTGCTGTCCCTGGAGTGACCCCCAGGGGGCTCCATCATCATTAAGAGTTGCACTGTTTGTGTTGGGGGGAAGTAGGGAGGCTCCCCAGCTGCCCTGGGCGCCCCCCCCCCCCCCCCCCCCCGTGCACGGCTTAGAACAGCTCTTACCCCTCATCCTGCCTGGCGGTCCTCTCGCCTGGGACCCCATGAGCCTGCTTGGCTCTAAGATTGCAGGAGAGCAGGGCGGCCGGGAGCCGCTTGTCCAGGCCTGGGACAGTCAGCTGACACTCACGTAGTGGTCGTGGCCCCAGTGTGGTGACTTAAAACCGACCCCCCTTTCAGCCTCACCCCTAAATCTTATCTCCTCAGTGTAGAAGAAGAGCCTTCCGGAGCCTGGTGTGGAGAGGGGTCCCCTTCTTCTCTCTGGAGGCTGCAGCTCTATTGACAGCTGCTTCCCAGAGGTCCTCTGTACATTCAGCTAGCACTTAGAAAGAGCTGTGTGTGTGTGTGTGTGTGTGTGTGTGTGTGTGTGTGTGTGTGTGTGTGTGTGTGTGTGTTACCACTAGCCTTGAGCTGAAGAGCTGAGGGACAATGCCCAGGCCCAGAGTTCAGGCCCCATGACCGGACCCCCCCCAAAAAATGGATTGATGTAACTGGGTGCTTATGCCTATAATCCTAACTGTTTAGGTGTCTAAGGATTGTGTTTCAAAGTCAGACCTGGCAGACAACTCTGAGTCTCTTCTCTCTAGCCAGCAGAAAGCTGGAGGTGGGGGTATAGTTCAAATGGTAAAGAGTCAGCATTGCCAGGCGCTGGTGGCTCACACCTATAATCCATCCTAGTTACTCAGGAGGCTGAGGTCAGAGGATTGTGGTTCAAAGCCAGCTCAGGCAGGAATGTCCCTGTGAGATGCTTATCTCCAATTAACCACTCAAAAACTGGAAGCGGTGCTGTGGCTCAAGTGGTAGAGTGGTAGCCTTGAGCACAATGCGGCTTGGGGGCAGCGCTCAGGTCCTGACTTCAAGCCCCACAACTGACCAGAAAATAGAAGAGTCACCTTTGAATGAGAAAGCTAAGCCAGAGTGCAAGGCTCTGAGTTCAAGGTCCAGTACTGACACATACTCACACACAGCGTCTCCAGAGTCAGATGTCTCCTGGTGGAAGAGGGACAAAATTGTAAGTGGTTGAAAACCACTGGGTCAAGGAAATTGTGGGAGATGAGAAGGTGGAAAGACTACAGGGCCTGCAGAGCCTCTGTCGGCCACTTCCGGGAGTTAGAGGATTGCAGGATTCAGTTGGGGGCATGGTGAGTGGGAAGCGGACCCCTGGCCCCAGGCCCAGGCAGGCCCAGGCTGGCCCAGGAGTGGATCTGACCCAACTCTGTGCCACCCTCCCCCACAGCCGCGTCTGAAGTCCCTCCTGTGCTCCCCAGGGCCTCCCTTTTCTCCACGGCCTGGGCCACCCGGGGAACCACCCTTGGACTCCATCCAGACCTAGCTCCCAGAGGGACTCATCCTGGCACATGCAACATGTTCTTCCAGAATAGTCTCTGGGGTGAGTGATCTCAGAGCCACTGAGCAGAATCAAAACCAGCCGTGATGCCCTTCCTTGCCCCCCAGGGGGGAGTAGGAGTCCCTGGGATTGAACCATCCCTCCCCCTCCCAGGAGCTCGCCTGTCCTGTCTCTGTGCTCTGGGTCTCTGGGTCCCCTCCTATTCTTGGGAGTCTCCTGGGCTTCTGCTTGTCTCCCTAGCACCACTCCAACATCCTCTAGTCTGCCTGTGTCTGCTGGGTCCCTCTGCCCCGGTCTCCTCCCCTCCTCAGCCTCATGCTCTAGCCAGAGCTCTAGCCTCTCCCCGTCACCCCCAGCCCCCCTTCTGAGACAGTCTCTTCTTCCCCAGTGGCTCCAGTGGTTTGGACAGGCTCAGCTCTAACTGCCACATGACCTCCCTTCCCTGCCACAGGCACACGCACACACCCACGGTCACACACCAGCTCAAAGGGACACACACACACACCACACACACACAGACCAGCCTGCACGCCGAGGCCTCCTCAGGCAGGCGCGGCCACACATAGACACGCACACAATCTCAGCTGGGGTTCTTTCAATCTGGGGAGGCTCTGCCTCCTCTCCCCCTGCCCCCCACCCTCCGGCCCCCATCAGCGCCAGGTCCCAAGTGGGGAGTACGCAAAGCAAGCCCTACGGGGTTAGGGCCCAGGGAAAGCAGCCTTGCAAAAAGCCAGCTCTGCCTGGTCTCTGCGAAGAAACTCCCCTAAAAAAAACCCTAAAACTCCCCTACCTCCCTCTGGGGTCAAGGGGCTGAGGCACCGGGTCCAGGACCCCTCTCTTTCTCCCTAAAGGGGACTGGCCAGCGCCTTCCTCCCCTTCATCCCTCTGTGTTCTTGAAAGATAGCCAGGACCGACTGGGAACTGGGAACTTGGATCCAGCCAACTCAGTCCCCATCACCCTGGGAGACTTTGGCATGTGCCTCAGTTTCCTCCTCTGTTAACCCGAGTCCTGATGTCATTCTGGCAATGTTGCTGGACCACAATGGGCAGTGACGGGTATGGGATTCTGTGGACAGCCTCCTACTCAAGGCCCCCCCACTCCCACCCCAGACAGCCCTGGGCACCTCTGTAGTTAGCCCCCACCGGCGGTCTGTCTCCAGGAGAGCTTCCCACCAGACTTGGGGGGTCGGAGGGAAGGGGGAGCGGGCCCTCTGCCTTCTAATTTAGATTCTTGGGTTTATGGCAGGAAGCATGTGAAGCTAATGCTGTAATTAAGGCGATTCCTGAGGCTGCAGGGAGAGGCAAGGAGAAGAGCCCGCTAAGAGGCTGTCTCCCCTTCAACCCCTGCCACAAGCCCTGGCCGGGAGCTTCAACAGCCCTAGCTCCCAGCTCTGGAACTCCATTTTGCCTCCTTGGAAATCAGAGATGGGCAGCTGCATGTAAAAGGCCACACAGCACATGGGGCATATACCTGAGCTGTCCTGTGGGCCTCCATCTGCTAGATGGAGGGGAGGGGGTACAGGGAGAGTCCAGATATGTGGCTTCTCTTTGTCTCTGTCTCTTTCTGTTTCTGTTTCTCTGTTTCTCTGTCTCTGTCTCTCTGTATGTGTGACAGTACTGGGGCTTGAACTCATGGCCTGGGTGCTGTTCTTAGATTTTTTTTTTTCCCTTCAAATTAGCTTTTACATTCAAGGCTAGCACTTGAGCCACAATTCTGTTTTTTTGTTTTTTTGTCGGTTGTAGGACTTGAACTCTAGGCTTTGGCACTGTCCCTGCGTTCTTCAGCTCAAGGCCAGTGCTCTACTGCTTGAGCCACAGTGCCACTTCTGGTTTTCTGGTGGTTTCTTGGAGATAAGAGTCTCACAGACTTTCTTGCCCGGGCTGGCTTTGAACCGCAATCCTCAGATCTCAGCCTCTGGAGTAGCTAGGATTACAGGCGTGAGCCACCAGCACCCGGCTTGAGCCACAATTCTATGTCTGGCTTTTTTGTTGGCTACTAGAGTAAAGAGTTAAGAACTGGGCTGGGAAGGTGGCTCAGTGGTAGAGCGCTTGCCTTGCATGTGTGAGGCCCTGGGCTCGATTCCTCAGCACCACATAAGCAGAAAAAGCCAGAAGTGGCTGTGGCTCAAGCAGTAGAGCGCTAGCCTGGAGCTGAAGAGCTGAGGGACAGCACCCAGGCCCAGAGTTCAGGCCCCACGACCGACAAGAAACAAAAAAATTTAAGGATTTTCTTGCCTGGGTTTGAAATAGAATCCTCAGATCTCAGCCTCCCCAGTAGCTAGGATTATAGGCATGAGCCACCAGTGCCCAGCTAGACATGTGATTTTCTTTCTTTCTTTCTTTCTTTCTTTCTTTCTTTCTTTCTTTCTTTCTTTCTTTCTTTCTTTCTTTCTTTCTTTCTTGCCAGTTGTGGGGCCTGGCCGCTGTCCCTGGCCGCTCTTTAGCTCAAGGCTAGCGCTCTACCACTTGGGCCACAGCACCACTTCTGACTTTTTCTGCTTATGGGGTGCTGCGGAATCAAACCCAGGGCCTCATGCATGCAAGGCAAGCACTCTACCCCTGAGCCACCTTCCCAGCCCCGACATGTGCCTTTCTAGTCCTAGCCACTCAGGCTCCATCTTCCCTGAGCGCTGCTCTCTCTTCATTCCACAGGAGTCCGGGCAGAGTCTGGCCAGGGCTCTGTCAGAAGGGGCAGATCTCAACCCAGGGTCAAAACCAGGGCATCAGCCCGGGCCTGAGCACCCAGTGGAGGCCTAACTGACATCTGGAACTGTGCTGAGTCTGTGGTGGCCAGGAGGAGAACTTAGGGCTCAATAGCTCCATTGTCCCTCCCACCCATGGGATCGGATGGCAGGGCTGGAGTTTAGATTCAGGCTCTGCCGGGTCCCTGGACCTCCCCACAGGTTTCCTAGTGTAGGATCTTTTACCAAAAGCCTGGCTGTCACCAGGGAGGTTCGTCCTGTCCCTGCTCCAGGCTGGGCTGGCGGCGGCCCCGCCATTGGACAGGAGCCTTCACAGGCCTTCAGGAGCCTCACTTTTCACGCTTGTCCTGCCTGGCTGAGCCCTCTCTGGGCTCCTGCCTCCTCCTTGGTAAGAAGAGGGAGTTAAAGAGAGTCAGGGTCTCACACAAAGGCATTTCCCAGCCAATACCAAATTCCAAAGCACAGGGCAGGCGGGCGGGCGGGCGGGGGGGGGGGGGCTGAGCCGTTATACTTTGCAAATTTGGGATGTTTAAAAAAAAAATAGATTGTCAAGCACAAAGACTCAGGAACAGCTGGGTGAGGCGGGAGCGAGGCACGTGGTATGCTGTGTTCTCGTTCAACTCCCAGCTGGCTGGGGACACCTCTGTGGTAGCTGGCTTGGGGTTTTGGATGGGGCAGGGGGTGCTCTGACCTGAGGGGCTGGGCTGTGCAGGGGGTCATGTTATGCAGGACAAGGCCAATAGTGGGCGCTGCTAAGGAAGCGGAAATGCCGCACCTCGCAAGGGGCCCAGGGCTGCCTTAAGCTCCAAAATGAACCTCTCACCAAGAGAGCACTGGGGTCCGGGTCTGGGTGGCAGATAGGGATCAAGGCAAGGCAGGAGGGGTGCCAGGCAGCCCTCAGGCTGGGGAGAATGGTGGCTTTGTAGTATGAAACTGAGCTGCCCCGGACTCTGCATGCTCAGGCTGTGTGCCAAGGACAGAAAAGCTCCCACAGTGGGGGCAGGGGGCTGAGCCTCCTCTTGTCCCAACGAGACCATGGGGTCTCTGGTCAGCTGTGCCCTCCTCCAGGCTGGGATCCACACAGGTGCACTCACCAGCCTAGAGCCAGAGGGGGAGATGGTGGTTGGGGCAATGCTGGGGCTCACAGAGGTGCCCCACCACCAGCTGGGGAGTGGGTGGGGGATGAGAGATTCCGGGCTGCATTTGGGGGTTCATGCATTTTGTCAATCTCCCCACTGTTTCAGGAGAGGCGCTGTGAGGACTCAGTAGCAGAGGAGAAATTACAAGTCAAACCTCAGATACCAACACTTGAGCTTCAGGCCCCCCTCCCCCCCCCAGCAAAGGGGAGACAAGGGGTGTTCCCAAACAACTGTCCTTAAGTTAGGCTTCCTTCTGAGGACCTGCCCCGGCTCAGGTCTGGGCTTGGTGCAGGCTGATGAGCATTGTACTCAGCAGGTGTTTAATAAAACGCTCACTCATGAGTACTCTAGGCCTCTCTCTGGGATTTTTGTCTGGCTCCTGCTGACATTGTCTACTGTTTGCGGGGGGTAGGGGGTGAGGGGGAGTGTCCATGGCCCCCTTAGTCTCTAGGTCTCCCCCTCCTGATCTCACTGGTAGAATGGGACACCTGCGCCCCTGTTCTGACTACAGCCTCCTCCGATGCGGGTAGGTGTGAAGGGGAGCCTGAAATGTCTTCATCTCTTCATCTCTGTCTTGCTAGCCCCAGCTGGGGACACATGAAGGTCCCTGGAAGTTGTGTCAGGGCCTCCTACAGACCTGGAGGCCCAGGCCGGGGTGGCAGGCTCTGGAATGCACACCCTCTGGCCCACCCCTCCCTCCCACAGACACTGTTACACACAAAGCGCCAGCCTTTGTCCGAGCTCGGCTTAATAGGATTGGGCGGGGGTGGGGAGCCGGCCTCTGGTGGGGGGCACTCTCTGCGCCGACACAATGGGGCCCTGTGACATCACGCTGCTCCCCGCTGTGATGTCAGGGGCTGCCACAATAGCCCTTCCCAGACATGGAGCCCGGGGGCGGGGCGGATGGCTGGGGACAGGGCAGTGGGGCGGGCGGGACACCTGGTTCAGACCCCGGAGAGGTTGCCAGGGGCCGGTCCAAAGGCCAGCAGTAGCTGCTGCCCCACACTGAGCCACAAATAAACCCCTCTTTCTTAGAGAAGAGGGTCAGAGGTCACCTGCGTGTCATCCCAGCCCCCCACCTCCCCGCGGGGGCGGCTATGATGGGAACAGGGGAGAATCAGGAGAGAGATGGCTGACGTGTCCACACCATCTAGGGGAGGGTCCGCAGAGGTTTCTGGGAGGACCTGGGCCCTGGAAGGAAGAACAGGGGGAAAGTAGGGAAACGGGAGAGCAGGCATGTGGATGAGTCAGAGTACAAGGGAGGAAGCGGGTAATGGTGCCTAGTCCATCACTGGGATTGGCCGAGGGGGAAGGCCCCCTCTGTCCGCCAGCCCGGCAGGAGACCGGGTCCCTCTGCTGCCTGGCTCTGCCAGACCAGTGTGGAAACGGCACCAGCCGGCCCAGGGCTGCTGACGCCGCCGCGGAATGTGATGAAGTTGCTGAACCTGGCTGCGCCCAGCGGGGAGAGAGGGGGCCCCAGCTCGGGGCTGGGTGGGATGCGGCTGCAGCTTCCCAGAAACTGGGCCTGGTTCCGGCTGGGCCTGGCCATCAGGGCTTGGATTGGAAAGCCAGAGACACAGGACTGGAGTGGGGCCTGCTTGCCTGTGCCAAGTGGGGAGAGGACAAGTCTGGGTGGCTGGTCCTAGCTCGCATGCTGTTCCTAGAGGCCTGTGGCTACAGGCAGACACTCAGAGATGGGGCCACTGAGGAATATACCCTTCCTTTCCAACTGCTTGCCAAGTATCCCTCAGCTGTGGGTACAGTGCGATGAACTGGCCTTACAGCCCTCTTTGTCACCTCCTGCCTGTGGCATCTTCTGGTCACTGGCACCTGGCAGAGAACTTCAGGTCACCTGTTGGTAAAATCTGATAAAGCCATGCCCTGCAGGTCTGAGATCCTGACCTCACATACAGAACATGGGGCTCCAGTTTCGCTCAGTAACCCACACATAGTAGGTGTGCAGCAATACTCCATTGCTTCTGCAGTGTCAGACTCCAGCCACCTAGTGGGACCACTTGCTAGCGACTCCTGTCCTCCAAATCCAGGTGTTCTGATATTGAATCATCTGCCTCCATGGGTCTCTCTAGGCCTAGCTTGAACTCAGGGCTTAGGCACTGACTCTGAGCTTTTATTTCCCTCAAGGCTGGCACTCTATCCCTTGAGCCACAGCTCCACTTCTGGCTTTTTGAAGAAGTGGAAATAAGAGTCTCTCAGACTTTCCTGTCTTATCTGGCTTCGAACCAAGATCTTTAGCTGTCATCCTCCTAAGAAGTTAGGATTACAGGTCTGAGCCACAGCAACCAGCTACTACATTTATCTGTTTGTTTGACCAATATTTACAAAGGACCCACTAGGGGCTGGGCAGCATTCTGGAGAGAGGCGATCCATGGCAAGTGTTTCATGCATTCATTCAAGCTCAGCTCCAGCAACACCTACCGCATCTCAAACTCAGCCCAGGCTAGACTTTGCTAAGGGCAAGGAGTTTGGTGAAACTGTTCTAACTTCCTATATATTAAGAGCCTCAGAGAAAGAGTCTCCCACCCAGTCCCCTCTAATTGTAGCCTTAGTGGCCTCCTCCTCCTCCTCCCCCACCCCTCCTCCGCTTTGCTGGGTGAATCAAAGGGCTACCATGGCCCCTAAGCTCAGAGGCTCCACTGCCTTGACTGTCTCCACCAGGCAGAGCTCCCCACGCGGTCTCTGGCTCCAGGACCAGCTGGGCCCAGAACAGGAAGCAGCCATTGAAGGTAGGGACAGCACAGCAAGCCACAGCAAGCCCTGTCAGAGGCCTTCAAGGACCTTGGGCAAGTTCCTGGGCCTGTTTCCCTTGGAGCAGTGCTTTTCAGACCTTCTCTAGGTGTGGTCCTGATGGGTGGCACAGTTAAGAGCAGTAGGTAGGAAGCTGCTAAACCAGAGTCTTTCTGCCCGGAAGTGAAGGGCACAGACTCTGAACCAGGACTGCTGTGGCTTGACTCCTGCTCCTGCCCCTCACGGGCTAGTGAGCTGGTAGGTTCTATGTCTAAATGTGTAAAAATGGGCTGGCACCAGGAAGGGCTGTGGGAAGGATTAAGTAACACAGGCAAGGCACTCAGGCAACCCTGAATTGTTGGCTGACACCTGTGTTGCTCATCTGCAGTAAGTTAGTGTGTTTGCTTTTTCACTCCTGATGGTAACTTCCCATTGCTAAGTTACTCTTCCCTTCTTTCTTTCTTTCTTTTTTTTTTGGTTGATCGTGGGGCTTGAATTCTGGGCCTGCGCACTGTCCCTGTGCTCTTCAGCTCAAGACGAGCACTCTACTGCTTGAGCCACAGCACCACTTCCGGTTTTCTGGTGGTTTATTGGAGATAAGAGTCTTATGGACTTTCCTGCCCGGGCTGGCTTTGAACCGCGATCCTCAGATCTCAGCCTCCTGAGTAGCTAGGATTATAGGCGTGAGCCACCGGTGCCCAGCTTCCCTTCTTTGTTTTCAACATAGATCTGTGTGGATTTGTTTAATAAAACTTTGTGTTATCATCAGCATCATACAAGGTTTGTTTTGGAAGTTGGCGTTTAGGAACCAAGATCTGGGGCTGGGTGTGCTCATAGCTACAGGGGTGACCCTGCCATCTCCGCCTTTTCAGGGGACAAATCTGGGTTTTCATCCATTTAAAAATTTCATCCAGGGGCTGGGAAGGTGGCTCAGTGATAGAACGCTTGCCTTGCATGCGTGAAGCCCTGGGTTCAATTCTTCAGCATCACATAAGCAGACAAAGCCAGAAATAGAGCTGTGGCTCAAGTGGTAGAGCGCTAGTCTTGAGCTGAAGAGCTGAGAGACAACGCCCAGGCCCAGAGTTCAGGCCCTACGACTGACAAAAAAATAAAATAAAAAATTTCATCCAAGCACTAGTGGCTCATGCCTATAATCCTAGCTACTCAAGAAGCTGAGATCTGAGGATCCTAGTTCAAAATGTCTGGAGAAACAAACCTGTGAGATTCTTATCCAGCAAAAGACTGGAACCAGGTTCAAGTGGTGGAACATCAGTCTTACGTGGATAAGAAAGCAAGGCCCCGAGTTCAAGTTCCAGTATCCACATAAAAATAAAGTTTCCAGGCAGATATGATACACAAAGGTAATCCCAGTCCTCGGGAAGTTGAGGCAGAAAGGATTAAAAGTTTGAGGCCAACCCAGACTACACAGCCAGACCTTATCGCAAAACAACAAATGTGAAGTTTCCCTCTATCCATTGTAGGATGCTTCCAGAACTGGAGACAAGTGTTCACTGGCTAGAACACAGAGAGGCATCAGTGGTCCTGGGAAAGGATCTGGGCACCGCAGGCCAGCCTTGACATCTCAGGACAAGCCAAGTACTTTGCTGGTTTTGCCCACAAGTCTAGGCAGCCTCAGGAAGACCACGTCCCGAGCCTGCCTCCACCAGTGACAATGGTCATGCCACACTGTGCTTGAAGTCTTCAGTGAAGCCAGCACTGGTGGCTCACATCTATAGTCCTAGCTACTGAGGAGACTGAGATCTGAGGATCCTGGTTCAAAAGCTAGCCCAGGCAGGAACATCCTAGAGACTCTTACCTCCAATTAACTAACCAAGAGCCAGTCAGAAGGGGAGCTGTGGCTCAAGTGATAAAGGGCTAGCCCTTGAGCAAAACAAAACCAAACAAAACTAAACAAACCCTCAAGGACAGCACCCAGGCCCTGAGTTCAAGCCCCAGGACTGGTAGCAACAACACAAAACCACTCAGTTGCTTGTGGGGCCTTTGCACAACCTTGTGGTTTTACATCCCTGCTGCCTGCTGTGCCTGCGTCACCCGCTCCGCTGCTTTACTAACTGCTTCCCTTTGAGGCCTTGGTCCTTGTGTCTCCTCCTCCAGGGAGCCTTCCTCCTGGGCCCCATATTCATCGGTCACTCCCTGGTTGCTTGTGACTACCACCTTTCTTAAGCCTCTGATATGCAGGTCAGTAACCTGGTAAAAGCAGAGATGCCTGACATTGCGATTCTGGCTTCCCTGAAGGCCTTTGCTTTGTGACTTTGGGCAAGTCGCTGCACATCTCTGAGCTTGTCTCTTTCATCTATGAGAAAAGCATCTTCATAAGATACTTGGCTTGGTTTTCCCTTCTGGCTTCTCTGTTCCTAACTTGCTGTGTGGCCTGGGGCAAAGCCTGGTCACTGGACTCAGCCTTGGTTTTTCTCTTCTGTAAAATGGGTCTGCCCACCAAAAAACACCTTAAACAACAAAGCCTCCCTGGAAAGGTGTCATGGGAGGGAAGCCTACCACTGTCCCAAGGGTGGGCTGCTTACGTCCCAGCCACTGTGTCCCCTCGGCTCTCAGGTGACAGAACATGTCTTGTGAAGGCAGCTCTGTTTTAAATCAATACTTAAGAAAGCCAGCCCTCCTCCCCAGCACCCCACAAGGGCACCCTTGGACCCCACCACATGTCCAAGACTGAAAGCCAAAATCAGTTCGAACCATCTGCAACTTTATTCCAGAGCAGAAATAAGTCATTTTCTAACAATAAATATAAAAAAAATAATAATAAATTAAGGTTCCAAAAAAAAAAATCCCAACAAAACCAGTCATTAACACTGACAAAGTAGTGAACAGTCATCTGGATGGGGGAGAGGGGCGGGCTGGTGGCGCTTCCTGCAGCCACGGCCCCCACCCAGCCCAGGAATGTCTGACACAGGGCCTGCTCTGCTCCCCGGCTCTGGTGGGGCCCTGCCACTCACTCATTCTCTCCACAAAGTACAAAATATATATTTTAAAAAAACCTCAACACAACCAAGCGTTCTAAGAGGGCCCAGGAGAACAAGACATCAGCCCATTAGAGCCGAGAGCTGGGGCTGGGGGGCGTGAAGAAGGCACTAGTAAAGGGGAAGGGAGGGGCACAGCACCACTGTGAATCTCACCCAACCAAGTTCATGATCTGCCCTCTGAGAGCAAGACATGGGGCTTGAGGTACCCTATACACGTGACCTTGGGCTGACCCCCAGCTCCTATTTGGATTCGTGGGGCAGGAGGCCATTTTGGAGATGTCCCATGCAGCAGGGCATGCTGGGAAGGCGACATGTGTCCGCTAAGTGCTCGGCTGGGTCCCTTGCAGAGGAAGAGTCCCTGGCCTGGCATCCCCAAGAGTCTCCTCAGTTCATTTCAGGGTGTTGTCCAAGGCTCCCCAGCAAAGGCCTGGGGGTGGCGTCAGTAAGGAACGGTTGGAAATAAATAAGGTCTCTGTGGCCCAGCCCAGACCTGGTAAGGAGGCCTCTTTGTTTCTTCAAGTATTCTTGGCCAGGAGGGGGTGGGGGGCACGAGGCTATGTCGGGGTTCAGATGGGGATCCCCACGGTGTTCACCTGGTCCTTGAGTCCCAACAGGCTATAGGCAATGCGCTTCTGATGACCAGGCAGCCGTACCCCAATTCTCTTGATGTCACTGAGGGTAGGGAGAGACAGAGAGTTAGGGCCAGAGCAGGGATAGGGACTGGGCCGGAGGGGGCTTGGGGGCCTGGGCAGCTGTGGGAGGAAGGAGGAGCTGGGCAGGAAAGGGGATCAGAAGGGAGCCTTGTGGAGTAAGAGAGCTCTAGTTAGGGAGGCCAGTGAGATTTCACATCCTAGATAAGACTTCATTCCCTAAACATGCCCAGATGGCCCACCACTGACCAGGTTAGGAAAATAATAAAAACACCCATTCCAAGCTTGCTCTCTCTCTCCAGTACTGGGGCTTGAATTGAGTGTCTCATACTCTCATTTGGGTTTTTTTGCTCAAGGCTGGCACTCTACCACTTGAGCCACAACACCATGTCTGGGTTTTTCTATGATTAATTGGAGATAAAGAGTCTGACAGACTTTCCTGCCCAGCCTGTTCTTCAAACCTCGATCCTCAGATCTCAGGCTCCTGAGTAACTAGGATGACAGGCGTGAGCCACTGGCCAGGTCACCTGAAGGTGGCTTTTGCATGGAGGTTTTATTATTGCAAGGAAACCTCTATTCTCTCACCTATAAGAGGGAGTAACAGGAGGAAAGAGCCCAGAAACTGGTGTTAGACAAGGCCCAGGAGCCCACAGCCTCCTCGTCTACCCCACAAGGTACAGGCCACCCCTGCTACTTCTCCATCTCATCCCCTTCAGACCTCCCAAAAACCTGCCAGCAACCACGACCATATTTACTGCTAACTTTGGGAGTTTTCTCTTCCATTCCTCACCCACCAGCCCCAACCCATGAAAACACCCAGGTTTTTATGGGCCGCCTCTTGGCTGTAAATGACATTAATTATATGGTATGAGCTCTATTTGCAATTCCCGAGACATGACTTTCCCACAGGCTCCGGGAACCCTGGGGAAGAGCTGAGCGCTCAACAGGGAGGGGCAGATTCAGGTGAGGCCTTGCTCCCTTGGCAACAGGAAAACCAGAAGTTAGCTTTGGAAAGAACTTCCTATCCAGTCACCCCAGGATATCTGCAGCCTATAGAGCTGCATGCAGGGGTCACAATGTGAAGCTTGGATACGCACTTGGGGGCCAGGAGAAGGGAGGAATTTGGTGGATCCTGTGCACAAAGGGCTACTGTGGGCAAGGAGAGGGCCAGAGACGCTCACTGCGTAAGAACCTCCGGGGTTGGCCAGGCACTGGTGGCTCACACCTATAATCCTAGCTACTAAAGAGAATGAGATTTCACCAGGCACCGGTGGCTCACTTCTATAATCCTAGCTACTCAGTAGGCTGTGATCTGAGGATGGTGGTTCGAAGCCAGCCAAGGCAGGAAAGTCCATGAGATTCTTAGCTCCAATTAACTACGGATAGGGTCCAGACCCTGAGTTCAAGCACTAGTTCCAGCATTGAAAAAAAAAAAGATGGGGGGCAGGGGAGGCTTTGATGGGATTCTCTTGAGCAGCCTGCCCCTGCTCCGTCTCTTTCAATGCAAAAGCACCCCAAACCTCCCCTCCTTTCCTGAGCACGAACAAGCAGCATACTAGGATGAGAGTCACAGAGTGGCCCATGGCTGTGACCTACTGCACAGCCTGAACCTGCTCCTGCCTCAGTTTCCCCCTCAGGGATGCAGGGCACCCATCCTATTAACCCTTGTAGAAGAGCAAAGAGATGTAGGACTGAGGCCACTTCTGACTGTCTGGTCTTTCCCTTGAGTACACATGATGTGTACTGGCAATGGAAAATTCAAGGACACACATTCAACGAACAGGTGCTGTGCACTGGCTCCCAGTAAGAAAGCCAGAGATGCTTGAGTCAGACCCTTCATTCAGTCGGCAAGCATTCCTTCTGGGATGGTGTGCAGGACTTGAAGAGCCACCAGCCTGTGCCCCTGCCTCAGCCCACACGATGCTGCATGCTGGGTAGTTCTGACATTGGACAGAGTCTATGTTATGGAGCTGGCTGCTTATCTGGGTGCAACACCCATCCATTCCATCAGCTCCTCGCCAAACATTCAGAACCACTAGTCTAGTTAGGACACCACCTAAGCCCAGAAAAGCATGGAAACACTCAAGTAGGCAGAAATGCTGTCCTTGCAACCACAGAGGAGCCAGCACCCAGTCTCACGGGAAGAGATCAAAGAATTGGGGTCCACAGTGTGTGCAGACAACACAGATTTCAGGTAGGTTTAAAAGTGCTTTGAGCAGGGCGCGATGCCATGGTGGCTCACACCTGCCATCCTAGCTACTCAGGAGTCTGAGACCTGAGGATCGCAGTTCCAAGTCAACCCAGACAGAAAAGTCACTGAGACTCTTTTTTTTTGGAGGGGGGGGGGTAACGGTCGTGGGGCCTGAACTCTGGGCCTGGGCACTGTCTCTCAGCTATTCAGCTCAAGGCTAGCGCTCTACCACTTGAGCCACAGCGCCACTTCCGGCTTTTTTCTTTTTGCTTATGTGGTGCTGAGGAATCGAACCCAGGGCCTCATGCATGCAAGGCAAGTGCTCTACCACTGAGCCACCTTCCCAGCCCCATCACTGAGACTCTTATCTCCAATTAACCACCAAATAAAAAAAAAAAAAAAAAGTCAGAAGAAGAGCTATGGCTCAAATGGTAAAGTGCCAGCTGAGTAAAAAAGCTAAGAGACAGTTCCCAGGACCTGAATTCAAGCGCTAATATCAGCTCTCTGCCAAAAAAAAATTGCCTTGAGATCCCATTTACTAGGAATGAGTGAGAGGAAGGGGGAGGAGGAGGGAGCGATGAATGACTTCCTGGCTTTATCCAGCCATGTTCAAAACAAACCCTGCATGCACAGCCAGCCTCCATCCACCCAAGAGCCAGGCCCTGGGTCCCTGGACCCTACTCGTGGGAAAGGAATTGGCAAGGAGCACCCCGGGCTATTTTGGGATGCTTCTAAGAACATGTGTTTCCTGTAAGCACTCTTCCTTGCCCTCAGCTCTAGTCACCAGAAGAGAAACTGCACTGTCCTGAGGGGGAGGGAGGGCGGGCCTGGAGGGGCCCAGGAGGCTGGCCTAGCTTCCCAAGGAAACAGGAGGGGAGAGGAGAGGAGGTCTATGGACCATGGAAAAGATGAGAGGGACTCAGACTAAGGCCCTAGTGTGTGCTGGACAGGTCATCTGCACTGCACTAATCCAAGCCCCACCATGGGAGCAGGACCTCCTAGGAAGTGGCACGTGTAACCCTTGATCCCAGGTCTGTGCCCTAAGATGCCCTGGGACCCATCTCTCCTCTCTCTGTCTCCTCTGGCTAGCTGTCCCTGTGTGATTCCCCATCACTGGCCATCCCCTGGGGCAGCCTGTGGTTCTGGCCAGCAGATTGAAAGGGGTTTGCTGAGAGGCGCTGGAACGGACTCAGGCACAGACCCAAATCCCAGAACCTCTGTGACCCAGAACTTAGGGAGGTCCAAGTCGACCCTCCACGTGGTTCCCAAAACCTCCCCACTCCGGGCCCATTCCAGACGTGACCTGAGACCCTGTCCAAGCGGCGCTGTGGGGACACATGGCTATTTTTAGTGACACAAAGGGCTAAGAAGATGATGTCTTTTCCCTCCGGGGATGAGAGGGGGCGTCTTTGCCAAGGCTGCACTGGGAAAGGGCCACAGTGCTGGCGCGATGGAGGGAGAAGAGCGCTGAGGAGAGGCTGCGGGGCAAGCCACAGGGCTGGGCCAACCCAGGGAGGACAAGTGCCAGGAGAGGCTGCCCCCTGGCTCCTGGGAATCAGAAGAGAAGCTGCCCAGAGCTGGCCATAGGACCTCAGGCAGTGGACTCTGACTGGAACCTCCCAGGCTGCCCCTGGTGGCTGTGGGGTCCTGGTTAAGTCACTAGCCCTCACCTTTTCCAGAGGGGCTACTCCCAGGCCCTCTCTACCACTCCAGCACAGAGCTAGAGCATAGTCAGCCTCCATATATGGCCACCACGTTGTTACGTTTACTCTTTTTCTCTCTGGAGACACAGTCAGAAAGGGGAAGGAGTCCAGAGGTACAGGCTGCTGGCCTATGTCTGCCCTGACTGTAGAGCTCTACTGAAAGATGGACTAAGTGCAAGGTGAGGAACAGATGCGGAACTGGGGGGTGGAGGATGCAGGGGTGGACCCCAGGCTACTCACTCATTGGTCATCTGCACCACCTTCTCGATGGCTGTGTAGCCAGCTGTCATGAAATGCTCTGTGTACTGTTGCATCTTAATGGATTCCAGCCACTCGGACACGGTGCGGAAGGGCACTCCCTCTGAGCCACTGGTACTGGGCAGCCGGATGGACACCCTGGAACAGAGACAACCAGCCCTCAGGTGAGGGGCTGCAGCGCCCAGCCCACCTGGGCCCCAATCCTGCTGCTCCCCTAATGTGGGTACATTGAGGAAGCCCAGTCATCAGCGGGGCTCCACGAGATGCCTGGCTTGTCAGATACACTCACTGTTGACCCCGGCTGTTCTCCGCATTATCAAGGCCACCTCCAGGTACACCAAATCATAAAACCCCGTTACCAGCACAGATTCGAGACACTAATCAAGACCCAGCCCAGCTATGGGCCAGCCAGGAGATACTTAATCACCCAGTGTCTTGGTTTCTTTATCTACAGAAAGGGAATAATTAAGCTGGGCGTGGTGGCTCATGCCTATAATCCTAGCTGCTCAGGAGGCCAAGATCAGAAGAATTTCAGCTAAGAATAGACTGGGTAACAAAAGCTCGCAAGACCCCTATCTCCACAAATAAGCAAGGCATGATGGTTCTTGCCTACAATTCCAGACGAAAGAATTGAGGTCTCAGGCCAGCCCCAGGCAAAACAAAACCACGAGACACTATCTGAAAAAAAATACATAACTAAACCAAAAAGGGGCTGGATAGGTGGCTCAAGTGATAAAATGAATGTCTTCCTAGCAAGAGGGAGGCCCTGTTTCAACCCCAGCACCAAAACAAAGAAAGAGAAAGGAGTCTGTCC
This sequence comes from Dipodomys merriami, assembly GCF_024711535.1. NCBI lineage: Eukaryota > Metazoa > Chordata > Mammalia > Rodentia > Heteromyidae > Dipodomys > Dipodomys merriami. The sequence goes on along the minus strand of NW_027206195.1, from coordinate 154,915 downwards.
TGGTGGGTATGCAAATGAGCCAGTTGATATGCAAATGAGCTAGAAGTGCCCAAGGAACATTGAGTCTACACGGGATCTCTCCGGGTCCAAGCAAAGCCCGTGTTTCAAGGCTCTGGCCACCCCACTTTCTCATCTATTCACCTTGCTCAGGTGGCTTTGGAGTCCACAGCAGGAAATAGGAGGATCACCACAGGCACAGGGCATGGGACTCACCGGGGGTCGAAGTCAGCCAGAGTCTTGAGGGAGTCGGGCGCCCGGATGAGCTTGTCAAGGATGCTGACGATGTCGGCAAACTTGGGGCGGCGGGCACGCTCCTGCTGCCAGCACTGCATCATGAGCTGGTAGATGGCAGAGGGACAGTCCATGGGTGTGGGGAGCCGGAAGCCATCATTGATGGCCTTCATCACCTGGGGAGGGGAGGGACACAAATGTCAGGGAAACCTTGGCAGAAGCCACAGAGAACTGGTGCACAGACCCCCGGGGAGCCTCGGTGCAGAGATGGGAAGGCGTGGGGAGCCCCGGAAACAGAACAAGCCTCTTTTCTTAAAAGTCTGACACGGACCGGGTACCAGTGGCTCATGCCTATAACACTAGCTTCTTGAGAGGCTGAGATCTGAGGGTCACAGTTTGAAGTCAGCCTGTGCAGAAAAGTCCATGACACTCTTATCTCCAATTAAGCACCAGAAAAGCTGGAAGCAGAGCAGTGGCTCAAGTGGTAGAGCCTAGCACTTAGCCTTGAGCAAAAAAAGCTCAAGGACAACACTCAGGCCCTGAGCTCAAGCTCCAGGATCGGCAGAAAAAGAGAGAAGAAAAAAGTTCTGACACAGGACTTCAGAGCTGCCCATGGGCCCAATGCTGAGGGGCTGTCTCCCTGGTTCCTCTGCTCCCCAGAGCTCCCTGGGCTGTCCTACCATGCCCCTCAACCCAGCCTCCTTCTGGTCTCTGGATGCCTCTTGGCTGGGGCTCTCTTTCCCTGCCTTCTCTTTACCCCTCTGCTTTATCATATCCTGGGTCTTAGCAGGGACAAGACATCCTCTGGGCAGCCTCCTGGGGCTCCAGGCTGGGTGAGGCACGAGGTGTGCGCGTGCACGCGCATGCACACACACACATATGTGCATGCACACGCATGCACTCAGGCATTCCCCTACTAAAGGAATCCAAGAGTAACCTCTGCCTGATAAAGGTCAGCCCCCAAGTTCTTCTGCTGGGACCCCAGGCCTGGTCATGAGGATGGGGGTTAAGTTTAGGTCCCTCTGATTGAGGGGACGTACCTCGTGGTTCGACAGCTCCCAGTAGGGCCGTTCACCATAGGTCATCACCTCCCACATGACAATGCCGAAACTCCACACATCACTAGCTGAGGTGAACTTGCGGTAGGAAATGGCCTCTGGGGCTGTCCAGCGGATCGGGATCTTGCCGCCCTGTAGGGGACCCAGGTTCAGTTTCCACTGTCCCCTCTGGCCAGCCCCCCACTACCACCACAGTGGCAGCCGGGCCTTGGCCCCTCTGAGGTTCCTCCCCGCCTCCCCCAGGCCCCCAGTCTCCATGCCCAGCAGGAACAACCCTCCCCCAACTCACACTGGTGGTGTAGGTGGCCTCAGGGTCATCCTCCAGCACTCGAGACAGGCCGAAGTCTGACACCTTGCATACCAGGTTGCTGTTGACCAGGATGTTGCGTGCGGCCAGGTCACGGTGGACATAGTTCATATTGGCCAGGTACTTCATGCCGGACGCGATGCCCCGCAGCATGCCCACCAGCTGCAGCACACTGAAGTAGCCATCCTTCTCCTGCAGAGCACAGACCCTCAGCTCTAGCCGGCCCCAGGCAGCCCAGGTTGCCATCCTCTCCACCACTGCCTGCATCCTTACCCGGAGGAACTTGTCCAGGGCCCCGTTCTCCATGTATTCTGTGATGATCATCATGGGCTTGTCTGTAGGGCGGGGGCAGAGGTGAGAGGTGGGCGGAGCGATGGTCGACCACCCTTCCCTTACTCATCTGTCAATCATGGGATCACCCAAGCGTCTTTCAGGACTCACATTTGGAGATCACGCCCTCCAGGCGGATGATGTTGTGGTGGCTAAACTGGCCCATGATGCTGGCTTCGCTCAGGAAGTCTATCCGTTGCTTCTCTGTGTAGCCTGCTTTCAGTGTCTTGATGGCCACTGGCACCTCCTTCTTCCCTGAGGATGCCTTCAGTGTTCCCTTGTACACCTCCCCAAACTCTCCTGCAGGCAGGCAAGGTGGAAGGATTGCCCTAGTGAGCCCAGGCTTCTAGTGGGCCCCCACCTGGACCACCTATCATCAGCCTTCTGCTGCACCACAGGTACGCCAGCCTCACCTGCTCCGATCACCTTCTGCTGGGTGACACAGGACGGGTGGATCTCGGTGGTGAACTTGAGCACAGCCTGGTTGGGGTCTTCATAGGTATGGGGATCCACATAGGTCTTCAGGGGCTTCAGTTGCTCTGGGAGGAGGAAGGAGGGGTGGGGTCAACAAACAGCTTGGGAAAAGGCCCCAGGAGACACAGGCCAGGCTGTGGAGCAAGGACCTTCTGGCTTAGCTCCTCGGAGCTGCCCCATGGTGCCCCATCCAGAGCCCTGGCATGCCCTGGCTGCCCTCATTTCCACTGCTGAGCTGGGGGAGGTCCGTGGGAACAGCCCAAGGGATTGCCTCTCACCTGACTTGGAGAAGTAGACGTCCTCTGAGGACTGACGAGTTCGCAGCTTCCTCCTCCTGAAAGGACCACGTGGGCACAAACACGGGGAGGTCAGCACAGACCAGGCCCGTGCACATGCATGCACACGCGTGTGCACACACACATTCCAATCCCCACTCTTTGTACGCTCTGGCCAGGGGAGCCGACTGAGCCTGGTTCTGAGAGGACTGTGATCCAGTACTCTCTGCTTAGCCTCTGTCTATCAGCAGAGGGTGTGGGGAAGGCAGCGGAAGTGAGCAAGCCAGGACTCACGCTTGGAGATCTACGCCCCATAATAGCCCCTTAAGTAGCCATAATGAGGGCTTTCGTCATTAGAGCTTCCCATGTGGTGTCCAGAGCAAGTGTGGACACACAGTTAATAACAAACACAGAAACGATGGCCACTGCCTCCGGAACCCCCATACATCGCAGCTCTACCTAACTGCCATCGGGACATCACACATCGCCCTGGAGGCAGGGATCTGATTGGATCCAATTGGACCGATGTGGTCCCTTTTTCAGATCAGGAAACGGCCCTGCCCTGCGGGGTCCTACTTAAGCCCTGGGGGAGCCCAGGTGTGGCTCTGACTAACCTGCGGTGGATGAAAAAGCCGACTCCTGCCAGTACCAGAAGCAAGACGATGCCCACAGCCAAACCACCGATCAGCGCCATGTTGCCAGATCCTTCCATGGCTGCTAGAAAAGAGCAGCTGATGATAAGGAGCCCTACCCCACCCCCAAATCACAGCAACATCCCCTGCTTAACCTAGAACCCTCTTAAGGGACCTGGGCATCTACAGGATGCTGGAGTGCTTTTAGTGAGTCTGAGGAGATTTATTCCCATATCCCTGAAGGTCTCACACAGGTACCCCAGGTATGAGGGACCCTGGCTCTGTGATGCATGATTTGAACTCAGGTCAGCCAATGCTGCCAGAGCCCACAGCCTCCCTTCCTCTTACAACCTTGACCCTCCCTCCACTTCCTGGCTGACCAAGGAAATGGAAATATCTAATTAATAAATTTGTGAACTCCTTCCCTGGGTGTCCCAGGGCTTCGTTTCAGGGCCAGGGTCTGGCCCAGGTTCCAATCCCCCAACTCACACAGCGTCTGGAACTCATGCACCTTGCTGCCGGCCCCCTGGCCCTCCTGTGTCAGAGCCTGCACCTGGACCAGGTAGACGGTGTCGGGCGCCAGGTCCTCCAGAGTCACGGAGAAGCCCTCGGTGCGCCGCACATTGTAGCTGTTGGCGTCTCCCTGTGGGTGGCATGGGCAGAGGAGCCGTGAAGGCAGGGCAGGGGCCTCAGCTAAGCCTCCCCACCCCAAAAAAGCCCAGCCTGCAGGTGGCTCCCCAGCATTAGCTCACTGGATGCCCTTCTTACAAAAGAAGAAACTGAGGCCCTGAGAGGTCAAATGACTCACTCGAGATCAGATCGCAGCAAATGTCCAACTCAAGACTCAGCCCAGGGGCTTCTGGTCCCAATGACCCCGCCCTACCCCTGCATCTCAGGATGCACAACTCTTCTTGTACAGATCCCCAAGGCCCTGCCCTGGCAGACCCCACACTCATTTCCCCAGGTGGCCAACACCCCCGTGACCCACCAGGGCCAGCACTGACACCCCATGAGTTACCTTCTTGCGGTAGGTCACCTCATACTTCCACACCCGACTCTGCTGGGGTGCAGGGATTGTCCAGGTGACACTCAGCGAGGTGGTACTGCGGCCCTCCAGCCTTACTTTGGGGGGCTCTGGGTAGGATAGAGGGGAGAGGAAGAGTGTAAGGAGCCGGAGAGCCAGGTAGGGGACACAGGGGAGGAGAATGAAAAGGCTTTTCAGATCATGCCCTGGGTCCTGAACATCTTGGCTCCTGAGGCCGAGCCCCAGTCCCCAGCACAGGGACCAGCTGTAAACATTCACTAGCACGGATAATAAGACCAAAGCAACAGCTGACACGCACTGCGCCCTTCCAGACAGGCTCTGCTCTATGAGTCTTAACTTCAATGCTCGACCTAGCCCTCAACAGCCCTGGAATAATAATCCAGGGCCACCCAGAGAGGAACCCGGAACTTGCCCATAGTGGTAGCACTCAGAAGTGGCTCCAGAGCTGTCTATGTATCTATGTGTTTTGGGGTAGGGTCTCATGTTTTTGCACCTCAATTTATCTCTATCTCCCATGTACCACCCATCACACCTGGCTTACTTTTTGCCTGGGCTGGCTGGCCTCAAACTACAACGCTCCCGATCGCAGCCTCCTCAGTGGCTCTGCCACCCATCCTGGGCCTCACCTGTCTGGTTGATGCTGACGCTGGCAGTGCGGAAGCTACGGCTGGTCACCAGGCCCGAGACCCCATTTCGGGCCTCGACGGCAAAAGTGTAGTTCATGTGCGGCTCCAGGTCACTGACTGTCACGCTGGTGCGGGTCAGGGCATGGGGAGGCTCCGAGTAGCGCACGCTGGCCTCGCAGGGCCCACAATCCCCAGACTCCGGCCAGCACTGCTCGCAGGTGACCCGGTACACGATGTCCTCACGGCCCCCGCTGTCCTGGGGAGGTGTCCAGCGCAGCTCCACTTTGGCACCCATGCCCACGGCTGTGAGGTAGTGCGGCGCGGAGGGTGGGCCTAGAAGAGGGCAGAAGACAAGCATGGACTCCCCGGTCACAACCTCGCTGGCCTGCCCCCCGCCCCCCGGGCCTGGCCCTCAGCGAGACTCACGCGTGCAGGGCATGGACAGCGGGTCCTCCAGTGCCCGGAAGTAGCCTTCTTCACAGTCGCAGAAGGTGGCACCCTCTAGGGATGGCAGTGTGTGCTCGGGGCACACCTGGCATGAGCTCTCAGACGCCTCAGACTTGAAGAATCCTGGAGAACAGGCTGCCAGACACAAGGACATGGGGCACAAGGTCAATTCAACTTGTTCTCTCTCAGCTGGGTGTCAGTGGCTCACTCCTAGCTCCTCAGGAGGTTGAGATCTGAGGATCACACTTTGAGGCCAGCCAGGGCAGGCAGAAAAGTCTGTGAGATTCTCATCTACAATCAACCACACCGAAAGGCTGGAAGGGCAGGTATAGCTCAAGTGGTAGAGCGCCAACCTTGAGTGAAAATGCTAATGCCCAGAGTTCAAGCCCCAGATTTGGCATTAAAAGAAAAAAAATCTGTCCCCTCCTCAGGGGCAATCTCTGCCCCCCCTTTCTGTGACACCCCAAGGTGACTGACTCCATCTCTACATACCTGGTGTCTCACCTAGCCAAGGAAAAACACACATAGCCAGTGGCCAGCACACACTGGGCATGGAAGAGGCCCCCCTCCCCCCACCGTGTCCACTCCAAACCTGGGCCTCACTCCCCCAGCCTCACACAGGGAGCCTACACCCCTGAGTGTGCCATTCAAGGTCCAGCCCTCTCCTTTCAGCTTCCTAAGAATCTTATCGCCCGGGCCAGCTCAGCGTCTGAGTGACTGCGCAGCTTGTTTGCCTGGCTTATCACCTTTGATCTGTGCACACCAGGGTAGTGACCGAATCTGCCCGGCTACTGCTGTTTGTTGATTGACCATCAGCACCAACTAACTGATCAGCCAGCCTTCCCAGTGTGGGATGTTCCTCCTGCCCCCAGCAGGGGTTCCTTTAGCCCCAGACCTGACTGGCTTCCTGTTCTGGGGCTGGTCCACCAGGAAGCAGGAAAGGCCAACCTCCCCCCCCTCCCCATTTTCTCTAGACCTGTTTCCACCACCCACAGGACAGCAGGAAGTGGCTCTCCTTCCCGGGGTCTAGCCTAGCCCAGCTGGCCAGGAGCGCAGGCACCTGACTCTGAGGATTTTTTCCTATCCTGCCCCCTGCCCCCAGCCCCTTCCTGGCTCCACAGACAGGAAACTGCTCAGACATAGGCCCGCTGTATCCAGAGCTAGGTAGCTGTGGAAACGGCCAGAGTAGGGACATGCCAGTGCCAGAATCCTCCCTTCTAAAGTCTACAACTACTCCCTCTGGTCTATTTGATTTGGTGTTCCCAGGGTTGCAACTCAGGGCTGAAAGCTCTTGCTTGGCTTGCTTGTTTGGCTGGTGCTCTACCACTTGAGCCATGCCTCCAGCCCTTTTTCCTGGTTATTTTGGAGATGGAGCCTTGCGGACTTTTCTGCCTAGGCTGCCTTTGAACTGTCATCCTCCAGATCTCAGTCTCCTATAACAAGGATTGCAGGTGCAGTATCCAGCTTTCTTTAGCTTACTCTGAGGAGAGTCCTTAGCTACCGCCAACCTCAGTGCCACATTTACCAGTGTTTGCTCTCTGAGCCTCTACTCTGCCTGGTCCCATGCCCAACACAGGTCCTAAGATGAAACCAAAGCCCCCGAACACAGGGAGCAATCCCTATTAAAGGAGCTGGGCGAAGAGGGTGGGAGAAGGGAAATGAACTTAAGACAGGAATTTGAGGAGTCACCACTGGGGCTTAGAAGCGGTGTAGGAGTTCAACAGGGCACAGATACTGAAAGACAGAGAGGTAAGGAAAATCATGGCCTACAGTAAGTGGGAGCCATCTGTGCGCATGGCAGTAGGGTGCAGGAGGGAGTGTGGCACTGGAGAAGGGTCTTGAATGCCCAGAAGTCTGGATTCTGTCCTGCAGGCCATGGGAACCAATGTAGGTCTAATGTTAGGGACAGTGACACAATTAGATCTGCACTGTCAGGAAAAACTCTTGGATAAAGGGGGCCTGAGATGTGAGGTGTCTGTCTCCTGACAGCCTTCCAGGGAAGCCCAAGTACCCGAGGACCCTGACAGAGCCAGGCCTGTTCACCCTGAGGCTGGAGCGCAGGCCAGGGAGCTCCTTTAAGTGAACAGAGGGAGGAGAGGAAGGCCATGAGGGGGACTAGCTTCAAAGACAGCCACTCTGTAAGGTGTTAGGCAATGAGTCAGGCAGCCTCTCTTCACCTTGTAGCCTCTCAAGGGGGTGTGCGTGTGTGCGTGCGCACCGCCCATCCTGCCTCAGCACAGGCCCTGAGACCTCAGACACAAGTGGACAGGAGGACCACTGAGCAGGACAGCAGAGGCCCAGGGTGAGCGCCTGATCTGGAGGGGATCCTGGAGTCCCAAGGACAATGAACACCAAGGAGAGCACTTACTGTGTGCAAGGCAGTCCTACTAAGTACTCTGCATCCATCCATCTCCCATCATGCACCAGTTCCACGTAGGAACTGCGCGCATTCACCCTATACTGCCAGTGAGATGGAGGCCCAGAGGGGCCAAACAACTGCTCCATGACGAGACACAAACAGGATGCCTGACATCGTCTCCCCTTTCCCACATCAATCTGCAGCAAAGAAATGTGGAGGTTCTGCAAGAGGACTGTGGAGAAATGAGTCCTGACCTGCTTCAGCAACCAGAACAATCTTACGACTCATTGCAGAGCTGCGGGAGGGGGAGGTGTCCCACATCAGATCTCTTCCAAGCAGGCATGTGTGCATCAGACTGGGAAACGTGTAGACTCCAGCCCAGGGGCCTGTGGGATTAGCTAAAGTGGTCTCCTGAAGCCTCAAATGTCTTTCAAGTCTCCTGGCGGATTTAAGAAATCCGCGTGCGTGTTTGCTTATCTGCTATAATACAAAAATAGCTCTCTCCTCGAGAATTTCAAGTGAAAATGACATTCTAAGGAAGCTGGGCCATGTTTATCCTGGGGTCCCCCTTCCCCCATCAGCTTGTCCACCGAGATGCCTGCACCCTGGACCAATGCTGGCTGAGTTGTTGAGGGAGTTTAAGGGTAGTAGGTTTGACCCCCAGAACCACAGGGGTACCCTCGCCACCCAGGCTCATTTCCAGGCAAGGCCTTAGCCACCTGCCAACCCCCATGGTGCCCCCATCCCCAGGTGGAACAGCTCCCATGCCCCTCAGCCATATGCCAGCAGGAAGTAGGGAAAGAGATGGGTTCCATTCTTGGGCTCCCAGAGCCTGGGGGTGGCCCGCGCACTGCCGGCAGGAAAGAGGGAATTTGGAGATTTCCGCAGCGGATGCACCAGATAATGCGGCATCAACCAGGCATGCGCTAGCCTGCCAAGAATGTGCTGCCTGTCCTCCAACTCCAGGGAGGCTGGGGGGCTCCCCCAGGTACTGCCAGAGCTTAAAGTGCTCACGGGGGCCCCAGAACCCTTATGGGGGACTCCAGCAACCCCCCAATCTGGTCAGATTTCCTGGCATGCTGGGCAAGCAAGTGGAGACAGGGGTTAAACCACAAACTCATCCATATACACAGAAAACCCACTTTCCCTTCACCACCAGCAAACTCCTATGCATCCTTCAATACCCAGCTTATTAAGTTCCTCTATGTAGTTCTTCCAAGCTTCCCAATTCCTGTCCCCCTTGTGCCCTACTAGGCATCACTTACTCAAGTTCATGTTTACCAAACAGAAGTGAGCGCAGCCTACATGTTTGGCACAATGTTGAGAGCTGGGACTCGATGGTGAGACAGATAAACACCTTTTCGGCTCCAGGGGAGCGCAGCCTGGCATGGCATTCACGCTTCATTTGAGAAGCTACAGGTGAGAAGCCTGCACGAGACAGTCCCTGGGGAGCAGCAATGGGTGGGATTTATCTGTGTACCATGGTCCAGCACAGAGTCTGGTAGGAAGCAGTTGCTCAGTTAATGTTGCCTGAACCAATGTGTGGAGAGATGAAGGAAGGCAGGCAGGAAGGCAGGAAGGAAGGAAGGAGTGAATGAATGACTGGGAGCCCCTGGAGACCATCCACTTGCACACCCACCTGGGTGGCACAGGCCTGGCTTTGGCACACCTGGGCCCCAGGTCTCTGGACTCAAGTTGCCTGGCAGGCCTGGGCCACTTCAGCAGAACTGGGGCATGGTGGCTGCACCTAGGGCTGTACCCCGGTTTTTCCAGTTCCCAATGCCCGCCCCTCAGGTGGCAGCGTGGGGTGTGACTCAGGGACAGACGCCCTCTGCTTGATGCAAGTCCAGTACCCGTGGGGCCCCCTCCCTGATGTCCCAGTCACCTCCTGGGCTGTGGGGTCAAGAGGTCACGGTGGCAATTCTGCAGGCCAGGCCCAGCAGGTGGCCACAGGCCCCATTTCAGCCCAAGATGCCTGGACTTTGTCTCCAAGCCCTGACAGGCAGCAAACCGGCAAGTTATCAAGGAAACAAATGAGGCCAGCTGATAACTTTAAGCCCAGTGATTTCTTGTCCCTCAGCAGGCTTGGGGTCCCCCCAGAAAGAGGAACTACACTCTCTCTCTCTCTCTCTCTCTCTCTCTCTCTCACACACACACACACACACACACACACACATTCTTCCACCAAGTCAGGGAGCACTTCCCGTCCCCCTCCGGCCCTGCTCCAGCCCCCCACACACACCCTTTCCCCCACCACCAGCCTTTATCTCCTGTTTGCTCTCCCTGCCTCTTTCCTTCCGTTCTGGGAACCCATTTACCTTCCGGTGGCAGTGGAGGGAGCTGAGGGTGGGGCAGGTGAGCCAAGGGGGTCACATCCACCACCTGAGCTGGGGGGAGGGAAGACACCTTGCCCGTGAGGGCCACAGAAAGAAGGCCTCTCAAGGGAGGGGGCCAGCCTGAACATCACAGCCAACTATGCACAGTATTACAATATTATTCCCCCCACCCAGGGAGGGCCTGGCAGAGCCCTGCCACAGACCAAGGCTACCTGCCTAAGGACTATTTTGGCCAAAGCCACCGCTACTCAGGGAAAAGGTTACCTGGCAGCTATGGACCCTAGGCTAGGCCTGGGCCACTCAGAGCTATGCTAAGAAGGGACAGGAGCTGGGCACTGTCATTTCCAGTGGAGAAGAATGAGACTCGGAGGGGACTTTCCATAGCCACACAGCCTCCAGGTGAGAGGACACAAAGCAGGAGTGACTGGCTGGGGGCTGGAGACTCCCACCTATAATCCTAGCCACTCAAGAAGCTGAGATCGGAGGAATGCAGTTCAAAGCCAGCTTGGACAGACAAATCCATGACACTCTGATCTCCAATTAACCAGTAACAAGCTGGGAGTGGAGCTTTGGTTCAAGCGATAAGAGTGTCAGCCTTGAATAGAAAGAGCCAAGTAAAAGTGTGAGATCTGGTGTTCAAGCCCCAGAACCGGCATACACATTAGCGACAGGATAGTGCCCTGATTTTTCAGCTGGTTTTCCTCTTAGTCTCAGTTTCCTTATCTGTAAGATGCGGTTCTGAAGAAGGAAAGAGATCTTGCATGTGAAATGCTGAGCAGGGTACCTGGAATGGGGTACCCCTAACAAACTGAAGGGGAGTCCAGAGGGGACATCTCCCCCAAAGGCAGGGACGGCCCAGGTGCTTGACTGACTGAGCCTCCCAGCCAAAGCCGCCAGCCACCTGCTCACCTGGCCAAGCGCTCTCCCTGGGCTGAGGCGCCAGCGGGGGCCCTGCCAGCTCAGCTGCCAGCCACAGGAAGCAGAGACAAAGCAGCCCCAGGGGAGGGGTGGCGGTCAGCCTGAGTGACTCCACTGTCCACTGAGCCGGGCCGGGAGTTTGGAAGCTGGCTCATTCCTGACATAGCTCTGGGAGTGCAGCTGGGCAGCGTGCCCACCTGGAGGCACCTGGGAGGTGCCTCCGGGCCTCCCTTCTGCAGCCCATTTAACTCTTTCCTGAGATCCTCTGGGCTTCCTGACTGTGGCCCCTGGGGATGATCTTGACCAGGTGCTGGGGGCCCTCTGGATGCCATGTCCCCTCCTCTCTGGGCTCTGCCGAGCATTAGCAATGAAGAATCTAGAGCTGTACACTAGAGAAAGGGGGAGCCACGCCTTCCTCCCTGGCCAGCAAGGGCCCTCTGATCACCCTGCTTCTGATGGATGCCCCTGCCCTCTGCTAGGACCCACCCCCTTGGGGCTGCCCCGGTCATGGGGCCAGGAGCTGAGTCAGGGATTCCAAAGGAACTGGTCACTTCCCGCTCAGTTTCCTGACCTGCCACAGCCTGGTGCAGCCAAGGTGCAAACCCTGATACAGCCACCCCCTGGCTGTGCAACTCCAGCCGAGCCTGTTTCAACCTTTCTAGGCCTCGCTTTCCTCATCTGTTCACTGTGCCTAACAAGAGTCTCTGCCCTCCTAGGAAGAACCTGCGCACCCAGCCAGGACATCCAGATAAAGCACCAGGAGAGAAAGCAAGTCACTGTGGCCATCCCCACCTCTGTCATGGCCAAGAGTTCCTGAGCAGCGTGGAGCAAGCCTGGGGATTCTCAGACAACAGCAGAGACCCAAAGAGGAAGGGCTGATGGGGCTACACACACACACACACACACACACACACACACACACACACACACACACACACACACACACACACACACATACACACACACACACACACACACACACACACACACACACACACACACACACACACACCACTTATCTCTTCGGGGCCTTCTCCACAGGGAGAAGGCTTCCAGTGGCCCTCCCCCCACCCTTGCATTCTTGTGGGAGGATGTCATGCTGGAGAGGCTGCCTGACAGACTGCTGCCCCCCACCCCCGCCCCGAAGCCATTGTCTGAGGTCACCTACACGTGGGCTGCCTGGGAAGGGGCTCACTCAGCAGAGGGGAACAGGGGGGCATGGGTAATGATAGGCAGGCCAGAGTAGAGACCACACCAGCATCCATCTCATGGCCAGAGAGGCTTAGAAGTCTTCTGGGTTGGCGGGGGGAGGGGGAGGGACGCACTCAAAGGCTGCATTAAGAAAAGTTCTGAGGATCTGCCTTGGGAAGGAACGAAGTGCGGACCAACAGAAAGGACTTTGGTAGCTGGACTGGTGACTCACATCTGTCATCTTAGCTACTCAGGAGGCTAAGATCTGGAGGATCATAGTTCAAAGCCAAGCCAGGCAGAAAAGTCTCTGCAATTACCAAAAACAACAACAAAAAAAAGCCAGCCTGGAGGAGTTGTTTAAGTGGTGGAGTGCCACCCAAGCAAACAAACCAAGGGAGCACGAGGCTCTGAGTTCAAACCCCAGGACAGGGGTCACGGCTGGAAATGGCACTGGAATCTGTAGGTAAAGGTGGATTTTATTCCATTTAACTCATAAGAAACTGGAGGCCAAAGATGAAGAATGACTTCCCCAGTGTCACTGGGCAGTGACAGGGGGGATCCCAGCCCCCAATTTCTCAACACCCACTTTTATCTCAGCCTAGAAGCTCCCAGCAGACAGGGGACAGGTCCCCGCATCCCTCAGAAGTCCTGCCCTCACAGACTCTAGGGGTCACCACTGCAGATGTACCAGGAGCCCTGAGCCCCCTCAGTGTCCTGCGCTATCTCAGGGGGAGCTCCAAATACCCAGGCCTCTTCCTCTCCCTTTCTGGGCCTCCATTTATCACCAATCAAGCCCCCAGTAGAGAGTATGGATGCAGTGGGGGTGAGTCTAACCTCAAACTCTGGATCCAATTCAATTAATCCTCTGTTTCACCAAGAGGAGTCTGAGGCCCAGAGAGATTTCTGTGGCTTGCCTGGGGTCACCCAGTGGGTGAACAAGGGGAATGAGTTGGTTCCCAGGACCAGATCACAGTTGTTGGCACAGAGCAGATACAGAGAAACTGTTTGTGGGATGAATTAAAAATAACAGCTCCACTTAAAAGTATTTATGTGTCAGGCACTGACCTAAACACTTTACGAGTGTGAAGTCATTTGATTATATCATAACCACCCTACAGACAGATACTAAGTACAACTCCTCTTTACAATGGGTGAAACCTAGGCACACACAGTTAAAGGAGATAGATGGCCTTAAGTTAACAGTTACACAGCTCAGTTAAATACAGGGCGGCTGGAATTGAACCCAGGCAGGCTTCTAGAGTCCTGGCCTCATCATCTCCCACTATACTGTTTCATTCATTCATTCATTCATTCACTCATTCATTCATTCTAAGGAAACTAATCCCCACAAAGTCCCTACAGACTTAACTATCAGATCCCACAACACACATCAGTGCTGCTGCTGGGGGGAGGGACTGAGGCTGAACTCAGGTTCACCAGCTCCCCCCACCTGAGCACCCCGAGAGCCACCACTCACCCTGGCAGGCATCCTCCACCTTCTCATAGCCCGCCTGGCACAGGCACTGCCCAATAGGTACCAGCCACTCGCCATCCACCGCGCAGTGCATGCGAGGCTCTTCACCCCCGGGGGGCACCACTGCATGGTCCACGCAGGTACCAGCCACAGTGGCCAGGGAGGGCGCATCAGAGCCTGCGATGGTCTCAGGGAAGCGGGCCAGGCTCTTCAGCAGCTCGGGGCATTTCTTGTAGTAGACACGGACAGAGAGCAGTGCCACGCAGGCGCCCAGGTCCTGGAAGGCCAGGTAGAAGCCCTTGCGGCTGAGAGGCCCCACGGAGCGCTCCTCCACGTTCAGCTTCACGTGGCGTGCCTCAAAGTCGCTGCTGACCGTGATCTCGTCGGGCGCAATGGTGTCGATCTTGGTGAACTGGCGCTTCTGGAAGTTGGTGCCGTAGTCCACGTCTGACTCGGCGTAGTAGAGGTTGAAGGTCTCCTTGCAGGAGCTGGCACCACCCGGGAAGCTGTTGCAATCGCGCACTGTGAACTTGAGCTCGATGAAGATGCGTTCGGCCTCCTCACGGTACACCCAGTTGGTGCGCAGCCAGTTGTCCTGGTCGCCGGCTACCACGTTGCACACCGAGTACATGTAGATGGGCACATCGTTCATGATATTCTGCATCAAGTCCCACTGTGCGGGGCAGGGGAGGGGGGAGAGGTTACTGTGGGTAGGTACCTGGGGGAAACTGAGGCCCAAGTGGCAGAGCAGGGCACCGGGAAGAAGATATGTCACAGTTTCCTCCATTCTACAAGGAAGGAAACTGAGGACCAGAGAGGGACAACTAGAAGCAGGTAAGCTTTCTGGACCTCTCTGCATATCACTATTCAAATGTGAGCCTGGCCTGGTGTCTGGGGTTCTATGTGACCTCCACCAGGTCCCTTGAGCTCTCTGAGCCTCAAGGTCCCCATCTTACAATGGAAGCAGATTTATCTCACAGGACTACAGGCGGGGGCTCAGAGACAGATGTCTCCAAAATACTAAGCACAGTGCCTAGAAGAGGTGACCACCATGGAAGGTAACCGGCATTGCATTCTTTTTTTTTTTTTTTTTGGTCAGTCGTGGGGCTTGAACTCCGGGCCTGGGCACTGTCCTTGAACTCTTTTTGCTCAAGGATAGTGCTCTACCACTTTGAGCCACAGCTCTACTTCCAGTTTTCTGGTGGCTCATTAGAGATGAGAGTCTCATGGACTTTCCTGCTTGGGCTGGCTTTGATGGGTGATCCCCAGATCTCAGCCTCCTGAGTAGCTAGGATTACAGGCACAAGCTGCCAGTGCCCGCTTGCATTCTTATATTATTGATCTTTCTGATCATGGTGTGCCATGTGCATCCATGTGTGTGAGTGGCAGGGGAAGAAGGCATGAAGTCAAAACAACCAATGAGCCTCTACCATCTGGGCTTTGGAACAGATCAATGGTCATTGTAAAACACCCCTCCACACACACACAGAATATAGCTCAGTCGTCAGGAAGGTCCACCCTGCCCATTTCCATGTTCCCTTTGGCACAGCACTTGGCACAGACAATGCCTACCCAGGCTCCAATAAAATATGCTGACTTCCTGCATCTGATTCGGATCTGCATCCCTCCTCTCCCACCCCCTGGGACCTCCCCGACACAGAGTAGGTGCTCAGAAAGTCTCGACTGAATCAATGAGCAAAACTAGAGGGGATACCTGCCAGGAGTGACATTGACTAAAACTCATGTTCCCACTCTGTGCTAGGACTGGCTGGGTCACATAAGCTGCCTCCCAGCTAGTCATTCTGGGATCTTAGAGGTCAGCTCAGAGCTCTGCTCAGAGCATACTCCAGGCCTCATTGGAGGCGGGGAGCAGTGACAGGCCCCCATCACACATCTCAAGCACACGAGGTCCAGGACTAAGTGAGCACTGTATGGGTGGGAGGACGGAGGCCCAGAGAGCAGTAGTATCTTCCCTAAGACCACACAACAGTCACATGCAATGTCAGGGGCAGGGCCAGCCTCCGGTCTAGGGGTGCCAGTCATGGCAGGGCAGCTGAGAGGGTGGTGCTAGCTGGAGATGAGGCACGTGGACGGCCCTAGGCCAGAAGGGGTAGCAGCAGTTGAGGGGCAGACAAAAAGGGATTCATTGCTTCTTGTCTCTCCTTCACTCCTTACTTCCTGGGCTGAGACCTCTCAGACAGGGGACCTTTGACCTCTTCCCCCCCCCCGCCCCGCCCAAGAAGCCCAAGGAGGGCTCCATAGGCCACCTTAGGGCATCCAAGGGCCCCCCCCCCACTGCTAGGGCCTCCCCAGCTCAGCCACCTCTAGGCCATTCCCCATCGTGCAGCTCCTGCCAGCCCTGGCCTGGGCTGCTGACTTCTGGCTGGAGGTAGAAAGCTGACCTTTTCGATCTAAGGCAGCCTCTATCCTCATTGGTCCCAGTCTCTCCAGGGGACCAGCTGCCCCAGACCCATGCCTTTCCCTGCCCCCAAGGCTTGCCTTACCCCTTTGCCATAGGGGTGCGTGAGCCAGCCGAGTTCTCCTTTTGCTGCAGCAAAATCCAATAGGACAACTGTGGAGAGACAGAGAGAGACAAGTGAGCCAAGAGGGTTGGTCTCCAGAAGGAAGGTCACCGCAGAGACGATGAGAGCCCCCGCCCTTGCCCCCAACAGCCTCAAGAGGCCTTGTCCTGAGAAAGGAGAAGATTCAGTTAAATCTATGCTGCAAGCTAGGCGCCAGTGGCTCTCGCCTATAATCCTAGCGACTTCAGAGGCTGAGATCTGAGGATTGCGGTTCAAAGCCAGCCCGGGCAGGAAAGACCGTGAGACTCTTATCTCCAATAAACCAATAGAAAACCAGAAGTGGTGCTGTGGCTCAAATGGTAGAGCACACGCCTTGAGCTGAAGAGATGAGGGACAGCGCCCAGGCCCAGAGTTCAAGCCCCATGACTGACAAAAACCAACAAAAACAACAACAACAACAAAAAAAAAACTATGCTACAGCCTGGCACTGGTGCTCATGCCTGTAATCCTAGCTGTTCAGGAGGCTGAGATTGGAGGATCACCACTCAAAGCCAATTATCTCCAAGTAACCACCAAAAAAAGCCACAAGTGGAGGCATGACTTGAGTGATAAGTCTTGAGCCAAGTGAGGGCATGAGGCCCTGAGTTCAAGCCACACAGCAGGCTGCGTCAGTACTGGGCCTCCTGTCTCCAAGGCCAGGACTCCATCGCCGCACCCCCACTGCCAGCCCCCAGCTGGGAAGAGCAGGACAGGATTCAGCCCACTGGGAGAAGAGCAGCTGGGCAGGGGGGTGGGGGGGAGTGGAGGTATTATGTGGCAGGCTGCCTCCTCTGCTTCCTCAAAAAGGCCTCTAGGGAGCACTTTCGCACACATGTGGGCCGAAGAGACACTGGTGTCTCCATTTTACACATCCCCTGGCATCAAACACTTTGACTCCACAGGAGTGACACGCCCATCCCCCAACTCCCCACCCCCGCCCCATATGCACACATTAAAAGAGTGCCGTTTTAACAGGTGACATGGCTGATGGGGAGGGGCACCTGGGAAGTGACTTTCCCACCATAAAAGCCACAGAGCGGGGTTGGGTGAAGCCTGAATCCACAGGGGCCTCTAGGAGGGGCCTGAAGGCACACACAGCTGGTGAGGTTCCCTTTTACCTGGGAAAGTTGCACCCAGTGGCCCTGCCAGGACTGCCTGAGGAACCACAGATGGAAACCCTCATAGGGGACTTCCCAAGCCTAGAGGAAGCAGGTGCCAGGACCATCCTGCCCCCCAGTGAGGGAGGCGTGTGGAGCCAGGCAGAGGGACCCACTTCCAGGGGCTTTCCTAGACCTGGCCCAGTCCCCCAAACATCTCCCTGCTTCTTGGCCAAGCTCAACAGGTGTAGCCAGGACCCCAAACTCTGTTGGGTCTCCCTTTCCAATTCAGCACTCTTTGGGGTTCTACATGGGAAACAGAGAGGCTGGGGGGAATGCTTAGTTTGGAGAGATGGTAAGTGGGTGGTTCATGCTCTGAGGGTAGGCTAAAAATCCTTTCTGGGTGCTAGTGGCTCACATGTGTAATCCTAGCTACTCAGGAGACTACAATCTGAGGATCGAGGTTCAAAGCCAGCTCTGTCAGGAAAGTCTATGAGATTCTTTTGTGTGTGTGTGGGGGGGGGTGTCTTGGTGCTTGAACTCTGGGCCTGGGCGCTGTCCCTCAGCTCTTCAGCACAAGGCAAGCCCTCTACTACTTGAGCCACAGTGCCATTTCCGGTTTTCTGGTAGTTTATTGGAGATAAGAGTTTCACGCTTTCCTGCCCAGGCTGGCTTTGAACCAAGATCCTCAGATCTCAGCCTCCTAAGTAGCTAGGATTACAGGCGTGAGCAACCAGCACCCAACTCATGAGACTTATCTTCCATTTACCACCCAAAATCTAGACCTGGAGCTGTGGCTCAAGTGGTAGAGCGCTAGCCTTGAGGAAAGAAGCTCAGGGACAGCACCCAGGCCCTGACTGAGTTCAGGCCCCAGGACCAGCACAAAATACTACTAATAATACTAGTAATTAATAGTAATACCTCCTCTGGTGAAGCCCCAAGGCCTGGTGTGACTGACTGCTGACCCAGGCCAGATCTCTCTAGGAAGCGTCTGGCAGCCCAAACCGGGGAAGAGGAAATCCGATGTGGCACCTGGCCCACAGTGGCACAGACTGTGGGATGGCAGAGGGTGGCTGGGGGGGGGGGTGGCTAGGGGCAGGGATTTGTTTGGACATGTCCAAGGCCTGGGCTTGGAAAACTCACTGACCCCACTAATGGAATGTTCCAACTACACAGGAAGGAATCTGGGGGTTCCTGGCTCCAGCTGGGAAGGTAGGAGGTCACTGTTGAGTGTTTCTTACAGTACACACACACACACACACACACACACACCAGGCAAGAAGCTGATCTCTGTGCCCCTGAGAGAGGGGGCTGTGAAGGGTTAACCGGGCAGAAGGCTCCCCTCCCTTCCAGCCTGAGTCCTCCTCTAGAAGTATCACAGGACTCAATCTGAGAAGAAAAGAGGCCTTCACTCAGGAAGGGGCCTCCCCCTGGGACTCTCAGCCACAGCCCCCTCCCAGGAAATTCCCTAGAACCAACCACCAGGAACCAGGGAGCCCAGCCGGGTCTCTCTGCCCCATCAAGGCCCTGAGACAGGCAGCTCAGCTCTCTCCCCCAGTTCCTAGCTTCCCTGGGAAGGGGCAACCAAGGGTCCTATCAGCATTTTTCTGCCTTCTCCTCTCCCTGCCCCGTGCCAGCGTAAGGCTTTCTGAGAGATGGCTCACTGTGACCCTTCTGTCCCCTTACCTGCCATGTGCAAGAAAGAAACTGCCTGAAGCCCCACCCTAAATGTCCTCTTGTGGTCCACATTTCTTTACAGACTTTTTCAAAGTCCAGTACCTACCCCAACCCCGTTGCCAACTCCCAGACACCCACAAGCTTCCTTACCCGACTAGGAGCAGCTCATTCCTAAGAAGGTGGAGAAGTGTGGGGCCCCCAGAAGAAGACAAGGAAAGGACCGGAGGACAGACAGGTCCTTTGCAGAAGGCAATAGGCCCTCAGTCCTCTTCACTTCTCAATCCCTAGCAGCTCAGTGGCCAGACCCTGCCCGGCCTAGCCCAGCTCACTTCCCAGCAAAACCCACCATGCAACCCCATTGCAAGACCAGGGACTCTTGGCCATGGTAGTCCCAGAAGCCAGATGGTCAGCTCAGAAGCTCTGTGCAGAGCCCTGGAAAAGAACAGGCCTTGGTGTCTCTGTAAAAGAGAGAAGATTCCATAGCTGCTGAGGCCCTAACAGGTTTCACCTGGGTTTCCAAACCCAAGGGTGTGGGCAGGAAAGGAAGAGTAGTCAGAGCAGCGGGGTGAGGGGGTGGAGGACATGGTGTCCTCCTGTCCAACCCCCAGCGCTTCTCCAGGTGGACCCAGCGCTCCCAGCCTAAATCTCAGTTTTCACTTAGCAAGGAAGTGAGACCAGCAGCTGGCAGCTGGGCCACAACCCCCACACACACACACACAGAAGCCACACCGGCCACCCCTGTAGGAGTCCTGTGGAGTGGCTCCTGGGGACTCTGGGAGAGAAAGTGTGTTGCATCACCCCAGGACAATACATGCCCCTTTCCTCCTCCAGCCCATGGGGGGCTGAGCTAGTCACTGAGGCTGGGGGGAGTCGCCCACAGAGGGACTGGACACAGCATCTCTGGCTGGGGCTGGAGGGGGGGGGGGGGGGCGGCGGTTGGAGACTGGGGCTGCATACAGCAAAGCAATCGCCTAATCCCCACCCAGCTCAGGAGAGAGGCCTGTGATTCCAGCTGTCTCCCCTTCCCTCCAGCCACCGTCCCCGGGTAGGGGGAGGACTAAGGACTAAGGACCAAAAGGGGAGGTGCAGTGAGGTTCGCAGGAAATCCCAAAACTCCCGGCTGTGCCCTCCTCCGAGTTCGCAGGTGGGTCCCAGAGCCTGGGCCCCTCTGCCCTCCACCCGCAGAGTTCCGGCCCCTCTTTATCCACCCAACAATGGAAGGGCAAAAAACTTTCAACCCAGTCTGGAGGCGGAAAAAGAAGGAGAGGCTCAAGGAAACTTCTCCGCGCCCAGGTTTCCTCTGCGCTTCCCCCTGGTGGAGCCCGCGGGAGCCGCGCTCGGCCCGGGCCGGTGGTTGCTACCTTCCTTGGGGTGGGGGTGGGGGGGCTGCAGCCAGCCTCGGCTGGGTGCACCGGAAGGTTCTAGGCCAAAGGCAGGAGGCGCCCCCCATGCTCCCCCATCCGCACACCCGCCGCGCCTCGGCCGCCCAGATCCAGGGGCTCTTGGGGCGGCGGTGGGTGAATCAGCCCCCTCCACCGCCACCCCCGGGTTCCCGGGCTCCTGGTGGCCCTGGGGTGACGGCTCCACACCTTGGGAGGCCGCACCTCCACCTGCCGCATTTCCTCGTTCTGAGTCACCCCTTATTCAGAGCACTTGACTTTGAGACTTCCTGTCCTCGCCCGCGGCCCCTAATCGGTCCCCACCTTGGGAGCGAGAGAGGGGCGCGCGGCAGGCACGGAGCCCGGCCTCTCCCCGGGCTCACCCCGGGGACCCGAGACAAAGCGGGTGGGGGCCGAGAGACACCCCCAAGACCCGAAGCCTCGGCGGCCCTTCGCGTCCCTCGAGAAGCACCCCCGCCCGCTCCCCCCAAAGCGAGGCCTCCACCGAAATGCCTTTCCCAAGAAATCGGGGCAAGCGGCACGGGCCAGTTCAGCCTACCCAGAAGCTGATCCCGCGGAAAGCGCCCCCCTCGTCCCCCCCCCCGGACGTCCCCTTCCCCCAGCGACCCCCTCTCCGGGACGTGTTCCCGAAGCCCGCACCCCGGCCGCCGCCGCGTGGCCCGCGCCCGAGCCCCCGTCCCCGCGGCGCCCGAGCCCCCCGCGCGCCGGCGCTCTCCGGGGTCGGTGCCCACGCGGGGTCCCCGCTCGCGCGCGCCCTCCCGTCCCGTCCCCAGCGCGCCCCGCCTGGGCTGCACCAGGATGCGCCGCCGCGGTCCCCGAGACCCTCCCGGCCTCGGCACCGGGGTCTCGCCGCGCGCGCGCGCGGACACTCACCTTCCTTGCCCTGCGCCGCCACGGCCACGACCACCGCGCAGCCCCACAGCAGGGCGAAGTAGGCGCGGGCTGCCCGGTGCTCCATGCCGCGCTTCCCGCTGTGTGCCCTGATCCCCGGTGCCCGCACGGCCCGCACGCCCGCACGCCGGCCTGGGTGTCCCGCTGCCGCCCGCCCGGCGCGCGCAACTTGCGCCCCTCCAGCCCCGAGTCCTAAATGGAAGCTGGGTGAGAACCCGCTCCTGTTCATTCATGTCCCGCGCTGACGTCACCGGGCCACGCCCCCAGGAATGTCTTTTAAAGGGGCCGGGCTGGCACCGGGTGGAGTGGGAGGAGAGGGAGGGAGGGCCAGTCCGAAGAGTTTGTGGAGAGCGTCTGGGAGCCCTGGGTCCCCGCGCACGTCCCCCAGACCCGGCCTTGAAACGCCAGCGCCCCCACGCGCTAGTCCCCGGGCAATCTCGGAGCCCCGGATCCGCAGCCCATCTGCACGGAGCCTTCCCGACTCTCACCCTTGGGAGGCTGAACTCAATATTAATGGGGTGAAGGTCCCAGAACTTTTTAACCTCTTGATCACAGTTCTAGGAAAGTAGCCCTGAAGTACACACACACACACACACACACACACACACACACACACACACACACACACACAGAGTCATACTCACACTTACATATCCCTAGGACCTCTGAAGGGTGTATAGAACCATTGAAGGTCCAGATCATCTCTGCCTAGGAACCACAAGCTTTCTGTGACTTAAGAACAGCCACCTGTTGGATGGGTCAGACATGTATCATCTCATTTAATCTCACTTGTGAAGCAGGGATTATCATCTTCACCTTAGAAGAGGACCTGAGCCAGTCACTGGTGGTTCACAACCTGTAATCCTAGCTACTCAGGAGGCTGAGATCTGAAGATCACAGTTCAAAGCCAGTCCTGGCAAGAAAGTCTGAGACTCTTAGCTCCCCTAAAACTACCAAAAAAAAAAGTCAGAAGCGCAGCTGGGGCTCAAGTGATAGAGCACTAGCCTTGAGCAAAAGCAGCTCAGGGACAGTACCCAGGCCCTGGATTCAAGCCCCAGTACTAGCATACAAAAAAAGAGGAAACTGAGGCTCCAGAAGTTCACAGAACATGCCCAAAGGTTGCACAACTCAGGTACTAGAGGCAGGGCTGGAATCCTGGTAGTCTCTAACTACACACGGTGAAGGTTGGCCAGGGGCTCCTGTGCCGAGCACCCTTAGTCCCTACCCCAGTGTGGCAGAATGAGCTGGTATGCCTGACACCTTGGGAGATACCTGCCTCCCACCTGTACCTTCGAGCGGCCTTTCTCCAAGGGTCCCTCAGACCCTGACAGAAGTGGCTGGTAGAAATGGAACAAAGGTATCCTTTCTGCTGCCCGGCTACCCACAGCTGCTGGTTGCCCTAATATCATTCGGCTAGTAGGAAAGGAAAGGCTGTAGCAGGCCTGTTTTCCCAAGGCCTCCCTCTGCCCATCTCCTTCTCAGATCCTCTCCTCTCCCTCAGCAGCCATACGGTGCTCGGTTCTCCTGGCCACATGTGGATGGACTTGGTCTTGGCCTTGGGGCCTGCCTCTGAGAAGCGGGTCCAGACATCTTCCCTGGAGGAGGAAAGGAAGGGTTAATTACAGGTGTTGGGGTTAATTGCCGGCTTTGATCAGGATGATAGAAAGGGAGCTTTGGTCTTCTGAGAGTACGTGAGTGTGCAAATGTCCATGAGAGAGAGGGTGTGTTCTGGAAGAAGTTTTGTTTGAATGTGGGTGGATGTGAATGTGTGTGGACACTGTTGGTATATGAGGGCCTGGGAGGATTCATGGGTACATGTGTAAGCATGTGAGCTTGTATTTGAGTGTGGATGTATAGTATGAGATGATTTGGGTACGTGTACACAAGTGTGTCACACTTCACAATCGTTGGGACCCAGGGCTCAGCTAATTAAAGTTTTTAGATTTTGTTTTTTGTTTTGTTTTGTACCAGTACTGGGAGTACTGGTACTTGAACTCAGGACCTGGGCACGCTCCCTGAGCTCTTTTGCTAAAGGCTAGCACTCTCTACTGTGAGCCATAGTGCTACTTCTGGTTTTTGAATGGTTAATTGGAGATAAAAGTCCTGGGGACTTTCCTGCCCCGGCTGGCTTTGAACTGTGATCTTCAGAACTCAGCCTTCTGAGTACCTAGGATTACAGACATGAACCACTAGCACATGGATACTTCTGCTTTTTGATAGTCTCATGGACTTTCCTGCCTAGGCTGGCTTTGAACCATAATCCTCAGCCTCCTGAGTAGCTAGGATGACAGGCATGAGCCATGGGTGCCCAGCCCACTTGAGTCTTTGGACCAATCATTTCACTTCCCCAAGTCTTGGTTTGCTGATTTGGAAGATGGAAGTCCTACTTGGGAAAGTTACTGGGAGGATCAAATAAGGTCATGCATGAAAACCACATGCTCTGGGACAGCAGAAAGCGCTAGTCAATCTCAGCTGTTATTACTGTGACATGCGGTTCGGCGAGAGGAAGTCACATCTGGGGAGGGAGGGGCCTGTGGTGTGCAAGGGCTCTGTGGATAAGCACGTGTGGAAATGAGCGTATGCATGCCTGTAGCAATGATAGGAGCATGGTATGAGGAAGACCAGGGAAGCCACGTGGTTTATGCAGGACTCCACGTGAGTTGTTTACAAGATGCTGTTTGTACGTGTGTTTCATACCATTTGCAGACTGTGATTGTGTCATTAGAAAACACACTAGGGCAGGAAAGGATGTTTGTCTGAAGGAAACAGACAGCACTTGACACATAGCAAGGATTTAGCAAGCAACCGTTGCTGAAGGACTGAATGAAGGTATTGGCAAGTTCTGGGTTGCACTGAAGTCTCTTTATTTTGTGTTGGTTAGCCTGCTTCTACACAGGTGTGCATTTCCATGCATAGCTCCTAAGGGGAAACCCTGAACACATGCCAGGGGTTCAGGCAAGCCTCAGTGGCCTGGGGTCATGTGACCAGCAGCACATGCTGGAGCTGGAGTTGGGCCCACCACCCCTGGTGGTTTGTGGGGGTGGCTGGAGAATGGGGGTAGGGTCAGTTCTGTCATCCACCTGGTGACACTCTTCGGGTTTCTAACTTGACTCAGGTTCTGGGTGACTAGATACTAAGTGGGAAAGTTCTCCAGTGAGTCTTACAAAGCCGCACCAAAACATGGTATTTATTGTGACATAATCAGCTCTAATGGAGATGGAATTATCCTATAAAGGCCCCAAAGAGCCCTCGGGGCCTAAGTGGCACTGCAGCAAGCCAGGCTTCTGGTTCAGGTGGGTGGAACCTGTGTGTGTGTGTGTGTGTGTGTGCGCGCGCGCGCGCGCGCGCGTGCGTGCTGTGCGCTCGCACCTCTCCTTTCTGTTCAGGTGATGACCTTCCCTAGGACTTGGCTGGGGGCTGGGCACATGTTAAAATCTTGGTCCCTCCCCCCACTCCACCTCTCCACCACTGCCTTTGATCTATGCCTGCCCTTGGCCAAGAGCCAGATATGATCAGAAAGGATAATTGTAGCCAACACCTACAATAGGAGCACTTGCTCCCTGCCGGGACAATCCTAAGCGCTTTGCCTACATTGACCCTTTAGTTCTTACCCAGCTCCCCATTCTGCAGAGGAAGAAACTTGCTCATGAAAGTTGGACTTGGGATTCTAGCCAGTCTAGATCCATGTACACACCCTCCTCAAAAGTTCCTTTCTCATTCCCTGCCTCTGAATTCTACAAAACCCAGACAGCCACTTAACAAATACCTGGACGGACTCTGGGCACTGGTGTCTCACATCTGTAATCCTAGCTACTCAGGAGGCTGAGACATGAGGATCCCACCATGGTTCGAAGGCAGCCCAGGCAGGAAAGTCTGTGAGACTCTATCTCCAATTAACCACTAGAAAACTGGAAGGATGCTGTAGCTCAAGTGGTAGAGTGCTAGCCTTGAGCAAAAGAGCTCAGGGAGAGTGCCCAGGCCCTGAGTTCAAGCCCCACAACCAACAAAAAAAACAACCAAAAATACCTGGACTGATGCACCACTTCTTCTTCTTCTTCTTCTTCTTCTTCTTCTTCTTCTTCTTCTTCTTCTTCTTCTTCTTCTTCTTCTTCTTCTTCTTCTTCCTCCTCTCCTCCTCCTCCTCCTCCTCCTCCTCCTCCTCCTCCTCCTCCTCCTCCTCCTCCTCCTCCTCCTCCTCCTCCTCCTCTTCTTCTTCTTCTTCCTTCCTTCCTCTTCTTCTTCTTCTTCTTCTTCCTTCCTCTTCTTCTTCTTCTTCTTCTTCTTCTTCTTCTTCTTCTTCTTCTTCTTCTTCTTCTTCTTCTTCTTCCTTCCTCTTCTTCCTTCCTCTTCTTCTTCTTCCTCCTCTTCTTCTTCTTCTTCTTCCTCTTCCTCCTCCTCCTCCTCCTCCTCCTCCTCCTCCTCCTCCTCCTCCTCCTCCTCCTCCTCCTCCTCCTCCTCCTCCTCCTCCTCTCTCTTCTTCTTCTTCTTCTTCTTCTTCTTCTTCTTCTTCTTCTTCTTCTTCTTCTTCTTCTTCTTCTGTCCTGGGGCTTGAACTCAGGGCCACTTGAGCCATAGTGCCACCTCTGGCTTTTTCTGTTTATGTGGTACTGAGAAATCAAACCCAGGGCTCATGCATGCTAGGCAAGCACTCTACCACTGAGCCACATTCCCAGCACCTTCTTTCTGTCGCCAGCTCCTAGTCAGTGAAACCCCAGCAACCAGGTCTCCCCTGAACCCCACTCTGCATGCCCATCAGGACCCTGGGCTCAACCTCCATCTGGCCTTCCTGGGCCTTTGAACTGTCTCCCCAACTAAATTGTCAAACTCCCTGAGGCCAGGGATGAATCTAACAGCCTTTGCACTCCTGGCACCAGCTAGAGGAGTGCCTTGCACACAGCAGTCACCCAATAAACTAGGACATTCTGCATCCATTTCCTGTGTTTCTTTCAATCCATATTTCACCAAGGTCTGCCATAATGCTAAGCTACTTCCTCTATGTGAATTCATTCACTTCTTCTAGCAGCCCTGCCTGGAACGAAAAATTAATTTTTGTCCCCATTTTTGTAGATGAAGAAAGCGGGCTTCAGAGAGGAACCAACTTCGTTTGAAGTTACCCGCCGATTGCACGCAGATGCGGAACTAAAAATCTAAGTGTGTCCCTGCCCCAGAGCCTGGTCTGCCTGCCCTCTTACATACACCATGTGCTTCCACGCCCTGCAGCTGGGCCCCCTCCCTGCATACCTTTCCATGTGGGCTGCGCCTAGACATTCTTCTGGACTTACTTTGGAAAAGCACAGGGCAGGGAAGCCCCAAAGTACAGGTGAGTGCCTGGTCTCTCGAGTATACACAAGACAGGTCTAGTGAATGGACAGTGGAGGGGAAAAGGGCAGAAGAAAGGGAAGGGAATAGCTCTAGGGTCCAGCTGGTCTGGGTCCTGCCATGTCTGGTGTGGCCTCGGCTATGGCGTCTGTAAAATGGGTATGAGTGTTCACCCTCTAGGATGGCTACTGGGATTAAGGGAGCTCACCTGGCTACAGTCCTCGGTTCAGTGCCCAGCACACAGTGAAATGCTCTACCTTCCCAAAAGCTGTCTGGGCTCCCTCCAGGCCAAACAGTTTCACCCAGTACAAACTCCACCCTCACCGTGTTCTGGAACTCCCTCCCCTTTAGGCAGGGAGCTCTTGGAGGACAGAGGTCTAGTTTACACCATCTTGAAGGTCCCAGTGGCACCCCACATCCCCAGCTGCTCAGCACACCTTTGTGGAGTGCCTCCACATGCAATTACGGGGGCCCCATCTTCTTCAAAAGAATATGTTCCCGTGGCCAGGTGCCTGTGGCTCCTGCCTAGCTACTCAAGAGGCTGAGACTTGAGGATCGGGGTTGGATACCAGCCCAGGCAGCAAAGTCCATCAAACTCTTACTAAGTTAACCAGAAAAAAAAAGCCAGAAGTGGATCAGTGGCTCAAGTGGCAGAGTGCTAGCCTTGAGCAAAAAAAACTCAGGGACAGCCCCAGCCCTGCATTCAAGCCCCAGGACTGGCACTACATAAATAAAAGGAATAATTTCCCCAATTGCAGCTTCAAAGCGAGACTGGCTATTCGGCTTCTCAGGTGAGGTTTTGGGGGGCAACTTGACTTAATACAAAGCTTTACTGAACATCACAGCCCCTCCAAAAAGGTGGTTTGAGGTGAAAATGGGGTGACTCGAATGTGGGCTCCTAGGTTTTGAGGGGGGTGGCCCGGGAGGAAACACCACAGTAATTGAGGGGCTTCCCCCACCCCCAGAGCAGGATTAGAGGCTGCGCCGCTTCCTCCGGTGCTGGCTGGAGCTTCCTGGGACCCTTTGAAGTGGGTTTTAGGCAAATCCTGCCTGCAGGGCCTGAGGGCGTGGCCTTCTGGAGGGGCGTGGTCTCCGCCGCCAGGCCCCACCCCCAGGGTCACCAGGGGCTTCTTCCGCCCCCCCTCCCTCCTGCCTCCTGCCAGGATTCTGGTGCTCTGCCTCCGGCCGGGCCCGGGCTCCCGCTGGGCACCCCACATTCCAGCCGGCCTTCCCTCCCCAAGCAGCCCCCCTCCTCCCACCTTCCAACTACAGTTAGACCTCCAACTACAGTTAGGCCTTTCTGTGGCCTCTGACGGTTAAGTCTGCCAAGTATCTTTTTAAATCAAAGCAAAATGGAGAATTTTGAATTCGAGGCCAACTTGAACTAGCTAGAAAAGAAAACAAAGAAAAAAAAAAAAAGAGCAATCAGTGTGTGCTTATTGAGTTCGAGTCCAGGACAGGGACCCCATGTGAAGTGGAAATTGGATCCTCATTTCAAAAACCAGATTCAGGACAAGCACCAGCGGCTCACACCTGTAATTCTGGCTACTCAGTAGGCTGAGATTTGAGGGTCATGGTTTGAAGCCAGCCCAGGCAGGAATGTCTGCATGACTCTGATCTCCAGTTAACCAGCAAAAAGCTGGAAGTAGAGCTGTGGCTCAAGTGTAGAATGCTAGCCCAGTACTGGTGGATGGACACACACACACACACACACACACACACACACACACACACACACACACACACACATCACAGTTAACAAGATTTCAAGAAGTTGGAGTCACTTGCTCAACGTCAGGACTCTGAAAAGGCAAAGTGTCTCCAAAGATGGGCCTGAAGCCCCCCTTCCGGGCTCCCACCCATCTTAACCAGGTGTGAAGTTTTCGGAAATGAAGTCCAGGTTCTGTGCTTTACACAGAAGAGAGCTAAGACCACAGAGGGGAAGGGACCCTCAGGCGGTCACACAGCCCATGTGAACCCTGGAATCCTGACCTCCCAGCTTCTAGCCCAGTGCCCTTACCCTCTCGGTTAATCATTTCTCTGTCCCCATTGCAGCACCCAAAGGCCACCAGCCCCATCACAACCTTTGGAATGGCAAATTTGCAATAGAAAGTTTGCAACAACAACAATAACCAACAGAAGGGAGATTCTGCCTCAGGACTCTTGCTTACACTGTCTCATCCTTTTACCTCCCCACACTTCATTATCAGAATGGATTCCCCCACTTCCCCTTCCCCTTCAGATTCCTGTTTGAAATTCAGATCACCTGTGACACTTTGTCACCCAGACCATCCAATCCTGCACTCCCTGCCTCCTTCTTTTCTGGGTTAGCTCCTTCCTTTCTCCTCACCCCACTTTCCATATCAGTGCCTTAAAGTGATAGCAGGAGCTCAGCCTCTTAGAGGTGTGGGGATGGCGTTGCTCACTATGGACCAAGCACAAGGCCTGGCATCAGACCTAGAGGCCCAGAATAAACTTCGGAGATAAATACTAATGGGGGATTCTGGCTTCTGCAGAAGTGGGATGACCAATACCCAGGGGCCTCCAGGAAGTGGCCTTACCTGATACCAGAATCCTCCACTCTGGCCCTGGGGTCTTCCATTTAACATGCCAAGTACTTTTCCTACATTATATGTGAGCACATGCGCACACACACACGCACACGCACGAGTGCACACACAAGCATGTGCACACCCAATATTCGAGACTCTCACTCTTTCTTAGCTTTTTTGTTCAAGGCTGGGCACTCTCCCACGTGAACCGCACTTCCATTTCTGGCTTTTTGCTGATTCACTGGAGATCAGAGTCTCAGGGACTTTCCTGCCTGGGCTGACTTCAAACCATGATCTCAGCTTCCTGAGTAGCTAGGATTGCAGGCTTGAGCCACTGGGCCCCAGCCTACATTTTTCATCTTCTGTTCATTATCTTCATCACCACCCCGTGAGCAGCACATCTCCTCAGTTCTCAGATGAGAAAACTGAGGCTCACACATAAGAAGCCACCTGTGCAAAGTGGCACACATCCGTGGCAAAGCCAGGATCTTATGGGCAACTTGGGCCCCAGCTCTCCCCATGTGGCCTCTCTCCTCACCTGGCCTCCTGCTCTCCAGCCTGGTCCCCCCTGACAGCCAGGGTCCCTGATAGATAGGATAGATGGGAGGAAGACAGACTTGGTCCAGCAGGCTGAGCCGCACCTCTGGCTTCCCCCGAGAGACTCTGAGAAGGAAGAAGCATTTCTCAGCTCTGAGCTCCCGTCCTGCTGGGTCAAGCGGGGATAAAAATAATACCCACCTTGTGAGGGGAGACACGAAAGTGTGAAAAGCCTGGCACGAGGCCTGGCGCATGGCAGCTACTCCGTAAATGTCAGCAGTGATTATTTTTATCACTGACACCCACCGTGTCTGGGGGCCCCAGGCTGGCATAGTACCTGCCAGGTGCCACCCCCTTCCTGACTCCTGACAGTTAGGCTGCCAGCCTGGGTAGAAGTTAAGAAGGAGGAAAGGAAGAGAGGGTAGACGATGCTTCCCTGTTTGCTTTCTGCCTTTGAGAACCCCCAAACCTGCAGCTAGCTCCCCCTCCCTGGCTGCACTAGCTAACAAGACTCTATTCACCAGGCCTCCTTCCTGGATGAAGCCACTAGGACCCATCTAGCCCTGACGCTGCAGGCCCTACACTCACACGTCCACACACTGTGCACACACATATACGCCTCTCCACGTACCCTTACATGTGCCATAAGCAACAATCCTGAAGCACATTCTTTCAGCTAGGATCAGGGCTCCTCCCCTGCCCCACTTGTTCCTGCTTCCGGTCTTGTTTCCTTCCATCCATCCATCTCCATCGGTCAGTCCAAGGGGGTCCCTGCTTACTCCTCCCCAGACCCTCATCCCCATCTGTCATCCGCCTGCAGCCAGCCCTGTCCTCTGCCACACCCGCCCAACTGAGATCCTGTCCCCTCTCAACAAGGCCTGTCATCACTCAGACCCTCACCCATCCATCCTCTCTCATCTGTCAGTCCATCTGTCCATCCGTGTACCTCCCTAGCCTTCCTTCCTTCCTTCCCTCCCACTGGGCCTCATCCCTCTCAGCTTTCTCTGGGGCTCATCCATCACTTTCCAGACAGCAGGGCTCTACCAGGTAGTCCCCTCCTGGCTGTCTTCCGATCCATCCATCCATCTGTCTGTCAACCCATCCATCCATCCATCCGTCTGCCAACCTGTCCATCGTGCTTCAAGTCACTTGTCTGTTCTTGCCGCCATTCACAGGGCCCCCTAAGTTTCCCCTCAGCTGGCGGGGGGGGGGGCAGGGGAAGGGGGTGTGTGCTGTGTGGCCTGGTGTGTGTAGGAACTCTGTTCCTCTGGATAAGCATCTCTGTGACCTCCAACACCCGCTGTGCTGAATCCACACCGAGGGAGGCAGGAGTCCTAAAGCCTGGCAGGCCTTGTCCTGCCTGACCGTGTGTGTGTGTGTGTGTGTGTGTGTGTGTGTGTGTGTGTGTGTGTGTGTGTGTGTGTACCGGCCTATGCTGTTTTACTGTGTGTCGTGTGTGTGTGTGTGTGTGTGTGTGTGTGTGTGTGTGTGTGTGTGTACCGGCCTATGCTGTTTTACTGTGTGTCTTCCTGGGTACTGTTTGCACTTCTCACCATCAATGGCCTCTTCAAAAGTACACACATCATTTGAGAAGATACCCAGACCGGTTCTTATTTCCTGAATTCTCAAGTGGGGCCGGGACCAATTCCCAGGACTGCTGGGGTCAGCTCCACCCTGGAAATCCAGGCCCACGGCCACTAGCCCCTCCCCAGGGAGCTCACTCCCAACCCCCCACTCCTGGCCCTGAGAGAAAAGAGCCAAGCAGAGAGAGACACAGACAGACAGACAGACAGACAGACAGAGACACAGAGAGAGACAGAGAGAGAGAGAGACAGAGAGACAGAGAGACAGAGAGACAGACAGAGAGACAGAGATAGAGACAGGGAGAGAAAGTGACAGAGTGAGGGACCTAGCTGGACAGAAAGAAAGACAATGCTGTGCTCCAGAAAAGCCCAGCACAGAGCCCAAAACACATGGAGCAGGCCTCAGAGGGAAGTGGGTTGGGAGGTTGTGGGGGGTAATCTGAACAGGCAGGAGAGGAAAGGGGGATCAGGGCCTGCAGGGGTGGGAGGAGGGGATCAGAGCATGCAGGTGGGGAGGAGGGGATCCGGGCATGCAGGTGGGGAGCAAAGGATCCGGGCATGCAGGGGGGGAGCAGGGGATCCGGGCATGCAGAGGGGAGGAGGGGATCCGGGCATGCAGGGGGGAGCAGGGGATCGGGCATGCAGGGGGGAGCAGGGGATCCGGGCATTCAGGGGGGAGCAGGGGATCGGGCATGCAGGGGGGAGCAGGGGATCGGGCATGCGGGGGGGGGGGGAGAAGGGGATCGGGCATGCAGGGGGGAGAAGGGGATCCGGGCATGCAGGGGGGAGCAGGGGATCAGGCATTCGGGGGGAGCAGGGGATCGGGCATGCAGGGGGGAGCAGGGGATCGGGCATTCAGGGGGGAGCAGGGGATCCGGGCATGCAGGGGGGAGCAGGGGATCCGGGCATGCAGGGGGGGGAGCAGGGGATCAGGCATGCAGGGGGGAACAGGGGATCGGGCATGTGGGGGGGCAGGGGATCGGGCATGCAGGGGGGAGCAGGGGATCGGGCATGTGGGGGGGAGCAGGGGATCGGGCATGCAGGGGGGAGGAGGGGATATGGCATGTGGGGAGGGCAGGGGATCGGGCATGTGGGGGGAGCAGGGGATCGGGCATGTGGGGGGAGCAGGGGATCGGGCATGCAGGGGGGAGCAGGGGATCGGGCATGTGGGGGGAGCAGGGGATCGGGCATGCAGGGGGGAGCAGGGGATCGGGCATTCAGGGGGGAGGAGGGATCCGGGCATTCAGGGGGGAGCAGGGGATCGGGCATGCAGGGGGGAGCAGGGGATCGGGCATGTGGGGGGGGGAGCAGGGGATCGGGCATGTGTGTGGGGGGGAGCAGGGGATCGGGCATGTGGGGGGGGGGCAGGGGATCCGAGCACGCAGGAGGCGGGAAGGCCGCACAGGGCCGGCAGGGCCCAGCGGTCCTGCGGGAGGGCTCGCCGCGGGGCGCCCCACCTGCCCGGTCCCTGTCGGGTGGGGATCCGAGGGTCAGCAGAGCCGAGAGGAAGGGGGAATGGGGCCCCTTCCGGGCAGCGCGCCCCGCCCCGTCTCGCACCCCGGCCGCCCCAGCTTCCGACCCGCAGGTGCCGCCTTTGAGGGTCGCCGCGAGCCTGCGGTTTATGGCGGGAATGAACCTCCGCCCCGCGGCGAGGAGCCCGCGTTGCGTCTCGTAAAAAGGGGGTCCAGGCCCGCGGGGGGCGGTGTGTGTGCTTCCGTTGCCATGGGAACAGAGGGTGCCGAGGGGAGAGGGGAGGGGCAGGGGCCAGGACCTGGGATCCGGAGGGTGGGCGAGGGGGGGGCTCACGGGCACTGCCCGGCTCCTCCCCCAGCCCTCCCTTCACCCCTCCCCCTCAGCCCCCACCCCTACCTCATCTCCATCTTTGGAGTCACTTCCAGGAAACCACCAGCCACACCCCCTGTGGGGCTGACCCCTGTGGAGCTGACCCCTGCTGCTTCCTAAGAATAAAAATAAAACCACCTCTGTCTGCGCCAGGCCCTGGCTGAGCCCTTCACTCATCTCCCATCTTCATCCCAACCCTCTGGGAGGCCCCAAGTGTGGCTGAAAGGTTAGAGTGTTTGAGGCAGTGACCATTTGTTGCTTGTTTCAGAGCAGAGCAACACGTGGTGCTAAACCACCTGGTTGTGTGCCCTTATAAGACCTGCAAATCGTTAGCTCGGGGCTCTCCTCCTGGGCTCTGCTGTGTCGCTGTGTCGAGTATAGGAGGAGGCCCAAGCTGCAGCCCGTTTAAATAAAACAGCTGTAGAGTCTGACTCTCGGTGGTCTTCTTGGTGGGGGTCCTGCGACCTTGGCATAACATAGCTGCTAGAAAAGGAAAAAACTAAAAAACCAACAAACTCACCTGGCCTCAGTTTCCCCACTTGTCAAAAGGGAAGGGTGTAGTATCCAGTATCCGTGTCTGGCCAACAGAACAGCCAGAGGCCAGAAGGAGACCCAGACCTGGCTCTTGGGTGGACTGGGCCTGAAGCTCTGACCTTTTTTGGTTATTTTCTTGTCGGTCCTGGGGCTTGAACTCAGGGCCTGGGCTCAAGGCTCCCACTCTACCACCAGAGCCACAGCTCCACTGCCAGCTTTATCTGTGATTAATTGGAGATAAGAGTCTCAAGGACTTTCCTACAGGGGCTGGCTTTGAACTGCAATCCTCAGATCTCAGCCTCCCAAGTAGCTAGGCTGACAGGTGTGAGCCACCTGTGCCAGACTGGCTCTGACTCTGAAGGCCTGGGACTTCTGTACTGCCTTTTCCTCTCTGTGCTCTCCCTGTTGCTGGAGGGAGTGAAGGCTCCCTGCCACAGCCCTCCAACTTTGTAGACACACAGGCAGGTACTCATGGGAAGGCATCTGAGCAAAGACACATGGGCAGAAGCAGGAGGCCAGGGTCCCGGCGGGGGAGAGAGCCCAAGTAAGCTGTACACCTGTCCTTGTCTGATGTTGTGAGGTGGACAAGGAAGGGTTGTTACATGTCTGGGGGCAGAAACATGCTATTTTCCTTCCTTCCTTCCCTCCTTCCCTCCTCCCTTCCTTCCTTCTTTCCTTCTTTGCCAGTACTGAGACTTGAACTCAGGGCCTGAGTGCTTAGTTTGTTCACTCAAGACTAACATTCTACTACTTGAGCCACACAGCTCAAGGGCTTTTCTGCCCAGGCTGGCTTCAAACTGTGATCCTCAGTTCTCAGCCTCCTGAGTATCTGGGATTTCAGACATGAGCTACCAGCACCTGGTTTGCTGTTACGTGTGTGTGTGTGTGCGTGCGCGCGCGCGTGCGTGTGCCAGTCTTGGGGCTTAAACTCAGGGCCTGGGCACTGTCCCTGAGCTTCTTTTGCTCAAGGCTAGCACTCTACCACTAGAGTCACAGCGCCACTTCCCGCTTTTTCTGTGTATGTAGTACTGAAGAATGGATCCCAGGGCTTCATGCCTGCTAGGCAAGCACTCTACCACATTACCAGCCCAACTGTTACCCTTCTTAATAGAGGAAGAAATGTAAATGCAAGGAGGTAAATAGATTTGCTTAAAATCATACCAGCAGTATGTCTGCCGGTGTGTGTGTGTGTGTGTGTGTGTGTGTGTGTGTGTGTGTGTGTGTGTGTGTGTGTGTGTGTGCGCGCGTGTGCATGCAAGCGCCCTGAAGTGTGTGTTCAGGGCAGCGGGAGGGCTGCCTGCAGTACCAACCCTGTAATAGACCCTCTCTGTCTCACCGCCTGGGGAGAGACACTAATAACTGTTTTGAACAGTCCATCCATGGGTCATGTCACTGCCTGAACACGTGCTTTGGTCCCGCCTGAGACAGACCCTTCTGCAGTCACCCACGCCCAAGCCCAGGTCCCAGGCGTGCTGCTGATTCGGGTGGTGGCTGCTTTTGCCCATGGACTGTGAGTCCCCAAGGGCAGGGGGTGCCCTCCCCAGCAGAGGTGGGGGCTTTCCTTAGGTAGAGTCAGACTGGAGGTACATCACGCCCCCAGGACCAACATCCCGGTCAAGCATCTCAGAAGAGTAACATCAGCACAAACAGACACCTCTACCTTGATGTCCGAATTCCTGTCACGTGTT
Organism: Dipodomys merriami; assembly: GCF_024711535.1. NCBI lineage: Eukaryota > Metazoa > Chordata > Mammalia > Rodentia > Heteromyidae > Dipodomys > Dipodomys merriami. Next base: position 119,531 of record NW_027206195.1, on the reverse strand, counting down.
CTGGAGTGCAGCAAGGCCTCAGAACTGGGCTGGGCACTGGGCTAAAAGGCACTTGGCCCCCCCACTGGAGCCAAGTCGTCTGACCCACCTCTTTGCCCTCTCTGCCCGCCCATGGACTCTGCCCGCCCCTCGGCTCTCTTATCAAAACCACCAAAACCAGCCACTGAAACTCCCGGCCTCTTAACACTCCCCCCCATGTGCCACACCCTGGTACCCAGTGCTTGTGCCCAGCCAAATCTGTTCTCAGGACACACCAAGGGAAGCAGAGCTGGCCTGGGAAAGCCAACTCTCCCCCCACCCCCACCCCCACCCCCAAGTCCCCTGCCCCTGTGGCCCTAAGCTCACCCACTTCAGGAATGTTCCTACTTGTCCTCTAGATGCCAACCTGGGGCGGGGTGGGGAGCAGGGCCTGGCGCTGCCCATAAAGATAAAGGGAATCTGAGGCTGGAGGCCCTTACTGGGACATGAAAGGCGGCGCAGGGAAGTCATTCTTCCCCTGTGAAGAACAAATCACACTGATGAGGAAGCGGAAGCCGTGACTAGCCTCCCTCTCCCTCTCCTTCCCGGCTTGGACCCCTAGCTGATCCAAGCCAGTGGGGGGGGGGATGGAGACCCCCGAGGGGGACCCGGGTTAGGCCAGGCACCCCTGGCCAGGCGCGGGCACACTATACCTCAGTTTCCCTCCAAGTGAAGCAGAGGATAGGAGTGAGTCAACTTTATTACCTGTGATAAGAGGACAGAGCCCAGCAGCCAGTCTGGCGCCTGGCACATGGCAGGTGCGCTCCTACCATAATCAGCTCCTTCCTATTGCAACCCTCACCCCCAACACACTGCCCCCCAACACTAGGAGGGATGGCTCGGGTCTCCCATTCAGATCTCTGGACCTCACTTCCTCCACCTGCTCTTCCCAGCCTGTGAGACAGATCCCCAAAGTGCCCCTTCTTCCTCCAGCCCCTCTGCGGCCACCTTCCCCGGCCCGGTTTACAGGGAGTGAGGTTGTGGGTGCCCGGCCTGCTGACTCAGCACCGGGGGTGAGGGATCCCTTAGCAACGGAGCGGGGCCCCAGGCAAACAGAGCTGGGGCAGCCGCACCCCCACCACAGGAATGCAGCAACATTCCTGGGGGGCATGACACATAGACACTGTCTTTCCTATGCTACCTTAGCCCTGGGCAGGAGAGGGCCTCGAACCAAGGTCTAGGGCTCCGTAGATGCTTTAGCCCCAGAGCCAGCCTGTCTTCCCACATGCCCCGCCCCCCCGCCCTGCTGCTGAGAAGGGAGCTAGAGGAAGCTCACCAAGCTCTGTAATCTTTCCCTTGGACAAGGCCTGTCTGCCTCTACTTCCTCACATAGGGGCAGAACCTTCCAGAGAGGTCCAGTGCTTCCACAAGCCCCTCCCCCCGGGGAGCGGCTCAGCCAAGGGGACCTCGGTTGTTGCACAGCCCACTTCTCCAGAACAGAATGAAGAGAGTTGTGAGGCCCAGAGACAGACTTACACCTCCCTGAGGCCACACAGCGGGGCGGTGGTTGGACTGCCCTCCCTGCGGCTCCCTGAGCCTTCACACCCACACTGAGCCTCCCTGGCCCTCTTCCCTCTGGGCACATCTGACCCCAGACTCCTCTGCACCCAGGCTGTTGGGGGCATGGGTGGGAGGCTGCATCTTTCATCTCCCCTCTTCCAGGAGCTCCATCTTTTCTCCCTGCCCTGCCTGGCTCCTCCACCGGGACCTTGAACACCTCAGCCTTAGTGCCCAACCATCCCCTCAAGGTAAGAGCAACATCCTTCTGGAAACCTCTCTCTCCCCCTTCTCCTTGCCTCCCCCCTGCAGCTGGTCCCCTCCCTTCGTCCTGTCTCAGGATGGGTGCGTGACACACACTGGCATGGAAGGGGCTTCCGCTCCAGGACTTGGTCTTGTACTGCGATTCTCTGACTTGCTGTGTGACCTTGGGCAAGTCCCTACCTCTGCGATCTTCCATTTCCTATTAGAGGTTGGATGAGTCTTCTTCAAAAGACTTGGGATCAGAAATGTTTCAGATTTGGGCATTTTCAGATTTGGGGGGGGGGGTCTTTCCATAAACGAATCTGAAGATCCAAAATCCAAACTACTCCACGATTTGAATATCATTGACATCGAATTCAGATTTTGATTTTCAGATTAAAGGAGACTCAAGTGGCATGGTCTGTACTGCACACGATGTGCCCAGCACCCAGTAGGTCCTTGGAAAGTGAGTCTCAGGTGTGTGCCCCAGCTCTACATTGACCACTCCCCAGTCCCTCACTGTCTCCCTGAATCCTTCCAGCCCCCAGGCCTCCGGTGCTCCCATGGGTGGCTGAGCTGGGTTCTGAATGGGAGGCTGAGAAGCAAGGTAGGGGCAGGGCCTACAGGCCTGCCAGGGGGAGGGGGCGGGAGCCACCATTCATCACTAAGCCTGGATCCGGGGCCTTTGTGCCAGGAACAAAACCAGGGGATCAGCTGTTCTCTGACCCATCCTTTCCGGAAGGGATGGAAGCCCGGGACTAAGGGATGAGCAGAAGCCCGGCTGGGCTCTGGGATGGGGGCCACACCCTGGGGCTCTGCGCTGCCCAGGAGTGAGCTGTGGCGAGTGAGCGTAGCTGGGTTAGTCGTGGGACATGGGTGGGTACTTGATCCCCCTCGATCTTACCATCTAAAGGGCAATGAACATGGCCCCCACTTGGTGGGGTTCAGGAGATGCACTGAGCACTGGCATTCATGGTTAACCAGCTTCAGAGTCTTGCCTGGGTGGGCATAGGCTAGAGTCTGGAGTTGGCTGAGTGCAGAATATCTGTGTGCGTGCCCCTGTGATGGAGCTGAGCCACCAGGCCAGCTCCCTGCCTCCCCCAACCCCTCCACAGTTCCCCTGGGCCTGTGTTTCATTCCCAACCAAAACCGTGGGTGGGGAAGGGGCTGCAGGATGGCGGTGGGGGTGGGGTGGAGAGAAACGGGAGTATGGAGGTCTGAGCTGCCAGGGGGTGGTAGAGATGTTGGGTCCCGTTGATGAGGCCCGAGTTGAAGCTCAAGCTGAGCTGTCCCCTCTCAGGCCCTCCTTCTGGCTTCAGTTCCTGGCCTGGCCCTCAGCCTTAGGCCTCATGGGCCCCGAGGGCTTGGGGTTCCCTCCTGGGATGTTCAGACCTGAGCCAGCATATGGGAGAAGGCCCTGAGGCCAGGCAGTGGTGGCCAAGAGCTGGCCCACAGGTCTGATTTGAGTTTCCAGGCAGGGGGCCAGGAGGCCTGAGGCGGCCACACTCTGCCTGAGGCCTGGGCTCTGGGCCCAGCGTCAGCAGCAGGGATGGTGGGTTTGGTTGTATTTTAAACAAAAAAAAATATCTTTGAGTGGAAACATGTGTTTTCTTTTTCCTTCCTTCCTTCCCTCCCTCCCTCTCCCCACTGTTTTTATGCCTCCCATTCTTGTCTTCTCTCTTCCTCCCTGCCTGGTGTTTGCCTGTCTGTCTGTCTTCTATCTTCTTGCCTCTGTCTCTTGATTCTCTCTTATCCCAGTTCCTCGTCCTACCTTTTAGGGGTCCGGTGGGAGTTTGAGACTCCCGCCTTAAAACTTTCCGTAGGTAGCTGGGTGCTGGTGGCTCATGTCCCTGTAATCCTGCTTCACAGGAGGCTGAGATCTGAGGATTTCAGTTCAAAGCCAGCCTAAGCAGAAAAGTCCGTGAGACTTTTCTTTCCAATTAACCACCAGAAAACCAGAAGTAGAGCTGTGGCTCAAAGTAGTAGAGCACTAGCCTTGAGCAAAAGAGCTCAGGGACAGCATCAAGGCTCTGAGTTCAAGCCCCATGACCAACCAACTAGTAAGTGCCTCTGGCCTTAAGATAGAGTCCTGCCTTTCCCCAGAGAGGGTAGAGAAGGTGTGGGAGCTGCTGGAACCCCACTTTGCTTCACTTTCTGGCCCGTTCCTGAACATACCCTGATCTGTTCCTCTGTGTCTTTTTCTAAACTAGGCATCTAGAAAATAGTTCTACAGGGCTGGGAAGGTGGCTCAGGGGTAGAGTGCTTGCCTTGCATGCATGAGGCCCTGGGTTCAATTCCTCAGCACCACATAAGCAGAAAAAGCCGGAAGTGGTGCTGTAGCTCAAGTGGTAGAGCGCTAGCCTTGAGCTGAAGAGCCCAGGGACAGCGCCCAGGCCCAGAGTTCAGGCCCCACGACCAACAACAACAAAAAGTAGTTCTGCAGCCTCACATACAAGCACCAAGGCCATACAAGGAGTTCAGGCAGAGCTGGGCAGAGCCCCGCCCCATCACACTGTTTATTACCTGTGCCTCACTGTGAAGAGCAGCCTCTCCACCCACGCTCAAAGTCATAGCCTCTGTGTTTCTCAGGCCCTGGCTCTTCCAGTGTGTGGGGGGGGGCAGGGGGGAGGAGGGGGTCTAATGGCACCTCCCTTGAGCTGGACCCCAGCACAGGGAGCCCCGGGGGAACTGTCAGCCCCCACCAGTCACCTGTCAGGACAGCCATGTTGCTCCCACCACATTTCTAGCCCACTCTTTCAGGCAGTGAGAAGAGAGGCTGGCCTCCCGGGCGTGGGTCCAGGCCCCTGGAGTTCCATGGGACTGTAAACGTGACCTTTGTCCTCCCTGGCCTCAGTTTCTCCCTCCTTGTAACAGAAGGCTCGCCTTGGCCACTACCTACCTCCCTGCTTTATACCTCGTAGAATTCTGGTCTCCATGTTGAATTCTGCACCCTGAGGCCAGGAGCACAGCTGCAGCCCTGCAAAGCTCAGAGGAGACGCGGTGTGACCTCCCAGACCCCAAGACTCTCTTGGATGCCACCGATGTGAGGACAGGGCCCGGCAGAGGGCCTCTTGTAAGGGTGCGCCACGGTCAAAGCTGTGCCCTGTGCGCTCCAGGTCATGCCAGGGCTTGGGTAGGGTGGCAGAGGGGAATTCCTTCCCCTCCCACAGTGCCACGAGTTAAGTTCAGGTAAGTGGGGGGATTAGCGAGATGCGCAGGGAAGCTTGTCTTTCTAGGTGTGGGCAAACTGTGGGCAAACTTGTCATAGCACCAGGCCGCTCTGCCTGTCTCCTTCTGAAAGTCGCCAAGAAGGAAATGCCAGGGGGCTATGTGTGGGCACCCCTGCTGTCCCCAAAGAAGGAAGGCCACCCAGGTTCCCTGGGCTGGAAGGGGATGAGGCACCCCCAGTTCAGAGGCTGGAGAGTGATTCTGGGGTCTTTCTCCACCTACACTGCTATCCCCCCACTGAAAATCCCTTTGCTATAGGCAGGCCCCACAGGAAGATGGAAACAAGGGGGTGGGGGGAAGAGGAGCAAGAGAGAGAGAGAGAGAGAGAGACAGAGAGAGAGAGAGACAGAGAGACAGAGACAGAGACAGAGAGAGACAGAGACAGAGAAGCTCCCCTCACCCCACCCCGCACCCCTGTCCCAGCTCAGGCACCAGAAGTGGGGTGAGGTTGACTGGCTCTGGGAGAGCTGGTTACAGGCCGGTGGGTCTGCACTGTGAGCCTTGGGTGCACTTACAGAGCAGCAACCAGCAAATGGCATAAACGGGCTTCTCCCCCACCGCCATGCGTGCCTGTGTGTGTGTGTGTGTGTGTGTGTGTGTGTGTGTGTGTGTGTGTGTGTGTGTGTGTGTGTGTGTGTGTGTGTGTGTGTGTGTGTGTGTGTGTGTGTGTGTGTGCATGCGTGCTGGTACTGGAGCTTGAATTCAGGGCTTAGTTCTTTTGCTCAAGGCAAGTACTCTACCACTTGAGTTGAGCCACAACTCTACCTTTGGCTTGTTGTTAGTTAATTGGAGTTAAGAGTTTTTTGGATTTATCTGCCCAGGTACTGGCTTTGAATGAGATCCTCAGCCTTCTGAGTGCTACGATTGCACACTACAGACATGAGCCACTGATGCCTGTCTCCTCCTCCTCCTCCTTTTCTCTCTCTCTCTCTCTCTCTCTCTCTCTCTCTCTGCAAGTTGTTGAACATTTACTGGCTCTCATTGGCTGAAGACCACCGATTTTACACTGTCTCCTCTCAGAAAGGGTCCTCACTTAGAAAGTTTAGGAGCTTAGCTGGACACATCCCTTGTCTCGTACCCTGTGCAGATCAGAGCCTGATTGACTCCAAAGCTAAAGAAATTCCTCCCTCCCCCTCCCTCGAGAGACCTGGGGCCTCTCTGTGGACTGAGCTCCTCTGTCAACTCCACGGTGACAACTTCCTGTCCCAGGCAAGGAACCATCCTGATGCCCCTTGGGACAGGGATTAAAGGCCCTGCAGGTTCAGAGCCCTGTCCTAGGACACTGAGCCATTAAAGCTGGATGCATTTACCAGGTGTCTAGCTCATTTCCTCAGTGTTTCTTCATCTATAAAACAGGGCTTGTCTACCCTGTACCTGTCTGATGACTCATTCATTCATTCATTCACTCATTCAACTTGTTCACTTTCACTCATTCACTTATCCATGTACTCATCCACACACTCACTTACTCATAGACTTGCTAACTCATTCATTCTTTCACTCCCTCATTCATTCACCCACCTTCCCCTCCAGTCACTCATTTCCTAGGTGGTTCTCTGGGCCTGGTGTCTGGAAAGATGGGGGAGTCAGGATTTCCCCTGGAGTTCCGGCTCTGCTGTGGACTTCCAGTGCTACCCCGGGCTCCACCTTCCTGTCCATGAGGTGACATTATGTAAGGGCTCCTTCCCACTTCTCTCCCCAGGAAGGGGGTGTCCCAGGGGAGGCCGCTCATCATCGGGGGGCTAGCCTGCCTGGGACTCGAAGGACTGGAAGGAATTCATGCCCGGCAAGTGAAACACCTGTGTGATGCCCACCACCTGTGACCACCTTGGAGGGGCCCTTGTCATTGCAGAGTTTGAAGAGCAGGGCAGCGAGGGGCCCTGGGGGCATCGTGGCCCAGCGGGGAAGCCATGTGCTCACTCATTGGAGGAGTGCTGAGGGACGGATGAGGAACCAGCGTGGGAAGATGGATGCCTTCTGCAGATACACAATGGTGATGGAGCCCAACCATGTGAGTGTACTTAATGGCACCAAACTGCTCACTTAAAAACGGTCCCAAAGGGCTGGGAAGGTGGCTTAGTGGTAGAGCGCTTGCCTTGCATGCATGCGGCCCTAGGTTCGATTCCTCAGTACCACATACACAGTAAAGCCGGAGGTAGCACTGTGGCTTGAGTGGTAGAGCGCTAGCCTTGAGCTGAAGAGCTGAGGGACAGCGCCCAGGCCCAGAGTTCAGTCACCACAACCCCGTCCCCCCCATACACAAACAAACAAAAAACAAAACAAAATGGTCCCAAAGCACTGGATGCCAGCAGCTCACCCTAATGACTATCATCCTTGCTACTCAGGAGGCTGAGGTAGGAAGATTGAGGTTGGAAGCCAACCTAGACAGAAAAGTCCTTGAGACTCTTTTTTTTTTTTGGGTCTGGTCGTGGGGCCTGAACTCTGGGCCTGGGCACTGTCCCTCAGCTCTTCAGCTCAAGGCTAGCACTCTACCACTTGAGCCACAGCGCCACTTCCGGCTTTTTTCTTTTTGCTTATGTGGTGCTGAGGAATCGAACCCAGGGCCTCAGGCATGCAAGGCAAGCGCTCTACCACTGGGCCACCTTCCCAGCCCCGTCCTTGAGACTCTTATCTCCAATTAGCCACCAAGAAGCCAGAAGTGGAGCTGTGCCTCAAATGGTGGAGCACCAGCCTTGAGCAAAAAAGCTAAGGAACAGCACCCAGGCCCTGGATTCAAGTTATAGCACCAGCTTGTGTGTGTGTACACACATAAACCATGCCAGGCACACTGGCTCAAGCCTGTGATTCTAGCTACTTGGGAGGCTGAGATCTGAGGATCAAGGTTTGAGGCCAGCTAGGGCAAGAAAAGAAGTTCACAAGACTCCCTCTTAAGCAATGGCTGGACACAGTGGGGGCACATACGTCTGCCATCCCCAGTGAGATGGGGAAGGCTGAGTAGGCCTGTGGATTAAAGCAAGACTGCACTGTGAATATATCCAAGACAGAAAAGGGGCTGGGGCTCAAACAGTAGATAGAGCATGAGGCTCTGAGTTCAGTGACTAGTATGGCCAAAAAATAAAAAGTGCTGGAAGCATGGCTGGAGTGGTAAAGATCCTGCCTAGCAAGCGTGAGACTATAACTTCAAACCCAACAGCCCTAAAATTACAAAAAAAAAAAAAGAAAGAAAGAAACTAAAAACCTAATAAGTATATACCAACCAGGTGCTGGCAGCTCATTCCTATAATCCTAGCTACTGGGAAGCTAAGATTTGGGTGTTGAAAGATAGCCCAGGTAGAAAAGATTATGAGGCTCTATCTCCACAATAGCCATCAAAAAGCTAGGCTGGAGGCCTGGCTCAAGTGGTAGAGCATCTGACCAGCAAACTCCAGTACTAGCAAATAAAAGAGAAATATGTGTTAACCTCCAGCAATATTTCCAGCTCTCTGCTGACTGTTATGAGACCACAATGAGAAAAACAGACAAACACCTCTGCCTTTGTGAGACTGACATTCTAGAACTTTCTGCGGATGGAATGACAGAGAGGTGGACGTGTTCTGTATCTGCTGTGCACAATGGGGTGGCCGTGGCTCCTCTGCCCTTGGATGGCAGCTCATGCAAATGAGGAGCTGACTTGACTTCTGTTAAGTTGATTTCAGCCCAGTGCCCACAGAACTCTACCATGCAGCCCAGAGTCGGAGCCAGCCTTGGAGCCCCAGCTTTCCCTGACCTGGCTATGTCTCACTGGGGTTCCAAGGCAACATCTCTCCAGGCTTGGGACTCTTGTTTTAGAGCCTCCAGGAAATCATGTGAAAATGCAGAACCTCAGGCTCTACTCAGACGCACAGAGTCTGATCTGAGTCTCTGAGGATGAGGCCCAGGAAGTTGTGTTTTGATTAAATTCCAAAGGTGATTCTGACTCACAAGGTCAACTTTGAGACTGACCAACCTGCTTTTCCAAGACTCAGCTGGGCCGGAGGCCACTGGCTTATGTCTGTCATCCTTGCTCCTCAGGAAGCTGAACTCTGAGGATCATGGTTCAAAGCCAGCCCTGGCAGGAAAGTACATAAAACTCTTAGCTCCAATTAACCACCAAAAAGCTGGCAGTAGAGTTGTGGCTCAAGTAGTAGAACACCAGCTTTTTGTTGCTGTTGTTTTGTTTTGTTTTGCTGGTCCTGGGGCTTGAACTCTAGGCCTGGGCGCTGTTCCTCAGCTCTTTAGCTCAAGGCTAGTGCTCTACCAGTTGAGTGAAAGCACCATTTTCTGGCTTTTTCTGCGTATGTGGTGCTGAGGAATAGAACCCAGGGCCTCATGCATGCAAGGCAAGCATTCTACCACTGAGCCACCTTCCCAGCCCAACACCAGCTTTTTTTTTTTTTTTTGCAGGTCCTGGGGCTTGAACTAAGAGCATGGACTCTGTCCCTGAGCCTCTCTGAACTGAAGGCTAGCACTCTGCCACTTGAGCCACAGCGCCCTTTCCGGCTTTTTCTGTGTATGTGGTATTGAAGAACCGAACCCAGGGCTTCACACATGCTAGGCAAGCACTCTACCGCTGAGCCACCTTCCCAGCCTAGAATGGCAGCTTTGAATTGGAAAAGTCAAGGGATAGTGGCCAGGCCCTGTGTTCAACCCAGTACTGATAAACACATAAAGACTCCAGCTAGGAGCTTGGCATAAGGTCTGCCTAGGGAGGAACTACCGGGGGCCTCCCCAGCCCAGCTCCCTACAACTTGAGAACTAGTTCTGCCTTCCCACCTGGGACCCCTCTGCCAGGGCACTGCTCCCCTAAGAACAAGCAGGTTAATTCCGGCTGTAGCTAGAGGGGTGGAGGGCTCCCAAGGACGCTTCCCCATGCCCATCAGTCTCTGGGGCGTCCTGTGTCACAGCTCAGAGCTGTGGGCAGTGGGAAAGAAAGGCTTGGCCTCCTGCCTCACTCTGCAGACCAGCCTGGTCAAGCAAGTGAAGGAAGGAAGTGAAGGCAGGCCCAGCCCGGAGCCCAGCGGACACAGCGCAGGAGTGACACAGGCCTCAGGAATGCAAAAACAAACACTCAGCCAGGGAAGGAAGAGGCTGCCCCTGGTTGCTGAGCCAGAGTGGGCCGGCCCTCCTCTGGGGCAGGGGTGAATCCCAGCTCCACTCACTGTGGCAGTGGGCTGGAGCCTGGGTAATTTCCACTCTGCCAGTGGGGTAGGGCAGCCAGCACGAGGTGGGGTTCCCCCCTAGCTACCCCGGCTTAGCCAGTCCTCAAGCATCCTGGCTGGCGCTAGGGGAGGAAAGTGCAGAGAGAGTCAGGAGAGCCAAGAGGAGACTCGCTACCACTAAGCATTTACTGAGCACATACTATGTTCCAAGAACTCAAGGCTGCTGCCTGGTTGGGGAGAAGGGAAGGAGGCCTGGGAGAAGAATACAAAAGGAACCCAAGGGTCTTGGGACTCATTACAGAGGAAGTCAGGGAAGGCTCTCTGGACGAAGCAGCACCAGAATGGAGAATGGAATCTCTATTCATGTTGCTCTGATTGCAAAGCCCACACCCAGCACATGGACAAGTGCAAAAGAACCGTGAGATGATCTGCAGAATGGTTGGATGGGTGGCTAATAAGTCTGACGTCTCTTGGCCCTGTTGCAAAAGAGAAGTCTATCTTTTGTGTGTGTCTGTGCTGGTACTGGGGCTTGAACTCAGGCCTGGGTTCTGTCCCTTAGCTTTTTCGCTAAGCTCCACTTCCAGTTTTTTAGTCATTCATTGAAGAGAAGAGTCTCATGGACTTTCTTGCCCTGGCTGGTTTCAAATTGTGAATCTCAGATCTCTGCCTTCTGAGTAGCTAGAATTATAGGTGGGATCCACCAGTGCTCAGCTAAGAGGAGCCTGTCTATATCTCCTTCTATGGTCCTGAAGCTTGGATCCCACCTGCTACCTAGAGACTCCAAAGCTAGGGTGCCAGCTAGTCCGGGTTCTAATTCCAACTCAGTCACTTCCCAGCTGGGTGGCTTTGGACAGGAGACTCAACCTCTCTGTGCCTCTTAAATTAACAGAGGTAATAATCCTGCCTCCTTCAGAGGGCCTTTGTGTGGTCTCGGTGAGTTCACACGAGAGTTTGGACAAGGCGTGGTGTGGGGTTACAACTTCCTGAGCCTGTGCTGACGTTCTTGCTCAAGCGTTTGCCTTACACATTCATTAATTCGCTCATGCACTCCTTATTCATTCACTGATTCACTCGCTTATTCAAGCCACCACTCACTCCCACACTCCTTCCTCCTCACCAGCCATTTGTTGGGCAATCCCATGTGCCAGCCACTCCTCCTGCCCCCCCCCCCCAGCTCCAGATGGTGCCACAGAGCTGTTAATGACTGTACCAATTTCCTGAATTCCTCCAAACCCTAAACAAACAAGACACTGTCTGGAGCACGGGCGAGTCATGCCAAGATCAGAAGCAGTGGGCACTCAGCCTCTAGGATGGGCTCCCAGGTCACGGGCCAGAACTGGAGAGCCCAAGGATGGTTAATGCCCTCCACTGGGCAACCTTACCTGCTCCCCTCCTCGCCTCCTTTCTTTTTGTTGGTCTTGGGGCTTGAACTCTGGGCCTGGGCACTGTCCCTGTGCTCTTCAGCTCAAGGCAAGCACTCTACTGCTTGAGCCACAGTGCCACTTCAGGTTTTCTAGTGATTTATTGGCAATAGGAGTCTCACGGACTTTCCTGCTTGGGCTGGCTTTGAACCGTCATCCTCAGATCTCAGCCTCCTGAGTAGCTAGGATTACAGGCATGACCCACCAGCGCCCAGCCCCTCCCCTCCCCTCCCCTTTTTTGTTAAGGGAAAAAGTGTTCTGGGATTGGAACTCAGAGCTTTGTGCTTGCCAGACAGGTGTTCTTTCTACCAGTTGATCCTCATCCCCAGCCCCTCCCTTTTTTTGCTGGTTGTGGGGCCTGGGCACTGTCCCTTAGCTCTTCAGCTCAAGGCTAGCACTCTACCATTTGAGACACAGTGCCATTTTTGGCTTTTTCTGCATATGTGGTGCTGAGGAATTGAACCCAGGGCCTCATGCATGCTAGGCACGCACTCTACCACTGGCCCACCTTCCCAGCCCTCCCCTCCCCTCCCCCCCCCCCCACCCCGCAGCCTTTCTTGTTTTAACTAGTTTTTTGTATGCTGGTCCTGAGGCCTGAACTCAGGGCCTAGCTGCTGTCCCCGAGTTTTCTGCTCAAGGCTAGCTCTCTACCACTTGAACCACAGCTCCATTTCTGGCTTTTTGGTGGTTAATTGGAGAGAAAAGTCTCACAGACTTTGCTATTTCGGCTGGCTTCAAACTGCAGTCCTCAGGTCTCAGCCTCCTGGATAGCTGGGCTCATGGGCGTGAGCCACCATCTGACCAGTTATTTTTTTCAGATAGGTTCCTGAGTTGATGCCTGGACCCTGAACGTCTTACCTCTGCCTGCCGAGCAGCTGGGATGACAGGCCTGGGTACTGACCCTGCCACACCCTGACCCCCTTCCCTCACACCTCCACACACACGGTCCCTGGGTCAGCTCTGCCTGAGCCAGGGACCCTGAGCCGGCGGAAGGGAACGCCAGAACTCTGGAGCTGTGTGTGGAACATGGTGGCTGCATGTTGAGTCATGGCAGACAGCTGAGCAGCAGAACCACCGCTTCCTTCTCCTTTCCAGGCTCTGGAAGGGCAAGTTATGTTGGGGAAGCCCCTGCTGATGTATAAAGCCACTTCCTGAACCCCTTCTTACCCCAGGTGCCAGTGCTGGGCACTTAGTATTCAATCAGCGGAGGTTGGGGGTAGGGGGAGCCTCGCATGATATCCATGAGGAAACCTCGGTTCAGAGAAGTCAAGGGACTTGCCCAAGGACACACAGCCAGGAAATGCGGTCCTTCCTTCCAATGCAGGCTGCTGATGCCCCATCCGGCCACAGGAACAAGTAGGGCTGGCCTCTGTGGAATTGGACAGAGGCCGGGCTGGGCATGAGGAGATGTGTGGGCCACAGGGTGGGGCAGAGGGGAGAGTGAGGGCGACAGTGCCAAGCAGGAGCCATGGTGCAGGGCGGGTAACGGGAGCCAAGCCAGGCCCAAGGCCCCTGGAAGCAGCAGGCTGGTCCTGCAGAGCCGCCCGGGCGATACCAACCAGCCTTGATGCGCTGACTCAGCAGCTGCCCCGGCCTTTTCCTGGAAATGCAGCCACGCGGGGGCGCTGGGAGGGAAGAGGGGGTGCAGCCAGCTTTCCTCGTGCCGCAGTTCCTCTGCCAGCCAGTCTGCCTGGATCACCTTCAAGGGTCCTGGAGCCTTCCTTAGGTGCCCAGACCCAGAGCTATAGCAGGCCGGCGTGGAGCCGTGGCCGCCTGAGTGCCCGCATTGCCACGCAGCGCTGCCTCTGGGGCATGTCCCCACCTGCCCTCTGCAGGGCCTGCCCAGCCCCACCCTGAAGGTGACAGGTGTAGTCGGCGTCTGGGTGACACTGTTCTGAGCCTCCCTCCCGGGCCTCAGCACCACTGGACCGTGGGACCCAGGGCGCTAGGTCGCCAGGGCTCTGGGGATGAGGGCAGGCCATCCATGCCCGGCCAGGACGGAACAGAGCGGCCAGGGTCCTCCCATACCTGGCCTGGACACAAGCACCTGCCACACCCTGGAAGGGACAATGGGGGTGAGCAGAGGGCACCCCTCACCATGGAGCTGAAACCTGGCGGGGAAGCAGTACAGTCACTTCCCTTCCTGGCCTCAGGCCTGGGATGGGGGTGCAGTGGTGAACAAAGGGGTGCTGGGGGAGGGTGGTGGGGTGGGCCTGGGGCAGCTGACAGGGAGGAAACTGCAGGACTCCCACTGTGAGCAGTTCCTCAGACCACTGTGACTTCCTCAGAAGCTAGGATTACAGGTGTGAGCCACGGGCGCCTGGCCCCCAAACTATTCTTGAGAGCTGGTCTGTGAGGACCCCAGAGCAGCGCTGTGCTTGGGCTGATGGACATACACACATATACTCTGTGAGCTGAGAACGTGGAGGGAGTGGAGGGGATGGACATCCTGGGCCAGATGGGCCTGGTTTCAGAGAAGATGTGCCTTGCCGTGTGACCGGGAAAGTTACTTCCTTCTCTGATCCTAGATTTCCTCTGGTAGAAATCTGGTAGAAGCTGGGCGAAAGGTGGCTCACGCCTGTAATCCTAGCTACTCAGGAGGCTGAGATCTGAGGATCGTGGTTCAAAGCCAATCCGGGCAGGAAAGTCTGTGAGACTTTTTTTTTCTTTTTCTTTTTTGTCAGTCATGGGGCTTGAACTCTGGGCTTGGGCGCAGTCCCTGCACTCTTCAGCTCAAGGCCAGTGCTCTACCGCTTGAGCCACAGCGCCACTTCCATTTTCTAGTGCTCTATTGGAGATAAGAGTCTCACAGCCTTTCCTGCCTGGGCTGGCTTTGAACCATGATCCTCAGATCTCATGCTCCTGAATACTAGGATTACAGGCGTAGCCACCAGTGCCCGGCTTTCCGGGAGACTCTTATCCCCAATGAACTTTCAGAAAACTGGAAGTGGTGCTGTGGCTCAAGTAGTAGAGTACTCACTTTGAGCTGAAGAGCACAGGGACAGTGCCCAGGCCCAGAGTTCAAGCCCCACGTTGACAACGACCACCACCACCATCACCACCACCAACAACAACAAAAATCTGGTAGATACAAACAGGGGAATTGTTAGCAGGATTAAGGAAAGTAGTCAGTACTGATGAACCAGCAACTCTTATTATTTGGTACTGATTTTTTTTTGGGGGGGGGCGGTGTGGTACTACGGCTTGAACTCAAAACTGCTTACTTTCTCTTGGCTTTTGCTCTGAGTTGGTGTTCTACTACTTGAGCCATGACCTAGTTCTGCCTTTTTGGTGGATCATGAGATCAAATCTCATGGGTTTTTCTGACCAGGCTGTCTTTGAACAGTGATCCTCTGAATCTCAGCCTCCTGACCCACTAGGGGAATGGTACACAGATGTGTTTCTTAACGACCATTCTGATAAGAAATTAGATAAAGGCCTGAAGTAACAGAGACCAACGCTCTGGAGTTAAGCATCTTCAGTCTTAGGAACCCCGAGGCCAGGACTGGAGTCTGTTCCTGCCCTTGTCTGGCACACTAACCCACAGACACACAGCTAATCAGAAAGGCTACACGGAAGACTGAAAGACTGGATAGGGCTCAGCACCCTGGACCCCTCTATTCCAGCCCAGGGCTCTGCTGCCCCCTGGTGGCTGGACAGGAAAGGGCTGCTGCTTTCCCTAGAGGAAACCAAAACAGTAATTACCACAAAAAGACCAAGACACTGCTTGCCAGTCTGAGGACGCATTAGACACGGTGGAGGGTCCGGGATGAAGTCACGTGGGGATTTAAGTCCTGGGTCAATGGTTATAGGACCTTGGGAAAATCACTTCTCTGAGCCTCAGACTCCTCACTTGTACAATGGGGTAATAAAAACAGGGTTTGGGGCCAGGTGTAGTGGCACACTCCTATAATCCCACACGTGGAAGGTTGAGGCAGGAAAATCGAGAGCTCAAGGCTTGCCTGAGCTTCACAGTAAGAGACTTCCTTGATTAGTTGTTAGAGAGACTAAGTTACCTAACATCTGCTCAGAAGTAGAATGGAATGTAAGTCGGAAATAGCCACCATTACTGAAGGATATTTGCCTATCTGTCCAGGAGACAAGTCCCCTTTGCAGAGTCCTTTACAAGCTGTCTTCTCTATTTATTTGTTTAGACAGGGTGTCTCCATGAAGCCCAGGCTGGCCTCAAAAGTTCAGATCTTCCTCCAAAGTATGGGATGACAGGTAGGAACCACACCAGCCTATCTCCCCTTATAGTTTATACTGTTTTCCTCATTTAACACATAAGGAGGCTGGGGATGTGGCTCAGTGGTAGAGTGCTTGCCTAACATGCGTGAAGCCCTAGGTTCCATTCCTCAGTACCACATAAACAGAAAAGCCAGAAGTGGCACTGTGGCTCAAGTGGTAGAGTGCTAGCCTTGAGCAAAAGAAGCTCAGGGACAGTGCCCAGGCCCTGAGTTCAAGGCCCAGGACTGGAAAAAAAGAAAAAGAAAAAAAGAAAAAACCCCACAAAAACAGATAAGGAAACTGAAGCCCCGAAAGAAGTAATTTTCCTGGAGCATTGGTCTTGTAAGCTGAAGGTGGGACTCCAGTGTGGTCCACCAACTCCAAACCCAACTCCCTTCCCCACTCCTCACCCTGAACACTGTAAACCTTTTTCAACCTCATTTATTTCCTTTTTTTCCAGTCATAAGGGCCTCGGTGCTGTCCCTGGCCTCTTTTGCCCAAGGCTAGTGCTCTACCACTTTGAGCCACAGTTCTATTACTGGTTTTCTGGTGGTTAATTAGAGATGAGTCTCATGGACTTTTCCTGCCTAGGCTGGCTTTGAACTTGATCTTTAGATCTTAGCCTCCTTGAGTAGCTAGGATTACAGGCATGAGCCACCAGCACCTGGCTTAACTTCTTTTTTTTTTTTCTTTTTTCTTGTTGGTCATGGATCCTGAACTCTGGGCCTGGGTGCTGGGCCTCAGCTCTTCAGCTCAAGGCTAGCACTCTACCAGTTGAGCCACAGCATCACTCCTGGCCTTTTCTGCTTATGTGGTGCTGAGGAATCGAACACAGGGCCTCATGAATGCAAGGCAAGCGCTCTACCTCTGAGCCACCTTCCCAGCCCGAACCTCATTTCTATGAAGCCCATCCAAATTGGGCCCCTTCTGAGCCCCTGTCCTCTCCCCTACCCTTCTCTCCAGCAGCTGATCCTCTGCGTCTCCCCAGCCCTCAGCCCTTAGAAGCTCTGGAGCCAAGATCTTGCAGAGGGCGCCCTGTCCACCCTCCACCCCTCCAAGGACATAGCTGTTTGTCCTGTTCTTCATGACAGCCAGGGCGGAGACTCTAGGAGTGTTGACAGTTCCCACAGCCAGCAACCTCTACCCACGTCTAACCACAGTCCCTCCTGCTGCTGCCTCAGCCCATTTCCTTTTGTTCTTCCAGTAGGGTCAGAAATATGATCTGGGAGGACACCTGAAGACTGGGACCCTGGGACAGGAAAAGGTCACTCAGGGACAGGAAATGAGAGTTGAGCCCAAGTTCAAACTCAAACTTGTAGGGGCAAGAGTGCCCAGGGCAGCTCAGCCCAAGAGTGGCAGTCTTACCCACAGCCTGAGGACCCCAGGCCACTCTTACCACAAGGGCACCATGGGACTCATGGGGGGAGGGGAACTTGTGTGGGAACTGGGGAGCTGAGTGGTTTGAGGGGCAATGAAGGGCTCAGGATTCAGCCAGGCCTGGGTTTGAATCAACCTCTACCACCACCTGACTCCGTGCACTTGACACCAAGGCCACAGCCAGTAGACAGCTAGACATCTGCGCGTGTGGGCTTTGAGTCTGTGGGGAGGCCACAGGAAATCCATAAGCAAATGAGCAAGAGGGAGACTGGAGGCCACTTACATGAGGGTGATCGGAAAGGTGTCTTGAGCAGGGAATTTGAGATGGGGCCTGAATTACACGAGAGAGCAAGATATGTAGCTGGATCTGCGGGGAGAAAAACACTAGAAGGAATGAACTTCACAAAACAGAAGCCCCATGGGTGGAAGGAGTTTGGGATGGGTGAGCTTATACAGCACATTTTCTCCGAGGGAGGGAGGGAGAGAAGGATATGAAGGAAGGAGGGAGAAAGAGGTGCAGTAGACTGAAGAAACATCCAGAGAATGTCCAGGTAATGGCATTTATCTGGTGGCAGTAGAGCATTGTGGGAGACGCTGTCTACCACCATGAACTCTGAGAATATCTGAGAAGGAGACAGCAAGGGGCGTGTTCTTTCTTTCTCTTTCTTTCTTTCTTTCTTTCTTTCTTTCTTTCTTTCTTTCTTTCTTTCTTTCTTTCTTTCTTTCTTTCTTCCTTCCTTCCTTTCTTTCTTTCTTCCTTTTTTTTTTCCCCTTGTGGTGCTAGGGGTGGAATCCAGAGCCTCATGAGCTAGGTAAGCTACATATCCCCCCAAGGTTGTTTTTTTTTTTTTTTTTAAAAGACAAACAGGAGGAAGGTTACATAAAAATATTTTGAAATGACAATTCTGCGATCCAAAGGGTCAACAACAAGGGGTGGTTTCAGTCTAAACACAAACAGATGGTTGCCAGGGAGAGAGCTTTGCCCTGCAGACAGCTTGTGAAAGGCTCTGGTGGTCGTTGTGCAAGGCTGTGGTTCTGGCTGCTTTCTACTAGCCGTTCTACACCAAGCGCACACAGCAGGAGATCCCTTCAGAACCTCCTGCTTGGCCCGGTCTGTTTGTCTTATCTATTATCTACCCATCTATCTGTTTATCTTTTATTAGTACTCCTATCCATGTACCCGTCCATCCATCCATCTATACTATTGATTGACTGATTGATTTGTTCGTGGGGCTTGAATTCTGGGCCTGGACGCTGTCCCTGAGCTCTTTAGCTCAAGGCCAGCGCTCTACCACTTAAGCCACAGTGCCACTTCCCGTTTTCTGGTAGTTAATTGGAGATGAGTCTCATGGACTTTTCTGCCTGGGCTGGCTTTGAGCTGTGATCTTCGTATCTCAGCCTCCTGAGTAGCTACAGGTGTGAGCCACTGGTGCCCAGCTCTCCATTTATTTACTTATTTTTATTGATCCTAGGGCTTGAACTCAGGGCCTGGATGCTGTCCTTCAGCTTTTCCACTCAAGGTTACAACCTGAGCCACAATGCCACTTCCGGCTTTTTCTGAGTAATTAATTGGAGAAAAGAATCTTACAGATTTTTCTGCCCCAGCTGGCTTCAATCTGCAATCCTCAGATCTCAGCCTCCTGAGTAGCTAGGATTACAGGTGTGAGCCACCAGTGCCTGCTTGTTTACTTATTTATTCATGTATTTGTTTATTCATAGGACTTGACAAAAGCCACCTCATTCTGATTCTGAGAACTTGTACCATCCCTCGTAGTTCATCATCGGTCTAAAAGTGCATCCACACCATCCTCCAGGTTTAATTTCAACACCACTTCCTTCCCAGAAAACCATCCACACCCCACTCACAGGCTGTCCAGCCTCAGTCAGTGAGCTAGCCAGATTCTGGCCACTGTGACAAAATACTAGGCCACGGTCCCTGGGCCCTTTGGCTTTGAGCCCAAGAGAAGCTGAAGACCATGTGGGAGCACAGGGTGGAACAAAGCTCCTGTAGCCTGGAAGCAAAACTGAGGAAGGGGAGTTGAGTGCCAGTGGCTCACACCTACAATCCTGTCTACTTTGGAGGCTGAGGTCTGAGGATCATGGTTCAAAGCCAGCCCAGGCAGGAAAGTCTGTGAGACTCTTATCTCCACCAGAAAACTGGAAGTGGCACTGTGGCTCAAAGTGGTAGAGCACTAGCCTTGAGCAAAAGAGCTCAGGGACAGTGCCCAGGCCCTGAGTTCAAGCCCCAGGACTGGCAACAAAACAAACCAAAACAGAGAGAGAGAGAGAGAGAGAGAGAGAGAGAGAGAGAGAGAACTGTTAAGGTCTTTGGGCTTTCCCCCTACCAAATCAGGCCATGGGCAAGGTCAGGTGAATGGGGACCAGACAGGGTCTTCCTCCTGGGCTGCAACTTACTGCAAGAGGATGGCTCCTCAGCTCAGTGTAGCTTAGCCCTATTGCTACCCAGTCACTGTCATTTCTGCTCTCAGGATACATTTGATAACATCGCCCCCAGGAAGCCTGCCCTGACTCTCAGCCAGAGCTGGCTGCTCCCTTGCTTGCACCATGAGTGTCCTCAGCAAGTGTATAAAAGATGTCTCCAAGCCCTGCCTGTCCCCGAGGGAACAGCGTGTGCAGACAAGCCTCTACCAGCCTCACCTTGGGGTTGCTGCCCCCGCCCCAGGGGATCCTCATCCCAACCTTTCCAAACGTTTGGTCTTGCCTGTTTTTTATTTCATGCAAATACAATCTCCGGAGAGGCTGGCTCTCTCCTCTGGCTTCTCTCTCATCCATGTGTTATACACATCTTATTTTCTTTCTTTTTTTCTCTCTCCCTTCCTTCCTTTCTTAAATTTATTTATTAAATTTAATTAATTAATTCTTTGTTGTTGCTGTTTATGTGTACTGAGGAATCAAACCCAGGGCTTCATGCATGCTAGGCAAGCACTCTACCACTAAGCCCATTCCCAGCCCTCTTTCCTTTCCTTTCCTTTCCTTTCCTTTCCTTTCCTTTCCTTCCCTTCCCTTCCTTTCCTTTCCTTCCCTTCTTCCCTCCCTCCCTTGCTTGCTTCCTTCCTTCCTTTCTTCCTTTTTCTTGTGTGTATCAGTCCTGGGGCTTGATCTCAGGGCCTGAATAGGTTTTTTGCTTAAGGCTGGCACTTTACCACTTGAGCCACAGTGGACTTTCCTGCCTGGGCTGGCTTCAAACCATTACAGGCATGAGTCACTGGCACCAGGCTCCTAAAATTTTGTCAATCACACTGCAATGTTAAGCCTGATGCTAGTGGCTCATGCCTATATTTCTAGCTATTCAGGAGGTTGAGATTCAGAGGAGCACAACTCAAAGCCAACCCTGGGAAAAATCCAATTAGCCAGCAAAAAGTCAGACTGGCAGTATGGTTCAGGTGGTAGAGCAAAGGGCCCTGAATTCAAGCCTGAATTACCCCCCTCCCATACACACACCAACCACCACTACCATGTTGCCTTTGGGGGGCATGTGTGGCCCTCTCATTGGGTATGAGAAGAAAGACTGCAGGACAGGGCAGCAGATGCAGCCAAGTTGGCTTTCCAAAGTAGTTGTGCCAGTGTATATAAACCCCACAGAGGCTAAGGCAAGTGCCTCCTGCTGGGGCCAGGCTGGCACTGGCCTCACAAGACAGGGCTTCAGAGAGGAAATTAGGGGACTGCGAAGAGGGAGGGAAGGTGGGAGGGAGTGAAGCCTACAAAGAAACAAGTGCTCCATCCTTTGCTCTGCACCCCTGCAGCTGGAGTCCAGCTGAGACTGAGATGGGGTTCAGTGATGCCCACTGAAAGCTCAGTGCTGCACCCTGGACATAAACAAGTGACAGAGGGGAAGGCAAGGGTCTGGGTGAGGAAGGAGGGCGGGAAGCCTCGGAGGCTGAATCCTAAAGGCTCTGAGCCTGAGGCCTGGAGGTTAGCTAGCAGACAGCCTGGGGGTTTGACTTCCTACCCTGCCCGAGTGTGCCTACTTGTCCATCTCCTGTCCTGCTGATGCCAGCCCTACCTGCTTCCTCCTGTAGCAGATATGGGCAGGACTCTGTGTCCCTGGCCTGGGGGGGGATGCAAAGTTGGCCTTCAGGGGCTGAGAAGTGGGCACCTCTTTACCCCTGTGCTGGCCTGGGTCTCCCCTCAGGTCAGGGGGCAGTTAGGGAGCTGGCCCAGGCTGGCCCTTCCCTGGCAGCACACCCCAGTGCCGGCCCTCAGACTCCTAATCATCCATTCCAGACCTGGCGCCAGCCAGTGGCCAGATGTGCCAGGGCAGGTCTGGTGCCTGTTGCCAACCACAGCTCTCTTCCAGCAGACTCGGGAGTGGAGGCCCTTGAAGGGCCTTCCTTTCCACTTGGGCCTCAGTTCTCAGCCTGTCCAAGTGCCTGACATCCACACTAAGGGGGAGAGGGGGGAGGGGTTTGCCAGATTTTTGCCTGGGCTGGCCTTCGGGTCATAATTCTCCTGATCTCTACCCCTGAGTAGCTGGGATTACAGGCATGAGCCACCATGGCTAACTGGAGTGATTTAAGCAATAAAATGAACACCATAGGGCTGGGAAGGTGGCTCAGTGGTAGAGTGCTTGCCTCACACGCCTGAGGCCCTGGGCAACACATAAACAGAAAAAGCTGGAAGTGGCGCTGTGGCTCAAGTGGTAGAGCGCTAGCCTTGTGCCAAACTACTAAGAGGCAGTGCCCAGGCATAGAGTTCAAGCCCCACAACTGAAAAAAAAAAAAAAAAAGAATACCATAGTACTGGGTTACAATGCCAATTATACAATGAACAAATATGAGTCCATGTTGACAGAAATAAATAACTGACTAAATGACTGAGGGAAAGGGACAAATTAAAGATATACATGGGACACACCCTCCCTCAATGGAGCCAGGTCCGCCCTTTCCTCCAATGTAGACTCCACTTGTATCCAAAGATTCTGGCACAGAGTCCTGGTTCATCCCCAGCATTGAGGGAGGTAAGGGAGGAAGCTAACTATCCCTTGAACCCCAAAAGAAATTTTAAAAGGAAAGGTCAGCTGGGTGCTGTTGGCTCACACTTGTAATCTTAGCTACCCAAGAAGCTGAGATCTGAGGATTTACATTCAAAGCCAGCCTGGGCAGGAAAATCTGTGAGACTCTTATTTCCAATAAACTACTAAAAAAGCTGGAAGTTGAGCTGTTGTTCAAGTGCTAGAGCGCTAGCCTTGAGCAAAAAAACTAGCCTGAGTTCAAACCCCAGGACTAGCACGCACACAGAAAGGGTTACCCTCAGTGGCAAGTCACGTGGCCATCCCAGGTGTCCTGCCGTCATGTGGTCATGTGAGGAGTCTGTTTACCTCTGTGGTATTCTTGGTATTCTTGCCCAAAGCGCAGCAACTCCTGTCTAGTCATGAGAAAAGTATCAGCTATGCCCAAATTGAAGGCTAGGCTACAAAGCACTGACCAGAATGCCTCAAAACTGTTCAAGTCATGAAAACCAAGGAACGGCTAAGCAGCAGCCACAGACCAGACACCACGAAATGGGTTGACCCAATGCAACGTGGGATCCTGCACCCAACGGAGGCCTGTGTGGGAAAACTGCTCAGACTCCAAGGGCATGTGCAGCTCAGCTGGTGGTCACATGTGTACTCAAGAAGCTAAGATCTGAGGATCAGGGTTTGAAGCCAGCCTGAGCAGAAAAATCTGAGAGATTCTTATCTCCAATCAATCAGCAAAAAGCCAGAAGTGAAGCTGTGGCTCAAGTGATAGAGTGCTAGTCGAGCATGAAAGCTCACGGGCTGTGCCCAGGCCTTAAGCCTTGAGTTGAAGATTCAGGACTGACACACACACACACACACACACACACACACACACACACACACACACACACACACACACACACACACACACACACACACACACACACACACACACACACACACACACACACACACACACACACACACACACACACACACACACACACACACACACGGTTATTTATTCGAGCATGGAACCATATGGCAGGAGGATGAAAATGTCAAGGCCAGCCCAGACAATTTAGCAAGACCTTGTTTCAAAACAAAAATTATAAAAGGGTTGGGAAGGTGAGGTATGGTAGATGACACCAGTAATTCCATTTATTCATCATCAGGAGGCAGCATATTGTGGTTCCAGGCCAGCACAGGCAAAACCCCATCTCAATCAATTAGCTGAGCATGGTGGTTCATGCTTGTCATCTAAGCTACTCAGGAAGCTTAAATAGGAAAACAGACCAGGCTGGCCCAGGCAAAGGCTGAAAGACCCTATTGTAAAAACAATTTGCTGGGTGCCAGTGGCACACACCTCTAATCCCAGTTACTAAGGAGGCTGAGATCTGAGATTCACGGTTCAAAGCCGGCCCGGGCAGGAAAAACCCGATAAGCCACCAGAAATCCAGAAGTGTCACTGTGGCTCAAGTGGTAGAGCCTTGAGCTGAAGAGGTGAAGGACAGTGCCCAGGCCCAGAGTTCAAGTCCCATGACCGACAATAACTAAATAAATAAGGAAAAAGTGCTGGACATGTGACTCAGCACCTGTCTAGCAAGTGTGAGGCCTGAGTTCAAACCCAATACCCACAAAAATAGTGTGTGTGTGGGGAAGACAACTGGGGTATAGAGACAACTGGTGACAGAGCTGATCTCAATCCTCAGCCCTGCAATCAATCAAAACAAATAAAATCACAGGGGGATGTATAGAAACTAGGATTCAGATTCAAATTCATCACCTGTCCCTAATTTATTCCTGTTAGAAATTCATTTCCAGGGCTTGGTGGTATGACTCAGTGTAGAGACCTGGGTTCTATCCTCAGCACCACCAAAAAAAGAAAGAAAACACATCATCCTTGTAGACACCTGCGAGTGTCAGACCCCTACACTGCACCCTGGCTACATTTGCTTCATCTGTCCACCCCACTCCCCCGCCATCTCCTTGTGAGGACCGAAGATTTTTAGTCCCAGTTCTGTCCATTCTTCTGGTCCTGGGGTCCCAAGGATGGAGCCCATGCTGGCATGACAGACAGTCTGTCTTGATGACCTCAAGGCCTGTACAAGAGGGTTTGTAGGAGCTAAGAATGGGCTGGAGGAAGGTAGGTCATTGGGGCATATTGAAGAGGATATCGGGACCCTGGCCACTTCCTATCTCTTCTCTGAGTACTCCCACCATGATGTGCTGTGCCACCACTGGCCCAAAGCGCCAGGGTCAAGTGACCACAGACCGAAACCTCTAAACTGTGAGTCAAAATAGTTTTTTCCTTTGCTGGTACTAGAGTTTGAATTCAGGGCTTGGAGCTTGTTCTGCTTGGCTTTCTCATGGCTCGTGCTCTACCACTTTAGCCACACCTCCAGCTCTGCTTTTTTTTTTTTTTTGCTGGCTATTTTGGAGATGGAGTCTCATATATTTCTCTGCATGAGCTGTATTAGAACCATGATCCTCTAGATGTCAGTCACTAGGATTATAGGTGTGAACCACCAGTACCTAGCTGTATTTTGTTTCTTTTCAACTTGATTATCTCACATATTTGTCCCAGTGATAGAAAGCCAACTAACACACTTAATAGACTCAAGACAAGCCAGGAGCTGGTGACTCACACCTGTAATCCTATTCAGCAGGTTGAGATCTGAGGATGACGGTTCAGAACCAAACCAGGCAAGAAAGTAGTGAGACTCGTCTCCAATTAACCACTCAAAAAGTAGAAGTGGTACTCTGGCTCAAAGTGATAGAGTGCTAGCCTTGAGCAAAAGACTACAGGTATAGTGCCTAAGTCCAGACTTCAAATTCCCAAAACAGACCCAAAAAAAAGAACAACTGTAGAGATGGGCGCTGGTGGCTCATGCCTGTAATCCTAGCTACTCAGGAGGCTGAGATCTGAGGATCACGGTTCAAAGCCAGCTTGGGTAGGAAAGTCTATGAGACTATTATCTCCAATAAACCACTCAGAAAACTGGAAGTAGCACTGTGGCTCAAGTGGTAGACTGCTAGCCTGGAGCTGAAGAGGTCAGGGACAGAGCCCAGGCCCAGAGTTCAAGCCCCATGACCAAACAAAAACAAAAACAAAAACAACTGTAGGATTTATCTATATATTTAAATACAATCATGAATTCATAAAAGGGAGACAGGTAGAGATGTGCACGGACACACAGAAGAGGTCATGGAACTACAGAAACAGAAACAAACAAAGTGGCTACAGGCCAGGGAGGCAGCAGTGCCCAGGACCTGGCAGAGCTGATGGAGCCCAGACGGGTGATGCTCAGTAGTTATTTCCCTCTCTATCTATTCATTTTATGTATTTAGTTTAACTTAGCTACTTGTTCTTATAGTGCTAGAGAGGGAACTCACAGATGGTGGAGCTCAAGCCCTCTACCCACTTGAGCCATGCCCTAGTCCTTTTCCTTTTAATTTTTTTTTTCAGACACACTTTCATGCTAACTTTGCCTAAATTGACCTTGAACTCACAACCACCCTGCCTTTACCCTCGGCCTCTATGGGTTTCCAGGAGTGTACCACCTTACCTAGCTCATTTCCCTAGTTTTATATCACCCAGTTTGTGGTAAACTGTTACAGAACCCAGAGGCAACACACACAAGAACCAATAACATCTCTTTAATATTTAAGCCTGCTTGAATCTGCTATCTTGTAACTTGTAGCCCAAAAGCAGCCTAACTGATAGCCAGACCCACCCCCACCCTTGGGGTCCCTCCTGGTTGAAGAGGACTTTGGAAAAAGGCAACCCCTACAGGGAGACAGCCAGGCACCTTGGGATCTGAGGCGGAGGGACATGTGGGCAGGGCGGGGATCACAGCTCGGACCCCCAGCAAAGGTGCCAGGAGTTTATTTACAGAGTGACCACACACTGGCACTGGCACCCTCTGGGCTTTGGCTGTGGAGAGAAAGTCTCAGCTACCCAGAGATGCCAGCATCCACCAACCCCGCAGTGTCCACCCACTGTCTGCATAGGGGCCACGAATCAGGTGGGTAGAAGGCGAAGCCCCCTGTGTTGGCCCTCATCCCTGAAGTGTGGGTACCAGGGAGAGTAAAGACTGGGGAGACTCCTTGGAAGCCCCCAACTCCGGTATCCCAACCACCATCTGTGGCATGGGGCCACTGTGGACCCTCTAGACTGACCGGAAGCCAAGTCCAGTGTGGCTGTGGCCAGCCGTGGCTGCCCTTCACGCGGGGGGCTCCTCCAGCTTGCTGCTGGCACTGGTGACCCGCTTATTCTCGCGGAGGTTGCGGAGGCGGGCACTGAGGCTGCCGATCTCCTCCACGTAGGCCTGGGGCACCCAGCCCTTCTCGCCGTCTGCCAGGCGTACCCCCTCCAGCCAGCCTAGGAACACATGGGAGCTGTCAGTGCAGGGACACCAGGCCTGAAGTGCTCCTGGGGCTCCTGACCACCAGCTCTAGGAAGGACCCTGCGTCTAGCCACTCATCAATGACCTTCTGGCCTGATTTTCCTGGCACCCTCTGAGGTAATTTTCCTCCTTACCAGCTGACCGCTGACGTTCCTCTTCTTGTTGAACCTGACTCTCACATGCTATGGTAGGTCAACTTTCAAATCTTTCCCTGTGATATTTAGCCAAGTAGCTGCCTCCTGATGTCCAGGTCCCTCTGGGGAACGCTGGTCAGGGGATGGCTCACCATCGTTGGTCCGGGTCTTCACTGCCAGGATGTCAGTCTTCTCCAGGGTCAGCTCATCTGGCTGCAGGGCCTTGTAGGTTCTCACGCACTGGACCTGGGGGCGGTCTGACAGCCAGGGAGGGTCAGGATGGGAGGCGCAAGACAGTAGGAAAGGAGGTAGAGGCTTCGGCTCCTGCCCAAGCTGGCATGGTGACCAGAAACACTAAGCCTGGGTGAACCTGGCCCCTCCTCCTTTGGCTACTGCTCTGCAAAGGATCCCCACTATCTCAGCTCAGTTCATCTCCTTGGCCTCCAGACCCCCACTTCCCTTCACATGCCCTTGACACCCCGGGGCCCTCCAGGCCCTCATTCTCAGCTGCCATGTAAGCTACATGACTCCCATTGGAAACCCACTGAATTTTCCATTCCTCTCAGAATAGCACCAGAGTCCTTGCAGGTCCCAGAAGGCCCTGGTCATCTGGCATTGAGCCCTTACTAATTTCACCTCCCTCCCTGTCTTTGTCCTCCTTCTGTTCATGTTGTAACTCTAACCACTTTCTAGTGTCCTTCTGCCTCAGGGCATCTGCACTGGCTGTTCCATCTGCTAGGAATTCCCCTCCTCAGCCTTCAAGGTCAAGTGTTATTTCCCAGGAGCCTTTGCTGACCACCTGTCTGGAGTAGGGGGATAAGACCCAGCTCTTGTGGGACCCTTGCCCAAGCTAAATGATCTGCCTCATTTGCAGACCTTTCCTCTCTAGCCTAGCCAGGCTTACAGCATCAAAAACCACAGCTTTGGGGACCAGATGTGGTTGAATCTCAACCCTGCTGCCTATTGGCTATGGGACCCTGACCAAATCACTTAACTCTGTGTGTGCGTATGTGTGTGTGTGTGTGTGTGTTGTGTATCTCTGCATGTGTGCCAGTCCTGGAGCTTGAACTCAGGGCCTGGGCACTGTCTGAGTTCTTTTTTTTTTTTTTTTTTGGTCGGTTGTGGGGCTTGAACTCTGGGCCTGGGTGCTGTCCCTCAGCTCTTCAGCTCAAGGCGAGCACTCTACCACTTGAGCTACAGCGCCACTTCCGGTTTTCTGGTGGTTTATTGGAGATAGGAGTCTCACGGTCTCTCCTGCCCGGGCTGGCTTTGAACCTCGATCCTCAGATCTCAGCCTCCTGAGTAGCTAGGATTACAGGCGTGAGCCACCAGCACCCGGCACTGTCTGAGTTCTTTTGCTCAAGGCTAGTACTCTACCACTTGAACCACAGTACTACTTCTGGCTTTTTTTGTGTATGTAGTACTGAGGAATCCAACCCAGGGCTTCATGCATGCTAAGTAAGCACTCTACCACTGAGCCATATTCCTAGCCCTCCCCAAGATTTTTTTGCTCAAGGCTAGTACTCTACCACTTGAGCCATAGTTCTACTTTTGGCTTTTTGGTGGTTAATTGGTAATAAGAATCTCACAGACAAGTCGGGCACCAGTGGCTCACATCTGTAATCCTATCTTCTCAGGAGGCTGAGATCTGAGGATCTCGGTTCAAAGCCAGCCTGGGCAGGAAAGTCTGTGAAACTCTTATCTCCAATAAACTACCAGAAAACCAGAAGTGGCACTGTGGGTCAAGTGGTAGAGCACTAGCCTTGAGCTGAAGAGCTGAGGGACAGCGCTCAGGCCCAGAGTTCAAGCCCCACAACCGACAAAAAGAAAAAAAGAAAAAAAAAAAAAAAGAATCTCACAGACGTTTGAGACCTCTGAGTAGTTAGGTTTACAGGTGTGAACCACTAGTGGTTGTCCTTAACTTTTCTGAGTTTTGGTTTTTCTCAGATATGGAAAACGAAGAAAACAAATCTAGAAGAGGGTCACAAAAACGAAATAAAACAAATGCAGAGACAAAGGAATTGGCCATGGGTCTGGCACACAGTAGGTGCTCACTGAAAATAAGCCCCCTTTTCTATGTACATCTTAGCCCCACCCCCCTGCCCACTACAAAAGTGTCCAGGATGACATTGCCTCCTGGCTTACCAGCCTCTTGTCACACCTAAGAGAGACTCTGTGCCACCACCCCTCACCCTCTGGTCATTCTGCTGATCCTCTTTATAGCTGATATAAAGACAGAGACAAAGCTAGGCACTGGTGTCTCATGCCTGTAATCCTAGCTACTCAGTAGGCTGAGATTTGAGCATCATGGTTCAAAACTAGCCTAGGTAGGAAAGTCTGTGAGACTCTTATCTCCAATAAACCACCAGAAAACTGGAAGTGGTGCTATGGCTCAAGTGGTAGAGCGCTTGCTTTGAGCTGAAGAGCTCAGGGACAATGCCCAGGCCCAGAGTTCAAGCCCCACGACTAACCAAAAAAAGAAAAGACAGAGATAGATGTTTGCGGCACATGCAGTCCTGTCACTTAGCCAGTGATCTTAGGCAGGACATCCCCCCTCAGATACCTGTGCCCATGGCCACCATGCCCAACCCCCAAGGGTCCTCAGGGCCATTCTGGATGCTTCAGGCTTCTGGCTCTGCTTCCCTGAGGTCCTGAGCCACATAGTACCCAGGGAGGGAGGAGGGGGCTGCAGGGAACCCAGGGCAGGTGGACGAGGCAGGGTGGAAGACAATACCTTCTCCCTCGCTGATGGCCTCCTTGTCCTCCTGGGCACTGGAGGGGCACAAGGCTGAGATCCACCGCTGCTTCTCACTCCTGGGGGTCAGGGGAGGACAAGGAAATAGCTGTCACAACAAGCAAAGAACAGTTGCTAGGGCAACTGTGGGAACAAGAGCTAGAAGCAGGAATGAGGTCCAGGCCTGGGAACCAGGCTGAGTTCACATCACTCAGCGCTCACTCTGCAGACTGGTTCTCAAGACTGTGTCTTTTAGCTCCAGATGACAGCTCTAGATGCCAGTTCTGCCTATATCCCGCCTCATGCCACTGTCCTGAAGCCAGAGACACAAAGGCATGGTGGCTGATGCCAAGATGTCCTTTGCCTACCTATGTGACCTCTACCCACCCAATCCTGCTCTGGGCCCATGTGTGCTGTCCAAATCAGGAGAGCTGGGCACTCCGGGGTCCCCCTTCACCAGGTCACTCACTCAGTGCGGGCCCTTAGCAGGAGCTGGTGCTTGGCACGCTGCCCGTGCAGAAGCCTCAGGAGGAACACATGGCCAGGGATGCCCTGGAGCTTCAGGCTCAGGTCCCGCACCTGCAGCTCTGCCATCCGGGCATGGACGAAAACGGCGAACTTCCCGAGCCTACAGGATGGACAGGGTCAGCCTGGCCTAGACCCACAGCACCGCAGGCAGGACCAGTGTGTTGATGGGAAAGGAGAAGAAAGGTTTCTGTCTCTCCAGTCCCCCTTCCAGTGAGATCAGAGTACCCCCCCCTCCCACAAGAGAGGTCTCCTCCTCTGGGTCACTGGTGGAGGTTGAAAGTGGTAGAGGCCAGTTCTCAACCCCAGGTGTTTTCCACCTCTCTCTCTGTACTCCCTACCCAGCTCCTCCTCCAAAGGGCCAATCAGACACTTCAGGCCCTGCCTGGCCCCCAAGGGAAGGAGGATTAGAGGCTAGGCAGAGGTCCATAGCTTATTTATCTCAGCTACTCTGAACAGGACCCAACATCTCCTGCTCCCAGCCTGGCCCCTTCTCTTCCTGTACTCCGGGGGCCCATCCCACCACTGGGCCTCCAGGAGCTCAGCAGGCAAGCTTACCCCTCCTTCCCCTGGCTCCACTCCCAGGGGAGCCACGCCCTAGCCTCCCTCCTCTTTCCAGACTGGGGCAAATACCTTCTCAAGCATCTGCCACCTGTGGAGGGTCCAAGCTCACCCGAGCCTCCAAGAGCTCCCAGCCTCCTCCAAACTGGTCAGGAGCATAGTGACCCTCTGCTCCCATCCACCAGGCTCCTAGGTGTCCTCAAAACAAGTCTAATCCAAATTCTTCTGCCCTATTCCTCAAATGCAGGTAGTCTAGCCGGGTACAGATGGCTCAAGCCTGTAATCTGAGGATCTAGGTTCAAAGCCAGCCCAGGCAGAAAAGTCTCCATAAGAGACTCTTATCTGCCCTATTCCTCAAATCCAGCCTAGGTAGGAAAGTCTGGGAGACTCTTAGCTCCAACTAATCAACAAAAAACTGGAAGTAGAGCTGTAGCTCAAGGGGTAGAGTGTCAGCTTTGTGTGAAAAAGCTCAGGGGCAGCACTCAGGCCCTGAGTTCAAGCCCCAGTACTGACACAAAAACCAAACCAAACAAATGGTATAAGCTAGGCACTGATGGTTCACGTCTATAATTCTAGCTACTCAGGAGGCTGAGTCTTGAGGACTGCAGTTCAAAGCCAGCCCAGGCAGGAAAGTCCATGAGATTCTTTTCTCCAATTAACTACCAGAAAGCTGGAAGTGGTGCTGAGGCTTAAAGTGGTAGAGCACTAGCCTTGAACAAAAAGAGCTTAGGAATAGTGCCCAGGCCCTGAGTTCAAGCCCCACAACTGAAAAACAAACAAACAAACAAACAAATACAACCCCCTGGCCTCCCAAAAATAAAACCCAATAGTATATGAGCACAGAACAAGTTTCAGTCATAAATTTATGTCCACAGCACCAAGCAGAGAGTGCGGTACAGAGCAGAGATCCAGGAACAATTTACTAAGTGAATAATTAAATCAGGAATGAACACTTCACTTCAAATGCCTGCTATTTGTCCAGCTTAACTTTCTGACTTCCCTCATCCCCACTCTTCTCCTGCCTTCTTCCCTCCTCCCTCAGGAAGACAAGTACCAGGCACTGTGGGAACTCTGTTCCTATGCTACTATGACTACCTTGTGGTCTCTGTGTTACAGGTGATAGGATAGTGCAGTGGGGGAGAGCCTAGCGTGTGGTGTCAGACAGAGCTGGCCACCTCCTGGCTAACTCCTGGATCTTGACACATCCAAGGGAGCCTGTGACCAAGGGACACAGGCTGAAGTGTCTGTAGGATTGAAGGGAACAAGTCACATGGCACACTGGGTGCCAAACAGCAATAGGCAAAGGCCACTGTTCTAGCTCTGACTGGCTGGGCAGGACTGGGTTCCCTCATATGCTCTCACAGAGCAGCTTTGAGTTTTCCACACAGTCCAGCTCTTGACTCTCCATCTGGAGAGTCATTATCTGCCTTTGCTCCAAGAGTCCCCAAGAAACCAGCTGGGGCTCCCAGACCCAGCAAGAGACCCTAGGTCATGAGCCCAGGGGAAGGGAAGAAGGAAACTTGGTTCTAATCAACACACTCACTCCTTCCTTCGGGAGAGCAGAAGGCAGTCATTGAAGAGGTGCAAGTAGACCGCCTTGCTGGACAGCTTCAGCTTGGCAGGTGGCGCTGCGGGCAGTGGTGCCAGCTCCACTAGTTCCCCATGCCGAACCAGCCAACGGGCCTGTGAGATCAGTGGGAAGATCTGGGGGACAAAGTAGACAAGAGTATGGGTAAGCAAAGTTCAGAGGCATTGGCATAACACAGGATGGAGGAAGGGAGGCTGTGGGGCAGGGATTCATGGGCCTGAAGTACCAGGGGGAAAGGGAGGAACCAGAGCTGCCCTTCCGGGCCCCATCCCGTCAGCTGCAGTCCACACCTTGCCCTCAAAGTGGATCTTCTTGCTCAGGTGGATGAGCTCCTCTGTCCTCTTCATAGACTGCACGCTGGCGTTGCATTCCTGTACCAGCTGGGTAAGCCATAGGATGTCACCTGCAGCCCCCTACAACCTGCGTTCCCACACCACTACCTCTGACCAGAGATTCTGTGGCTGAGTCCAGGTGAGCCCTTTGGGCACCCCTGCCCTGCCGAGCTTACCTCTTTGAGTGCATTAAAGGCCTTGGTGGCCATGTCTTCGTCATGGGAGCCCTGTGTAGTTCGCTTCAAGATATTCTAGAGGGTGACATTAGCTCATTGAGGCAGGTTACCCTCCCTCCGTGACCTGTCCACCTTTGACAGGGGCATCTCTACCAGCCTTCCCGTACACGGTCTGAGCCCCCAGTACCTCCACCAGCATCTTGAGGCGCATGATCCTCTGGAAGGGCAGGATGAGGAAGGAGGTGAGGGGCAGCCGCTGGCAAGCTGGAGACTCCTCCAGACGGGCCAAAATGCTGGGGAACTTGGGGTTTTCCAAGCTATGACAAGACAATGGAGTGGGAGTCTGGAGTCACAGGTGGACCTAAACCCCTAGGATCTACCACCTCCACCACCCTACTCATCTTCAGGTGCCTTCTCTTTTTTGGTCGGTCGTCAGCCTTGAACTCTGACCCTGAGCTCTTCAGCCACTTCTAGTTTTCTGGTGGTTTATTAGAAATGAGAGTCTCATGGACTTCCCTGCCCCAGCTGGCTTTAACAGTGATCCTCAGATCTCAGCCTCCTGAGTAGTTCAGGTGCCTTTTTAACATCTGCTTCAGCCCCTGGGGTCAGGTCACATTTAAGCTGCTCAAAGCCCCTTTCAGGGAGCCTCCCCTCCCAACCACCCAGTCTCATCCTGTCCTCTCTGTCTACACCTGCCTGAGCCCCCTCCGTCCCTCTTTCAGATCCCCTTCCATACAGAAGGCGCTGGTAGGTACGCTCTTGGTAGGCCTGGTTGGTGACATAGGGCAGGTAGACACGGCGGAAGGCAGGGCAATGATGCAACACTACATCGCACACACTGAATCGCAGTACATCTGCCTCCAGACGCTGCTCCAAGTCCTGCAGGAACCTGAGGGGTGGGCCAGGGGTCAGGGCCAGGGTATTTATTGACCCCTTCCTATTTGGAAGCCGCCCTGCTAGCCAGGCCAGACCACTCACTCCCTTTCACCTCCTCCCCTCCCCTCCCTCACCTCTCACTGGTGCTCTTGACCTCAGGCAGCTTGGAAAATAGCCATTGCTTGTCCTGAGCCCCCAGACACTCACTTAGCTCAACAGAGCCCAAGAAGTGTCCCACGGCCACAGACAGGCTGTGGATGTACGAGGCCTCGGAGGTGATCAGCTCAAACTTGGCCTGCAAGAGGGTGGACGCAAGGTTTGTCAGTCCACCTAAGCACCTCAAGTCATCTGTATAGACACCATGTCTCTGCCCTTCTCCAGCCTCACCTGGCACCTAAAGTTAGGCCGGAGTTCCTACCTCTTAGCCTCAGCCCTAGATGCCCTTTCCTACAGCCTGCCTGCCCTCTGGCTCCATCCCGCCCCACCCTCGCTACCCTCCCTCTCGGCCCCACCCCTGTTCTTGGCCCGCCTGGTACTGCTCTCTACTGCCCTCCCATTGGCTCCTCCCCCATCTGGCACAACCCCCCAGGCTCCGCCCCTTACCCACTATCCCCCTCGGCCTTGGGCCCCTTTGGGCTCCAGCCAACCCCACCTGCTCAGGCCCGAGTACCACCTTCCCCAGACCGGCCTTTAGGCCGACGCCCCGCCCCCGGCCACCCACCTCCTGTAGCTTGCAGTCGCGCAGGCTCAGCGTGGCCAGGACACCGCTGCCGCGCACGTCGGGGATGTCCTGCCACAGCGAGAAGGTGGAGCCTCGCGCCGATCGCTGGGCCCGGAAGGAGCTGCTAGGAGAGAGGTTGGCCCGGGGCGGCCCGGGCCCCTCCTCCGCGCCCTCCGCCTCGTCCCCCGGGCCCTCCTCCTCGCGCTGCTGCCGCCGCAGCTCGCGGGCGCTGGCCACGTCGCTGTATTCCTGGTAGAGGACAGCTGGGCAGAGAGAGGGGCGGGGAGGGCCATGGGAGGGCCGAGAGGTGCTGCCTGCCCCAGCTCGGCTCCTCCTGGGGCCCCCACTCAATCCCTTGCAGCGAAAACCATGTGGGGGGGACACAGTGCATATATTCATTCATTCACTCACTCATTTATTCACTCTATAACCCCTAAATGAGCATCAACCGCGTGCTGGCCCATCTGCTAGACACTGAGATCCCTACCCCGCCCCCCAGTTCCCCGTTTCTACACCCCAGTCCCTTCTTCCATGACCCGGTCCCAAAGCCCCTCTGAACGTACAGTTTAGGAGAAACCGTGACTGGCGCCGCTCATTGGGATCCGGGGCTTCTTCCTGCATGTCCAGCCTAGGGAAAGAGTGTCAGTACCCTTCTTCACAGCCCATCCCAAACCAGGGTCCAGGAAGAGGTGGATACCTGGGTTCCAGCAGGCTACCCAGGCCCTGGCTTGAGTCACCAACAGGTGCTGGCAGTGATGAAGTGTCCACCTTCATCTCTACACTTTGAGCCTCCCTTCCAGATGCTTTCCCTAGAAAAAGCAAGAATGAGGTACAGGTGGATCAGAAAGTGGCCCTGGCACCACACCCCAGCTGATCAGCACCCAGTTGTAGGTGTTCCATGAGTGGGTTATGCCCCACCCTGCATCTGGCTGCTAGGCTGTTATTCTCAGGGCCTGGGGCAGTAGAATTAACAGCTGGTACCTGCTCCAGTGCCTGACCCTGATGTCAGTGCCCTGGCTGCTGCACTCCGCCCCAGGCGCAGAGAAGAGTGTAGCCTGGTCATCAGGTCTGAGGCTGAGAAGCGCCTCCGCTCAGGACCCTCCAAGGCTCCTCGGGTAGTTCCAGACAGTTCCAGCACCCTTGGCTCCTCTGTGCTCACAGTCTGCTCCTGCACTGTCTGGCTAGGCTCCAGGAAGCCAGGATGGGCTTCAGGGCTGCCAGAGGCCTCTTCACGCTGGTATACCCGCATCTTGCGCCCTGTGAGAGCACAGAGTGGCATGCGCAGAGCTTCCTCCTGACCTCCTCCCTGCTGCTGCCCTGTGGCCCTGAGCATCCCAGGCAGGCTCAGGCATTATGCCGGAAAGAATAGGATCCACAAGAGGGCTTAGAGGGATGGCTAAAAGCTTCTTGTGTAACCCGAACAAGCCCCAAGTGAGTACTCCCTAAAATCTACCACTTGTCCTGAATTTAGGAAAAGTCTGGGTTTGAAAAGGAGCCACTCAGCCCCTCCCCTGTCTGCCCCAACAGGGCACCCCACCACCACCACCACCACAGTGACTCACAGGCTGACTTCTTCTCTGAGCCATGGCTGGCCCTGCGCTGTGGCTGTGAGTGCTGAGGACTCCACGGTCGCTCCAGAATTGAGGGCTGGGCACCAGGACAGTGGGGCCAGCTGCCAGCCCTGCTGGGCCGCATCCCTCCACTGGTGGAGGTCTCTGTATCTGGACCTTCTGGGGTCAGTGGCCATAGCAGACCTTGAAGAGGAGCAGGGGTCCCCAGGGACCAGCGGCTGCCAGGAGGCCGTAGTTCCTCCGGGCTGACAGGGAAAAGGTCCAGACACACAGGGCTCAGGGGCTGCAGGGTTGGCAGCTCAATAAAGGACAGACTCTCCTGTTGGCATATAGCTACTGGGTGTTGAGGACTATCTGGTGGCCCAGCCAGGTGGGGCTGGAGGGTTGCTGGTGGCCCACAATCCATTCCTCCTTTGCTCTGCCACCCTCCTGGGCCTGCAAGGGAGAAAGTATCAGATCTAGACGCAGGACATCAAGGCTGGGCAGTAAGCCACCACATCCTGGAGGCATGGACAAACCCTGTGTATACATGTCTGCACATACATGCTACATGCCTAATTTAATAGCCAATACAATTACTTGGCATTGCTGAACACAGGCAACTGCTTGCCACCTATCATCTCATTTAATCCTCACTGTTATCATCCCTGACTTATAGGTGGGGAAAATGAGCAGAGACGCTGTTGTGTGGCAAATGGCGGAGCCGGCATTCTCACTCAGGCCTCCCAGCTCTAGCCACCTCATACATTCTCTAACACACTGATGTGCAATCAGATATATGGATACAGGCATTGACATAAAAATCCCTGTGCCCCCACGCACACACATACTGTCACACATATGTACAGACAAACTCAGACTCACAAGCCAGTTTTTTTACAGTTACACATTTTTTTCCAAACATACACATTGATCAGTAGACATTTACACAACCACCCGAGACTTGACACACACAGTTACATACTCATGCCAAGACACAGACACAAACATGGACCTACAAGTCCCTGCTGCAGTGCTACCCACCCCCCTTCCAGACCTCAGCACTGAGTGATGCCCACACCCATGCCAAGCTGGCTGGGAGGGTCATAGACTGGCAGACAGGCCACCACCCAGCTTAGACTAGGCCCTCCCAGGGAAGGGCAGAGAGGTGACCTAGCCCCCCAGCTTGTTGGAAGAGAGGGGTTTCTCCCCATTCCAACTCCCAGCCTCTGGGCCAGGCCAGGTTGAAGGGGTCCTTTTTAGGCAGGACGTCATTCCATCTGAGCCTTCCAGGTCCAGGCCCCCAAGGCCTTTGCTCTAAGGGGGTCTGCCTGTCCCCCTCCAGCCCCTCACCTCTCCAGCCAGGGCTGAGACCCGCTGCTGATGCTGTTATGTTGTTCCTTCAGCTGCTCCCGGCAGGGGAAGCCCTCTCTCTGCCCAGCTGGCTGGGGGAGATCCCACCCAGACAAAGAGTTTGATTCATCAAACCCTGTGGTGTGGCAAGCGGGAGGGAGGGAGGGAGGAAAGGAAGGAGGGAGTAAGCTGCAGGCTGGGCGGGGGCCTACCCTAGCCTGGCCTCGTTGTGGGCAGGCTGGGCAGCAAAGACCCCCCACACCCTGCACCCTGGCTCCTCAGGCAAAGGGGCAGTGCCCAGCCTGTCAGGGCCAGGAGACAGAGACAGAAGGAGACCCACAGATGGAAACAGAGTCAGTGACACTGAAAACTTCAGACAGTCCAGATATGTAGAGACAGACACAAAGCCCACAAAAACCCGGGGAGACAGATGGACAAACAATTCATGCCCTGTGGGGTTGCCAGTCTGGTGAGAGAGCCAAAAACAAAAGTAGTTACAATCTCAGTTGGCAAGAGCCACGCCAGAAGCTACCATTTGAGTAGAGTGCTGGGCTGGAGTCACCCTAGATATACTGAGAAAGCTTCTGGGAGGAGGTAATAATAACTAACTTCTACACAGCTAAAGTTTCCAGAGAACCAGTGATGAGGGACCCCTGGCCTTCAATAGTCATGATAGTGTCTGTGACTCCAAAAAGATGACCCAGTGGGAGGATGGCTAGTCTCTGCACAACCCCTTAACAACCTCTTCTCTCTTCTCATGTCCTGGCCTGAAAGGATGGAGAGGGGGTGACTGTGCTCCTAAGAAATTGTACTTTTTTTTCTCTTTTGCTGGTCCTAGGGCTTGAACTTGGGGCCTAGATGCTGTCCCTGAGCTTTTCTGCTCAAGGCTAGCATTCTACCCCTTGAGTCATAGTTCTACTTTTGGCTTTTTGGTGACTAATTGGAAGTAACAGTCTCATGCCCAAGCTGGCTTCTAACTGCAATCCTCAGATCTCAGCCTCTTGAGTAGCTAGGGTTTTAGGTAGGATCCACCAGCACCCAGCCAGGAACTGTACTTTCAAACCTCCATCCTTCAAGCCTCCCTGAAATTCCATATCCTCATCTGGTTTGTAGGACAGCTGCAGCAAGTTGATACTTTATGGAGAGAATTAACAGTGTGGCAAAAAAGCACCTGGGGCAGGCCAGGTGCTGGGGGTGTATGTCTTTAATCCTAGCTCAACTCAGGAGGCTAAGATGGGAGAATGGAGTTTTGAAGCCAGTCTGAACAGACACATCTGAGAGACTCTTTTCTCCATTTATTTCCCATTTAACCAGCAAAATAAAATACCAGAAGTGGAGGTATGACTCAAGTGATAGAGTGCCAGCTTTAAGCAAATAAGCTAAGGAAGAGCACCAGGCCCTAAGTTCATGCTCCAAGACTGGCAAAAACATGGGCTGGGAAGGTGCCTCAGTGGTAGAGTGCTCGCCTCATATGCATGAAGCCCTGGGTTCGATTCCTCAGCACCACATAAGCAGGAAAAAGCCAGAAGTGGTGCTGTGGCTCAAGTGGTAGAGCGCTAGCCTTGAGCTGAAGAGCTGAGGGACAGTGACCAGGCCCAGAGTTCAAGCCCCATAACTGGCAAAAAAAAAAAAAAAAAAAAAAAGACTGGCAAAAACAAAAAAGACGAACCCTGGGGCAGAGTGGAACCTAGTCATCGATGGTCATTCCATGGGTTGAAGTGTTGTCATTGCTCTCCCGCCAGCTGGACGATGGCTTTGGCCATCACTCTGATAAGGAAAAGGAGGCCACCGGACATGGCAGAAATGTGTGCGAAGGGACACACTCCCTGTCTACCAAAAGTCACATGTACATGTACACTGCCCCTGCTCCCTTGTATTCTGGAAGATTCTCTGGACTTGGATTCTGGAAACCCCTGAAAGAGCAGACGCTGCCTCCCCCCATCATATAGAAGGGTAAATAAGCAGAACATTGAGCTCCTAGAGGAAGAAGCACCCCCAAACAAGGCCTCAGAAAACACTGAGGAAATAGAGGGCAGGAGGGAGGATCGAGGTGGGGGTCTGGAGGGAGTGTACCTCCACCTCTACTCCTGCCCAGGTCAAGAAGCCATGGAAATAACCCACTTAGTTGAAAGGCCAGCCCTGGGGCCTTCCAGAAATGTGGCTCACCTGAGCTCTTTGTTGGGGACCCAGGAAGGCCAGAGCTGGGTTATTTATATTGTGTGTAGCTCATCTCTGTCCAAGGGAGGAAAAAAAGTGTGTGTGTGTGTGTGTGTGTGTGTGGTGTGTGTGTGTTGGGGGAGGGGGGGGGAAGGGGAGCTTCAGGAAGAGATTGGTCCCTGGGAGCAGAGTCATTACCTGGCCTAGGACATGATCACAGAACCCTAGTGGCCCACTGGGCAAGGGATACTCTAGACCTTGAAGGTGTAAGCTCTGCCCAGGTTCAAGGATCAGTGTTGACACTGACCAGCTGTGTGCAGCCTCAGGCAAGTCATATAGCCCATGCCTGAGCCTCAGGATCCCCACCTAGTCAAATGACTCCCCCCCAAGCCCCTAGATACTCCGACTAAGAAATCTGTGTGATCATACCTGTGTATCTGCAGGTCCAGAAGAATGGGCAGAGGCCAGGGAGAGCCCTGTCCAGCAGGCACTGCTAAATCCAGTAACCAATGGGTCCACTGGTAAGGCTGGCAGAGCCCATCCCTGGATACTTCCGTGGTCCAGAGAAAGCACCCTCAGGCCCCTTCACCTAGCTTTTCCCTGACCCTTGCCTAGTGCTCCTTGTTCTGCTGCCCAGAAGAACAGGGTGCCTACCAGAGCTTGTTGGCCCCATATGAGACAAAACCAAGTAGGAAATGGTGGCTGGCAAGGGGCCCCAGACCAAGAAACGTCTGCAGATCCCAAGGGGCCAGAAGGGGGTCAAGGACAGGATCAGCAGCCGGGCAGGCAGCACAAAGGGCTCATTTGGAGAAGACTAGTGGGAGAAGGATGGGCTGGCACCGGGTCAGGTCGGTCGGGCCCTACCTCAGCCAGGGAGCTCGGTCCAGCTGCTGGCACAGTCCAGGACTCCAGGCCACCCTGGGGGCTGTGGGGCTGCAGATAAGTCCTCAGGGGGCGATGTCAGCATGGTCCCTGAGCCAGGCAATGCAAGCTGCTGGGCATTGTGTGGGATAGGGAGGGGGGAGGCGCAGGCGGAGGGAGCCTTAGAGAGGCAGGCGGTTGTCTCAACGTGCCCTGCTCTCCGCCCCCCTTCCCCAGAACCGGTTTGGCTAGTCTAGGGTTAGAGAGGGGGCTGGAACAATGGGAGTCCTATGCCTAAGAGAGGCAACGAAGGACCCCAGACAGACAACCAAAAGATGCAAGAGGCACTGTTCTGTTCTGGCCATCTCTCTTCTGGAGCTCCTCAAATGTGAGACTTGTTCAGGGGACTTTTGGGGACTGGGGAGCCTCCTGGGAGCTTCATAGAGAACCTCTCAAACCTTAGGATTCCTCAGGAACTTTGAGATCTCTGCTCACCCTCTCTGAATATGTTACTACATCTGTAAATTGGGACCACTCAGCTGGATGCTTGGGAGACAAAAAGCCTTGAAAATTAGCAGTGTACCATCTGGCATAATCCTAGACAGTTCTCCCCAACATGGATACTCCTTACAAATGACCCACCCTTTCCCACTGCCTGGAATGATCTGATAGCTCCAATAACCCCCTCCACCATGAAGCCTATACAGAGTAGTCCACATCGACTGAGTCCTTCTCAATAAAACAACTTTAAAAAATGAAGTCAGGGTTGGAGGCATGGCTCAGGTGGTAGAGTGCCAGCCAATGAGCAAAAGCAAGTGTCAGATAGCAAGTTTGAGTCCTGGTCTCAGACCAAAAAACAAAACAAAAAAAAACACACACAAAAAAAACAAAACAGAGAGAGGGGGGGGGAGGGAGGGAGGAAGGGAGGGAAAGGGAGAAGGAGAGAGAAAGAGAAAAATAGCCAGTCAGGGGCTGGGAAAGTGGCTCAGTGGTAGAGTGCTTGCCTTGCATGCATGAGGTCCTGGGTTCTATTCCTCAGCACCACATAATCAGAAAAAGCCAGAAGTGGTGCTATGGCTCAGGTGGTAGAGCACTAGCCTTGAGCTGAAGAGCTCAGGGACAGCGCCCAGGCCCAGAGTTCAAGCCCCATGACTCAAAAATAAATAAATAAATAAAATAAAATAAAATAAATAAACAGCCAAAGTCAAATCATCCCTACAAAGAGGGCCTGCTCTGTCTGACATTCAATCATTTTTATAAATATTTATTTAGTTTAGTGCTAGGGATTAAACCCAGGACCTCAGACTTATGAGGAAAATGTTCTGCTACTTGAGGTATGCCCCAGCTCCTGGCATGTAATTCTCACAAAACCTGTGGAAAAAGAAGTTGCTTTCCCATAAAATGTTTACCATTTATTTGGGCATTCTGCAATTTTCAAGTGTATACTAATAATGAGTATTTTACAAATACTAATGGTTATGCTGTTCCTCTAACTGTGTACTATGTGTCAATGCTTATTTGAGTACATGCATTTCCTCACTCAATCTCCACCATGACTTAAAGGTAGATCCTTGTGGCTGCGGTCACCTAGCAGGTGAGTCCACATAGCCTGTGTAAGTCATCCGCTGTAGGGATCTGGCCAATCCCTTTTTCTGGGCCAGGAGGGTAGGCTAGAGGGATGAGCTAAGGCCTGGGGGTAGCCAAGGGGCATAACAGATAGTGAGGATATGGGAAGAGAGCCTGCAGCCTTGCAGAGGAAAGGAGCTTCTCCTGGGAAAGACCTTGAAAATGAAGGCATCCTCTTGGAGAGTCTGGATTCTGTGTACCTCTGAGC
Source organism: Dipodomys merriami (assembly GCF_024711535.1). Taxonomy (NCBI): domain Eukaryota; kingdom Metazoa; phylum Chordata; class Mammalia; order Rodentia; family Heteromyidae; genus Dipodomys; species Dipodomys merriami. The sequence continues at coordinate 77,611 of NW_027206195.1, read as the reverse complement.
TAAGGGCAGAGTTGATCGGAGTTCTATTAGGTACAAGGAAACAGCTATGGCCTACTGGGTCAGCCCCTATACTCCTGTATCCAACCCATCATCCTCTAAAGCCACCCTGTGCCCCTGACCACCAAGACTAGAACTGAAGGTAGCTCTGCCTGCGAGTTCCAGTTCCCATCTGATATAGATAGCCCTACAACCCACAGCTTCACTCACCACATCTCTACTCACATTGCTCAGACAGTGAGGTGTGGACCCAGTCCAAGGGCAGGATCAGTTTCAGGTTGTTAGCCTCAGCAGGGTGATAGGCTGTATCATTTCACATGGAAGGGTAGGAGGAACCTGAGCAAGCCCACACTGTCTGGAGCTGGGAACAGTGCTCCTACATCCCAGGGACCCCACACTTGGATGTTCAGTGTGGAACACCGAGTTGCTGATAATGCCCTGGTGAATTATGATGGATCCCTAGGGTCTATCATCCAGAGATGTGGCTTAGGAGGTGGGTGTTCTGAGAAGTAGGTTTCAGCATAACCTGAAGGAGCCCATTTTCTCAGAATGAGGGCCCAAAGCCCTCTAGTGAGGATGGGGATGGCTGCAGAGCCTATAAGTAGGTGGGGAAGACAGGTGCAGTGGGGGCAAGGAGGGGAGGGAGAGGAAGTAGAGTCCTTTAGGGACATCTTTGCTGGCTTCTGGGCCAACTGTGAGGTCAGGAATATATCCTACAGCTATGTGGCTGGTGTCCCTACTGCACAGGGAATTTTGCAAGTGCAGGAGTGAGGTTTGATTCATTTTAGACTTCGCAGGGTCTTTTCCTTCAGGGCTGGTTAAGACTCTGGGAGTGGTAGGTGGGTGGATAGATGGACACATGGATGGATGGATGGATTGGTGCATGGATGGATAGGTAGGAGGAAGGTGGATGAATGGGTAAGTAAACAAATGGATGGTCATGTGAAAAGGGCTTAATAGATTGACAAATGCCTGGGCAGGAGGCAGGAAATAGGTGGTTAAACTATAGACAAGCAACCTATTAGTAAATCAGTGTAAGTGGGCCCACAGTGGGTAGGCAGAAGGCAGATGGGTGAAGGATGGATGCATGGATGGAAGGCCAGGTGGCTAGCAGATGGAAGTCTGTTTGGTGGTTGATGGGACAGATGGATGATGGACAAGTAAATGGATAAATTTACTAGTTTAGCCAGTAACTATGAACTGACTGCATGCTATTCTGAAGTAGATATTCCATGCTGAGTAAACCAGACAAGATTTGTGTCTTAATGGACCTACAATTAAACAAATGAACACAATCATGTAATGGTGAAGATCTCTGGTGAAGGAAGACCTTTTCAGGATAGTCACTCTGAGGAGATGTCATTTCAGCTGAGACCTAAAAGACAAAAAGCTGCGAAGTGTGGAGGCAGCATTTCATGGAGAGGTTTGTTGGCCCTTGCTACTACAGAGGTTTAGGTAGACACAGGGGCCACTCCCTGGAGCTCTGAGTCCTGGTTGTTTGCAGCTTGGAGTGACAGGGGCAGGGTCACCGGTGTCCCTGGAGACCCCACCATTAGGCTGACCAACCCATTTTTTCGATCTACAGCAGTGCAAGGCTCAGTTCCCAGGGTGTGCTCAGCCTGGGATATGCTGAGTAAGCTAGCATCACACAACGGCTGCTCTTTCCCATTTATTGGGCACACTCTAATGTGCCAGGCTCTGTGCCCATTTTATCATCACAGCCCTTTCATGGGGGACACTAGGAGCAAACACAGTTTACAGAAGAGAGGCTGACGTGGCTCACAAAGGTCATAGGGCTGGCTAAGACAGCCTACCCACTGCCTTGATGACCTGAGCAAGGGAGCTGCTCCCCATGTGTACATCTCTCAGCCCAGCAGCCCTGTACACAGGCCACAAAGTCTTCCACTGCAGAAGTAAGAGGTAGGGGTGCCAAGGTAAGCTCACATTAACTCCTTTTCCTCAGGCTTTGCTTGCTTCCAGCTCTACACTAGAGGAGGCCTCTGGGAGGGGCTGGAGGAGCTGAGTAGCCCTGAGATAGAGGTGCTCTAGGAGGGAACTGTCCTTTGGAGTTGGGGTGAAGGTAGATGAGGGATCTATACTCTGACCAAAGCTAGTTATGAGAAACCTAAAAAATAGCCAGCCTTAAGGTGGGTAGAACTGGATTATTCCTCCCGATTAGCTTCTGACTCTTGCCTACATTGGTATCTGGGAAAGTGGTAAACCCAGGGATATCTGAGGGGACACAAGCTTGCTGGTGTTCAAAACTTCCAGCCAAAGCCAGGGACCCCTGGCTCATGCCTGTGATTCTAACTACTCATGAGGCTGAGATCTGGGGATTGCAGTTCAAAGCCAGCCCAAGCAGAAAAGTCCCTGTGAGACTCTTACCTCCAATTAACCACTCAAAAACTGGAAGTGGCACTGTGGCTCAAAGTGGTAGAGCATTAGCCTTGAGTGAAAGAGCTCAGGGACAGAGCCCAGGCCCTGTGTTCAAGCCCTATGACAAAAACAAACAAAAAAACAACCCTGCCAGCCAGGCTGTTGACTCACACTTATAATACTAACTATTCAGGAGGCTGAGATCTAAGGATCAAGGGTCAAAGCCAGCCCAGCAGGAAAGTCCATGAGACTCTTACCTACAGGAAACTAACCAAAAAAAGAAAAAAAGAAAGCCAGAAGTGGAGCTTGAAAAGGCAAAGGGACAGTGCTTAGGCCCTGAGTTCAGGCCCTAGTACTAGCACAAAAAAAGTGTGTGTGGGGAGCTGGGATGGTGGCTCAGTGGTAGAGTGTTTGCCTTGCATGCCTGAGGCCCTGGGTTCGATTCCTCAGCACCACATAAGCAAAAAGAAAAAAGCCGGAAGTGGCGCTGTGGCTCAAGTGGTAGAGCGCTAGCCTTGAGCTGAAGCTGAAGGACAGCGCCCAGGCCCAGAGTTCAGGCCCCACGACCGGACACAAAAAAAAAAAAAAAGTGTGTGTGTGTGTGTGTGTGTGTGTGAGAGAGAGAGAGAGAGAGAGAGAGAGAGAGAGAGAGAGAGAGAGAGAGAGAGAGAGAGAGAGAGAGAGAGAGAGAGAGAGAGAGAACAAAACCCCACAAGTGCCTACAGTATCTGGAGGTTCAGTTCCCCAGGGCTGCCATCACTTGTTCCTGTCCACACATTGCTGCCGCCCCAGTGGCTAGGGTTACTTACTGTGTTAGAGAAATAGAGGAATGGGTCAGACAGCTTAGGCTGCCTGGAAGCAGAAAGGCTGAGGGTGGAGTGCTGCCCATAGTCTAGGAGTGGGCACCGGTCCACAGGCTGAGGCTCAGGGTCTTGCCCAGGCATTGCCCTTCTTGGGGTATGAATAAGCTCAAGGTCTGAGCTCTGAGTCTCAACTGGGTGGTAAAGACACCTTCCTGCTCCTGTCCTTACTGGCCTCCCACAGTATAGGCTGCCTGGCAGGCCATCTCACACGCAGGCCCCATCCGGTATGGTCCTTAGCCCTGTCCAGTAGTGCTGACTGACTCACAGACTGTCACAGATATAAAGCTGTCCTGGTACTGGATGGACATCTCCCAGCCTCCATTGCAGCAACATGCAAGCATGTAGCTGGGTGCTGGCCAACAGAAAGTGTCCACAGAAACCTCCAAAAGAACTTACACATCCTCAATCTGCTGACTGGACTCTGATGCTCTGGGGCAAATGGGAAATCTCAGGACCTGGGTCTCTGTGTGGGTGTGTGGAGCAGGACCCACCTCCTTCCCTCGTCCTGAGGTGCAATTTTAGCCAGAAAAAACTACAGAGTTAGCGCTGTGATTTCAGAGTTTTATCCCGGTTGAAGTCACCTCCTGGTAAGGTCCAGGACCCTGTGACTCCCTCATCCCCATCACCTCCAGTGCTGCGGAAGAAGGGAAGTGGAAGGCTGGGGGAGGGACTAGAGCTTTGGGCCCTGCTCTGGAGCTTTGTGCCACTCCTTCCTCACTTCCTAATTCAGCAAGGAATGTTCTGCATGGTGGGGGTCTCCTCCCCCACCTGCCCAGTCTCAAGATGGGAGCAGCCTTAGGCTCTAGGTCGTGCCCTTGGTCCTGTTACCTTGGGGCTCCGAGTGGGGTCATAGGTCCACTCATGATGCCATCCCCCTTAGCCAGGAGCATTCTCTGAGGGGCTGGGAAGCAGGCCGGCTGTCACCTGGTCCTGGTACCACAGCTGCTCGGCGAGGCCATTAAGCACATGGGCAACATCAGCCAGCCCTGCTCGCCCATCCAGTGTGCGCCCATCAGCTAGCCGCCGCCCTGGCACACTTTTCACCCGCAGCAGGGGCAGCCCCCAGGTCTGCCTGAAGATTGTGAGTTCTCGCTCAGGCACGTCTGTATGCATGTATTGGTCAAATCTGGAGGACAGTCAAGGAGCCTGGTCAGGTGCCTCTGCTTACTGCTCACCACTCCTAGCTTAGTCTCTCTAGAGCCCCACACCCAGGTGCTAGGGTAGACCCAGGAGCATCCCTTAAGAAAAACCCCACAAAGCCAGGCGCCTGTGGCTCACACCTATAATCCTAGCTACTCAGGAGGTTGAGATCTGAGGATCTCGGTTCAAAGCCACAGGCTGGACCCCAGAGCTTGGCAGAGGCAGGGCTCCTGACCTCACTCTGGGCCTTATCAAAAGTGGCTTCTGCCAGTCCCAGGGGCCATCCAAAGGATACTTGGAGCCAATAACCATCTTGACGACACCAGGCGACTCACTTGTCATGCGGGCCAGCTGTCCAGGCAAGTCTTCAAAAGAGGTGCGGTCCGTGAAGGAGAAGAGGAACAGGAAGGCATCTGTGTTCTCTTTGCAAGCCTGAGGATGGAGAGGCTGGCTCACAGTATGTGACACTGACTATCTAATCACATACCCACGGGACCAAAGCCCTCTAATCAGCTGAGAAGAATCAGTAACGATCCCTTCTTTCTCAAATGGGGAAACTGAGGCCCAGAGTATGGAGTGGCTGTCCCAAGTACAGAGTTCCAGCTAGAATACTGGCCCCAGTGCCAGTTCAAAGTTCTATGGCTCAGCACTCTACTCTCAGCTCATTCATGCCCATGCTGCTACAGAGATAGGCCTGACTCAGCTCACAAATTTGTACTCAGAACTCACCACAGACAACCCCCACTCCCAGAGCTCACCCCGGCCTGCACGCCTGCTCACCGGAAGCATGTGATCGAACTTCTTGAGAGCAGATTCTCCACAGTCCCAGAACTCGAACCGGAACATGACAACACGGTTACTGGCCTGTAGCTTGGCTGGCCAAAATACCACAGTGGTCTGGATGCCTGAGCAGGGCCAGGGGTCAGCCATTCAGCATGGAAGAAATGGGGGCAGGGGAGAGACAGGGGCCCGAAAAGTATAGCAAGAAGAGATTTATCCCTTTCCTGGTGGGTCACTGGGTTTGACATGGAAGGCATAGTCCTTGACCTGGGAGAATTCTGTCTCATGGGGAAGGCAGACCTGCCCTGGAGGAGCTTAGGGTACAGAGGAAGATGAAGCTTTCACATGACAACAGCTTCACTGATCTACAGGAAACCCAAAGGTCCTGGGATATGGGGTACTGGTGGCTCACACCTACTCAGGAGGCTTAGGTCTAAGAATCATAGTTCAAAACCAGCCTGGGCAGGAAAGTCCATGAGACTTATCTCCTCCAATTAAGCACAATAAATAAATAAATAAATAAAAAGCAATAAAGGGTAGAAAAGGAGTTGCAACTCAAGTGGTAGAGTGATAACATTGAGCAAAAAAGCTCAGGGACAGTACTCAGGCCCTGAGTTCAAGCCCCAGGATCAACACAAAACAAATAAAGGAATTAATCAACCTAGTAACAAGAAACAAGTATTTACCGGAGCCAGCTTAATGCTAGGTATGGATGTTACCACCACTAACTCCAGTACCAAACCCAGGACATCTCCAGGGAGAGAAGAAACAATAGGGGCTCATTTTCCAAAGTCACAGAAGAAGTGGTAGAGTTGGATAAAACCCTAGCTTGTGTGGCCAAAGGCCACAGAAGGCCTCCAAGGAGACAGAGGGGAACCCACTTACCAGTGGTCTCATGGTGTACCACGGGCACCTCTAGGCCAGCCAGCTTGGCTACCAGTGCTGTCTTGCCCACACCACTCTTCCCAGACACAAAGATCTTGTAGCTGGCAGTGTCAATGGCCACAGGTGGGGGCAGTACTGGCCGCTCAAGCAGTCCTGGAGCAAAGAGGAAGCCATGAAGAGTATGGGTGTGGATCCCACACTTGTTCCATCAGACCCTGGGAGGAAGTGCCTAGCAGAATCCTCTTTCTAACTTTGCAGAAGCCTAGGATAACAGATAGCCCAAGTCTTTATAGTTAATATTTATCAGTACACAAAGTTGACAGACTGGATGTAATTCCCAGAAAGTTCACCCTAAATCTTTCTTCTTTCTTTTCTTGTCAGTCAGTCGTGGGGTTTGAACTGGGCACTGTCCCTGAGCTCTTTTGCTCAAGGCTAGGACTCTACCACTTTGAGCCATAGCATCATTCTCAGTTTTCTGGTGGTTAACTGAAGATACAGTCTCATGGACTTTCTTGCCCAGGTAGTTTTGAACCACAATCCTCAGCTCTCAGCAGCCTCCTGAGTACCTAGGATTACAGGCATGAGCCAACAGCACCTGGCCATGAGATGATTTGTGTGTGTGTATGTGTGTGTGTGTGTGTGTGTGTGCGCACGCGCATGTGTGCGCCTGTGCATGCACACACCTATACTGAGACTTGAACTCAGGTCCTGGGTGTTGTCCCTGAACTTTTTTTGCTCAAAGCTGGTGGTCTACCATTTGAGCCACAGCTCCACTTCTACCTTTTTGATAATTAATTTGGTAGAGGCCCATGGACTTTCCTGCCCTGATTGGCTTTCAATTGTAATTCTCAGATCTCAGCCTCCTGAGTAGCTAGGATACAGGTAGGAGCCACTGGTGCCTGGATATTTTTTTTTTTAACTGAAACTGTAGTGTTTTTGAGTTCCCATACATAAGAGCATGGCTTTTCACAGTCCCTTCTCTAACAGGCATATATTAAATATGCAAAAGCATTTTCAATTACTACAAATAAATCCTATAGAATCATTATACTGAAATGTCTATGGGTGTTAATTAAAAACTTGCAAAAAAAAAACCCAAACAGTTATCCAGAGACTGATGAACTTAAAGTCCTCAGTTGTGAGCTACCCTTAAATTTTATTTATTTATTTTGTCCTAAACCTGTTGACACTCTGTCTCTTCTGGCCATCCCTGGAGTTCTAAGGCTGATGCCAGAGTCCTTTGGTGAGACATGGACAAGCTGGCTTCATCCTTCACCAGTGTCTAAACCCAGACAGCAGGATCTGGGAGGCCTGTCTTCATGTAGGAAGGCAGGATGCTGGACAAGTGTGTTAAATGTGTGGTTGAAAAGGTTAATAGCAATTCACTGTGTAAAGTGCTGAGCAGAGGGACTGGCACCAAGTGAGGGCTCCATCAGCAGCGTCTCTGGTGACAGTGGCTGCTGGCAAGGTTTCTGCTGTTTCCATGGTCCCAGTTTCTGATGGTGGAATTAGCTCTAGGGAGATTTGAGGGTGAAAGACTTAGGGATAGGGCGTCCAGAAGTTCCCGAGATTGAGTGAGGAGTGCAGTGCAACAAGGCGGCACTGTCCTGCTTCTAATGTGCCCACACCACCTAAAGCCGCGGGTGACACTGTCCTACCTAAGGCTGACGAGTGACACACTGGTGGTAGGGCACTTACCGAACACCCGCCGGCGATTCTTACGCAGGATGCAGGTCAAGTACTCCTTGCCCTCCGCGGTCTCGTGCCAGTCTGGGACAATCACCGAACCGTGCGTGGGAGATTTGGCCATGGCTGATCATGCCAAGGCAAATAGGTGGCAGAACCCGGAGAGGAGGGGAAAAGAGGAGAACTATCTCAAGGCGCCTGTGTGAGTCCATAACCCCTCCCCCCACTCTCCCGTGGACCCCCAGCTCCCCACCCACAAGCTGGAATTCCACAGCCCAGCTTTTCCATAATGCTCTTAAGAGGAAAGAGCAGTAGTAGTGTTCCCCTAATCATCTCCTGGCAGTCATCCTTGCTTTCCCTCTTCCTCCTCCATCCTGACTCCCGGGCCACACAACCTGCACAGCCAGCAGTGCCCACATTGGGTTGCTTTGGGTAGAAACGGTCCCTTTAAAAGTCCACCGTGTGCTCCTGCAGCCCTGCCCCTTCCGCCCAGCCTGTATTTGGCTTCATTGTGGTGCTTGTGGGGCTCAGGCACTGGTACTCAAAGCGCATGTGCACACCGTTGCCATGGAGACGTGGGGGGTGTGGTCGGGCTTCTGGGTTCAAGAAAGTGTTGGTCCCTCCCACGGAGTTTGCGGTTGGCAGAGCAGTAACTTGCTGACAGATCCTCTCCTTCAATGGTATCCTTTTCTCCACTTAACTCCATCTGAGCCCAGCCAACTCCCAAACCTGATCAGACACGCTCTTCTCTGGGAACCTTCCACGCCTCCCTGGGCCTCAGTGTCCTCTTCTCTATAAATGAAAAATGCTTTTGTTGTTGTTGTTGTTGTTCACAGAATCCTTTATAATAGGGGCTGGCAATGTGGCTTAGTGGTATAGTGCTTGCTGAGCATGCGTGAGAGTCCTCAGTACCACATAAACAAAAAAAAAAGTGGTAGAGTGCTAGCCTTCAGCAAAAGTTCAGAGACAGTGTCCAGACCCTGAGTTCAAGCCCCAGGACTGGCAAAAAACAAACAAACAAAAAGAACCCTTTATAACAGTACCTGGTCCACAGCAGTGCTCAGTAAATTTAGTTACTGTTGTTGCTATCAACATCATTATGCTTTTATTCCCATTTATTCCCAGCCTGCCGGACCTCCCTCCAGGGAGTTAAATATCTCTGGCTTCAGATGGCTCAGAGGTGTCAGGGGCTGGCAAGAGATTTTAAAAATGAGTCAGAGGTCTTCTGGATTGGCATCACTTAATAGTTGGTTTATTCATTCAACAAATAATCACAGAGCCTCAACTGTGTGCCTAGACTGTTGTAGGTACTGGGAATACACAGCAGGCCAGAAGTCCTGCCCTCCTGGACTGGACCCTCCAGCCCTGGGGCTGTAATCTCCTATCCACTGTTCTAACCCTGTACTGTCAATCATGCAGAAGGAGGTGGCTTCACAGTAGATGCCCATGAGTTGGACAGGGTTTGGGTGGCTGGCCATACTATACTTGTCACAAGGGTCTTGGTGCTCCACCTTCAAGGCCAGCAACCAGTTTTGTAGGGAGGGAGTTAAGGCCAGAGATAGTGGGGCTTTTCAGTAGTTACTGCACTAAATTCTATAAATATTGAATTCCATGTAAGTAGTATCATCTCTCTTTTCTTTTACAGAGGAACAAATTCAGAGACATCACATGACTTGTATGAGGTCCTACCACACAACTGGTCAATGGAAAACTAGACTCAGAACCCAGCATTACCTGGGTGCTTATCTAAAGTATCTGTTCTGCCAGATTGGGTTTTGTGTTCTTAACACTCATCTTGCAGCCCCTAGGAGAGCTTTTCCCAGGGAAGCAAAGAGCAGCCAGAGAGCCACAAACCCACAAATGGTTGAGTGAGGTTCATTATGTCAGTAGGGGTGGGGAGGGAAGGGATATGTAAGACAGCTTTTCTGTAACTTGCTTACACTGCAGCTAGGCAGGAACACAAGACAACAATTCCTACAGGAGCTACATCTGGAATCCTTTGCTCCAGCTTCTGGGTCACATGGTTCCCCTTTCTGAAACACTGCCTCTACCTCTAATCAGGGCTATTCACAGCTGTACAGAACTCTCACTGCAGACCAAGTTTGTCTAGACCAAGTTTGTCTCAGCAGCAAGGCTCAGATTGGAATTATCTTTGGGTTTCTAGATTTCACCTCCAGTGCTTCCCTGGCTGTGGTGGGCATGGGGAGAGAAGAGGGGAAACGACGACTCAGTAAGGGGTGGGAAAATGAATCACCTTGGCACAGTGAGCTTGAAATAAGATGTCAAATGCTGCTGGGAGCTGGACACTGGTGGCTCACACCTGTCATCCTGGCTACTTATGGGGCTGATATATGATGACCAAGGTTTGAAGCCAGCCTAGGGAGAAAAGTCTGAGAGACTCAGCAAAAAGCTATAATTGGAGCTCTGGCTCAAGTAGCAGTGGACCAGAACTAAGTGAAAAAGCCAAACAAGAAGCAAAAGTTCAGCCAGGTGCGGGTGGCTCACACCTGTAATCCTAGCTACTCAGGAGGCTGCAATCTGAGGATGGCGGTTCAAAGCCAGCCTGGGCGGAAAGGTCCCTGAGACTCTTATCTCCAATTAACTAGATTCAAAAACTGGATGTGGAGCTGTGACGCAAAGTGGTAGAGTGCTAGCCTTGAGAAAAAGAGTTCAGGGATGTACTCAGGCCCAGAGTTCAAGCCCCACAACCAACCCCAAAACAAAAAAAGGCAGCAGCAGCAAGAGCTCAAGGCTCTGAGTTCAAGCCCCACTATGGGCACGAAGAACGAAAATCCTGTCGGCCACAGAGAGAGAAGCTGACATCAAGGGAGCTAGTGCCCATGGTGCCTGGAAGTGATGCTTGACAGCCATGGCCTTCTCTGGGAACCTGCTCAAACCTGGATTCTAGACCTCTGATCCCCTGCTTCAGGACTGGAGGGGGGGGAGGGGAGGGAGCGTCTGCAAACCTGTACATTTAATGAGAGTAATGGCCAGTTCTGACACAGGGAGATCTCTATTAGCCAGGGCTGATGCGACAGAACAGTTCTAGAGGCTAGAAATTCAAGATCTAGGACTGGCAGGGGTGGGTGATTGTGAGGCTGCCTTCTTACTATGTCCTTACATGGCTTCTCTATGCTTTCTCCTGTTGTCTTTTTTTTGCCAGTCCTGGGGCTTGAACTTAAGGCCTGGGCACCGTCCCTGAGTTGCTTTTGCTCAAAGCTAGCATTCTACCACCTGAGCCACAGCGCCACTTCCAGGCTTTTCTGTTTATGTGACACTGAAGAATGGAACCCAGGGCTTCATGCATGCTAGGCAAGCACTCTACCACTAAGCCACCTTCCCAGTCCTGTCTCCTTTTATTTTTGTTTTGTTTTGATGCTGGGGATGAACCAAGGCCTTGGGCATACTGGACACTATACTGAGCTACTTCTCCAGCCTATGTTCTCCCAGATGTTAAGGACACTTAAGTATGGCCCAAGTTATGATCTCCTCTAATCTAATTACCTTCTTAAAGGATAAGTCTCCAAATACAGTCCCCTGGGGTTAGAGCTTCAACATATGGGTTCCAAGGAGGCACAACTCAGACCACAGCAGGGCCCACATACCTCAGTTAAACACTGCTGCTGGGGATGGAGCCAGGCAATGGCTGGGAGTTATAAAGTCAGAGCTGTAGACAATTCTCATAAGCCATCTTGGTCTAGTGGGTCTTATTCTCCCATGTCTCCCAAGTCATCTGAGCATTAAATTGTGTGTGTCTTCCTAAGTAAATTGCTTCTCCCAGGGACAGGCAAAGCAAGAAGACTATCTTCCTAAAGGTCCTCCTAGAATAGAGCCCTCAGGTTAATCCACCTATTTCTTTTTTTAATCTCACCACAAATTTGTTCTGCAAACGTACGTGTGTGTGTGTGTGTGTGTGTGTGTGTGTGTGTGTGTGTGTGTGTGTGTGTGTGTGTGTGTGTGTGTGTGTCTTGAATTCAGGGTGGGAGCACTATCCTTTAACTTTGCTTGAGGCACAGATTACTACTTAAGCCACAGCTCCACTACTTCTGGCTTTTTGCTGGTTAGGATAAGAGTCCCAAGGACTTCTTACCCAGGTCAGCTTCAAATTGGGATCCTAAGATCTCAGTCACTTGTGTTGCTAGAATTACAATTGTGAGCCAGCAGTACCCAGCTAGCTACTTTTGTTTTTAGAGATACTGGTGATGGAGCCCTGAGCCTGGTACATACTAGTCCAAGCATTCTATACCTCTACTCCTCCCAGCACGTTCCTTATGTCCTGTCCTTGCTGCCACTGTCCTGGTCTGAACACTCACCTTAACTTCCTCCAGTTCACTCTCCAGATCTGTCCTGTCCATTGCAGTCCTATCAGCCTCCTTGAGGTCCAGAAGGGCCTGTCACTAGGCCTAGGCTGTGCACTGTACCAGAACTCCCACCTGGGCTCCTCTAGGACCTGCCATGCCCCAGGCACCCTACCTAACTGGAGCAAGCACTCCACTGGCCTCCCATCACCAATTCAGAAGTTTAAGAAACAGAAACTCAATATACATTTAAAGTAAATCAATAAAAATTACACTAAAGGAATCTTATTTACAAAAACATGAAAAGAAGCAGAGCTTCAGGGCATGGGATATAGCCCAGTGATAGAACATGCACTAGGCATACACAAGGACTGTTCTTTCCCAAGACTGAAAAAAAAAAATTCATTTCCTCTGACTCATTTAATCTGTCTCTGAGCCTCTATTCTCTCTGATGCAGACATTTTAATTTAGTGATTTCCTGGCAAAGTTAAGTTCTGCTACTTCCTATTTCTCTGCCTTTTCAATACTCCAAGTTTCATCTCCCCCACCTCTAGCCCTGGGGTTCAAGTTCAGTGTAGGGGAAGGCTTACCCAAATACTAGAGAGGCATGGCTGGGGAGGGTTGCTGGCTCTGCATAGGTTGTCTTCTAGGCCTTCTGCTCCAGGAAGCAGAAGCACCTGGACCTATCTCTGTTGGTCACTGTAATGGGATCTTTTTTTCCCCTGTGATCATGAGGTTCTTACCCTGCCACATGTGAGGGCATGACATCTGGCTATTGACTCCATAGGACATGCCTTGGTTCTCAGTCTACCAGCATGCTGTCCCCCACCCCGACATGGCTCTTTGACATTCTATCTGACACACAAAGGGGTCCATCTTTCTTGCTTGAGGCTGCCAGGTCTATCAACATCCTGTAGCACTAACTGCAAAGTGAGGTGGGGACCCTGAACATATATATGGGATATGGAGAAAGCCTCCATACTTATCTGTCCCATGCCACAGTTTAGAGAGCAAGGCTAAGTGCTATGACATGAAAGTCCCTCCAAAATGTCTTAAAATTTAATTGCTGGCCATGCACCAGTGTCTTACACCTGTAATCCCAGCCACTCAAGAGGCTGAGGTGTCAGGATCTCAGTTCCATGACAGCCTGGGCAGATAAATCCTCCAAGACTCTTCTAATTCAGCAGCAAAAATCTGGTAGAGCACCTACCTATCAAGTGCAAAACCCTGAGCTGAAACTAGTATTGTGCAGAATAAAACACAGTTCCTGATCTATGGTACTTTGCTATGGCAGCAAAATGGGCTAAGACACTGAAAGTAAGAAGAGGACTAACTTCTAAGCCTTCTGGCTTCCCCTTTTCTGCCCCTGACTGGCTATGTTGGTTGCAGACCCCCATTACCTTTAGATCTTTTATTTGGGGGGTACTCCTGGAGCTTAAGCTTAGGGCCAGGGTGCTGTCTCTGAGCTTTTGTGCTCAAGGCTAGTGCTCTACCACGTTTGAACCACAGCTCAACTTCTTTTTGGTAGTTAACTGGAGATAAGAGCCCTGGCTGGCTTTGAACTGTGATCCTCAGATCTCAGCCTGAGTAGGTAGGATTACAGGTGTGAGGCACCAGTACCAGATTCCTTTAGATCTTTCTGGTGTGGTATCTTTATCTTTTGACCTTACAAGCTCAGGATCTGTCACCCTTGTCCAGTCAATGTGATACCTCCCTGGTTTGTGATGAGTCTGGAGCTTGGTGGGGGTGGGGGATGAAGGGTAGGAAGGTAGGGCTCCTTTGAGTCAGTGTATCCCAGTACTTGGGAGCAGTAGATATTTAGGGAACACTTGCCAAGTGACTGATCCCTTGGTTGTTCCAGGCTTTCCTTGGATCACAGCCCATGTTTGTTTTTTTCTTTCTTCCCTAGTTTCTGCTTGGAAGACAGCAGAAGCAGTCTCCAGTTTCTATTCTCTGTTGCAGACAACTTAATTCCATAATTTCCTGGTAAGCTTAAGTCCAGCTATTTCTTGTTACATTTTTTTTTAAGTGGGTGGGCAGAGGCCAGGGCAGGAGAGAGAGAAATAGTCAGCCAGGATTTTTAGACATTTACTTGAGATTTTAGCTTAGCTTTGTGTATGCTGGCAGCATCTGGGCCCAGAGCCCAGGTTCAAGGGGAAGATACCAACTTTCTCACAGCTGGAGACTGGGGACTGAAACAGAAAACACACTCTGGTTGAAGAAATGCTGTGCTGGGCCTGTAAGGGCCAGGCTGGTGAGGGAAGGAGTGCCACACCCGCTTTCCTGAGGGAGGGAAACAAGAGCAAGCCATTTTTCTCATCCTGCCCTTTTCTGAGAGCGCCCAGGTACACACAAAGCTTTGCAAAGGGTGTCCCCTGGTGGATTTCCAGGGAATTATATCCATTCAAGGCATTAAGAATTCAGATCTAGTTGCTGCTAAATTGCCATTTTACTGATAAAGTTGAGATTCAAAGATGATTTGTCCCAGTTCAAAGTGGTAGTGACATCTTTGGGATCTAAGTGTACCTAGGTCCAAAGCCTGTACTATGTCCTTTTTTTTGTTGAGTCTACAAGGCCAAGTGTTGAGTTGAAAGCACATGTAGATTCCATTCTTGATCTCCTTCCATGCAGTATGCTTGAACACTTCCACTCTGCACATAACAACCACAAGAATGCTAGCTTGCTTTTGTCCCTGGGAGTATTGTACAAAGTAGGAATAAATTTTCCCCCTTGCTACTGTGGATGGAACCCAGGGCCTTGCAAACACCAGGCAAGCAAATTACCATTTGAGCTATTCCCTAGTCTGTTTTTTGATTTTGAGGAAGGTCTTGTTGCTATCTTTGCCAGCTCTAGCCTTACACTTTTTTCTTTTTTTCCGGTACTAGGATTTGAACTTGGGGACCTTGTGTTTGTTCCACTTGCTTGATCACTAGTGCTTTATCATTTGAGTCATGCTTAACTTTTTTCTGGCTGACTGGAGATGGAGTTTTCATAGACTTTTGCCTGGGCTGGCCACTAACTGCATTTCTCCGTCTCAGCCTCCTAAGTAGCTAGGATGACAGTTGTGAGCCACTG
The DNA here is from genome assembly GCF_024711535.1 of Dipodomys merriami. NCBI lineage: Eukaryota > Metazoa > Chordata > Mammalia > Rodentia > Heteromyidae > Dipodomys > Dipodomys merriami. Next base: position 62,511 of record NW_027206195.1, on the reverse strand, counting down.
GTGCCCAACTGATTCTTGAACTTTTTTGGGGGGTGTGGGGCGGGGGAGCTTGAACTTAGGGCCCAGATACCATCCCTGGGCTTTTCTGCTCAAGGATAGCACTCTACCACTTGAGCCACAATTCCACTTCCAGCTTTTTGGTGCTTAACTGGGGATAGGGTCTCAAGAATTTTCCTACCTGCCCTGGCTTTGAACTGTGATTTTCAGATCTCAGCCTCCTGAGTAGTTAGGATTACAGGCATGAGCCACTAGTGTTCCAGGTTATTCTTGAACTCTTGACCCTCCTGTTTCCATATCCTAAGCAACTGGGATTACAGGCACACATCACTGTTTTTGTTTTTAGGCAGGGTGTCTACCACTCTAGCTCAATAATGGCTACTAACAGCGTAAGTCAGACCCTAGCTAGGGATATTGGTCCCTTGCCTGGAGAGATGAAGAGGTTCAGAGAAGGAAAAGTTCAGTGTGGCAGCAACACACCTGGGCCAGCCAACTGGGTTTGGCTGTCAAGTTCCCTATCCTATTTAGACTCCAGTGCTCCAGACCCACCGCTTTTCTCAAGCTCATATAACAGGCCATTAGAAAATGCCTTGGCCTTAGAATAGTAACACAAGATAATGGTAGTGGTTCCAGCATGGTGTCTCCTGCTCTGTAACTTACAACTACTGTGCACAAGCCTCTGGCTCTGAAGTACCCATCAAGTTAGAACCGTGGTTGGGAGAGCAGTATATGGGCTGCATGGGTAGGCCATGACCACTAGCTTATGATGGCTAGCACATTTCATACACAACATCAGTTCTCCTGGTCCTGTAGGGTAGCAGCGACTCCATATATAGAAGACAACACTGCATTATGACCCTATGACTTGTATCTTCACCTTTGCTTAGGAGGCAAATGATAGTGCAGCTGTTGTCCTGGCCCTCGGTCCTCTGCTCCAAGTTGGTTGCCATCTCAGGTCCTGCACAGATGATATGGAGGATCTGCCCCCAACAAGTCCTTCAGACACGATATGGACACAGCTCTTAGTAAATGGTGCCGTCCCAAAGAAAATGCAATTCTCCCTCTCCCCACAGCTCAGCTCTCCAAGAGGAGAAGAACATCTTTCCAAATGCTCCCCACTATCCCCTCCAACCTCAACTGTTCTCCTTCCCAGTGACTCTTCTCTTCTTTCCTGGACTAGTAAGAAGGTTGAGACAATTCAGTCCATTTTGTTTTATTTGTTAAATTGCTAAAAAGTCATCAGGGGGAAAAACATTAACAAAAAATGAGATTGACCAGAGGTTTAAATATGCATGGAATCCAAGTTCATTCCTACACTGTTATGTGCCTAAAATGACGATCTCAGGGTAAGCCACCTGGCACCCCGAGTTGTGTGGGAAACATCACTCACAGCACCAACTTTGCCAGGGCACAAGGAGTGTGCACTGACACGAGCCCTGGTTGGTGGGAAGGGGACAGAGGCGAGTAGAGAGGGTACAAACAGTAAACACCTCAGTCTGCTCTCACTCACAAGGAACGTGGCAAGAGGGAGCAGCTTACCAGTGACGGGCAGAATGTGTTCCCAGGGGGAGTCACACAGAGCACAGGCTTCCTTGCCCCTGGACATGGTAGATCCTCCCAACTGACCTGTGTGATGGTGAGAGACCACAGATAATGCAAAGCAATGCACATACCATGCCAGGATCACCACGAGGACAAGGACAGACAGGTAAACCAACCAGATTTATCACTTTGAAGGGGAAGGAAAAAAGCGAAGCAGAAGGAAACCTAGAAAGATAAGGTGAAGCAAAGGGAACTATCCCCTTGTCCTCCACTGGCCAGTGGCTTTCTGTCCTCCAAAGTCAAGACTTCTCACAGTAATTTTCTTTCTTCCTTCTCTTCATTTCTTCTTTATTTAAGAGTTCCAACACAGTTCCTGATAGTTCATGGTTTCAGCATCAAATCATGGTTTCATCAAATCGACCCACAGAGGACCAGGAGGAGAGTAAGCCCAAGATTGCCCAACACAATTGACGTTTCTTTCAACATCTAATTAGTGCTCCCAAAATGTGAGGGATGGTGAAGTGTGAAGCCCACCCCCCAACTGTGGAAGGAAGGTAGAAATAAGTAAAAATACAGATAGCTCTCTGCTGCACAATGTGTGAAATGAAGAGAAACAGGTAGCACTGTCCAAGAAGGTAGAAGAAACTCAAATTGCTCCATGGCAGTCAACCAGGTGACTGGTGAAGTCAATATGACCCAGGGGCTCTCAAAGGCACACTTGCAGGAATGGAAGGGATTAAAGCTTCAAGTAGAAACAAGATGTATTTAAATACCTAAATACTGATAAATATTTGCTTTAGGTGCTCCTGAGGGTTTAAAAACAAATATGTTGTCTCATGTCTCTCAGTGACTCTTAAGACAATGTTGGTATCATGTCAAGGAAGGGCTGTAGTCAAATCTAATCTGGTGGAGCTTCGGGAATGCTCACTTTAGGGAGAACACAGGAAGGACGAATGCACCTGTCCCCCACAAGAGCCTGAGGAGACAATCACTGATGGCATTGAGTCGCTTTCCCACAGTACAGGCCCAGAGTGCCCAGGAGTCAACACACCACTGAGACCCAAGCTACTGGATGCAGATGAGGCCCATCCTTCTTTCTCTCTAAGGGCTGTAAACGAATGGCCTGGTTACTAGCAGCATGGGTAATACTGGATACTATGGAGTTACAGGAACCACTTTGTTCTCTAAGAGAATCAACATTCCCATTACTTGCCTACTTGGAGGAAAAAAGAAGTACAAGGAATCAACAGGTTAACAGCCAGCTTAGGAAGGCCACAGGACAGAGGGAAAGATTAAAGTGGAGATTCAGATCTTTCAAAGTATTTACTAGAAACTGAGTCTGGAGGCACTGTCCACACACAAACAAGGTTCAGCGCAGCAATGCCAGAATCACACACTGTTGGCTGGCTTCACTCTGTAGAAGGCCCCACTGGACTGAACAGTCTTGGCCAAAAAAGGACTGGCCACAGTTGCAGATCAGGGAGCTTGGGAAGCCAAGTGTGCAGCTTTAAGCAGTGGGACACCATGGGAAGTAGGCACATGGTTGTTTCCTCATCTGAGAGAACATGAAGAGACATTATCAGAACACATACCCCTCCCCATGAGTGGGCTGGGCTTGGCATGGGGGTGAGGGGGGTAGAGGCCGAGCTTTTCCACCAAGACCAAATGGATAATGGCGAGGGGAAAGATTTAATGTGATGTAATAGAACATATGCTTATTGGACAGACTGCAAAGTGCTGGCTAAGAGCCAGGAACCCAGGGCCAGCTGCAGCTGGCTTATGCCTGGTAGATGGTTCTAAGAAAAAGAGTATGTGGGGCCGGGAGATAAGAGGTTTTGATATTTAACTCTTAATGGCAAAATAAAAGTCCTCTGATGAGTGCTTATTAAAATGGTGCCACCTGAAATAAACTTATGTTGACATCTCTGTCTAAGACACAGTTTAGAGACTAAGACTAGTACCTTGTAATTTTCTATATCAACCAAAGAAGATTCTACTTGGTTGCACTTTAAGAACCCAAGCCCTGTCTGGTGACACATAAACAAGACAAACACAAAGGATGGAGCTGCTCCCTAGGCCAGCCACATGTCATCAAGTACCTAGTATTCAACCTGGTCACCAGGCAACAGCAAGGCAGAAGATGACACATCAAAAGAGGAAAAACCATTTCTGGAAGAAATGTTACCAGAATTCCCTTCTAGGGTCCATTTCAACCTTCTACACTGAGTGTATCCAATGAAATTTGGAAATAAGAAGTGTACAGCTGTCTGAAACAAATCAAATACAGAAGTGAATGCTGGGTGGGGAGAGGAGGGGAGGGTCACACAAGGGGAAGTGTCTCTTGAGGTGTCAAGGAATTTTTTCCCCACAATACTGAAATTTCAGAATTCTCTACTAGCGCCTAGTGACACCAAACAAAATGTTCTAACAATATTTTTGAAGAAATGTTTGATTTCTGCAAGCACCTGAGCTTTGTAAAGGAAACACAGTGAGAAAAAATTTAGGGCTTAAAAAAAATCTATATGCAACACCAAACCAACCCAAAAACCAAGGTGGCGGGGGGTTGGGGAGGCAGGCAGAGGAAGAAGCAGTCTAGAAGTGGGAAATCAGCCTCTGAGGACCCAATTCTAGAAGGAAAAAGAACAAATATGGATTTTGGCAACTTGCAACCAAAAAGGATTGTCAGAAAGTTCCACAACCAGATACCAAATGTGTTCTGAGACATGGAGGGGAGCACTCAAAAGACCAGCAGCCATGGCAGACAAGTCAGCTGCGTAAACATTTTTTTTCTCCATGATTCTGGCACGCATGGACAAAATCTCATTGGGTGATTTCCATCAATCATACGGGGCAGAAGAGACCAGGCACAGGCATTCCTGCAGTGCTGTCACAGGTCCTCTGTGGTTTTGAGAGAAGAGGAAGGACGGTTTCTTCATTAGGTTACCCTGCAGCATGGGGTTTGGTGCCTCCTCCTGTGCATCCTATCTAAGCCTGTCGTTTTTGTTTGTAAATTCTGAGAAGGCCACATAAGGATTTACCAGGGTTCTTCAGTTCCTTTTAGAAAGTTACTGCTGTTAGTCTGTTCCCTAACTTCTTGGTCTAGTTATCAGCAAAGTAGAAAAAAGCAGCACAGTCTCTACTAAAACAGCAACAATTTTATCTGAACCAGGACGGAGGTCTCTCTTTTTGTGTAAACAGAGTTGGCTATATAATATATATATTTATATTTATATATAATTTTTTCTTATTAATGGAGGGAGGCTGGGAGCTGGAGTTGAGTTTTGGCTATGAGACAAAGGCTGTTGTTTCCCCAGGTCTCAGTCCAAATGCTTGCACACTGGAAAATTCCAAATTAAAAGCCACAGAAAGGGAAAAAGGTTCTGCACACATTATCTCTTTGCACGCACAAAGTACAAGGCGTTTGTTTTAGGATAGTACTTCACGTTCTGCTTTTTGTCCATGAGTCCTCCAAATATGATGAGTTCACCCCTGCCTTGTACCACTGTGTGCAGGCTGGTTTCTGGAGGTCCAACCACAGAACTGCTATTAAATACTTTCCACTTCACGCGGCCCCGTTCCTTAGTATCTTTAATGTCTAGCACGTACATCTGCATGGGCTTGCAGTTCATGCTCTGGTATAGGGGTTTGCCAACATTGAGGGACTGTGGAGGGTGATGGCCCAGGCGGCGGGCAATGGGAGGTAGGGAATGTCCATCACCTTGGGCTGGCCCTGGGCGAGGGATGGGCACTGTTTCTCCACTGCTCAGGTTCTGGCTTCCAGGGGAGCCTGGAGAAGACCCAAGAGGAGGACTTAGTGCTGCAGAGGTCGAGGGGCCTTTGGATGACATCGCTTTGATGGCTTCCAGACTCCGCCGCAGGGCACCAGGAGAGACGGCCCCTGCCAGGGCACTGGCCACATGGGGTGGGGTATGCACACCATTGGTCTGTTCCACAGGGTGTCTCATACTCCCCCCAACTGTCCTGCTGTCCATGCCATCCACATGATTGCTGCTGGAAGTAGGTTTCAGGTCCCAATTCAGATCGATTGACCCTAATCTCAGATCCTTCTGATCTGGTAATGACCCTCTACGCGGGGCCAGAGGAAGTCCCATCTTCAGATCATATCCTTCAGAGGCAGATGGGGTGCCTGGAGAGATGGCCTGCACAGGACTGTCCAAGGAAGTCCCACCGACAGCTGCTGCTCCTGGAGACAAACTCCCACCATTGAGAATGGGAGAGCCGTCTCCTTTGGCAGGGGAGAGGCTCCCTTCCCGAGAACCTGAGGGTGTCTGCCTTTGAGCCCTGGGCCTCAGGGTTCCCCAGCGGCCGTTAACACATGGCACTTCATCCATACTCCTTACTGGAGACTGGGAGCGGTACTCTCTCGTTTCAGGGACCAGGGCTGGAGGAGTGGCACTGATAGGTGATGGGCGAGAGTTCAAACTGGGGCTGAGGGGGGCTCTCCCACTAGGAGCCTGGCTGAAGACCACCACACACTGTCCCACCTAGAAGACAAAGGACTTGTGCTCACAGCTTCTTCTACAATTTAATCATTCAACTCTAAAACATCTCAGCTCCATCATCTGGAATGAGCTACTGTTTTGTACGATACAGAGATAAAATGATCTGTAGACTCTGTGTTCTATGCTGGATGGGTGAGACACGTGAACATGGGTGCTATAGTGTGACATGCACAGTCATTGGCTATAGCCACAGAACAGGGGTGGAGTGAAGGGAGGATCAATTTTTGTTTGAGGGACTCTGGGGAATATTTCATAGACAAAAAGGTGCTTAAACATGGGACTTAGGGTGGGTAGAGCCACTTATGTCTCCCATTTAGTGGTTCATTTATTTATTTGCCCATATATATATAGTCAGTCATGGGGCTTGAACTCTGGGCCTGGGCACTGTCCCTCAGCTCTTTAGCTCAGGCTACTGTTCTACCATTTGAACCACAGTGCCACTTCTGGTTTTTCTGGTAGTTTATTTGAGATAAGAGTTTCATGGACTTTCCTGGCCCAGCTGGCTCTGAACTATGATCCTCAGATCTCAGCTTCCTGAGTAGCTAGGATTACAGGCATAAGCCACCACGCCCGGCTAACATTTACCTCTTTTGTGCACAAATTTTCTTTGAAATTTGCTGAAGTAATTTTGTTTGGGACCTTCCCTGCTGGTGTGTCAGTTCCCCACTTACCCGGCAGGCTGGATGGCACCACAACTCAGGAGCTCCATGATCTTCGTTTTCTACCTTGAGTGGCTGCCAGGCCCAGGGACCTGGGTGCATATGCAACAACCAAGCATCCTTGAACAGCTATAGAAAAAGGAGCAACAACAGGGCTTAGGTGTGATACATGCTACAACATACATACAGAGTTACAGTCTTAAAGCTGTGTTGCCTGGGACTCTTCAGAGGGTTTTCATTCATTCAGTTGTGCCTGCATTACCACTGAGTGTCCTGACATGGAATTGTGCTGGTGACCCTCGAGTCAACTGTGACTAGGCTTCCTGTGTTTGGGGGGCAGAGGAGAATCGCAGGGAGGGGAGAAATAATATCCGTAACTCTACATGAGGCAATTAATTTTTTGGTGGTACTGGGGTCTGAACCTATGTGCTTGCTGAACAGGCACTCTACCACTTGAGTCACACTCCTAGCTCCCTAATTTTCTGAATATTAAACATATCCAGTGTGTACTTTGGTAACTGGTAATCGATTTTTCTGTTCTACTGTCTTCTCCACTTTGAAAAAAGATGATAGCAGTAAACCTTATTGCTTAAAGAGGAAATAGAAAGAATAATGATACAATTATTCAGCTGGGCACCAGTGGCTCACACCTATCATCATAGCTACTTCGGAGGCTGAGATCTGAGGACTGTGCTTTAAAGCCAGCCAGAGCAGAAAAGTCCCTGTGAGACTCTTATCTCCAATTAACCACTCAAAAACTAGAAGTGAAGCTGTGGCTCAAAGTAGTAGAGCGCTAGTCTTGAGCAAAAGAGCTCAGGGACAGCGCCCAGACCCAAGAAAGAAAAGAAAAGAAAAGAGAAAAGAAAGAAGGAAGGAAGGAAGAAAGGAGGGAAGGAAGGAAGGAAGGGAGAAAGAAAAGGAAGAAAGGAAAAGAGAAAGAGAGAGAGAGAAAGAAAGAAAGAAAGAAAGAAAGAAAGAAAGAAAGAAAGAAAGAAAGAAAGAAAGAGAGAGAGAGAGAGAAAAAGAAAGAAAGAGAGAGAGAGAGAGAGACAGACAGACAGACAGACAGACAGACAGACCTATTCAAGGAACAAGTGTCTTTGATTAAAGGCATCTCCTCATACCTAAAAGTAGTACAGAAAAGGACAGCAAATGCAAAGTAGAAAGGCATTCTCTAGGGGATCATGCTGTCACATGAAGAGCTTTCACACTCTCACAATGTAAGACAGGGTAAGCAAGTTTTAAACACTGTAGCACAGGCATGAGAATGTGGCACAAACAATACTCACAGCATTGGGACCGCCACACCCTCCAAGGATTAAGATAGTTGCATCATCTATGACAATCTGAGGAGGGGGAGAAATTTAAACACATAAAACAAAGGCATCTGACTTTCCACACTTTAGTGATACATTAAAAATAAAATATCCAGCTCCCAGAGGAGAGTATTCTAGTTATCATAATCTCTCCTGCTCCACAAGCGATGTCAATTCTGATCTTTTGAACAAATTACTGATGATTTGCCTGAATGGGTACATTCATACTCTTTTGAGTGGATACATTCTTTCTTATTTAATCAATAGTAACAGGAGAGTATCAACCAAAAAAAAAAAAAAATGGAGGATTCTTTTAAGAAATGAAATAGTAAATACTTTGGGGGAGAGGCATAGTAAAAGCCATTATAAATACTATGACCCATCAGAAGGTTAAAAAAAAAAGTAGCAAAAAAGAATGATAAATTATCTTTGCCTTAGTACAAACTGGCATCTTACCTGACTCCCTCCTCCCTCTCCCGTCCTAACTGAAAGATGCTACAGTGTTTGCTGAATAGTTATTTAATTCCCGAGCACCTGAGATTGGCCACCTCGGGGATGAGGACTGGGGCCGGAGATGTTCGGCTTGGACCATGCCCACTGCTCAAGGTCAAGAACCCAGACATCATTGCTCCTGTGAGATAAGGACAGAAAGATGAGGAAGCTGGAACTAAAGGACCACACTGGTGATGGGAGTTCTTATACCTGTGGCTAGCCAGTGAACTTGTACCATTTTCACATACACAGGCTGTCCAGGATGGAAGCAGCTTTGGATAAATTCTCCAGAGTTCAGATGCTTTAGAACCAGAAAGACTAGCTGAATACCAGCTCCACGGCTTCAACAAGAAACATCATTTTCTTCAACTCTGAGTTCCTTATCTCTCACTATCAAACAGAAATACTGCTACTATCTATAGAGCTGGTTTAAGGCCTCCTCTGAGCTGTATCTCACACACTAATAATGAAAGAATAAGTTAACTGGTGCTAGCCAGAAATGGTTATTGGTCACACTATCACCCTTCAAAAACAAAATCCACAAGGAAAAGGGGAAAAAAATTCAAAAGGCAGCTTAAGCACTGTCCAGGGAGTTAAAAGCTTTTTTGATTCTAACTACGAAAAGTAATTTCAGACAGCTAACAAGAGCTGCAGTTTTATCAAGGACCAGGTGCATCTCCAGTTCTCAAGACAGCAGCAGGGTAACCCAGAGTCCCAGAAGGCAGTCTCTACCAGTCACCTCTTTAAGGTCTACTGTTCACACACTGGGCATAGGCATGAGAGCGCCCAAAGTTAAATTCTAGTCCTCTCATCTGGAAGGCAGTGCCTTTCATCTTTCCATACTTCTGAAAATGTGATGTGGAGAGTTTGGTGTTGAAGAGAACAGGCTTAGGTCTGCAATGATTGTACTACTGACAGCTAATCACCTCCAGAGCAAGGGAAAACAAGAACTCCTGCGGCGGCTGCTGCTGAACCAGATAGCCAGGGCTGACTCTGGCAAGTTATGGATAAAGATGGAGAACCTTACGATTCTCTGGCTTTTAACCCATTCTCCCACAACCTATCCCATTTGGAGAGTCTACAATTTCCATCTGTCCTGTCAATGATGCACCTCACTTCTTGGGAGGCAGACTTCTTCAGGCACAGTACAGCAATCAAAATGAAGGCTCCATTCCAACTAGGTCCTACCACACATCCAACAGGAAGCGATTCTACATAACTTGGTCTGTGACTAGAGCACCAAAGAATTGAAAGGTAAGGTAAAATAACTCATTGGGTTAATTAGAATCATGCTCAAAAATACCAGTCCTGACTAGTTCACACTTCTGACCTTTATGCCCGAAAGTATTTACTTACATTTGCCTGGATCCTAAAGAGCCACCAAAGACAATCATTTTATCATCTATCACACAGGAGGAGTGACCAGCCATAGGAGGTGGCCCATGTGTTGTTACAATGCAATTCCACCTAGTATAAACAGACAAGAGGAAGCCCAGAAGTCAGTATCATCTGCCTCTGACTTTACAAGATTAAGGCAAAAAGTGGTTAAGCAGGCATTCATTAAAAATGGCAATCTAAGCCAGGTGCTAGTTGGGCTCATGCCTGTAATTCTAGCTACTCAGGAGGCTGAAATCTGAGGATCACGGTTCAAAGCCAGCATGGGCAGGAAAGTCCATGAAACTCTTATCTCAAATTAGCCACCAATAACCAGAAGTGGCGCTGTGGCTCAAGTGGTAGAGTGCTAGCCTTGAGCTGAAGAGCTGAGGGACAGTGCCCAGGCCCAGAGTTCAAGCGCCAAAACCAACAACAACAACAACAACAACAAAAAGACAACCCAAGACATGGCTGAAAAATAACTGATTCTGTCTTGCAGATGTGGCAAGTAAAGAAAGCAACCAGATCTACACTAATCAGAGGGAGTAAGCTTCTACAACTTCCACACAGTCATTAATTAACTTATTGTTTTTGTTGTAGGGTGTGTGCATATGTGTATGCATAAATGTGCATGCCAGTACTAGGGCTTGAACTCGGGGCCTCAAGCTCTCACTTTTTTACTCATATTTTACTTTTCCACTCATCGCTAGTGTTCTATTGCTTGAGCCACTCCTCCACTTATGGCTTTTTACTGGTTAATTGGAGATAGAGTCTCACAGATTTGTCTGCCTAGGATGTCTCTGAACTGACTGAGATCTTCAGATCTCAGACTTTTGAGTAGCCAGAATTACAGGCAAGAACCACTAGTGGTTGGCTCATTTTCTCTTGGAAGAAGAATAAATCTATCTTTTCTCTATAAAAAAGTGTTTGTAGGGCTGGGAAGGTGGCTCAGTGGTAGAATGCTTGCCTCACATGCATGATGAGGCCCTGGGTTTGACTTCTCAGCACCACATAAGCAGAAAAAGCCATAAGTGGCTCTGTGGTTCAAGTGGTAGATAGCCTTGAGCTGAAGAGCTGAGGGACAGTGTCCAGACCCAGAGTACAGGCCCCATGACAAAGAAAAAAAGAGTTTGTAGGGCTGGGAATGTGGCTTAGTGGTAGAGTGCTTGCCTGCCTAGCATGCATGAAGCCCTGGGTTCGAGTCCTCAGTACCACATAAACAGAAAAAGCCAGAAGTGGCACTGTGGCTCAAGTGGTACAGTGCTAGCCTTGAGCAAAAGAAGTTCAGGGACAGTACTCAGGCCCTAGGTTCAAGCCCTGGAACTGGCAAAAAAAAGGTTTTTAACTTAGGGTCTCTGTGTAAATCCTTTGAAACTGTAAGCAGTTATCTCTGTATAACCTCCCCACAACAAAAAAAGTCCACAGCTATCATCAAATTCTAAAAGAGATTCTAGAGACTAAAAAGATAAAAGACATTGATTTAAAACCTTAAACACAGTGTGATGACATATACCTGCTTCCCTTGGGAGGCTGAGGTAGGAAGACTGTGAGTGCAAGGCTAGCCTGGACTATAGGTGGAGATCCTGCCTTAAAAAAGAAAAAAAGAGGGGCTGGAGGTTTAGCCCAGCGGAAGGGCGCCCGCCTGGCGCGTGCAAGGCCCTGGGTTTGGTCCTCAGCCCTGGGGGGAAAAAAAAAAAAGCTACAAAAAAGAAAAAAGAGTCAGGCAGTGGTGGCTCATGCGTACAATCCCAGCTACTCAAGAGGCTGAGATCTGAGGAGTACAGTTCAAAGGCTGCTGGGGCAGGAAAGTCTTTGAGACTCTTATTTCCTATTAACCACCAGAAAACAGAGAAAACCGAAGTGAATCTGTGGCTCAACATAGTATAGTGCTAGCCCTGACTAAGCACTAAAACTCAGGAATAGCCCTGAGTTCCAGCCCTAGGACTGGCAAAAGAAAAAAGTAAAAAAAATCTCCCCACAACCCAGATTTAAAGGAGCGTATCATTGCAACTTACCAGTTTTTAGATGGAGAATAAGTGTGTATTTCATCAAAAAATCTCTCTGGTTGATGTAAGGGATAAGGGCTTGGCCTCGTCCAGCCTCCAAAGAGCACTAGCAAGTCCTTGTACACCACGAGGGTGGCTCCAGCTTTGGGAGAAGGATAGGACCCTGGAAGAAATCAATAATAATTGGATTAGGATTCAGGACTTCACAACAATACAATACAAGGCCATCTACTATTCATCTTCCACTTGAAGAAAGATAAAATAGGATACAATCTATAAAACACAGGGGATAGGCAGAGACAAAGCAGCATTTGCAGGTCTGAGAGGAAATCATCACTGATTTATATATGTTTATAATTAACACAAAGAAACCTGAGTTAAAATTGCTTAGCTTCTCTCAGCTTTAATTTGCTCACCTGAAGTCAGAGATGAAGGTTCCTATCCCATAAAGCTGTATGGATTATTAAATATAACAGTTTCCAACTTACCTTGGTTGGTTCTTGATATGGTTTAACTAAGGTGTCCTTCAAAGGTTAATATGCTGGGGGCTTGAGTGGGAAGTAGCTGGATCATGAGGGCCCTGACTTAATGCATTAATCCACTAATGGGGAAGGGATGGAAACCTTCAGAGATGGGAACTGGTGGGAGGAAGTAGGTGACTGGGGGTATGTCCTGGGGACTATTTCTTGTTCTCTGCTTCCTGACTGGCATGAGACAAGTACCTTTTGCCATATACTCCCATAGTCACAATGTCCCAAGACTTCTCAGGCCTAAAGTGACAGGACCAAGGGATATTAGACTGAAACTATGAGCCAAAGCAAACCTTTCTTCCTATTGTTTTCTTTCATGCATTTGTAACAACAACAAAAGGACAGAAAACTTTTGTCTCCTCCAGGGGAAATTCCCTAATTAAGATGTTACTGTCATTCTGAAATACCTTAATTTTGGAAATAATAAACAAAGCTTCAAGTCCCTACTCCCTACTTGGACTCACAAATGCTATGATAGAAAAAAAAAAATAACAGATTTCAGAACAGTGACTTAAACCTTCCACACTAAAGTGTGGATTTAGATCTGTGATGCTGGCAATCAGGCATGTAAAGGAAGCAGCAGACCAAGGATCTCCCAAAGCTACCAACCATGAAAACAAACCAAATGACCATTTGTAATGTGTGCTGGACAATCAGCATACTTTAAAAAAAATTTTATTTATGTGGTTCTGAGAAATTGAACTCAGGGACTTGTGCATGCACTCTACTACTAAACCACATTCCCAGCCAATCAGCATAAAAATTGTAAATAGTATTTTAAAATCATTTTCAGTGATTGCCTTTCTAGAGGTTAATATAACTGGACAAATGAAAATGAAAGATACCCCAATTATTAAAAATCACAATTATGTGCCTTGCTGGACACTGGCGGCTCATGTGTGGAATCCTAGCTATTCAGGAGGCTGAGTTCTGAGGATCATTCTTATTTCCAATTAACTAGCAATGATCTAAAAGTAGAATCATGGCTCCAGTGGTAGAGTACCAGCCTTGAGAAAACAAACAAAAAACAACAAAGAGCTCAAGGGTCCTGAGTTCAAGTTCCAGTACTGGAGCACACACACAAAAATTATGTAGGCCAGGGCTGGGAAGGTGACTCAGTGGTAGAGCGCTTGCCTTGCATGCATGAGGCCCTGGGTTCAATTCCTCAGCACTACATAAGCTAAAAGAAAAAAGCCGGAAGTGGTGTTGTGGCTCAAGTGGTAGAGCGCTAGCCTTGAGCTTAAGAGCTGAGGCACTGACTAAACCTTCCAAAAGATGACACTTGCTTCCTGTGATGGGAGAAAAGCTAAGTCAATTTTTAAAAATATGAAATACAAATTCTTTTCCTGTCACTTCATCTGATGAAGGCGTTTTTTGTTGTTGTTGGTCGTGGGGCCTGAACTCTGGGGCTGGGCACTGTCCTTCATCTCTTCAGTTCAAGGCTAGCGCTCTACCACTTGAGCCACAGCACCACTTCCAGCCTTTTCTGCTATGTGGTACTGAGGAATCAAACCCAGGGCCTCAAGCACACGAGGCAAGCACTCTACCACTGAGCTACCCTCCCAGTCCCTGATGAAAGCTTTTTAAGTCCATGTATAGTACAGATCCTTAATTTCTTATTTGAAATTCCAAAATCCTCAGAGTTCAGAAAAACTATTAATACAACAAAATTCAGTGGTAAAAAGCCTTATACAAAATGATGAGGCTATATAGAATCTTTACTGAATCAGCTTTGAGTAAATATTCATAGGTACTGATTCAGAAGTATTAGGTTTGCTTCTAAGGTAGTGCCCCAGATTCTACCACAGACATTACAAAGGTAGATACACATTGTATTACATTCTAAAATCAGAAAAATTCTCAATTTCAGAACACAGTAACTATATAGACTCTTGCAGCTAGCTAGGCATGATAGCATAAATGTAATCCCTGCAATTAAGAGGTTGAGACAAAAGGACAGGGAGTTTGAGGCCAGTCTAGGCTACATACCAAGTTACAGGCCAACCCTACCTAGTAAAACCCTGCCTTAATACACATACATACATATATACATGCATGCACGCACATGTGCGTGAGAGCACACATGCACGCGTGTGCATGCACGCACGCGCGCACACACACACACACACGCATGCACGCACGCACGCTTACCTGGGATCAGATCCCAGCCCTGCTTTTAAAGTGGCTGTGAAATTCAAGTCAATACCAGATCTTGCTCTGCCTCAGTTTCCTGATTCATAAACAAGCTATGAGAATTAAATGTGTTACATCATACAATGCATGCAGTAGGATACTATTGTTATTGAGAAGGTAAACTAATACACAAGTTCATGCCAGGCCAATTCGCCACAGTCAAGTGGGAATACTGCTGTTTGAATATGACAAAGCTCATAAGAACAGACTGAACCAGAAGTCACCAGTGTCAATAGTTAACACCTGAAATCCTAGCTTCTCAGGAGATTGTGAGCTAAGGATTGCGATTCAAAGCAAGCCCAAGCAGGAAAGACCATCAGACTCTTCTCTCCAATTAACCACCAAAAAGAGCTGGAAGTAGGGGTATGGCTCACATAGTAGAGCACCAATGTTCAGCAAAAAAGCCAAGCAAGAGCATAGAGGCCCTGAGTTCAAGCCCCAGTACCAGCACACACACAAAGATTAGATCAAAATGTAGAAGCATGTATCACTGTGGTTGGTAATTGTGTACATACAACTTTGTGACTGTAGCCATCTGAAATGTCATGATGGGCAATATAAGTCTTTTGATGAGATGGCCCAAAGATGTACTTTGTACATGCAGCCATCCAAAGACCTCAGCTCTCAAGAAAATTTTCATTTCATAAATGTTTATGTGCAAGTAAATATCTTCTTTTTTTTTTTTTTTTTTTTTTTTTTGGGTCCGGTCATGAGGCCTGAACTCTGGGCCTGGGCACTGTCCCTCAGCTCTTCAGCTCAAGGCTAGCGCTCTACCTCTTGAGCCACAGCGTCACTTCCGGCTTTTTTCTTTTTGCTTATGTGATGCTGAGGAATTGAACCCAGGGCCTCAGGCATGCAAGGCAAGCGCTCTACCACTGAGCCACCTTCCCAGCCCCGTAAATATCTTCTTTTACAGAAGACATTTCTATGCTTTTACAGACATGTACAATAATGCTTACACTGAAAAGCAACACCGTTTTGACTATTGTGTCAAAAGCCAGGGACTTGGTGAGCCACTGATGCCCAGGACAAACAATGTAGAAATTTTAGAAGGTGAGAGTCCTTCCTACTCCCTGGAAAATGGCTATGTTCACTGCTTTCAAAAAAGTACCATCTCAAAGAAAACTAGAGGGCATGGTGGCACACACTTGTAATCCCTTAACTACTCAGGGTATGAACTTATGAGGACTTCAGTTCACGACCAACTAGCCAATGGAAAAGCACAAGACCCTACCTATCAAAAACAAACTAGGCTGGACACCAATGGCTCTTGCGTGTAATCTATTTACTCAGGAGTCTGAGAGTTGAGGATTATGGTAAGTCAGATGGGCAGGAAAGTCTGTGAGACTCTCATCTCCAAATTACTGCCCCCTTTAAAAAAAAAAAAAAAAAAAAGCTGGGGCCAGGTGCCAGTGGCTCATGCCTGTAATCCTAGCTACTGAGAAGGCTGAGGATCACAGTTCAAAGCCAGCCCAAGCAGGAATGTCCACGAGACTCTTATCTCCAATAAACCACCAGAAAACTGGAAGTGGCACTGTGGCTCAAGTGGTAGAGTACTCGCCTTGAACTGAAGAGCTGAAGGACAGTGCCCAGGCCCAGAGTTCAAGCCTCACAACCACCACCACCACCACCACCACCACCACCACCACCACCAACAACAACAACAACAACAACAACAAACCATGGTCTAACTGCCTTTAAACTATGAGTGAAAGAATTTTTCCCTGAATACTTTCCATTTATTTTATGTTACAGTAATAATGTCAAAAGGGACAGTAAAGAATTCAGAATGGCACCCATGCTGGGATGCAGCTCAGTGGCAGGGTCCTGGCCTAATGTGGGTAGGATGAAGGCACTGGTATGCAGCTCAAGAAGAAGCATACACTATCTTCACATGCAAGACACCTGTTCCTCCAGACAAAACTGGCCTGCAAGGCCAACTAAGACCAGATAGATCAGGTTAACACTGCCTCACATTTTCACTGTGTGTGTGTGGTTTTTGATAGGAGCCTCTAGCTGAATGGTTTTACTAACAGGAACAAAGCTGGGTTGTAGAAAGCCCTGACCAAGTCTTTGGCTTTTGAGCTGTCATCATGACAGTGTATTAAGCACCATTCTGCCAGTCCAGAATAGTTTGGAAAGGTGCCTTCCCAGAATACCACATTAGCAAGAGAGTCAGCTGACCTAGAGGGCACATAGAGGATAGCACTAATACTTTTAATAGTCTCCTTAAAAACAAACAAACAAACAAACAAAAACTGAGTTCTAGTGGCTTACATGTACCTGTAATACTAGCTACTCAGGAGGCTGAGATCTGAGGATCAAGATTGGAAGCCAGCCCAGGCAGGAAAGTCCATGAGACTATTAGTCACCAAAAAAGCCAAAAGTGGAGCTCCAAAAGTGGAGCTGTGACTCAAGTGGAAGATCATTAGCCTTGAGCACAAAAAGCTCAGGGACAGCACCCAGGCCCCTGAGTTCAAGCCCCAAGACCAATGAAACAACAACAACAACCACCACAACAACAACATAAAAAACTCCTAAGTTACAATTTAAAGTGCTTTGATTTTACAGGTAATACTTTTGTAACAGGAAGAAATAAAGTCATGTTTGAGGAGAGATGAAACAAAAGGAAAAGTAAGAAAAACACTCCAAACTTCATAAGCATAGTCTGTCTTTATTACAAACACCTTGAAGATCATTCAGAAAACAATCTCCAAAATAGACAGTCCTCCAAAATAGACGGTCCAAGGACCACAGGGGTTTTATGGGGGACAGGTATCCATTTCTCTTTAGGCAGTAAGAATATTTCCAATTTAATATCAATGTGGTAGATAATAGCTATAATAAACATTTATATATTTACACACAAAGATATGCTTTAGAAAAAAAAAAAAGTAGAGATGGGCACTGGTGGCCCACACCTGTAATCCTAGCTACTGAGGAGGCTGAGATTTGAGGATCATGGTTTAAGGCCAGTCTGGGCAAGAAAGTCTGTGAAGTCTGTGAGACTCTTGTCTCCAATTTACCACCAGAAAACTGGAAGTGGTGCTGTGGCTCAAAGTGGTAGAGAATCCAAGTCTTGAGCAAAAAGAGCTCAAGGACAGTGCCCAGGCCCCTAGTTCAAGACTCATGACTAATTAAAAAGAAAAAAAGAAACAAAAGCATCTCAGGGAGGAGTAATGGCTCATGCCTATAATCCTAGCTACTCAGGAGACTGAGATGTGAGGATGGCAGTTCAAAGTCAGCCAGATTCTAGCTAATCAGAACAGGCCCTGGATGCACCATGATAAATCCAAACATTTTTTAGGGTATTTCCTTCTCCCCACTCCATTTTTCTGGGGGAAGGGAAAGGGTTCCTTTTTTCTATTTTATTCCTCTTGCAACAAGACTAGACAAGTTATTGATTGACAAAAACCCACTGATGTTATTATACACAGCTTGTCTGGGACATGTGGCTTCCAGGGGACACATTTTATAATTACAACTATACTCATACCTTTAAAACCATCTTCCCAGTCATTTACAGACTAGTCATACAACAGAACTCTTGTAATGGCCATGAGAAACTTTTAAATCTTGCGTAACGATGTCACAGGCATGAACAAAAAAGAAATTCTCTGTTGGCATTGTTCAGTGCCAGTAAACAATCGACATAAAAGATCACTTGATGAAAAGAGCAGCACTTATCAGCTAAAAATTAACAGCATGAACACCAGTAATAGTTCCTTGGTAGCATTTGAAGTAGTCTTTGATTCCATTTCTAGGAAGGAGAGAAGGTCCAGAATCTTCTGTTTAATCTGATAACTTGTTAATTGCAGTTCTAATGGGTGAGGTGCCTTTCAAGTGACTCTATTTGGAAGTGAAAACAATGCTGTTAGTCATAAAGTTTCTGGCCTGGTGTTGAAACAGGAAAGTCCTAGTGAGCCAGGGGAGAGAGCCAAACTGAAATATGGCAGAATTGTGTTTATGTTCTCCCTTGGAAGGCCAAAGGTTCCTCCAGATCTGTGCAAGACTTCCCACTCTTCTCTCCAACAGGATAGAGAATGGTGTACAATTCCTTGACTGGGAAGGCCAGAGAAACTAGATTTTTCTAGAAAAGTCATGTATTCTTGAAAACCCAGGATCTGAACTTTATAAATAACAGGAAGGATTTCTGCTTTTCCTAGGGGAATGTACTGGCTCTGTTCTCCTTCATGTCCCCAAACCAGCACAGGTCCAGGACAGAGGGAAAAGGAAACAAGAAAAAACCACCACCTCGTAAAGGTTAACCAGGAATAAGACCATGGGTCAAGGATAACAAACACAACAAAGAAGTTAACAAAGCACTGATAGATACAACCACATGGATGAATTTCAAATACATTTGGTAAGAAAGAAGTTGCTACAAATGTCCACTTACAGGAAGTTCAAGAACAGACACTGGAATATTGTGGAAATCTGAATCTAATTATTTCTGTATGGATGGTATTTACAAGAAAGGAACATGGGAACTTTTTAGAGGTGATGAAGTTCTGTGTGCCTAGGTGATCATCACATGGCTACTATGACTGGAGGAACACAGTCTGGTTGCTGTTCTTGGTTTATAATTCCTTGATTAGGAAGACACAGAAACTAGATTTTTCTCCTACATGGTGGGTCATAAGAACCTTTTTGTTTTAGACTTTTTTTTTTGGTCGGTTGTGGTGCTTGAAATCTGGGCTTGGGTGCTGTCCCTGTTCTCTTCAGCTCAAGGCGAGCATTCTACCACTTGAGCCACAGTACCACTTCCGGCTTTTTCTAGTGGTTTATTGGAGATAAGAGTCTCATGGATTTTCTTGCCTGGGCTGGCTTTGAACCGCGATGCTCAGATCTCAGCCTCCTGAGTAGCTAGGATCACAGGCATGAGCCACTGGCACCCAACTATCTGACCTTTATGTCTAATAGTAGATAATAAGATTCTCATTGTGTGTGTCTGTGTGTGTACACACGCATATGCCAAGGCCTCATACATTCACTTGGCGTGCTTGGATAATTGGCAATCTACCACTTGATTCACATCACCAGTCCAAATTTTTCTTTTAAAGGGGTCTTGCCCTGTTCCTGCGAGATAGGAATGCCACCACACAGAGAATAATAAGAATCTATAGATAGATCTAGCGGGGTTTCCCTATGCAGCCTATTAGCTTAGCTACACAACAAACTCTCCATAAAAGCTCTAAAAGCAGAGTTCTGGAGAGTCTGGATATCTAATGGTACAGACGGAGATCCCTGCAGGGTCTCTGCCCACATATGCATCTCTTCATCTATATGCTTTATAATAAGCTGCTACAGGTGTTGGGATTTTTGTTTTTGTTGGTTGTGGGGCTTCAACTTGAGGCCTAGGTGCTGTCCTTGAGCTCTTTTGCTCAAGGTCAGCACTCTACCACTTGAACCACAGAGTCACTTCGTTGTTTTTTTTTTTTTTAGTAGTTAATTGGAGATGAGAGTCTCACGGGGATTCTTCTGCCTGGGCTGGCTTCGAACCAAGATCCTCAATCCCAGCTTGCTGAGTAGCTAGGATTACAGGCATGAGCCACTGGCACCCAGCACTACATGTTTTCTTCTGTTTTGTGAGCCACTTGAACCTGAAAAGGGGGCTATGGAAGCCCCAGTTCACAGCTTGTCAGTTAGAAGCACAGGGGCTTGAGATTAGTATCTGAAGCAGGGACAGGCTTGCAACCTATCCCTGAACCTGTGGGCCCTGACAACTGTCCCCATTCAGAAGGTATCAGAACTGACTTGAATTACAGGCTACCTAGTGTGACCCTAGCTGCAGAACTGACTCCTGCTTGCTACTGAGGAGAAATCCCTATACCTTTTAAGGACACTGAAGTGACCTATGCTGCCCAGTAGTATGAGAGTAGAAGAAAACTTTATCTTTCCTACACACAGCCGTATACATCCATTAGAAAACCTGCAAGAGTTGTACATTTTACTGAACGTACAATTTTATGAAGTACAATACTGTTGGGGAAGATAACTTATCAAAGCTAGTAAACTATAAGCTGTGCTCCCATGTTACCACATAGCATGGAGTACTTTATCTAGGAAACAACGAAACTCATAGAATTTAAATTCCTGGGCTGGGAAGATGGCTCAGTGGTAGAGCGCTTGCCTTGCATGCCTGAGGCCCTGGGTTCGATTCCCCAGCACCACATAAGCAAAAAAGAAAAAAAAAAAGTCAGAAGTGGCGCTGTGACTCAAGTGGTAGAGTGCTAGCCTTGAGCTGAAGAGCTGAGGGACAGCACCCAGGCCCAGAGTTCAGGCCCCATGACTGGACCCAAAAACAAAAAACAAAACAAAACAAAAACCTGAAGTCTTGAATTCAAGTCCCAGGACTGGCACAATAAAAAATTAAATTTCTGGGGCTGGGAAGGTGGCTCAGTGGTAGAGCGCTTGCCTTGCATGCCTGAGGCCCTGGGTTTGATTCCCCAGCACCACATAAGCAAAAAGAAAAAAAGCCGGAAGTGGCGCTGTAGCTCAAGTGGTAGAGTGCTAGCCTTGAGCTGAAGAGCTGAGGGACAGCGCCCAGGCCCAGAGTTCAGGCCCCACGACCGGACCCAATAAATAAATAAATAAATAAATAAATAAATAAATAAATAAATAAATAAATAAATAAATAAATAAATTTCTTCACCTGCCTACCAAGCATGAGGCCCTGAGTTCAAACTCCAGTACAGCATTCCCCAGAAATCTTTCCTATTATAAGAATAAGAAGAACCTATTCCTCAACAACAAAAAAATTGCAACTACTCTATATCTTATATATATAAACAGAATTACAAGTTATATTTTAAGATTAGGCAATTGGATTAAAATGGGATAGAGTCAAAGCCAAGTTAAACACAAAATCACAACCAGAAAGAATTATGGAATAGAGGACATTATCAAGGGCACTCCTTATCTGAAAAGAAGAATCAAAGCATTGTTTAAGAGTTCATGGTAAAGGCATGGATCAGCTATACAGTGAGTGTATACCTAGTGAATGTGAATACCAGTACTGAAAAAGGAGGGGAGGGGAGAAGAGGAAAGAGTTCATCTCTGAAATAAAGGATGAGAGAAAGCTAGCTTTTGAGCTTTTTAGAAAGGACAAAGTAGCCTCCTAAGGCAGGTGCTACTGGTTTACACCTGTAATCCTAGGTATTCAGGAGGCTGAGATCTGAGGATCATGGCTTGAAATCAGCCTAGGCAGGAAAATCTGTGAGCCTCTTATCTGCAATTAACCACTGAAAAACTGGAAATGGAGCTGTGATTCAAGTGGCAGAGTGCTAACCTTGCATACAAAAGCTCAGGGACAGTGCTCAGCCCCCGAGTTCAAGCCCCAGGACTGGAACAAAAACAAGTAGCCTCCTAGAATTCAAGTTGATACCTGTAAGTCAATAAATGACCTATCAGCATCTGCCAGAACATCCTGTAGATTCTTTACAAAACCCCTCGAAGGGACAAGAGCTAGAAAGCCTGAGAAACTGGCCTGATACTAATTATAAACAACTAAGAATAAACAATTACAAGATGACCCAGCAGGAGTTGATCCCTAGTATTGCTAATTGTACTAGAATCTAATAGGGTCATTTAGGGGAACCATTAGAAAACTCAGGGATAAAGTTGTTTGTTTTCTCCTTTTATGATTAGCTGCCACAATTTCACTTAGGACATAAAGTCAACAGATATAGATAGTGTTGGAGATATGCAGAGATAAGGCATCATGGAAAAGAAAGTATATTATGGTAATAAAAAAAACTACAGTTACAAAGTAGTAACATGACCTGATAATGAACAGAAACAGTACTGGATGATTTGAGAGGTTTACTGCAGAGAACTTGTGAGCATCCAAAGACTGCTTGTCAAGAAGGTAGGCAGTCAGGGTCACAGTGTATAGATCTGAAAGCTAAGAAGTCCAAGGAAAGTTACTGCTTATTCTCAAAGACACAATGGGCTTCTTCCTCAAGATATTGTTTTGACAGTTATAAGATAGGCTCATGAGTTTGAGCCAATGACTGAAAGTCAAATGATGCTGTATTTTCAACTGGAAAAGTGTTAAGGATAGGTATTAATGTTATATGGGAATGTTATACAGGAATCTGATCAGCGACATACAGAGAAGCCACACTTTAAGAGGTTGAATTGGGAGTCTTTATTAAAATGCCAGCAATTGCAAGTCCCAAAGACTTGCAGCCCCGAATGAAGCTAGTACAAGGTTTACATAGGCCAAAAACACATATGGTGTGAGGAATTAAACCTACAAAACAGTTTTCTATAAGTAAAGCAAATCAAGTGAGGAACTAATGAAAATGTTATACATAAGTAAAGCAAACCAAATGTGGATACTTACACGTAATAAATTAACACATTTGTAGTTAATACATTTGATAGTGAAGAAAAAAATCCAAGCTGGGCACTAGTAGCTCATGCCTATAATCTTAGCTACTCAAGAGAGTTGTGATATGAGAATCAAGGTTTGGGGCCAGCCTGGGTACATAAAGCCAAGAGATGCTAATCTCCAAACAACCACAATAAAGCTGAAAATGGAGCTGTGGCTAAAGCATCAGCCATGAGGGAAAGGCTAGATATTAGCTTGAGGCACTAGAGTTCAAACCAAGAAGGAAGGCAAGAAGGGAAAAGAGGGAGAGGGGAAAGGAATTAAGCACATTCACTTTCACCTTCCTTTTTGGGAGGTAGGTTTTCACAAAATTAATAACACTCAGCAGATCACAAAATGATTTAAACACAACTAACAACACAAGTCTGGGTACTTCTCCACATCAACCGAGTTGCATAATGAATGTGTAGAAATTTTTTTTCTGAATCTTTGACTGTGCTTGGTCAAAACACTGTAACAAATCCATGAATAAGGTCAGTATATCATATCAATATTGGTTTATTAATTTTCACTGTATACTATACTAACTCAAAATGTCAATGATAGAAAAAATGATAAGGAATATATGGTAATTATAAAAATCTATTTGAGCCGGGTGCCAGTGGTTCATGCCTGTAAACCTAGCTACTCAGGAGGCTGAGATCTGAGGATCATGGTTCAAAGAGAGCCCAGTCAGAAAAGTCTCCATGAAACTCTTATCTCCAATTAACCAATGAAAAACTGGAAGTGGCTCTATGGCTCAAGTGGTAAAGCGCTAGTCTTGAACACAAAGAAGCTCAGGGACAGTGCCAGGTCCTGAGTTCAAGGCCCATAACTGACAAAAATAAATTTAAAAAAATCTATTTGAAGGCAGGGTGCCACTGGCTCACACCTGTAATCCCAGCTACTCAAGAGGCTGATATTTGAGGATCACGGTTCAAAGCCAGCCAGGCAGGAAACTCCATGAGACTTTTATCTCCACCAGAAAACCGGAAATGGTGTGGCTCAAGTGGTAGAGTGCTCACCTTGAGCTGAAGAGCTGAGGGACAGCATCCAGGCCCAGAGTTCAAGCCCCATGACCAACCAAAAAAAAAAAAATCTATTTGAACTGGGCACAGGTAGCTAGTTCAGGAGGCTGAAATCTGAAGATAACAGTTCAAAGCTAGCCTGGGCAGAAAAGTCCATGAGATTGATCTCCAATTAAACACCAAAAAGTTCTGGAAGCAGAACTGTGGCTCAAGGGATAAAACGCTAGCCTTGAGAACAAAAGCTCAGACCCTGGGTTTAAGCCTGAGGATGAGTGCAAACACGTGCACTACACACACACACACACACACACACACACACACACACACACACACACACACACACACACACACACACACACATACACACAGTGACACACACACACAATGTTTATTTGAAAAATTAAAAACCTGGTGGGCTGGGAAGTTGGCTCAATGGTAGAGCGCTTGCCTTGCATGCCTGAGGCCATGGGTTCAATTCCTCAGCATCACATAAGCAAAAAGAAAAAAGCCAGAAGTGGTGCTGTGCCTCAAGTGGTAGAGCGCTAGCCTTGAGCTGAAGAGCTGAGGGACAGCGCCCAGGCTCAGAGTTCAGGCCCCATGACCAAAAAAAAAAACCAAAACAAAACTGGTAATGCGTTAGAACGTATAGGCACAGGCAGGAACTTCCTGAATAGAGTCCCAGGGACACAAGAGATAGGAGAGACTCGACAAATGGAACTACATTAAAATAAGAAGTTTCTGCACAACTAAAGACATAGCTACTAAACTAGAAAGACAGCCAACCTATTGGGAAAAGATCTTTATCACCAATGTATCAGACAAAGGGCTAATATCCAATATATACGGGGAACTTCAAGGAACTAACCTTTCCCAAACTTAATAAATCAATCATTAAATGGGCAAGGGAGCTAAGAAGAAACATCTCAGAAGAAGAAGAATGACAAAGAAGCAAATGAGAAAATGTTCATTATCCTTGGTTGTAAAAGAAAGGCAAGTCAAAACAACCCTGAGATACCATCTTAACACAGTTCGACTGGCTAATATTCTAAATTTGGATAATAAATGCTAGTGGTGATGTGGAGAAAAAGAACCCTACTGTACTGCTGGGAGGAATGTAAACTAATACAACCTCTCTAGAAAGCAGTCTGGAGGGTCCTCAAAAAACTAAAAACATAAGCTGGGCGCCGGTGGCTCACACTTGTAATCCTAGCTACTCAGGAGGCTGAGATCTGAGGAGCGAGGTTCAAAGCCAGCCTGGGCAGTAAAGTCCGTGAGGTTCTTATCTCCAATAAACCACTAGAAAACTGGAAGTGGCGCTGTAGCTCAAATGGTAGAGCACTAGCCTTGAGCTAAAGAGCGCAGGGACAGCGCCCAGGCCAAGACTTCAAGCCCCGCGACCGACACCGCCCCCCCCACCAAAAAAAACTAAACATAAACCTTCCCTATGACCTAGCCATACCACTCCTAGTCATCTACCCTGAGTATCATGAACCAGGATATGACAAGGACACCTGTACATCCATGTTCATTGCTGCACTATTCACAATATCCAAGATATGAAAACAACTCAGATGCCCCATGATAGATGAATGAATCCAAAAACCATGATACCAATATACTGGTATTTACACAGCTATTAGAAAGAATAATGTCAAGCCAGGCACTGGTGGCTCACACCTATTATCTATCCTAGCTACTCAGGAGGCTGAGATCTGAGGATTGAGGTTCAAAGGCAGCCTAGGCAGGAAAGTCCATGAGACTCGTATCTCTAAGAAACCACTCAGAAGGAAAGAAAGAAAGGAAGAAAGAAAGAAAAAAAAAGAAAGAAGGAAAAAAAGAAAGAGGAAAGAAGGAAGGAAGATGGATATCATTCACAGGGGAATGGATGAAACTAGAATAAATCATGTTGAGGGAGGGAGGTAAACCAAGATTAGAGACAAACAGTGCATGTTCTCCTGATATACAGAAGTTAGATTTAAAACCCAATGGGATATGACAAATTATACAGGATTATATATGCCCATATACAGCGAGACCAAAAGAATATATAGTCTTAGAAGAAAATCACCAAGTTGTAATACCCAATCGCCTCTTCATACACACATACACATACACACACACTTATGTAATATATATATAATATACACACTGAAACAAACTCCAAAGGAACCATTTTCTTAATTTGTCTTTTCATTTTCTGATGACTCTGTATTCATTACGTCATATATGGTGTATATATGTGCACAGCTGTGGGAAGGTGCGGGTAGGGTATAGAATCAATGGAAAATGGGTGAACAAGTGCAGCAGCAGAGCCTACTGGCTGCACTGAATATTGATGAAAGTGAACCAAGCAACTCACATGGAAAAGGTAGGAGGGAGGGAATGTGAGAGAATGAGAGAACAGAAGATACTATGCAAAAGGAAATGTACTTTTTACCTGATGTATGTATGTATCCCACTGTATATCGCCTCTAAAACAACAAAGTAATTTAAAAAAGAAGCTGATGACCAGGATAGTTCATGCCTATAATTTCAGCAAGAGGGAGGCCGAGGCAGGTATATCTCACGTTTGAAGCCAGTCTGGGCTAAACAAATAGCAAAACCCTGCCAGCATTGCCTCCCCTCCTAAAAAGGAAAATAGTCATAGAAAAACTAAAACTATTCACAGCATGAGCTGGGAGAAAGAAATAAACTTTAGAGACAAAATCTTGGGTTTTGGTCTCTGCTCTATTAATAGCTTTGTGATCTTGTGAATCAGTAGGCAGTTTTGAGTATCAATCTCTTTATCTATAAAGGGGGATAACTGTTCTATGATCCTAATGAGGAAGGTTAGATGGTATATATAAAGAACCAACACCCACCTTTAAAGCCCTCTCATGGTCCATATGTACTATCTAAAACACAGGCCACTTCATTTTTTTTTTTTTTTTGCCAGTCCTGGATCTTGAACTCAGAGCCTGGGCACTGTCCCTGAGTTTCTTTTGCTCATAGTTAGCACTCTACCATGTGAACCACAGCACCACTGCTGGCCTTTTCTATTTATGTGGTACTGAGGAATCGAACCCAGGGCTTCATGCATGCTAGGCAAGCACTCTACCACTAAACCTCATTCCCAGCCCACAGGCCACTTCTGACTGAGGTAAAATGTGGCCATTTCTACAAAGCTGCTAAGAGAGCACAGGATAGTTGAAAAGGTTAGTATAGCACATTACACATCCACCTGGTACACTGTGATAACACTGAGTAAAGTCAGAGATGGCACAATAAGAAAGCAAGTAGACAGTCACGATTTCTAAAATTTAGTTATATTTAGATTCAACTGGGATATTTTCTTTTTTTTTTTTTTTTTTTTTTTTTGTGTCGGTCGTGGGGCTTGAACTCTGGGCCTGGGCACTGTCCCTCAGCTCTTCAGTTCAAGGCGAGCGCTCTACCACTTGAGCTATAGCACCACTTCCGGTTTTCTGGTGGTTTATTTGAGATAGGAGTCTCACGGTCTCTCCTGCCCGGGCTGGCTTTGAACCGCGATCCTCAGATCTCAGCCTCCTCAATAGCTAGGATTACAGGCGTGAGCCACCAGCGCCCGGCTTTTTTTTTTTTTTTTTTTTAAATGCAGGGGCAACATCATATTCCCAAGCCCAAGTTTACTGTGTTAAGGGGCCAAGGAATCTACCACCTAAGTAACTTCTTGATGATGTAGTTGGAGATGATCTGTTTTATCTGTTTTCTGAAGAACTGTGAACTTACCTCTTTCTCTCTTTTTTTGGGTCAGTCCTGGGCTTGAACTCTGAGCCTGGGTGCTTCCCTCAGCTCTTCAGTTCAAGGTTAGCACTCTACCACTTGAGCCACATCACCATTTCCGGTTTTCTGGTAGTTTTATTGGAGATAAGAATCTCACATACTTTAATATGTCAGCCCGGGCTGACTTTGAACCTCAATTCTCGATCTCAGCCTCCTGAATAGCTAGGATTACAGATGTGAGCCACTGGCACCTGGATTCTTTCTCTTTTAACAGAGAAAGAAATTGAGGCCCAGAGACTGCAGATGTGAAGTTCAGAGGCAAGTAGCTGAGTGGCAGGGCCAAAAGCAGAACAGGCTGTATATCTCTGTCCTTCAGTACATTCTTCTAAATAAAACAAAGGGCTAGAACCCACAGCCATTACTTATACAATTGCATGTGAAAGTAAAGAAACTGAAAAAGGCTATGAAATTATTAACTATATATATATATTTTTTTTAATTGTGAAAATACCGTACAGAGGGGTTACAATTACCTGGGCAATTACTGGTTACAATTACCTTATTAAGCATTGTTGCCTCCTCCTTTGTTTCCCCTTCCCATCCCTTCCCATTCCCCCCCCCCACACACACAAAGTTGTAAAGTTCATTTTTCAACATAACCTCTTATATATCTCATTGCTGCAATGGGTCCACTTGTATCCCTATTTAAACAATTTGATAATAACTATATTAAACAGAGGCTAAAATTAACTTCAGTTTGAATAAAGGGTAACTCATTTCAAAAAATGTGGTTCAAGGTACCTGCCCAAATGGCTTATTTGCTTTGGGAACTGAACACAGGCTGTGCCAAACAAATTTGATTAAGAATGAAAAGTGTTAACATTGTACAACATAAGAAGGTGAAACATTCAACTTCCTGGAACCACTTGGTAAAGGCCAGAATTATGTACACACTATATATGTACAACCACTGGTGTGGATGGACAATGGCTTCTGTTCTACCCTCAATGACTTTTATCTGAGTGATAGATAAATAAGTAGAGAACTATACCAGTTCCTACTCCCCTCCTTCGCCTCCCCCATCTGTAGACACATATTCCCTCTTGTTCCTACAGAGCTGCTGCTCCCCATCCATCTCCAGTCAGTCCCTCAATGGGTCCCACTTTTCTTACCAATAAAGCATTGTCCTATCAGTTCTCGCCCTTTACTCAAAACTAGGTCCTCCCCCTAGATCATTTCCATTAGCATATAAACATGCTACAAAATCTGTTATGGAAGGGGAGCACTGGGATATAGTTCAGTGGTATTAGAGCACTTGCCTAACAGTGCCCTGGGTTTGATCCCCATACCACAAAACTTAGCCCTCAATTACATCAACTTCCAAATAGCAGCTCATTTCTTTGAACTATTTCTTTTTTCTTTTTTTTTTTTTTGTTGGTCCTGGGCTTGAACTCTGGGCCTGAGCGCTGTCCCTCAGCTCTTCAGCTCAAGTTAGCGCTCTACCACTTGAGCTACAGCACCATTTCCGGTTTCCTGGTGGTTTACTGGAGATAAGAGTTTCATGGACTTTCTTGCCCAGGCTAGCTTTTTTTTTTGGGGGGGGGGGGGGCGGTCCGGTTGTGGGGCCTGAACTCTGGGCCTGGGCGCTGTCCCTCAGCTCTTCAGCTCAAGGCTAGTTAGTGCTCTACCACTTGAGCCACAGCGCCACTTCCGGCTTTTTTCTTTTTGCTTATGTGGTGCTGAGGAATCGAACCCAGGGCCTCATGCATGCAAAGCAAGCACTCTACCACTGAGCCACCTTCCCAGCCCCCTAGGCTAGCTTTGAACCGTAATCCTCAGATTTCAGCCTCCTGAGTAGCTAGGATTTCAGGCGTGAGCCACCGGCGCCCAGCTTCTTTGAACTTCTTTACAGCGAAATACCTCTAAATTAAAAATGTGTTGTTTAAGATGTTCTTTTTTTTTTTTTTTTTTTTTTTGTCAGTTGTGAGGCCTGAACTCTGGGCCTGAACGCTGTCCCTCAGCTCTTCATCT
This sequence comes from Dipodomys merriami, assembly GCF_024711535.1. Lineage (NCBI taxonomy): Eukaryota > Metazoa > Chordata > Mammalia > Rodentia > Heteromyidae > Dipodomys > Dipodomys merriami. The sequence continues at coordinate 32,705 of NW_027206195.1, read as the reverse complement.
CAAGGCTAGTGCTCTACCACTTGAGCTACAGCACCACTTCCAGCTTTTTCTGCTTATGTGATGCTGAAGAATCAAACCGAGGGCCTCATGCATGCAAGGCAAGCACTCTACCACTGAGACACCTTCCTAGCCCTGTTTAAACTGTCTTTACACCTCTCTCTCTCTCTCTCTCTCTTTTGGTGCTGGTGCTGGGACTTGAACTCAGGGCCCCACACACTTGCTTGGCTTTTTCCCCAGGCATTCTATTACTTTGAGCTACACTTCGATTTGTAACTTTGCTGGCTAACTGGAGGTAAAAGTTTCACATATTGGCCTGCTGGGGCTGGCCTTGAAACCCCATCCTCAGATCTCAACCTCCTGAGCAGTTAGAATTACAGGTATGAGCTACCAGCACCCAGCTCCATTTTATTTTTTGTTGATCCTAAGGCTTGAACTTTAGGCCTGGGCACTGTCCCTGAGCTCTTTTGATCAAGGTTAGCACACTACCACTTGAGCCATAACACCAATTCCAGCTTTTTCTGTGATTTAATTGGAGATAAAGAGATTCAAGGACTCTGCTATGCAGGCTGGCTTCAAATCTATCCTCGGATCTCAGCCTCCTAAATAGGTAGGACTACAGGCATGAAGCCTGTAGCTATTTAAAAAAAACAAAACAAAACACATTCCAGGTCTGGAATGTGGCTTAGTGGTAGAGTGCTTGCCTAGCATTCGTGAAGCCCTGGGTTCAATTTCTCTGTACCACATAAATAGTAAAGGCCAGAAGTGGTAGAGCGCTAGCCTTGAGCACACAGAGGCTCAGGGACAGAGCTACAGGCCCTGAGTTCAAGCCTCAGGACTGGCAAAAACAAAAACAAAAAAAACTTAAAACTATTCCAATAGGTTTTTTTTTTTTTTTTTGGGGTCCGGTCGTGAGGCCTTGAACTATGGGCCTGGGCGCTGTCCCTTAACTCTTCAGCTCAAGGCTAGCGCTCTACCACTTGAGCCACAGCGCCATTTCCGGCTTTTTTCTTTTTGCTTATGTGGTGCTGAGGAATCGAACCCAGGGCCTCAGGCATGCAAGGCAAGCGCTCTACCACTGAGCTATCTTCCCAGCCCTCCAATAGGTTTTTATCACTCATCTACTATGCTCATCTTAGTAAATCTAAGGCAGTTCTCAGCTCTCATGTGATGACCTCTTAGCTACAAATGACATAGTTGATCATGTCCTCTTCTACTGGAAACACTTTCCAAGTACTATGTATCCCAGATGTCACACTGTTTCTGTTCTACCTTAGATGTACCTTTTCTGGTCTCCTGAACTCCAAATGGAGTCCCCTGGACTTAAGTCTTTAGATGTCTTCTCTATCTTCACTCAATCCCTTGGTCATTTAAATCCATCTAGAGATGCTTAATGATCCCTAAATTGTGTCTCTGGCCTATAAGTTTCCTCTGAATTCCAGGTACCTACTTGCCCACCTAGGCATTTTAAACTTACTCATGTTTCTTCCCTTTTACGGTGGTACTGAGATTTGAAATCTGGGCCTCAAGCTCAAACTTCACGTGTCAAACAGAATTTTTTACCTTTCCTGCCCATGGCCTTCCATCTCCATTAATGACAAGTGTACCTTTTCAAAGACTTGGGAGGCTGAGATCTGAGAATCATGGTTCAGTGCCAACCCAGACAAGACAAAATGGTACAAAGATGAACACGAGAAGAGTTATTTTTAACTCCTCTCCTTTCATTCTATACCTAACCATGGGCAAATATCTTTGGCTCTCAAATTTTTTCTTCTCTTCCTATTGACACCTAGTTCAAGTTGTCACCTCCACCTCTACACCACCTTCCTACACAGGCTCTTCTCTGAAATCTGTCTTGTCATTTCACTTAAACAATACAGCAAAGTCCTCACAATGTCCAGAAGATTACACATAAATGATACTGCAGGGGGCTGGGAAGGTGGCTCAGTGGTAGAGTGCTTGCCTTGCAAGCATGAGGCCCTGGGTTCTATTCCTCAGCACCACATAAACAGAAAAAGCCAGAAGTGGTGCTGTGGCTCCAGTGGTAGAGAGCTAGCCTTGAGCTGAAGAGCTGAGGGGCAGCGCCCAGACCCAGAGTTCAGGCCCCATGACCGGCAAAAAATAAAAATAAAAAATAAATAAAAAATGATACTGCAGGTGGTTTTTCGTTTTTTTTTTTTTTTTTTAGGTTGTGGGGCTTGAACTCTGGGCCTGGGTGCTGTCCCTGAACTCTTCAGCTCAAGGGAAGCGCTCTACCACTTGAGCCACAACACCACTTTCAGTTTTCTGGTGGTTAATTGGACATAAGAGTCTCACATACTGGAGCTGGGAAGGTGGCTCAGTGGTAGAGCGCATGCCTTGCATGCCAGAGGCCCTGGGTTTGATTCCTCAGCACCACATAAGCAAAAAAAGAAAAAAGCTGGAAGTGGCGCTGTGGCTCAAGTGGTAGAACGCTAGCCTTGAGCTGAAGAGCTGAGGGACAGCGCCCAGGCCCAGAGTTCAGGCGCCATGACTGGACCCAAAAAACAACAACAACAACAACAAAAAAAGAGTCTCACATACTTTCCTGCCCGGGCTGGCTTTGAACTGAGATCCTCAGATCTCAGCTTCCTGAGTAGCTAGGATTACAGGTGTGAGCCACCAGTACTGGCTTGAAGGTAGTTCTTTGTCCCATATAATCTGTTTACTTGCTGTAGACACACTGAATTCCTCACAGGATCTCTTCACTATGACAAGCACACTCCCACCTCTGGGCCTGTGCACTCCTCATCCTTTGTCAAGTCTTTGTTCTGCCCACCTTCTCCATGGTCCCTTAGTTATGATTCCCCTATTATAACCTCCCTAATCATGCTGTAGCTTTTCCACAGCATTTATCACTATTTAACATTTTTTTTCTTTTTTTAACATTATTATTATTATTATTATAAGTAGTTGTACAAAGAAGTTCCGATTCTACAAAACAGTATATGAATACAAGGTGTCTGACAACATTGTCACCCATCGCTCCTAACCCATCCCTTCTCTCACTTTTCTTTTCTTTGTTCTTTTTAATTGAGATTAGGTGATTACATAAATTTCACATATTTCACAGCATTGTGGAATAGTGATACTTAAAGTCGCAAACACATTTTAACCTTCACAAGGCAAATTATCTTTATCATAGTCTACAAAGTTTATGAATTCTATGAGCTTCGACAATACAATTATTTCTTCCACATCAGGTGATGTTTACATTTCTTTCCTTTGCTTAGTGTAAGCTGTTCCCTCTTTCCCTCTCATTCCGCCCTTCTCATCACTGCCTTTGGATTGCTTAGTTCTTTTTCTTCTATGTCCAGTGCAGCTGATGGGGCCCCTTTGTTGTGTGTTGTTCTGTTTCCCATTTATTCTGCGTCCTCCTCCTGGCTTCCCTCTGTTGCACGCACGCGCGCACACACACACACACACACACACACGTTCAAGAACATGGAGTCATTTAGCAATGATATGACAAAATGGTGGCTGTCCTTTGTTACTATTTAACATTCTATATTACATATTTTGATTAGTTTTTCTGAGACAAGGTCTTGCTATTTAGCCCATGCTAATTTCTAATTTGAACCCGCTAGCCTCCTGCTTCAGCCTTTTGAGTATCAGAATTATAGGTATTTGACACCACATCCAGCTTATTTATCTTTCTTTTCTCTATCTGGTACTGCAGTTTGAACTCAGGGCCACACTACATTTGTCATTTTTAATCTCTGTTTTCCCTTATTTGATTGTGATCTCCATTAAGGCTGGTATTTTTGTCTGTCACTAACTCATATATGGCCAACATAAGAACAATACTGTAAGTAAGCAATCTAAGTATTTGTTGCAGAAACAAGTATAGGGTGAGGGCAGTTTAACCGCACAGAAAGCAGGACAATGCTATGTCAAGGTAGTCAAGGTTTTTTTTTTTGTTATTTTGTTTTTTTTTTTTTTAGGTCTGGTCGTGGGGCCTGAACTCTGGGCCTGGGTGCTGTCCCTCAGCTCTTCAGCTCAAGGCTAGCGCTCTACCACTTGAGCCACAGCGCCACTTCCGGCTTTTTTCTTTTTGCTTATGTGGTGCTAAGGAATCGAACCGAGGGCCTCAGGCATGCAAGGCAAGCGCCCTACAACAGAGCCACCTTCCCAGCCCTCAAGGTTTCTTTTAATGCCAAACTCTAACAACAACTAGTTAACTGTGAAATTACTATTTAACTGCTTCATGGGGATCAAAATCAAACTTCTCTCTGGTTTATTCTCCACTTCAGCACATGGTATCACCCTCTATCTCACACACAAGCCTAAAATACATCTGTCCTGATTGGTCTTATCTCTGATCCCGTATCAATCCATCAACAAGTTTTGGTAACTTTTAGTTTAAAAATGCAGCTCAAGCATATATATCTATTGCTTTTTATCTCTGCTCATTCATATGACTTAATCTAACTTGCCAGTCTCTCACTTCTTATTTTCAGTTTGAGAGTTCTCTCTGCTTTACTTAGTTGCCTTCCTTGATTTCCTAAACAGCAGCAAAGGTGTTCTTTAAAATATAAACCCTACATTTATATATCTCAAACTATTTTTGTTATTTTTTTTGTTTTTGTTGCTGGCTGTGGGGCTTAAAGTCAGGGTCCAGGTATTGTCCCTGAGTGCTTTTACTCAAGTCTAGATTCTGATACTTTGAACCACAGCACCACTTCCATTTTTTGTTTTTTTTTTTCCTAGAAGTTAATTGAGGTAAGCGTAAGGTCTGTGTAGACCTTACAATAAGAGTCTCAAAGACTTTCCTGCCTGAGCTGGCTTTGAACCCAGATTCTCAGCTCTCAGCCCTATGAGTAGATAGGATTATAGGCATAAGAAAGCCAGCAGTGCCCCAGCTATCTTTATTACCCTTAGGTATTTGTACAAAGGGTTTCAATTCAACATGTCAGCTTGTCAGCACAATGCATCTTGGTCAAGATCACTCCCTTCATCATTCTTTCCCAATTTCTCCTAACTCCACTCATCAATTTACTGGTTCAGTTTTCACATATGTATATTGATTACGACTACACCAGCCCATGCTTCCTCTCACCATTCATCTGCCTTTCCCCTTTGACCTCATTCCCCCCGTAACACGTGCTCTACCCACACTCTTGCTCATTAATCTGTATCCACAAAAGTCTGTTTTCAGCTCCTCCCATTTGTCCTTGTTGCCCAGGGTCTCTCTATTATTTAATGCCACTCACTACCTCCAGTCCTTATCTGTTAGGCCTTCGGAGGGGAAAAAAGTCTGTTTAAAGTAGCTCTGGTCCCTTTGTACAACTACTTAATGATTTTTTTTTTTTTTTTTTTGGTCCAGTCGTGGGGCCTGAACTCTGGGCCTGGGCACTGTCCCTCAGCTCTTCAGCTTAAGTGCTCTACCACTTGAGCCACAGCGCCACTTCTGGTTTTCTCTTTTTGCTTATGTGGTGCTGAGGAATCAAACCCAGGGCCTCAGGCATGCAAGGCAAGCGCTCTACCACTGAGCCACCTTCCCAGCCCATTAACGATTTTTTTGAGAAGAAAAAAAGCAGCTTTAATGTTTGCTTGCTTATTTTTCCATTTCTTTACTTTTACAATAAGCTCCCTAAGAAGTTCTTATCTCTGGAAATGTCTCAGAAATACTAACTGTAGCTATCCACTATCCATTACCCCTTCACTTCCAAAGGGAATACTTCTTTTTTTTTTTTGCCAGTCATGGGGCCTGAACTCTGGGCCTGGGCGCTGTCCCTCAGCTCTTCAGCTCAAGGTTAGTGCTCTACCACTGGAGCCAAGCACCACTTCCAGCTTTTTCTGCTTATGTGGTGCTGAGGAATCGAACCCAGGGCCTCATGCATGCAAGGCAAGCACTGTACCACTGAGCCACCTTCCCAGCCCTTGCGAAACTCTTATCTTCAATTAACCACCAAAAGCTGGAAGTGGGGCTGGGAAGGTGGCTCAGTGGTACAATGCTTGCCTTGCACGCATTAGGCCCTGGGTCCGATTCCTTAGCACCACATAAGCAAAAAATAAAAGCTAGAAGTGGTGCTATGGCTCAAGTGGTAGAGTGCTAGCCTTGAGCTAAAGAGCTGAGGGACAGCGCCCAGGCCCAGAGCTCAGGCCCCATGACGGACAGGAAAAAAAAAAAAAGCTGGAAGTGGAACTGTGGCTCAAATGGTAGCCTACCAGCCTTGAGCAAACAAAGCTCAGGGACAGCACTCAGGCCCTGAGTTAAAGTCCCAAGATTGGAGCACGTGCACACACACACACACACGTGTGTGGACACATACACACCAGATTTCTATCGTTTAAGTCACCTAGTCTATGATATTTTGTTATGCCCAGCTTCAGCTAAAGTACCAACCAAAACTAAAATGTTCTAGGCTCCTGATGATATAACCAAATACACAAGTAAAAAAGACATCCACTAAACTAACATTCTCTACCAAGACCCCACTCCTAACCCCATTGCCTGCTCCAGCCTCTTACTCTCCCAACAGCTCTGCTTTTTTGTTTCCTTCCTTGAGATGCTGGAGACTGAACGTAAGGCCCTGCTTGTGGTAGGCAGGGGCTCTACCAGTGAGTACATTCCTAGCCTAACAGCTACTTTTTTTTTTTTGGCCAGTCCTGGGGCTTGATCTCAGGACCTGGGCACTCTGTCCCTGAGCTTCTTTTGCTCAAGGCTAGTACTCTACCACTTGAGCCACAGTGCCATTTCTGGCTTTTTCTGTTGATGTGGTACTGAGGAATTGAACCCAGGGCTTCATGCATGCTAGGCAAGCACTTGACCACTAAGCCACATTCTCAGCCCAAGAGCTACACTTTTGAAGACTAACCTAATCTGAAAAGTTCTAAAGCCCAGAGTGTTTGTACAAAAAAGAGCAACACTCATGCCCAATTACCCAGGGTGAAAGTACTTGGCTGTTACAAAACAGTGCTAGTATTTTGTGACCAGAACAATCAAGGCTGCTCCAAATGGAGTTATTACTTGCACATGCTCACTTGCTACAAGACTGTCTCAAAGGAGAAGGTGGCACCCTCCTCTCAGCTACTACCCAACCCACCTAGCTCCCAGCACTAAAATGAGCAGGTGACTCAGGCACACCAACACCCACAAACAACTGAGTTTTGTTCGGAAATTCACTGGTGTTTTAGTTAGGAAGCAACTTTGGTCAGGACTCATGACAGCATACAGAAACAATCCCCCAGGGAAACTTCCCACGGGATTTCTGCCTGAAGCAGAATCTCACAGGATTCTTTATTGTTTTTTTTAAAGCTGACATTTGGGAAAGTTCAGTTTTCTCTCCTCTACAACTAGGCTCTAACTGGATTAGGGTTTGACAATAAACTAGATTCTTTTTGAGAAAATCTGCTAGAAAATGACTTAAAAGATTAGGAGACATGGCTCAAGTGCTACAATATCTGCTTGCCTGTCTGTCTAGCAGTTCTGAGGCCCCAAGTTCAAACCCTAGGACCTGCACAAAAATAAAAATAAAAAAATAGCCAGGTGCTGTTTGCTCACACCTGTAATCCTAACTACTCAGAAGGCTGTGATTTGAGGATCGTGGTTTAAAGGCAGCTGGGGCAGGAAAAGTCCTGAGATTCTTATATCCAATTAACCACCAGAGAACTGGAAGTGGTGCTGTGGCTCAAGTGGTAGAGAGCTTGTCTTGAGCTAAAGAGCTGAGGGACAATGCCCAGGCCTAGAATTCAAGCCCCACAACCGACTAAATAAATAAATAACTTAAGTAGTTCGCAGCAGGCTAGAAAAGTCCCAAAGCCACAGCTCCATTTGCAACCCCACGTACAATGACCATGCACAAGACAGAAAGGAAGCAGTACAGGTGCCACAGAACATTGAGACAGATGCTCACATTGAGAAAATTTTCACATTTTATGACTTTTGCCTCCAGATATGAAGCAACATGCATTAGGCACAACAGAGATGAAGGGCCCAAAAGGGAGACTACCCAAAGTATAAAACACTGAGGCATTATGATCTATAAGATCATAATTTTATGGCTCTATAATCCAAGCCACTCGGGTGGAAATCTGTTTTTGTTTTTTGTAGTCATGGGGCTTGAACTCACCTGGGCACTGTCCCTGCGCTCTTCAGCTCAAGGCGAGCGCTCTACCATTTGAGCCACAGTGGCACTTCCAGTTTTCTAGTGGTTTATTGGAAATAAGAGTATCATGGACTTTCCTGCCCAGGCTGGCTTTGAACCATGATCCTCAGATCTCAGCCTCCTGAGTAGCTAGGATTACTGGCATGAGCCACCGGTGCCCAGCTGGAATAGAAATCTGAATGATAATAGTTCAAGGCCACCCAGGCAAAAGTCAGTGAGACTCTCGTCTCAATAAACAAGCCAAGTATGGTGATTCATGACTGTAATACTAGCTACAAGGGAAATACAGGTAGGAAAACCACAGTCCAAAACCAACCCAAGCTAAAGTATGAGCCTCTACCTGAAAAAGGTCTAGAGGTGTGGACCAAATGTAGAGTGCTTGCCTAGAAAGCACACAAGCCTGTTCAAATACCAGCATACACAAACATACATTCTCTTACATTTTTTCCTACTTTCTTTTTGGTGGCGGGGGGGGGGGTTGAGGGGGTTTGTGCAGATCTTGGGGCTAGAACTCAGGGTCTGGGTGCTGTCCTTGAGCTTTTTTGCTCAAGGCTAGTACTTCACCAGTAGAATCACAGCTCCACTTCTGGCTTTTTTTCTTAGCTCAGACTTTTCTAAAAGGCAAGTCCCACCTAGTCATCAAAGCAGAATCAAGGCCTAAACAAACAAGAAATGGCTTCCAAGGAAAACCAGTTCTCCCTAGTCTTACAACTGAGTTTCAAAGCCAAAAGCAGAATGTTTGGGGAAAGCTTGCAAGCAAGAACACAACACATAAAAACTTAAGAGGACTCAATTTCTTCTTTGCACTAGCCCCTCCACTCTTACAGCTGTTATTTCAAACTGTCCTGTCTTGAGGAAGAAAGTAAAACCCTGTGCTTTAATTTAAAACCTACTTCTAAAAGGTTAACATAAAGAAAAAGAGAATCTAGTTTTCTTCAGCCAGAACTCTGACACAGTGGGACAGAGCAGAAGTGTAACTCCTATGGAATCTTCCCACACTTCTGAGTTGTTAGGAGTGACTAGCAGAGGCATGTCTTATACACTCCCCAGATATCTGAGCTGGCAAGAACAAAAGATATTCAGCGACCTTAGCCTGGGACAATAGCAACTGTCAGTTGACTACAGTTCTCACGACTCTGTGTTCTACTGTTACCTAAACTTCATTCCAAACAGCACGTCACACCTGCATTAGAACTTGAGAAAACCATACAGACGAATTCACATAGTAACATAGTGGTTTGGGCATGACACCAATACTAATAGTAAAGTGTGTGTGTTTGTGTATGTATATGTGTAAGTGTATACATATATATATATACACACACACACACATATATATGTATTTTTTAATGCAAAAGACTTACACAAGCATACTTTTTTAAAGCATTTACAAAGAAGATTTGAAAAGACCTGGGGCTCCAGTAACCAACACTTGAAATCAACGCCAAAAATGAACAAAGTAGTTTCCATGTCATGTGAGCTACCTGCTAAGAAGGAAAAGATGAGTATTTCTCCTCTTACCTGAAGCCAAAGGTCGAATCCACTCTTTGCTATTTAGGTCTAGTCTCCAGAGGTCATTAAAGGCAGCATTGCAGCTGCTCTGGGTGCAACCTCCAAACACATACATAGACTGATTTGCATCGTAATAGCATGCACCTAAGGGGGAAAAACAGTGAATACATAACTGAGTTTCAATTCTGAGATTCCCCAATACTTTAATCACAGTCCATATTTCTCAAAACTATAATATTCTACACATTTTTGTGTGTGTGCCAGTCATGAGGTATTCTGGTGCTGTCCTTGAGCTTCTTTTGCTCAAGGAGCCACAGCTCCTCTTGCAGCTTTTTCTGTGATTAATTAAAGAGTCTCATGGATGTTTCTGCATGGGCTGGCTTTGAACAGCAATCTTCAGATCGCAACTTTCTAAGTATCTAGGATTACAGACATGAGCCACGAGCACCTGGCTGTTCTACACATTGTACTTGTCGGGTACTAAACAAATTTTATAACCAGCCTCTTGTCTTCAGATGGATTGATACTACATTAACCTTTGGAAAAGCTACAAAATTTTTATTTCTGAGCACACTAAGTAAACGGATAATGTCATTAAGCAACACAATAAGTCTAGTAAGAGTACACAAGAATCAGATCAAAGGGTGTTCAATGAAGGAAATTTCAACACAGCTGCACGATTAATCTAAATCTGTATCATTACCCTGTAAAGCAAGACAGATTATGCTAGCAGCTATCCTGTAGTCTCCCATTCTCCTAATTCTCATGTTTTTGTATTTTTAAATGAAACCTGAAGTTCTAATCAACACTCAAATGATGACATGAAACTATGAAAACAATTTGAAGTACAACCAGGAGAACTTATTAGTATGGTCCTGAACTGTTCCAAAGCAACTGAAAGAAAAAGCATGGAAGGTGTTAAGCATGAAGGTATTAAGCATTAAGGTATATCCACAACTACCAAGGTGTGCTGGCTGGTACTGACTAGACAATCAACACAATGAGAAACTTTTTTTTTTTTTTTGACAGTCCTGGGTCTTGAATCAGGGCCTGGGCACTGTTCCTGAGCTTTGTTGCTCAAAGCTAGTGCTCTTACCACTTGAGCCACAGTGCCATTTCTGGCTTTTTTGTTTATGTGGTACTGAACAATCAAATCCAGGGCTTCAGGCATGCTAAGCAAGCATTCTACCACTAAGCCACATTCCCAGCACGGAAGTTTCAAGAAGATGAGGCTTTCTTAGTAGATTACTATAAATATCATCACTGAGAAAGAGACACAAATAGATGAGCTATTCATTCCCCTTAAACCAGAAAGATGGAAGCCACAATCTAACTGACATGCCTGAATGCTGAGCTCTGCCACCTTGCCGCTCACTAGGAGGCCCACTGGGAACACATCTGTTGGAAAAGATGACCACCCTCCTTACAGATTTGCATTTACTATCTTAGATTTCAGGAAAAGGCCCCAACAAGGTCTTCCTTTCACTCCCCTTCATCATGCATGCCCAGAGGAGAAAGTGCTCGCCATTTTCACTGAACTAACAGTTGGGACTTTCATACAGAAGGAGAAAGGAAAAAGCAACTGAGGGCCTCAGTGATCACCCAGCTATTTGTGGGTTCAGTTCAATTTCACACCTGACTATTTTTAAGATACCTTCTGAACTATGACACCACTTATTCAAGTTCAGGAAAAGGGAAATACTACTACTTTTGACTCATCCAGTGCTACTGATAAAATTACTTTTGAGATATATACTAGTTTTGGGAGTACTCTCACTTAGGGAGTACTCTCTCCCCAGGTCCCTGGGGAGGCCCAGGAAGGAATCTCCACATTAGAAGTCCATGTCAGTTAAAGCAATATTTCCTCAGTTAAATCCAATAGTCTCAGTCAGTGGCAGTAAATTCAAATTATCTGACTGCTGACACAGCAACACTGGGGCTGCAGGCTTTTCAGAGAAAATACAGATATGAAAAAATGAAATATATGTAATAACCATCAGGCTTATACCTGCTGTAACATATTTAACATATATAAAAGTTGAAGTAGGCTTATACTACTGTTGCTTTTAAACATAGCCTTAAGCCTATTTCAAATGAGTTCTTAAGTCCATATCCCACTTCCATTAAGAAGCAGAGTCCTGGGGCTGGGAAGGTGGCTCAGTGGTAGAGTGCTTGCCTTGCATGCATGAGGCCCTGGGTTCGATTCCTCAGCACCATATAAGCAAAAAGCCGGAAATGGCGCTGTGGCTCAAGTGGTAGAGCGCTAGCCTTGAGCTGAAGAGCTGAGGGACAGCGCCCAGGCCCAGAGTTCAGGCCCCACGACTGGACCCAAAAAAAAAAAAAAAAAAGCAGAGTCCTGGGGCTAGGAATGAGGCTTAGTGGTAGAGTGCTTGCCTAGCATGCATGAAGCCCTGGGTTCAATTCCTCAGTACCACATAAATAGAAAAAGTTGGAAGTGGGGCCGTGGCTCAAGTGGTAAAGTCCTAGCCAGAACTGGAGACATGGCTCAAGTGGTAGAACACAAACCCTGAGCAAAAAAGCTGAGAGGTCTCAAGTTCCTGTCCTAGTACTGACACACACACAGACCTCACACCTATAATCCAGCTCAGGAGACTGATATCTGGAGGCACTAAGGTTGAAGCCAGCTTGGACAGAAAAGTCCACAAGTCTCCATCTCCAATTAACCAGCAAAAAGGAGGGCTGTTAATGTGGCTCAGGTGATAGGGCACCACCCACCAAGCACAAGGCTTAGAGATCAAACCCCTATAGTGGGGGGAAAAAAATGTAGCAAAATAATAAAAGTTCCACTACTCACATTTCAGATTTGCTATGAACTGAAAATAACCTAAAGATCAAGGTTAGAGCATCATTATAACAAAAGGGTAATTAGTAGAGCCACATTTTGACCTCCATTAAAGGAGTTCAACTCTAGATACTTTGGTTCTTTCAGACCTATCTAGAACTAGTAACCCCAACAAATGCGGCAATTCTGAACTGAACCAACTGTAACTAGGCAAAATTATATTTTCTTTTCATAATCCAGGGCTTGAACTCAGGGGCTAGAGCTCTGCTTTGCTTGCTCAGCTGATATTCTAACTTTGAGCTATACCTCAAGTCTAGCATTTTGCTAGTTAGTTAGAATTCTGCAAGGCTTTGAACCATGATCCTCCTCTGACCTTGGCCTCCTGAGTAATAATAATTATGATGATAATAATAGTGTTATTATGTGACAATCCAGAGCTTCAGAACAGAAAATTACAATGTTCTATAGCTTCCAAAACCTTGAATGGTGCTCTATACAATGATGATTGATAAGACGGATGAATATCGTAACTATAGAGTCAAAGGCTAATTTTGTCCCCCTGTGCCTCATTGAGAAACTCTTAGCAGTAGCAAAGGAACACAGAGCCTTTATTTCTCAAAAAGATAGCAAACATTCTTCTTCTCTATTTGGATTGAAAACCAAGTCAGCAGCTGGGCCCCAGGAGGCCCTTACCACATGTATTTTAATCCTATACTAAAATAGGGCAATCCACATTTTCCTGCTTTACTTTAAGCAAATGAAGGTTTCTGGAAGAGGAAAGTAAGGACTGTAAAGTACATAAAGCCAGCACGTTTCATATACAACTGTATTCTCCCTCCCCCCTCTCTCCCTCCTTCCCCTCTCTCACTTTGGGGGGAGACATCTACCATAAGGCTTGAACTAAGGAACCCCTGAGGTTGTTTTGCTCAAGGCTAGGACTCTACCACTTCGAACCACAACTCAACTTCTTCTTCTTCTTCTTCTTCTTTTTTTTTTTTTTTTTTTTTTTTTTGCCAGTTTTGGGGTTTGAACTCAGGGCCTGGGCATTGTTCCTGAGCTTTTGCTCAAGGCTAGCACTCTACCACTTGAGCCACAGCACCACTTCTGGCTTTGTTTATGTGGTACTGAGGAATCAAACCCAGGTCTTCATGCATGCTAGGCAAGCACTCTACCACTAAGCCACATTCCCAACCTACTTCCATTTTTTAACAGTGGCTAACTGGAGATAAAAGTCTCACAGATTTTCCTGCCCAAACTGAATTTGAACACCACTCTTCAGATCTCAGACTCCTGAGTAGCTAGGATTATAGAAATGAGCCACCAATGCTCAGCTACAGCTGTATTTTCAATGACCAACTATCACACACCAACAAAGCTGGAAAATGGAAGTCAATTTAGCCAACTATGTTTAGAACTCAAATATAATAGAATGAGAAAATTATCAGTAACATACTCAAGTATCTTAAGCATCCTGCCTAACAATGCTTATTGTTTATTTTTATTTAAGACACTTAGATGCTGAACTTAGTGTAAACACTCAAGTTCAAATGGGCCTTTTAGAAAAAAAATAATAATTTTAACAGTTTTCAATTAGTCATTTTTCCTTCCTCTCAATTTTCCTTCTATTCAAGTTCTCCACCCATGTAAGTGGTTTTCTTTGAGAACATCTAGACTACTACAATATGCTATGTAAAAGTTATGGCTCACAGGCCAGGTGTGGAAGAATTTGCTGTGGTCTCAGGAACAGTGCCCAGGCACTGAGTTCAAGTCCCAGGACTAGGAAAACAAACAAAAAAACACAAAGTCTTACGGATATAGCTCAATGGTAGAACACTTGCCCAGAACATTGCAAGACTGGGTTTAATCTGCAGCAAATCAGTAAAAACAATAACAACAAGTTATGGCTGGGGGCTGGAGGTATGGCTCAAGTGGTAGAGCTCTTGCCTAGCAAGCACCAGGCTCTCAGTTCAAACCATAGTACAACTAAACAAAAATAAAATAAAATAAATTTCAGGAGACTGAGATCTGAGAATCAAGGTTCAAAGCCAGCCCAAGCAGAAAAATCCCTGAGATTCTTATTAACCAGCAAAAAGACAGAAATGGAGGTATGGCTCAAGGGGTAGGGTTGCCAGCCTTGAGGAAAAAAGCTAAGCAATAGTAAAAGGCCTTGAGTTCACATCTCAGTATAAGCACATATAATCCCAGCTACTCAGCATGCTAAGATTTGATGATGGAAGTTTGAAGCTAGCACAAATATGAAATTCATTGAGACTCTCAGCTCCAGTTACCTAAAAAAAGTTAGAATTGGAGGAGTGGTATTTCCAATCATAAACAAAAAAGCCAAGTGAGAGCTCTGAGTTCAAGCTCTAGTACCAGCACACATTACAGTACAAATACCAACCCTATGTACGAAATATTAGGACTAGAGATTCCAATTGAAGTAGGGTTTAATTGTTCCATGAATTATTACAAGGTATATATCTCAAATTACTATTTAACAATCCCTATTCAAAGACAAGTCAATATTCATGATTAATTACATCACATCAAGATAATTCTTCATAGTTCAAAATATTTCTCTATTTTTCCTTTTATTCTTTTTGTGCCAATCCTAAGGCTTGAACTCAGGGCCTGCATGCTGTCCTTGAGCTCTTTTTTGCTCAAGGCTTGCACTTTTATCGCTTGAACCACAGCTCTACTTCCAGGTTTTGTTTTTGTTTTGTTTTGTTTTGAGTAATGGCAATCAGCCTCCAGGACTTTCTTGCCTAGACTGGCTAGGATTACAGGTGTGAGCTACTAGCACCGGCTTCAAAATAATTTTTGTCAGTTGTGGGGCTTGAACTCTGGGCTTGGGCACTGTCCCTGCACTCTTCAGCTCAAGGCAAGAGCTCTACAGCGTGAGCCACAGCGCCACTTCTGGTTTTCTAGTGGTTTATTAGAGATAAGAGTCTCAAAGCCTGGGCTAGGAAGGTGGCTCAGTGGTAGAGCGCTTGCCTTGCATGCCTGAGGCCCTAGGTTCGATTCCTCAGCACCACATAAGCAAAAAGAAAAAAACCAGAAGTGGTGCTGTGGCTCAAGTGGTAGAGCGCTAGCCTTGAGCTGAAGAGCTGAGGGACAGCGCCCAGGCCGAGTTCAGGCCCCACAACCGGACCTAAAAAAAAAAAGTCTCAAAGCCTGTATGATGTTGGTATATGTGGAAGGGAAGGGAAAAAACAAATGGTTAAAACAGGGATACAGGTAGACCATTGCAACAATGAGATGTACAAGTCGTTATGTCGAAAAACAAACTTTACAACTTTGGTGGGAGGTGGGGGAGGGAGGATACAAAGGGATGGGAAGGGGAAACAAAGGAGGAGGCTACAATGCTTGATAAGAAATGTGCTCATCTTACCCATGTAATTGTAACCCCTCTGTACAGTATTTTCACAATAAAAAAAAATATATATATTAAAAAAAAAAAAGTCTCATAGCCTTTCCTGCCTAGGCTGGCTTTGAACCATGATCCTCAGATCTCAGCCTCCTGAGTAGCTAGGGTTATAGGCGTGAGCCACTGGTGCCTGGCTTCAAAATAATTTTCTACTGCACTACAAGCAGTTCAAATGCAATGTCTTTGAATAATTTCCATTTTCATGGTACATGGAGTATTCCCTATAGGCTCTTAGAGCAAATGTTACATTGCAACTTTTTTACTTGCAGATATTAAATACTCTTTTGTTTACCCACTTGTCTCCAGGGAAAGGGCCTGAAGCATTTATCCCATACTAAAAAGAATATGCTGTCCTGCATTTCACTTTTACAAGCCAGAACATATTTGATAAAGTCTTATTACGTAACTCAGGAACAGTCAGGAATGGTTATCCAGTCTAGGCCTGTTGGCTCCTGCAGGAATAGGACTGGCAATATGTGGAACTCCCTGACCATATTAGAAGAACAAATACTAAAAAGCTTTCCCAAGTATGATGCTGGGGACTCAATAGGATATTCCATGTCAATCAAGGCTCACATGATTAGCAATACAAATACACCCAAAATTAGGAGAAATTACCTTTTCACATCACCAGCTTTTTTTTTTTTTTTGGCAGTCCTGGACTTGAACTCAGGGCCTAAGCATTGTCCCTAAGCCTCTTTGTGCTCAAGGCTAGCACTCTACCATTTGAGACACAGCACCACTTCCAGCTCTTCCTGAGTAGTTTTTTTTTTTTTTTTTTTTTTTTTTTTGTCGGTCGTGGGGCTTGAACTCTGGGCCTGGGCGCTGTCCCTCAGCTCTTCAGCTCAAGGTGAGCACTCTACCACTTGAGCTACAGCACCACTTCCGGTTTTCTGGTGGTTTATTTGAGATAGGAGTCTCACGGTCTCTCCTGCCCGGGCTGGCTTTGAACCGTGATCCTCAGATCTCAGCCTCCTGAGTAGCTAGGATTACAGGCGTGAGCCACCAGCGCCCGGCTTCTGAGTAGTTTTAATTGGAAAGAGTCCCATGAAATTTTTCTGCACAGGCTAGCTTCAAACCATGATCCTGAGATCTCAGCTTCCTGAGTAGCTAGGATTACAGGTGTGAGCCACTGACACCTGGCTCTGCCCTGCTTTGTATGTGTGTGTGTGCCAGTCCAGGACTTGAATTTGGGACCTGCCACTGTCCCTGAGCTTTTTACCTCAAGGCTATCACGGTACCACTTGAGCCATAGCTGTACCTTTGGACTGTTCAGTGGTTAATTGGAGATAAGAGTCTCAATAGACTTTCCTGCTGTAGCTGGCTTCAAACCTCCATTCTCAGATCTCAGCCTCTTGAATAGCTAGGATTGCAGGAGTGAGCCACTGGTGCCTGGCTTTGCCTGCCTTTTTTTTTTTGGTCAGTCCTGGGGCATGAACTCAGGGCCTAGGCACTGTTCCTGAGCTTTTTTTGCTCAAGACTAGCACTGTACCACTTGAGCCACAGCCTCACTTCTAGACTTTCCTGTATATATAGTATAGGCAATGTAACCCAGGGCTTCATGCATGCTAGGCAAGCTCTCTACCACTAAGCCACATTACCAGCCCCTTTGCCTGCTTTTCTGTCCCAGGCTTCTTCTATCTAGAAAAGCCTGTACTGCACACTTCTTTGCTGTGCACTACTGTTGTTGACATTTACTGTTCTTGTAATCAGTGTTCTTCACTGCCAAGCACTCACAGTTTAGAACAAGCAGAGTCCCTCAATGACGTTTCATGAGTGCCCTTGTCCCCAGAGGTCCAGGAATCACACTTGGAGATTCACTGCTCTAGGCACTCTACAACAGCACAAGTAAAAATAGCTCTTTGAGAGAACTAAAAAACACGGCAATATCTTGGCCTGTTTCTTCAACCTATTTAGATCCAATTCAAAAACAATGAGTTATATTTATTGAACATCTGAATATAGAAGAGTAAAATATATAGGGTAATTAACTGCTAAGATGATCCTTTATGATTCTCATCTTGTTATTTATATCCCTGTTCAAGCCAGTGTGACTAAGAGAACAGAAAAGAGATGTACTTGCTTCTGAGATTACACTGCAAAAGATACCATATAGGTGTCTGTCTCTTTCAGATCATTTGTTCTGTGGGAACCTTTAGCTGTCACATTTGAGCAACTCTATGGAGAAGTCTATGTAGTAAATAATTGTGACCTCCTGACAATAGCTACTTCAAAAAACTTGGAAGCAGTTCCCTGTCCCTAGTTAAGCCTTCAGGTTACTATGACCATGGCCAAAAGATTGATGGTAGCCTCACAAAACACTCTGAGCCAGAATTCCCTGATAAGCCACTCCCAAATATCTGACCCTCAAAAACTCTGAGATAAGTAAAGTACTAAGCTTTCTTTATGAGCAACCACTAACATCACACCTGTTCAAGATACACCATACACTTCTCTTTTTTTTTTTTTGGTTAGTCGTGGGTCTTGAATCTGTGCCTTGGTGCTATCCCTTAGCTCTTCAGCTCAAGGCTAGCAATCTACCACTTGAGTCACAGCTCCACTTCCAGTTTTCAGGTGGTTAATTGGAGATAAGAGTCTCAGGACTTTCATGCCCAGGCTGGCTTTGAATTGTGATCCTCAGATCTCAGCCTCCTGAGTAGCTAGGATTACAGGTGTAAGCTACCAGCACACAGCCCACTTCTCACTTTTGATGGAAGGAAATGAATCACTAGTGGACTAGGACAGTGTCTAGAAAATAAAGACTTAAAGAGCTAGGGGTATGGCTCAAGAGATAGAATGCCTGCTTAGGAAATGTAAGGTCTGAGTTCAAACCACAGTACTGCCCAAAATAAATAAGTTAATTGTAGATTAAAAGATTTGAATTATGTAAACTTATTAAAACATTTTCTTTTCTTTCGTTCTTTTTTTTCCTGCTGGTCCTAGGGCTTGAACTCCAGGCCTGTGCACTGACCTTGACTCTCTGTGCTCAAGGCTAGAACTCTACCACTTGAACCGCAGTGCTCCTTCTGGTTTTTTCTGAGTAGTTTTATTGGAGATAAGAGTCTCAGATTTCCTAGCCGGGCGCTGGTAGCTCACGTCTGTAATCCTAGCTACTCAGGAGGCTGAGATCTGAGGATCGTGGTTCAAAGCCAGCCCGGGCAGGAGAGACCATGAGACTCCTATCTCCAATAAACCACCAGAAAACCGGAAGTGGCGCTGTAGCTCAAGTGGTAGAGCGCTTGCCTTGAGCTGAAGAGCTGAGGGACAGCGCCCAGGCCCAGAGTTCAAGTCCCACGACCGACCAAAAAAAAAAAAAAAAAAAAAAAGTAAGTAAGAGTCTCAGATTTCCTTCCCAGGACTGGATTGGAATTGGGATCCTTAGATATCAGACTCCTGAGTAGCAAGGATTACAATACCACCCGAGCCCCGTTTAGAATGTTTTCTTTATAATTTTATTATGAAAACTTGTTTTATAATCAGTACCCTTCACATTCAAACTTTTTGTAACTCCAGTCAAATTCTGTGTTCATGAAGTATAAAATACTATGTTAGCCGGGTGCTGGTGGCTCACGCCTGTAATCCTAGCTACTCAGGAGGCTGAGATCTGAGGATCGCGGTTCAAAGCCAGCCCGGGCAGGAGAGACCATGAGACTCCTATCTCAAATAAACTACCAGAAAACCGGAAGTGGCGCTGTAGCTCAAGTGGTAGAGCGCTTGCCTTGAGCTGAAGAGCTGAGGGACAGTGCCCAGGCCCAGAGTTCAAGCCCACGGCCAACAAAAAAAAAAAAAAAAAAAAAAATACTATGTTAAAATAGTGATCTTAAGATTTAGTGGCACCAGTGTGCACCACTGGGCACCAGTGGCTCATGCCTGTAATCCTAGCTACTCAGGAGGCTGAGATCTGAGGATCACGGTTCGAAGCCAGCCCTCACTTGAAAGTTCTGAGATTCTTATCTCCAATTAACCACCAGAAAACTGGAAGTGGCACTGTGGCTCAAGTGGTAGAGTGCTAGCCTTGAGGTTGAAGAGCCCAGGGACAGTGTCCAGGCCCAGAGTTCAAGCCCCACAACTGACAACAACAACAACAACAAAAAGATTTAGTACCAAGCCATGGCAATTCCTGTTTCCCCTCATATGATGTTACATGTTTAAAATTCTAAGCAGAACACCTTGAACTCTCTGGAATATAAAGAAAGCCAAACATCAAATTATTCACAAAGCTGGGCACTGGTGGCTCATGCCTAAAATCCTAGCTACTCAGAAGGCTGAGATCTGAAGATCACGGTTCAAAGCCAACCTGGGCAGGAAAGTCTGTGAGACTCTTATCTCCAATAAACCACTAGAAAACTGGAAGTGGCACTGTGGCTCAAGTGGTAGAGCACTCTCTTTGAGCTGAAGAGTGCAGGGACAGCACCCAAGCCCAGAGTTCAAGCCCCACGACCGACCAAAAAAAAAATTATTCACAAAGCATCAGCTATTTATTTTTGTCATTTCTGATCTTGAATGCAGGGTCCCACCTAGGCCAGAGTTCTTCCAGTGATCTACATCCAAGCCCTTACAAGAGGCTTAGGCTTACTTTTTCATAATTCTGATTATAAACTTAATATAAATTCCCATTTTATATTCTCTGCATTAAAAAGCAGGACAAGATTAATTAATCCAAATCATTTCTAGAAACCTGGGCATAACAGGGATTTTTTCTCACGGCAAATACTTACTGTGTGAGAACCGCTGAGTGATGGGGGTCCCAGGATAAGGGTAGGTTCGGCTCTCCCACTGAATGTTCCCCTCCTGGACAGCCTTCATGAAGCCATGGTAACACTGGTGCGCTACACCTAAAGACAAAAGGAACAAATGCCTTAGCCTAGACATGTAGCTTGTAGATAAAATTATCTGAACTGTCTTTTCACTACTTTATAAATTTTTTTGAGGAAGTCTAATTTCATTTCATTTTTATTCAGTCATAGAATTCCAAAATTTCAGAATTATATTTTCAAATCAGAATCATAGATTCAAAACTGGAAGATACAATCCTTCATTTTACTGAGGTTAGGTAACTTGCTCAAATTAATTCACATTATAACTCTGGTCCCCTTTAAGTTATATCATAGGGCAATTCATCAAGATAACCAACATTTTTACTTCCAAGTTTTGTGACAAATATAATGAAACAGTGTATGTAATAAGACATCTACTTAAGCCACGTGATGGTGGCTCAGGCCTATAATCCTAGCTACTCAGGAGGCTGAGATCTGAGAATCATGGTTCAAAGCCAGCCTGGGCAGGAAAGTCTGTGAGAATCTTATCTCCAATTAACCACCAGAAAACCGGAAGTGGCACTGTGGCTCAAGTGATACAGAGTGCTCACTTTGAGCTGAAGAACTCAGGGACAGTACCCAGGCCCAGAGTTGAAGCCCCACAACTGACAAAAGACATCTACTTAATAAATATCCATCACTAGACCATAGTAACCAAGCATTAAGCAAGGACATGGTAAATTAGCTTATAACATTCTAAGATGATGAATTTTTTTTTCTTTTTCTTTTTTTTGTCGGTCGTGGGGCTTGAACTCTGGGCCTGTGTGCTGTCCCTCAGCTCTTCAGCTCAAGGCAAGTGCTCTACCACTTGAGCTACAGCGCCACTTCCGCTTTTCTGGTAGTTTATTAGAGATAGGAGTCTCACAGTCTCTCCTGCCCAGGCTGGCTTTGAACTGCGATCCTCAGATCTCAGCCTCCTGAGTAGTTAGGATTACAGGCGTGAGCCACCAGCGCCCAGCTAAGATGATGAATTTCTGCCTAAGAAAAGGTTTTTAAAAAGTAAGCTTTCTGTCAGGCACAGGTGCCTCTTACTTGATTGATCTTAGCTACTCAGGAGGATTTCATCCTAGAGATTGCAGTTCAAAGCTAGTCAAGGCAGGAAAGCCTATCAGACTCTTAATTCCAATTAACCAACAAAAGCTAGAAGTGGAATTGTGGCTTAAGTGGTTAGAGAGCTAGACTTAAGCAAAAAAGCTTAGAGACCCTGAGTTTAAGACCCAAGACTGGCACTAAATAATGAACAGTAAACAAACATTAAAGTAGGAAGAGAAGAAAAATATGTTACCTACTAAATTTTCATGACTGCAGTATATTTAAGGGCAAAGAAAAGGAAATAGGGAGTTTAAAAATGAATCACTCAACAAAAACTAAAAGAGCCGAACGCTGGTGGCTCATGCCTGTAATCCTAGCTACTCAGGAGGTTGAGTTCTGAGGATCAGGATTCAAAGCAGGCTCGGGCAGGAAAGTCCTGAGACTCTTATCACCGAGTAACCACCAGAAAACCAGAAGTGGCGCTGTGGTTCAAGTGGTAGAGAGCTCACCTGGAGCTGAAAAGTAAAGGGACAGCACCCAAGCCCAGAGTACGAGCCCCATGACCAACAAAAAAAGAGAGAGAGAGAGAGCCGGGCGCTGGTGGCTCACGCCTGTAATCCTAGCTACACAGGAGGCTGAGATCTGAGGATCGCGGTTCAAAGCCAGCCCAGGCAGGAGAGACCCTGAGACTCCTATCTCCAATAAATCACCAGAAAACCGGAAGTGGCGCTGTAGCTCAAGTGGTAGAGCGCTCGCCTTGAGCTGAAGAGCTGAGGGACAGCGCCCAGGCCCAGAGTTCAAGCCCCACGACTGACAAAAAAAAAAAAAAAGAGGGGGGGGGAACCTAAAAGAACTTCTATTTTCACAATACCTTTGATAAGTCGGTACCACTGTTTACAGACAAGAGCAGCAGTTTTGTGCTCCTGATATGGTGAGAGGAAGGACAAGATGTACTCCAAAACCTCTTCTGGTAACTCAGACATGGACCTATTGTGTCTAGCCTCTTCAACCTCCAGTTCAGGCTGTGGGTCCTCATCTTGCTCCATTGTCCCTTCCAGCACAGTTTCTTCTTGGTCCACAGCCATAAAACTGTCATCTTCACTGTCCGAGGAGCTGGCCATGACATCCCACTCCACAGCTACAGGTAAACAACAACACCAGTATATGACTGTCAGAAACTCAGAAATGACTCAGCAAACAAAAAAATCCCTTCCCACACTTGGTAGGAAATTTTTCCAGAACTCTCCCACACTATTTAGGAGCCATCTTAATGTCACAGGTACCAATCAAACACCAACCTGTCAAACAGAGGCTTTTTTTTTTTTTGGTCAGTTGTGGGGCTTGAACTCTGGGCCTGGGCACTGACTGTGAGCTCTTCAGCTCAAGGCAAATGCTCTACCACTTGAGCCACAGCACTACTTCCAGTTTTCTGGTAGGTAATTGGAGAAAAGAGTCTAACCAACTTTGTTACCTGGGCTGGCTTTGAATCGTGATTCTCAGATCTCAGCCTCCTGAGTAGCTAGGATTATAGGTGTGAGCCACTGGCACCCAGATTAACTAAGGCTTTTAATGACACTTTTTTTTTTCTCTCCACTAAAAACTAGAATGAAGCTGGGCATTGGTGACTCACACCTCTAATCCTCACTACTCAGAGGCTGAAATCTGAGAATCTCAGTTCAAAGTCAGCCTGGGCAGGAAAACCTATGACTCTTATCTCCAATTAACTACCAGAAATGGGAATGACACCGTGGCTCAAAGTGGTAGAGCGCTAGCCTTGAGCAAAATGAGCTCAGGGACAGCACCCAGGTCCTGAGTTCAAGCTTCAATAAGCCCACCAAAAACAACAACAACAACAACTGTTATCCAAGTTCTGGTATAACTGTAAAACTGAAAACTCTTCTCCCATCATTCTTACAACTATAAGCCTGACAGATGACAAATGGAATAAGGTAGCCTCCTTTGGCCAGTAACAATGATCTAAGACTTCAAACTTAGGAAGAAAACTAACTCTGGGTCCTGCAAAGAGAAGTAGAACATTGTGTGGATAGGAATTAAAAAATGATTGCAATCTTAAACTGGTACGATAGCTCACACCTATCATCTCAGAATTTGGGTTGAAGCAGGAGAACCAACAATTTGAGATCAGCCTGGCCTACACAGCAAGACCTTATTTTTAAAAAATAGGATACAGGCACTGGTGGCTCACACCTATAATCCTACCTACTCCGGGGGCTAAGATCTAAGGATCACAGTTCAAAGTGGCAAGAAAGTCTATAAGACTCGTATCTCCAACTAATCTCTAGGAAGCCGGAAGTAGTACTGTGGTTCACACCCTTGAGCAAAAAGAGCTCAGGGACAGTACCCAAGTCTTGAGTTCAAGCCCTAGAACTGACAAAAAAAAAAAAAAGGAAAAAAAATAAATATCAGCTTTGTACTAGCAATGTAGCTCAAGAGATAGCACCTGCCTAGCATTCTTAAGATCCTGATTTGAGCTAGCACCAAAAAGTTCTTCTAGCTTTAATGCAAGACAATTTGCTGAATGATAAATGTTCTAAGAATAGGCCTAATTGGCTAAAATATCAAGCATAAAGTATATTTGCAATAGAAAATATCAGAAAGATGGGTGCTGTCATCCTAGCTACTCAGGAGGATGAGATCTGAGGATCATGATTCAAAGCCATGAAGGGCAGCAAAGTCTACTAAACACCAACTAACCAACAAAAAGCCAGAAGGGGGGCTGTGGCTCAAATGGTAGTGTTATAGTAAGCAAAAAAGGGCCAGTGTCCAGGCTCTAAGTTCAATCCCCAAGACTGGTACATAGAATACATGGGTGCGCGTACACACACACACACACACACACACACACACACACACACACACACACACACACACACGTACACACAGTATGGAAGACAATTTATATTACTACTTTCCCCAAGCAGAATAAATCTGTTTGATTCAATAAAACAATTTACTCCCTTTCCAAATCTTCTAAAAGTACAATTAGCAAGCTCAGCAAAGGCATCTGCATTGTTGCAATACCCATCTTACTGTCCACAAAAACACCAGACCTTGTTCCCAAGGGCATGTTTGCAAGCTTAGTCCTGGACACCGATGCCAGAAGCACACAGGAGTGGGCTCAGATACAATTTCTTGGTAATAACATGCTCTGTACCAATTTACACGGCACTTCATTTTCACTTCCATGAGTAATGAAATCATCACTCACAGTCCCTAAGGACACAGAGGCATTTTGAAGTTCTGAGTTTTGTTTTCATGCCAAACAGAAGCCCTACAAAACATTTCATTTGTAGTATATTAACTCAATCAGTGGTTTTCATAAAACTTTAAAACTCACTGAAAGTAACTGAGTAAGAGAATAAGAGACAGGGAAAGAGAGCACTAGATGAGGTTAATCTGCCTAAACTATATCTGCATGTGTGAACTGCCATGATGAAATCCCTTTATAGAATACATGCTAAAAAATGTTTTAAATCTGGGCTGGGAAGGTGGCTCAGTGGTAGAGCGCTTGCCTTGCATGCCTGAGGCCCTGGATTCGATTCCTCAGCACCATATAAGCAAAAATAGAAAAGCCGAAGTGGCACTGTGGCTCAAATGGTAGAATGTTAGCCTTGAGATGAGGGACAGTGCCCAGGCCCAGAGTTCAGGCCCCACAACCGAAAAAAAACAAATCAAACAAAACAAAAATGTTTTAAAGCTGGACAAGTGGCTCAAGCCTAGCTACTTGGGAGATGGAACTCAGAGGAACGTGGTTGAGGCCAACCCAGGATTCCATCTAGACTAATGGTAGGTGCAAAGGTGCCTGTAATCCTAGCTGCAGGGGTAGTGGGGAGGAGGGCCAGGGGGGCATCAATGACACAATGCCAGTTGCACAACTGTCTTCCCTAGCAACATAGGGCAGCACAAATAGATTAGAACTATCACAGCTCAAGCTGGGCACCGGTGGCTCACACCTGTAATCCTCGCTACTCAGGAGGCTGAGATCTGAGGATGATCGCAGTTCAAAGCCAGCCTGGGCAGGAAAGTCTGTGAGACTCTTATCTCCAATACACCACCAGAAAACAAGAAGTGGCATTGTGGCTCAAGCAGTAGAGCACTCACCTTGAGCTGAAGATCTTTGGGACAGTGCCCAGGCCCAGAGTTCAAGCCCCATAACTGACAAAAAAAACAAACAAACTATCACAGCCTAGGCCAGACAGCATAAAACAATACCCAACCTCGAAAATAACCAATGCAAAAAGGACTAGAGGTGTAACTCAATGTTATCTTTCAACCAAGTATGAGGCCCTGAGTTAACTCTTAGAATCACACACACACACACACACACACACACACACACACACACACACACACACACACACACACACACACACACACACACACACACACACACACACACACACACGAGCCAGCACTGGTAACTCAGTGTTATCTTTCAACCAAGTATGAGGCCCTCAGTCAATCCTTAGAAACACACACACACACACACACACACACACACACACACACACACACACACACACACACACACACACACACGAGCGCCAACACTGGTAACTCAGTGTTATCTTTCAACCAAGTATGAAGTCCTCAATCACACACACACACACACACACACACACACACACACACACACACACACGCCAGCACTGGTAACTCAGTGTTATCTTTCAACCAAGTATGAGGCCCTCAGTCAACCCTTAGAATCACACACACACACACACACACACACACACACACAAACACGAGAACCAGCGGTAACTCAGTGTTATCTTTCAACCAAGTATGAGGCCCTCAGTCAACCCTTAGAATCACACACACACACACACCCACGCGCACGCCCTCACACCAGCACTGATGACTTATACCCTTATACGTACTAGCTACTCAAGAGGCTGAGACTTGGAGAATCAAGATTTGAAGCTAGCCTGGGTAAAAAAAAGTCTTCAAGTCTCCTTCTCTAAAACAACCAGCAAAATGCTGGACTAAAGGCATGATTCAAATGGTAGAGTACCAGCTATGAGTAATAAAGCCAAGCCAGGTTGTGAGGACCTGATTTCAAGTCCTACTTCTGGAAGAAAAAAGAAAAAGTGGGTTGGGAGAGGAAGAAGAAAGAGCAAGTGGGGGCTAGGAAAGTGTCTTAGTGGTAGAGTGCTTGCCTCGCATGCATGAGGCCCTGGGTTCGATTCCTCAGCACCACATAAGCAGAAAAAGCCAGAAGTGGCGTTGTGGCTCAAGTAGAGCCTAGTGCTCAAGAAGAGCGTTAGCCTTGAGCTGAGGGACAGCACCCAGGCCAAGAGTTCAGGCTCCACGACCGACAAAAAAAAAAAAAGCGCAAGTTGAGTATGATGGCAGTACATATGTATATATATGGCAATGTCACAACAAGCCCAGTGCTGGTGACTTACCCGTTATTCTAGCTACTCAGGAGGCTGTGATCTAAAGATCAATATTCAAAGTCAGCAGAGGCAGAAAAGTCCATGATACTCTAATCTCCAATTGACTACTAAAAAGGTGGAGGAAGTAGAGGCCTTGCTCAAGTGGGAGAGTGCCAGCCTTGAGCAGATAAACCAAGTGAGAGCACAAGACCTAAGTTCAAACACCAGTAATAGCACACACACAAAAGGAATTCCAGCATGACAATAAAATTATGTACATAAAAGCCATTGAGGAATTTTAGTACCATACCTGATTTGTGCATTTGTTTTCTATATAACTAGGTATCTGTCAATTACTTGGAGAAAAACACATCTTTATTAAAGTTGAAATATGCTTAGTTCAGTTAAGAGGAAACAAAGCATTTAAAAATACAGTCAAGCTTTGGGCTGGGAAGGTGATTCAGTGGTAGAGCGCTTGCCTTGCATGCCTGAGGCCCTGGGTTCGATTCCTCAGCATCACATAAGAAAAAAGCTGGAAGTGGGGCTGTGGCTCAAGTGGTAGAGCGCTAGCCTTGAGCTGAAGAGCTGAGGGACAGCGCCCAGGCCCAGAATTTAGGCCCCATGACCGGACCAAAACAAACAAACAAACAAACAAACAAAAAAATACACTCAAGCTTATTAACCAGAACTTGGCTGTCTGTGAGACTCTTATCCTCCAATTAACCACCAAAAAACCAGAAGTGGCGGTGTGGCTCAAGTGGTAGAGTGTTAGGTTTAAGCACAAACGGGTGGGGGAAAATTAAGGCCCTAAGTTGAAATCTCAGAGCTGGCACAAATAACATAAAATACAACAAAACATAAGATGTACTCTTAAAAATACAAAGTACTGGGGCTGGGAAGGTGGCTCAGTGGTAGAGCACTTGCCTTGCATGCCTGAGGTCCTGGGTTCGATTCCTCAGCACCACATAAAGCAAAAAGAAAAAAGCCGGAAGTGGCGCTGTGGCTCAAGAGGTAGAGAGCTAGCCTTGAGCTGAAGAGCTGAGGGACAGCGCCCAGGCCCAGAGTTCAGGCCCCACGACCGGACACACACACAAAAAAAATACAAAGTACTGAGCTGGGCGCCAGTGGCTCAAGCCTGTAATCCTAGCTACTCAGGAGGCTGAGATCTGAGGATCTCAGTCAAAGCCAGCCCAGGCAGGAAAGTCCATGAGACTTTTTTTTTTTGGGGGGGGAGGTCCAGTTGTGGGCCTGAACTCTGGGCCTGGGCACTATCCCTCAGCTCTTCAGCTCAAGGCTAGTGCTCTGCCACTTGAGCCACCGCGCCACTTCTGGCTTTTTTTTTCTGCTTATTTGGTGCTGAAGAACTGAACCCAGGGCCTCATACATGCAAGGCAAGCGCTCTACCACTGAGCCACCTTCCCAGCCCCCGTTGACACTCTTATGTCCAATAAACCACTAGAAAACCGGAAGTGGTGCTGTGGCTCAAGTGGTAGAGCACTTGCCTTGAGCTGAAGAGCACAAGAACAGTGGTGCCCAAGCCCAGAGTTCAAGCCCCACAACCGACCAAAAAAAAAGAAATGCAAAGTACCAGCTGGGCACTGGTGGCTCATGCCTATAATCCTAGCTACTCAGGAGGCTGAGATCTGAGGATCCTGGTTCCAAGCCAGCCCGAGCAGAAAAGTCCATGAGACTTTTTTTTTTTTTTTGGGGGGGGGGGGGGGTGTCCAGTCATGGGGCCTAAACTCTGGGCCTGGGCGCTGTCCCTCAGCTCTTCAGCTCAAGGCTAGTGCTCTATCACTTGAGCCACAGCGCCACTTCTGGCTTTTTTCTTTTTTTACTTATATGATGCTGAGGAATCGAACCCAGGGCCTCATGCATGCAAGGCAAGCACTGTACCACTGAGCCACCTTCCCAGCCCCTCCATTCCCTTTTTTTTCCTTAAACTGAACCCTGTGTGTATCAGGCATTCTACCATTGAACTAACCTGCCTCCCCTAAGCTGATGAAATTACATTTTAATTATCTTAATTAAGTTAAAAGGTAACTGGTCAAGTCCATGTGCTAGACAGGTCTGTATCTTCTCTGCAGCCTGGAGAAGGAAGAAATGCTCAAGCACAGCTAATGTTTCAGGCCCATTTGCCTCTGCTGGGGGTTTTAGGTCCTCAGTGATAGGAAAGTGAGAATTCACATAATGAAGCTTAAAAATTCAGAACTTTCCCATAAAAATCTTGAATTCAGTCTCCTAAAATAGCAAATTTGGCCTTGTCAGCCAAGGCTTGGCAGAGGCTTATCTAATTTTTAGGCAGAGCAGGTACTCTGTGGAGGCTGGTATCACCCCTCCTTCCCCAGGTGTGTCTCTGAATGTGGAGTGTGGCTCTTTGCCTGTCCTGGACATGCACTTGGTTTCAATCCTATTTGAAAGTATTTACATCCCACAGCTGTTAAACCTTCCATTCATGAAGGGGAAACTTAAATGGGCAAAGTGAAACAGTATGAAACTTTAGTAAAGCAATTTGTTTTTTTGTTTTTTTTTTTTTGGGTCCAGTCGTGGGGCCTCAACTCTGGGCCTGGGCACTGTCCCTCAGCTCTTCAGTTCAAGGTGAGAGCTCTACCACTTGAGCTACAGGTCCACTTCCAGTTTTCTGGTGGTTTATTGGAGATAAGAGTCTCATGGAGTTTCCTGCCTGGGCTGGCTTTGAACGGGTATTCTCAGATCTCAGCCTCCTGAGTAGCTAGGATTACAGGCGTGAGCCACCAGCGCAAGGCTTTGCTTGCTTTTTCTGCTAAGGGTAGTCTGCCATTTGAGCCACATCTCCACTACTGGCTTTTTGGAGATAAAGAGTCTCATTGACGTTTCCATCCAGGCTGGCTTCAAATTGCAATCCCCAAATCTCAGCTTCCAGAGTACCTAGGATTATAGGTATGAACAGCCAGCATCCAGCTTTTTCCTTTTTTTTTTTTTTTAAATACATACATATAAGAGGATTTCAGAAAGGATAATTTGCCATGGTAATACAGAGAATGATAAGAACAAGAATTCCAGCAGTGCAGGAGGTCAAGTAAACTTGTAGGGCTGGGAATGTGGCTTAGTGTAGAGTTTGCCTAGCATGCATGGAGCCCTGGGTCCAATTCCTCAGTGCCACATCAACAGAAAAAGCTGGAAGTGGTGCTCAAGAACAGTGCCCAGGCCTTGAGTTCAAGTCCCAAGACTAGCAAAAAAAAAAAAAAAAAAAAAAAGACTTCTGTGACATCTCCCATTGAGTAGCAAGTGGCACTGTACATGCAAGGTCTACTGAAGCCTGTGTGCAAAGCCAGGGTTCCAACAGAAGAAGGCTGACATCTTCTTCCCTGCTGTGCTTGTAAGTCTTATTTTTTCCCCCTTTTCTTCTAAAGACAAGGTCTCACTACATAACTCAGGCTGACCTTGAACTTAGTATTTTTCTGGTTCAGCTTCTCCAGTGTTAGGATTACAGGCATGTATCACCGTGTCCAGCTACAAAGTGTCTTTTTTCTGGGCAAGGATATGCCATGATTTTTTTTCCCTCTTGGAAACAATTACTTAAAAAGAAAAAATTCACTTAAGAAACATGCAGATGTGGGGGAGGGGAGTAGTGGTAAGTGGGAGAGAATGAGGAAGGGGTTACAGTGTTTAAAAAGAAATGTACTCTGCCAGGCACTGGTGGCTCACGCCTGTAATCCTAGCTACTCAGGAGGCTGAGATCTGAGGATCGCAGTTCAAAGCCAGCCCTGGCAGGAGAGTCCATTAAACTCATCTCCAATTAACTACCAGAAAACTGGAAGTGTCCGTGTGGCTCAAGTGGTAGAGCGCCCAGGCCCAGAGTTCAAGCTCCATAACAAAAGAAAGAAAGAAGGAAAGAAAGAAAGAAAGAGAGAAAGAGAGAGAGAGAGAGAAAGAGAGAGAGAGAAAGAGAGAGAGGGAGGGAGGGAGGGAGAGAGAAGAGAAGGAAAGAGAGAAAGAGAGAGAGGGGGAAGGAAGGAAGGAAGGAAGGAAGGAAGGAAGGAAGGAAGGAAGGAAGGAAGGAAGGAAGGAACTCAGTACCTTACTTACGTACTATAACTCCCCTGTTCGTCACCCTTACAATAAAAACTAAATTAAAGAAATCCATTTCCACATATGATAATAAATCCAAAACAATGACTATTTACTAGAGAAACAGAATTATAACAACTGAATAATTGAAAATTTGAAAGAAGTGCTTCTTTCTTGAGTTAACATCTTAGAGTGAAAAAGAACAGTCCTTTTCTTTGAATGTTTATGTTAGTTAAAGCTGAAGTGAATGACATTCAAAAACAAATGTAAAATAAGAGGATACAAATATCATTGTAATTACCTCTTTACTGTGTAATAAAAAGTTAATAATTAAAAAAAAGAAAATTGCAAGGAAAAAATGCAAATAACCACAGTACATTCAGAATTGTTCAAGTATGGAAACCATTAATTCAAGCACACCTTATTTCTCCCTTGCCTGCATAGTAAGTTACTGAACTGCAATTGTATGCCTGCCTTCCCTTGTTTTCCCATTAAGGCACAACTGAAAACGATACTGTTCCCGGGACCAAGGATGTAGCTTGGTGGCAGATCTAGCACACACAGGCCCAGGGTTCAATCCCCAGTACTGTCAATAAAACAAAAACTACTATTTCTTGACAAAGAATAGTCAGAATAGTTTAAGCACAAAGTAAACTTGCTAAATGATAAAGAAGTACAGCTTCATAAACTTTGAAGTAAAACAGACAACTCAAATCTTAATTCCTAAATATCTGATGGAAAAGCTTTATCAAAATGGTCCCCATAGGCGGGAAATGTGGCTTAGTGGTAGAGTGCTTGCCTAGCATGCATGAAGCCCTGGGTTCGATTCCTCAGTACCACATAAACAGAAAGGGCCAGAGATGGTGCTGTGGTTCAAATGTTAGAGTGCCAGCCTTGAGCAAAAAAAGCCCAGGGACACTGCCCAGGCCTTGAGTTCAAGCCCTAGGACTGGCAAAACAAAAACAAAACAAGCAAACACATACTGGGTGCCAGTGGTTCACGCCTATAATCCTAGCAACTCAGTAGACTGAGATCTGAGGATGGCAATTCAAAGCCAGCTGGGGCAGGAAAGTCTGAGACTCTTATCTCTAACCACCAGAAAACCAGAAGTGGAGCTATGGTTCAAGTGGTAGAGCTCTCACCTTGAGCTGAAGAGCTGAAGGCCAGGCCCAGAGTTCAAGGCCCATGACTGACCCCCCAAAAAAAGGTCCCCAGACTATTGAATTTTATTGAACAGTAAATTGCAATGGGATGAGGGAACTGACACAGAGCAGAATTTTATTTTTCTAAACAAGTGAAAAAATAAAGTGGGGGAAAAAAAAAGCCAACTATACACAAAGCTCTACCGTCTACTACCACCATAGTTTAATAAAAGAACATTCAAAAGTCGGCACCAGTGGTTCACACCTGTAATCATAGCTACTCAAAAAGCTGAGATCTGAGGATCCTGGTTTGAAGCTAGCCCAGGCAGGAAAGTCCAGGAGACTCTTATCTCCAATTAGCCACTAAAAAGCCAGATGTGGAACTGTGGCTCAAGAG